>NC_142138.1:10017500-10617500 GCF_024610735.1 Ursus americanus
CACATTCTGAAGACTGTCTAGCTCTTATGGACTGATCACCCTGTTGCTGGGCTGAACCAGCCACTTGTTGGGCATTTACAAGGCTGCGGACCAGCTGGGCTGCTAAGAGAAGACATCAGAGAGAAAATCAACAGATAAAGAAAACAACAGAGAAATGTCAATCGATAAACTCCCTTCCTCTGTTGAAGAGTCTCAAATTGCTCTGAGATTTTATAAACTTGGCCTTTTAAAGTATTATTATGTTTGTGAAGGATTTGTAACAGGTAATTTCTTTTTAAAGCTATTTTTCAATCTTGCAAATCACTAAAAAAAATATACTGGTGGTAGAAACAAGAACAAAAAGACAAATACTCCTTTTCTAAAGGAGACGATATATTTAAGAAAATACCTTCTGCAACAAGAATCTGAGTAACTGGAAATCATCACTTCTAAAATATTCTATTTTTTCTTTCACTAAACTCTCATTTGGGTTTCTAATTCTTAAAATTACTTATGAATTATAACAGGAACAGATCTCCCTCTCAAATAAGAACAGTGGTAAGAGATATAATTTCTCCTGTATATGTTCCCAGAAAAAAAATTTAACTTCTATTATCTTTTGATAGTGAAGGAATAAAGAAGGTAACTCAAATCAATCCAAAGAATACTCGTAGGGTGTTTACTGAAGACAACAGACTGCTAAGACCTTAATAGTAAATATATCTGAATACCGTTCAAAATAAAAGACTGTCTAAATTTTCTCTCTTTAAGAAATTCTAAGATCTAAACTCATACTGCTAAGTTTGGAATAGAGAGGAATCAGAGCCCTTAGAATGACATCACAAATGACCTTATTTCTACCAAAAACTATTTTTGGACTTTTCTATTTACCTGCCACACTGCTATTCCTCTGACGGGCCAGCTTGACCTCTGGGCACTCCCTTCGTACATGTCCTGCATCTCCACATATAAAGCATCTGAGGTCTCTGGGGTCTCTAAACTCTCGAGTGTCGTGGAGGTCTCGGGGGTCAACAAGGTCTCGGGAATCTTTCTCCTCTTCATTCCCATCCTTCTCTTCTTCACTGTCTTTCTTCTTTAGTCTAAACAGTAAACTGCTGATACCAATAATGTGGGGCTAGGGACTTGTAAACTGAATGAATCACAGAACAAACTAAACTATACAAAAGTCTCACAATAAAGGAATTAACATGCCCACTGTTTCATGCACTTTTTTTAAGGCAAGGGAACTCACATTTAGAGAACACCTCCTCATATGGCAGAAACTGGGTATTCCAGTAGTTTAATAATATCAAATTAGAAAAAAATTTTAATATTGAATTTTAATCTTATTACAATCCTTAAAGGTTGGTATTGCTTAGAGAAAGTGTCTTCTCTAAATTTAAGGCAGTATATAGCACTGATGGAACCTAGGAGTTCGTTCTATCTGAAAAGTTCTAAGCTCTTTATATTAGGCAAGATTTAACAACTAAAGAAAGGATTTTCCTGGCCTATTAAAGACAGTATACAAAATATAGGGAAGTCTATTTCATAAATGTATTTTCAGGGGGTGTGGAGGATGTATATTCCTCAAGGTATATATTATATAGGTATACCTCAGAGTAAATACCTCAAAGATTCAGTTAATCATATTTTAATTACTGATTTGCAGAACTATGAGGTACTCAGCAAGAAACCCATGACTTGGTCATTTTTTTTTCTTGGCTCCTGGCACAGTTTCCAGTAGAGTAGGTGTCAATAAATGCTTCTTCATTTACAAAAAACAAAAAACAAAAAAAACCCTGAATGAATAAGCGAACGAATGAATGCACTACCATTGTGCCACAAATCTCACTCCATTAACAAAATTCCACTCCAATATACATTTTACCTAATGTCCAATTTAAAGTCCTGAACCTTCTTAAACATACACGAACACGGTTATAGCTACAACTGGCCTCACTTTTATTTTCCCTGTAATGTTGATACATAATCATTTGCCAACCTTCTCCTTTTAGGGCAGTCTTTCATGTAGTGGCCTATTTTTCCACACACACGACAACATCGATCATTGGGAGCCAGTTCTCCATCTGTTAATACTCGGGAATCAAAGAAGTATTCCTAGGGAGAAAATAAAACTTTATTAGGAAAAAAAAAACACCCCACTATGAATTGTGGAATCCAAATGGAAAGATGTAAACATGGTTTTAAAAAAAGGAAATAGGGGAGCCTGGGTGGCGCAGTCGTTAAGCAGTCTGCCTTTGGCTCAGGGCGTGATCCTGGTGTTCTGGGATCGAGTCCCACATCGGGCTCCTCTGCTGGGAGCCTGCTTCTTCCTCTCCCACTCCCCTGCTGTGTTCCCTCTCTCACTGGCTGTCTCTCTGTCACATAAATAAATTTTTAAAAATCTTAAAATAAATAAATAAATATATAAATATATAAATATATAAATAAAGGAAATAAATGGGGCACCTGGTGGCTCAGTCGGTTAAGCATCTGCCCTCCCAGAGTCCTGGGATCCAGCCCCGTGGAGGGCTCCCTACTCAGCAGGGAGTCTGCTTGTCCCTCTCTCCCTCTGCTGCCCCCCCTGCTTCTGCACACATTCTCTATGTGTGTCAAATAAATTTTTAAAATCTTAAAAAAAAAAAAAAAAAAGAATTATCATCAGTGGGGCCCCTGGGTGGCTCAGGTGGTTGAGCATCCAGCTCCTGATTTCAGCTCAGGTCATGATCTCAGGAGTTATGGGATCCAGACCCCAGCTGGGCTCCACGCTCAGCGGGGAGTCTGCTTCTCTCCTTCTCCCTTTCCCTCCACTCCTCCCCCTGCTCTCTCTCAAATAAAGAAAAAGAATTATCATCATCAATATCACAGTTGCTAACAGTGCTAACCACTTTACAAATCTACATTATTTCTTCATTCATCTGAGGCATCTTTACATAATAACCCAATAGACAGATACTACTTTCATCCTCATTTATAGATGAGGAAACAGAAGCGCAGAGAGTTCGAGTCATTTGCCCATAGTAAAAAAGCTGGTATGTAAGCAGGATTTAATGCTAAGTTGGTCTGACTACAAATCTCATGCTTTCTGCCTTAGCAAGCTATTTCTAGAAAAGCGTTATTCTCTTTACAAAAGAGCTCCCTGTCAATAAAGCAATCCTCTGGTTTATTTAAAATATGATTGGATTTGCATATAACATTTCAAGAACATATAACATTTATTATATAAAACAGGGTATAGCTAAAGAGCAGGTAGAGAACCAATACAAAGTAAATCATTTTCCCAAGTTTCAGAAGTACCAGGATCATTTTTCCTTTATCCTACCACCAGCGTACTCTTCTAAGTTTTAGCTCAGTTTTGTTTTACACTATCACAAAGACTAGTTTGTCCTAACATTACTCACATCTCTGGAAGGCAAGAGAACATGTCCACTTAGCTAAACTCTTCAAATCTATCTAAAGTCAAAGATAAAAGTATGAGAGACACACATACTAAGATGGCTATCATAAAAAGATAAAGGATGTAAATGAAATGGAACCCACACATACAGTTGGTGGGAATGTAAAATAATACAGCTGCTTTAAAAAACAGTTTAGCAGGACCTCAGAAAGTTAAACATAAATTTGTTAAAAACAGACCGGCAATTCTACCATTAGGTATATACCCAAAAGAAACATACATCCACACAAAAATTTGTGCAGATATATTCACAGCGCATTACTCGTAAGACTGAAAAAGTAGAAACAACTCAAATGTCCAACAAAAGTGATGAATGGATAAATAAAATCTGATATATTCCATTTAATGGAATACTGTTCAACCATAAAAAGGAATGAAGTGGTGATACATGCTACAACATGAATGAACCCTGAGAACGTTAGCCCAAATGAAAGCAGCCAGTCACAAAAGGCTACATATTTCATGATTCCATTTCTAAGAAATGTCCACATAGGCAAACCTACAGAAATAAAAAACAGATCAGGGGTTTGAGGAATGGGAGAGAAGAGGAATGGGGAATGACTACTAATGGGGACAGGGGCTTCCTTCAGAGAGAAACAAAATGTTCTAAATTAGATTGTGGTGATGGCTGCAGAATCCTGTGAATATACTATAAGCCACTGAATTTACTGCTTACTGTATGTATATTAGTGAATTGTATACATTGTGAATTATATCAATAAAGCTGTTTGTTAAAAAAAGATGAAAGATATAATTTTTCACATTTATTATTGAAGAAACCAATGTAGCTAATTAAAATCTTCATCATCATATTTTCTGTCAAGACAAAATGAAAGCCTTTGTCAACCGAGGAAGCATCCTGAACCTGCTCTCGTTCACCCATCACCTCTAGTTAATCACAAATTGTATCCATTTTATTCCTGAATCTCTCTTTAATCTACTTTTCTCCATTCTACCATCCCAGTTAAGGTGGCCTAGACCTGAGGGTCAGCCAACTTTTCTTGTAAAGAGCCAGAGAGGAAGTATTATAGGTGTTGTGACAAAACTGAAGATATTATGTAGTGCTTACATAATAAGAGAAAGCAAATTTCCACTAAGTTTTTATTGAAGAATTTCAAAATATACTACTAATAATAATTGAGTATAATTTTTTGTAATGTAAGTTTACTAATTAGAAGAAAGGAATTCTTTTTTTTAAGATTTTATTTATTTGACAGGGAGAACAAGAGAGCACAAGCAGGGGGTGCAACAAAGGGAGAGGGAGAAGCAGACTCCCCACTGAGCAGGGAGCCCGATGTGGGGCTTTATGACCCCTGGGATCATAACCTGAGCCAAAAGCAGAGACTTAACCGACTGAGCCACCCAGGTGCCCCTAAAAGAAAGAAATTCTTCTGGGGAGAGACATTTCACTTAACTGAGGCTCAAAATTAGTGTTCTCTATCATTAAAATTGATAGCAAATGTTCATCTGTTAGTGCTAATCTGCAATTACATTTTATGTATTTCATCTTTGAAAATGTTTTTCACAGATGCAAAGATTGAAGATTCAAGGTAAAGAATTAGATCTAGAGTGCAAATGAAGGACTAGCCTCTGATAAAGAAAATGTATCTGTAGATGCAGGCAGATTTATAGGTTTACAGAAAGTTGAAGGAATATCTGATACTATCTTGTCTCATAGGGAAAACCTCTAAGAATGAGAAGGAGAGAGGTGAAAGGTGGGACAAAGTGCAATAGGTACTAAATTTTGAGTACAATAAAATTGAAATTAGTTCTTATCGAATAGGATATACAGGTAAAGAAAGGTATTAAGAATGTCAGATGGTTCTGAGAGTCTAATTTAGGCTGGTAAACATTAATTTATACTTGTATTATATAAATAAAACCACCTAGCTTTAGGACTTCTTTTCATAGTGCTTAGCTGCTGAAGCATAGACAGATGGTAGATAAGGTGAATTCATATAAGGTTGAACATAAAAGGGTGCAAGAGGACAACGGTGCAAAGGAATTTAAAGTATATGCCAGACAGGAGACCAGGAAATCTAAGTTAATGGGAAGAAAAATGAAGACAGAAGATAGCTGATAGAAGACAGCTGACAGAATGAGAGAAAATGGGTCATTATAGTAGAGGACCTAATGATGCAGAAGAATAGTTAAAGAGGGAATATGTGAGTGAATGAAAAAGATGAATGAATAGAAAATATACTTGTCTTCATTTTCATTAGTGTAGGAATGAAACACATCCATTTTGTATGCCTACAAGCCTAGTTAGTACATAGCAGAGAAATTGGTAAAGTAGGAATTCAGGGATGCCTGGGTGGCTCAGTCAGTTAAGCATCTGCGTTCGGCTCAGGTCATAATCCCAGGGTCCTGGGATCAAGCCCCGCATCGGGCTCTCCGCTCAGCAAGGAGTCTGCTTCTCCCTCTGCCTGCCGCTCCCCCTGCTTGTGCTCGCTCTCTCTTTCTCTCTCTGACAAATAAATAAATAAAATCCAAAAACAAACAAATAAATGAACAAAAAAAAACCCAACCAACCAAACAAAAAAAAAAAGTAGGAATTTAATAAATATATGTTTTAAGAATATATTTTACTGTGGAAAGTATAAGCATGAAAGACTTTAAAGGGTATTTTCTACAGTATCAGTTATAACAGTGATATAGTAAAAACAATCTAAATGTCCATCAAAGGAGAGTACTTAAACTAGTATGAACAAGCCATAGAATACTATATATTGACTTTTAAAACAGAAAAAAATAGATCAGAAAATGGTCAGCAGACTCATAGGCCCCTTCAGATAGGCCTCAAACTGATGTCTGGCTCTTACACCAAATGATATTCAAGACCAAAGACTGATATCTATTAGGACTACTTATACTGAGTTATTAAGAGTTACTAAAATTTTGTATTCATAGACTAAAATTAGCACATTTGCAGTTTACTAAGGATTCTAATATTCTACTAAAAAATCTTGACAACATGAAACTGCTAGGTTCTTACAGAACATATGCACATATACACACTAATAGTTGGAATTCCCACAATTTTCAGGTAAAATGCTTTATCAGTGTATCAGCAGATTTGTTTTGATCTGGCTGTGCTCTCTTCATTTATTGTTTTTTTAATAGTATGTTAGTAAAATCATTGTTGGATTTTCCTTTTGTTTGACATTTTGTTCTTACACAACTTTTGTGTCATTTCAAATTTTACTATTATTTTCTTTCTCCCATTATAATTATTCTCACCCCTCCCCAAGAGGCAAGACAATAAAAAATGTCAAGAATCAGTGCCACAAGGGAAAAAAACCTGTAGATTTTTCTGCTTTTCTTACCCTACACCCGAAAGAAAGAGTGCAGAAACTGTACTGAACAAGATCAAGAATATCCGTTATGCAATAGTAGAGACACAGTTTCTCTCTTGAGATTGCTTCTCTTGGAAGTTTTTCTCTGTGAAACTTAGACCTCCTCCCATTAGAAAGCAAGCAAAAAACAGAGTGAGACCAAGAGGAATGGGAAATACTATGCCTCCCAGTTCAGGCAAAAGGAATCCTCTCAGTTCCATGCCATCAAATTCAGTTACCAGGGCTACACCAAAATTAGAGCAGAAGCCTCAGCAAGTAAGAAAGTATTTCTTTGGTGTTGTCCTGTTTATATTTTCATCAAGATTTCTAGAGATGGAAGAGGGGCAATGGGCAGCACCTCAAGTTCAAAATTTAAGGATACTGACACTTGACTACCTTCATTCATTCAACAAATGCTTATTTGGTACATCCAATGTGCCATCTTAATAGGTACTGGAGATATGATGGTGAAGAGACATAACAGACCCTTGTCCTCACAGAGCTACAGTCTAATGGGGGAGACAGAATTAAAAAGATACACAAAATTTAGCAAATAGATATCTCATTATGAACTACGATAAGTGCAATAAAAAAAAATACACGAAGTGTATAATCATCACTTTCCCCTATTTCTAACAACAACTTGGAAATAGGATAAGGCTTCCTATACCACAAAAAAAGCACTTCTGTAAGAATCTAAATATAAACTTACAGCTTCTCTGCCAATGAGTGGATAAAAGGGGGTACCAAAAAGTTTCCTTCCATTGATAAATGCCTTCATGATAAAATTGGTCACTATGGAAAAAAGAAGAAAAAAATAAAAATGCAGACAATGTGTAAAAGCTTTAAAAACAGGCGATTTCTGTATTTAAAACTTACTTTTTCTAGAAACTCCAGCACCAAGGTTATGATTCAAGTCAAAAGGATCTAGAAAAGAAATATTTATTTTTTAATTAAGAATTCTGTTCACTATAACACAAAATATACGTATGAGCCATAAAGTAATACTACATAGAAAGTAATACTATATAACTCGGACCATTCAAGTCAGCAAATTATTCTTCTAAAATTATAGATTAAAAAGGATAGGAACTTGGGGGGAGGGAGAAAAATAACAAAAGGATAGAAACATAAAAATCAAGAGGAAGAATCTTCCAAATCCTAATGTGTTTACAGTGTTCCCTTCAATTTCCTTGCCAAATGAAACCCTGGCTTTTGTTCCCTTTCATTCCTCAGTTAACATCAGCTAAATGAGAACCTTCAATTGCAATGCATTTGGATGTCCACTGCTTCTCAAAAGTTGTCAACAGCTTTTTCTGCCGAATGCTAATTACATATTCCTTGAAATCAAACTCTTCAGTATAGAAGCGAAGCAGTCCCAACCAAAGCTCTCCTAATGTTTCTGTGTTCTTTCCAAGTGAAGGTAAACGCTTTTTCTATAGGTAAGAAAAAAGAGAGAGAGAGATGTCTATACCTGCTCAAAATATGGACCCCAAATCTAAGTAAAATTATTAAATTATGCAAATCCCAATACATATCAGTGAACATTCTATAACATAAAGACTATGAAAAAATTACCAGTTCTTCTGTTTTATCAAAGAAAAATGCATTCCATCCATCAACCATTCTCTGTGGAATCTGTTTTCCATCAAAGATCTGTAAAAACAATTTTATTACTAGATTTAAAGTCCTCTAATGAAAATGCCTAAGTATCCTCATATCATTTTAGAATGTACCTATAAGAGATACTTCTTTCCAAAAGGAACATGTCAGGATGATATAATTTGATGCCAAGTTATTAATGAATAAAATATATCTGGAAGATCAAAGCTGAGAAAGGATATCTTAAGAGCATGAGACTCTCCAAATGACACATTTAATGTTATCTATTTGGCCTGTCAAAACACATCCAGCCCAAGACTAATGAAGTAAAACAAAAGAGGAAAAAAAAACAATGAAAATCACATTTTCATCATAGATGTAGAAATACGTAATACCTATTGATTTGTACACCCAAAGGAAATCAATGGAACCACTTGTTTTGGGGAAGGGCTCTAGTACTTTTAATCAGTTATCTGCATCAGATGAGGCTGAAAAGTTCCCGGGTATTGATTTCTTTAAAAAGAAAATTAGGTAGCTTTTCCTGACATCTTGATAAAAACTAAAATCTTCATGATTAATTATGAACAATAATCCATTGTCATGAGTAAAGGGAGGGGGTAATAATGCTACTTTAGTAGAAGAAAAGTATCCCTTAAGATGAGTTATTTAAAAAAGCAAAAAGTTGCAACAAATTCACAGTCACTAGACCTCATTTCTAGTCTCAGTTCTGCCTGGTGGTGATTCTAGACAAGACACTTATCCTCCTAAACCCTTCACTGTTTTCCCAATGAAAATGAAGATTAATTAGGTCAGTTGCTTTCAAATTTCATTCTTCTTTTAAGCTGTAGAATCCTTTCCTAAAACAGAACCTTCCTGGAAGCTTAAAACAGAATCCTAAGTGGGGAAAATATACCCCATTTTCCCCCTATCTCACTTCTCACACATACACTAATGAACCCCTAGAGCTTACCAGAAAATACTTAAAAACCATCAGATAAGGTGGTCCCCATCAACCCTTCCATTTCAGATGGCACAGTGATTTACAAAATTAACATGTCTGGCCCCTCTAATTTCACTCTCAGGTTTAAGTTCCTTGTAAGGCAAAAACTGTAACTTAACACTGGAGCCAAAATTCCTACTACATCAAAGCCTGCTATATAGAGAAAATACTTAATACAAGTTTGTTGAATGAATATATGTGCTCTGGAAGCACTTTGCAAAAAGATCAAGTTTCCAGAAACCTGAGGTAAGAAGTTGTTTTTTTTGTTTGTTTTTTGGGTTTTTTTTTTTTTTTTGAGAGAGAGAGTGTGTGTGCATGCGAGCACAAAGGAGGAGAGGCAGGGGGAAGAGGGAAAGAAAGACTCTCAAGCAGACTCCCACTGAGCGTGGAATCCAATGCACTGCTCGATCTCACAACCTTAAGATCACGACCTGAGCCGAAATCAAGAGTTGGACACTTAACTGACTGAGATACCCAGGCGCCCCAGTTGCTTTCTATATTTATATGTAACTTAAATACAGTTACCACTTATCTACTATAAATTCTAACACTTCATAAAACAAACAAGGGAGAGCATGGCAATTAGATATTGATACCTACAATAAATCTTGCCCTGAAAAAGGAAATGAAGGTATCAAAGAAACCAAAGTGTAATATTTCACCATTATAGAATATTTTACCCATATAGATACTATTATAGGTCTATGGGAATAATATGGGAATAATATAAGCTACGTCGGTTAGACCTTGCTTCTTTTTAATATAATTATTTTTAACTAACAACTATGATCCAAACCCAACTAAGTTGGCTGACAACACAGTGAAAGTGGACCCTAGGGGCCTTGGAAGGTATTTAATCACTGATTTGCCTATTTTTTTTTAAGAGCTCTCATATTTCACATTCTACCTTTCCACTGTTTCAGCCCTCAGAAGGATTAATGTTATCCCCCCTTTTTTCTTACACACACACACACACACACACACACTATTTCTCTTTCCATTTCTCTCTTCACTTTCTCTCAACACCAATCATGCTCTACTCGAGTAGCGAGCTCTACTGAGTCCTCCCTCTAAAACCTCAGGAATAATCGTATTTGTACAAGGAGTGACCCTGTATGTTTTCCATATTTACTTTCGTATTTAATATTTTAGTGTCTGCTGCTATATTTAAACTGCAATATTTAAATTTTTTAGTTGTGGTAAAATACACATAACAAAAATGATTATGATGGTGAATTTTACAAGTGTTCAGTTCAGTGGCATTAAGTACATTCACATTGTTGTGCACCATCATCACCATCCATCCACAGAATTCTTTTCCTCTTGCAAAAATGGAACTGAAACTACTGAACAATAATCTCCCGTTCCTCCTCCTTCTAGCCCCTGAAAACCACCACTCCACTTTCCATCTCTGAGTCTGACCACCCTATATAAGTGAAATCATACAATATTTAGCCTTTAGTGACTGGTTTACTTCACTTAGCATACTGCCCTCAAAATTCACCCATTCAGTTGCAATTTTTAAGCTAATACAAGCTAAGAAAAAACAGAAGTTCATAATATCATGTGTGATTAACACTCCCTAATCCTCTTTTATTATTTTTACATGAAAATTTATTTTTACTTATGATGATTTTCTAGAATACATCAAAATCATTCTGCTTAGGAAAGCTCCTTTTGACCTAAAGAACTTTGTATTGTTAACCATGAAAAATACACTTAGCAGAGTCTTCCTTATACCCAGTCACTTCACGTCTAGGTTCAATTACAAATGGAGTCAAAGATCAACAGCTTCATTAAACATATCCTTACCCTTAAAAGTTGATCGATGTCAATGACCAATACTTAAATGATGCCAGAGCAATGGACAATGGGGTCCCATATGACAAGCAAAAAAGGCCAGAAGCAAAAATCCATATATCATCAGTTCATATGTATCACAAAGCCCCCCACAATCAGAGCTCATTATGATGGAAAACATTCCATGGACTGTCTCTCATTTCATCAAGCACTGTTAAGCAGATAACGGAAGAGTTCTTGAAGTTGGCTACCACAGTCCTGCCTACATTTTTCCAGTAACAATATTAATACAGCTGCTAATGATAGTAGTAGTAATAATAATAATAAAGCAAGCACCATTTATGAACACCTACTTTAGCACCTACTATATAATTCAAGGGCATTTGATTTCTCTGTTCCTTATATCAATACTGAAATAATACCATTATTATATTATTACTGTTACGAAACTCAGACTAGTGGCAATCAGGCAGCTTAGTGAAGCCCACAATGTCAGAATTAGGATTCAGACCAGGTATCTCTAGCTCCAAAATCATGCCCCGCTCTTTCGATTATATAGTACTGCCTGAATGGTTCCTCATTCATGGGTAATATAATTACAGAACACAGACAAACCACTATGAAAACAAAATTTGTGTTCCACTTTAGGTAATCATAGTATTCTGTCAAAGTCATAGCAAATCATAGTTAAATGGCTGCTATAATATTCCTGTGTAATAATGCATTTAAGATACCCAAAATTAAGGCCTTAACAACAGTTAGACTAATACAAAGAATGACCTTGGCCTTGTCAGGCCTCATTAATTCATGTTAAATTTTAAATATCCTACTGTATACAACCTTGTTAAAAACTACATCACTCGATACAGATTCAGCAACCTAAAATTTTCTGTCAGGAAAGGATATCTGAAAATTTTTTTTTCTTCTCCACTGTTAATTTAAAAGGGGGAATAAATGCTGCTACGAGTACATGGCATTCATTAAAACTTTTTAAAACTTACTAAGGCCATCTGACATCCACCACTTGGCTTACTTATTTTGTAATTTTCTTCTCTGCCGTGACTATTGGTTTGTGTAAAGTCAGAATATCTGATTTACCAAACAATTCTGATGCTTCTCTCTTACCTCAAAACAATCACCTTTCTAAGAAATTAGAACTGGATTCTCCCTAATGCTTGAAAATACACTTTGTGCCAAGAACGATGAAGAATAGATGGATGATTAAGAACTCTTTAAACCTATTTCACAGAGTATAAATTGGCTACAAAAAGGAAATGCATGAATCACCAAATCTGAATGAACAGGAGTATAATGTTCCTTCTGATGTACATTTTTATGCTTAATGCAATTAACATGACCTTACAAAGACGAGGAAGAATTTCCTTAGGTTTTCTCTCAACCAAAATTCACAAAGTTGACCAAAGAATACACAAAAATATACCAAAGTCATTGCCAGGCAGGAGGAGGGAGAATACTATGGAGAGAAGAAACTTTCTATTTGCATCTGAGAGACTATAATGTATGAGTTCATGGATGGCTGTAAGACTTTCATAATCATTTGCAGCATTCGAAGACTATGAAATACAAACACGCTACAAAAGATATTCAATAGGTCTGCTTATCTAAAATTCTTTTGGTAGCCTATATTCTCCCGTAATGAATTTTTTTAAAAGATTCATTATGTTATCATATCATTAAGGGAAGAAGAAAACTTAGGATGTCCATGCTGGAAAAATCCTTCATGACCTCATAAACTGATCAAGATCTACTGTGTTTAGATAAATGTTTTCACAAGAAACTCCTGTATAGTTTTCTTAAACACCTACCTCTTGTAGAACTGGGATAACAGGTGGTTTTCTCTGCTGCAGAAAGTACAGCACCATAAGGATATAAGCATATGAAGATAAACTTCCCCTGGAAGCATCTCCAATGTCACATCGCTAAAGAAACATAACAATGATTGAAAATAAAACTTCAGAATTTTATTCGATGCATAAGTACTAACTAATTTGAAATACTATATTTTTAACCCATCAAACTGTCAAATATCTAAAAGTTAAAAAACAAACTATTATGAGGATGGGTAAACAGGCACTCTCATACATTACTGATGACAGTATAAATTAGCATAAAATCTGTGAAGAATAATTTGATAGTATCAAAATTACAAAAGCATATCTCACTTAACCTAGCAATTCTGTTCTAACAATTTATCCTGCAAACACACCAACCACCAAAAAATATGTGAAATAACTAAACAGAAGTTTTAAAAATCACAGCACTGTTTTAACAGCAAAAAAAAACAGAAACAACTTAAGACTCCTCAAGAAAGCACAGGTTTTAAGCAACTGATGACTGTCTACACAACTGAACAGGGTGTAGCCATTAAAAAAGAACACGGAAGGAAAAGAAAAAGAACAATGAAGCTCTAGTATACTAATAGGAAGTAATTATCAATACTATTGATCAGTGAGAAAAGCAAAGTACAAAACAATGTTTTTAGTATATTTTTCCCGTTATAAAAAGGGTAGAGGAAATGTATATATTTGCTTATTCTGGTATATTTCTGGGAGGATACAGAGGAACTTTTTTTTTTTTTTTTAAAGATTTCATTCATTCATTCGACAGAGATAGAGACAGCCAGCGAGAGAGGGAACACAAGCAGGGGGAGTGGGAGAGGAAGAAGCAGGCTCATAGCGGAAGAGCCTGATGTGGGGCTCGATCCCGTAACGCCGGGATCATGCCCTGAGCCGAAGGCAGACGCCCAACCGCTGTGCCACCCAGGCGCCCCCTTTTTTTTTTTTTGGATACAGAGGAAATTTTAACACCAGTTGTCTCTAGCAAGAGGCACTGGTTGGCTAGGAGACAGATGTGGAAGGGAGATTTTCCACCAGACCTTTTGAATTCTGAACCACATGAATAAGTTGGCTATTCCAAACAAAATTTTTAATTAAAAATAAATCCTAAAAGAATCCTCAGAGGCTTCCCCTGAGTAAGACTTTAGCTGATATTATATAAAGGGAGAGGAACGATTTCTCTGACATGAAAGACTTAGTTTCATTAGCACAACTCCACTGAGGTACAGAACCATTATGCTAAAGTTATTCTGTGAGGTGAATCTAGAAAGTAGCCATATCAAATACAATTTGAGGATGTGGCTAAACGCCACTCTTTTCTAAGACAACCTCTGTCCACAAAGACATGTATAGGAATATCTAAACAAGTATGTCTCCCTACTGTGGAAGAGTGGATTTAGCGAAATGAAAATGCAACCAAGTCACTCAACTACTAAGAAGCCTTCCACCACTACATTAAAAAAATTAACTATTTATTGAGCAGCTACCATAAAGCAGGTACACTAAATTGGGGATACAGGTCTCCATCTTCATTGAGTTTACACACTTAGCTAAAAAAAGAAAACAGAATTCAGTAAGTGTTATAATAGGAGAAACACAAGGTTTTACTGGGATTGTTTTGTTTTCTTGGCCAGAAAAATTTATGACTAAATCCAAATCTCAGATTTCCTAACCCAGAGATTCTTAACTAGGATGATATGCCAATTCCCATACCTGGGGCTGAAAATCTTTACTGCACTGAGAAATTTTACTACTGATAATTTACTTAAGTGTTATACATGGGAATAAAGCACATACAGGAAAAAGCTAAGACACGACTCTAAATAATTATAAACTTAAATCATTTACTGTTGAGTGCTTCCTTTAAAGAGCTCAGAAAAACAAAAACTGAGAAGATACTTTTTGTAAGTCTGACATCAGTATATTTCATTTTAACTATCATGAGTATTATAACAAAGGAGATCATTAACTATTTCATAAATACCTTTGCAAACACTTTCATAGTATATCCCAAGTACTGTACTCTAGGATCAATAGCTGCATAAGTAGCTAGCATTCTTGTGTTATGTTGTGCCTGAAAAAAATTACATATTTGAAAGCATTTCAAATTTATTAAAATTAAACTTATAAATCAGATAAAAAGATATAATGCACTCCAAATATAATATATAATTGTAAAACTTAAAATACCTGTAAATGAGTCAAAAACTAATCTTCAATCTGAAGGAAATATCACGATGATTCTTAAAAATATTTTTGTCTTATAATGCTCACATTTGAAACTTTTAAACATAAACGTATAGTCAGTGATTGATAAACTTTTTTTTTTCTATAAACTTTTAAAAGGACAAGTGTAAACATACCTAGGTCTATACAGAAAGAGAAACTTACCAATGTATTATATAAACTGATATCACCTTCTAAACCACTTCGTCTATGTTCAAATTTTACTATAGGCACTTTGGCAGTAGTTATAGGCAAAATGTTTCTTAAACCTGATTTAAAACAAACAAACACAAAAACTTCATTAGGTTAAATAATTTTCATAAAGATAAAAAATATTTTGTTGTTTTAAAGCTGTAACTTAAAATTCATACCTGGATGTCTCTTAAGAATTTTTGCCAGATTTTCAATTATTTCTTTACAGTTTAATTTCTAAAAAACAAAAGAAACAAATAATAAAGTTTGTCTAACTCAATTTGGCCCTGTGCAAATTCACTTTAATGAGGCATTTAATACTAGCATTGAAAATCTCCAGCTACAAGCTACTCAAAGTATGCGGTCTAGAGACCTGCAGTATCGCCATCATCTGGAAACCTCGTGGAAATGCAGAATCTCAGGCCCCACCCCAGTCTACTGAGTCATAATCTACATTTTTAATAAGATTCCCAGGTAATTCACATCCACATTAATGTGTGAGAGGTACAAAGACAGGAGAATAATGTTTTCAAAATGTGAATACATAACTAGAGATGGATCTGGTGAAGGAAAAACAGTATAGTGTTTAAGAATATAGGCTCTGAATTTAGACAAACCTGGATTCAGTCTTCAACTAAGTATTATTAACTAGCTGCGTGACTTTGACCAGATTCTTAACCTCTTGGAGCCTCACACTACTATTCTATAAAATCAAGTTAATTATAAACTCCTGCCCTATCAAGTAGTTGGAAGGATTACATGAGACATATATGTAAAGCATTCAGCAGCATGCTTGGCACAAAATACACACTTTAAGTCTATCAGCTATTTATTGCCATTATGTTGATGAGGAAAAGTAATCCAATTATTACCAGTACCTACTTCGTCATGAAAATTCTTACCTCTACAAATTTAAATGCATTTTTTTTATATCAGAGAAAGCATAGTTGATATGGTATCAATAACCATGATACAAGGAATAGGGAAGATAACGGCATTATAAATTAACTGGATTAAGCTGAATGGTATATACATCAGTGCCCACACTTACTACTAAAATCACTTTTGCGTATCCCCAGCGTGCTCTTTTTAGCTACAAGAGAGCAGAAGTCATTGCAGCTGAACCTGAGGATTTCAAGGGAATCTACAGTTGCTAATTAACACATAATAAAAGATTATTTTTCTCTTTATTATATAAGGATACAATTTATGCTAAATTATAAGTTTCAATTATGCCTCATCTGGAAGAAAATGTATTCTTTTTCATTGCTTCAACTTTCCAATGTGAATGGCACAGATGATATATTACAGACAAACCCTTAGTGATTAGAAATCTGATTATCAAATTTTACACAGAAGGTATCTAAACCCTAACCTCCACCCCTGGATAATATCATTTCCTATTCCCTCAGTTCTTGCTCTTCAAAATGGAGAGGGGCAGCCTCTTTCCAGCAGATGGCACTGAGCAGAATAAAGTTAAGAACTAAAATATTTACAACTTCTCCATTTTTTTTTTAAAGATAAAATGTTAATTAATACCAGAAATAATTTCTTAGGGCCAGAAACACGATCTACCACACATTTGTACTCTGCTATCTTTACTCTGGTTCTAACAATTTAAAAGCCACCTTTTGAAAAAATTTTCAAAAACGCACAGGTACACTATTCTGCTGAATTTTTTTTTTTTATAGTACAACAGAGGCTATACTGACACCACTACAGATGCCAGAAGCTTGGCCACACCCCAATCTTGCAAGCAGTCCCTGATTTTGAGACATAAATTCCAACAGTTATGTTGGTAAAGGAAGGAGCAACTATAGGGATCCCCTCCTTTCTAGTTGCTGCTAGGAAGACCTGGGATACTTCCCTGTCCAATCAGTCCCTTTCTTTACTGGAGCTTGGACAATCTTGTTTCCACTGCTGATGGTACACGAAGAAAGAAAGCGTAAGTACCCACTCTCACTGCTGAGACTGCTCTGAGGGGGAAGGTCTGCTCCTGGCATCTCACAGTGAAACTCCAGAAGTAGTGGTTAGGTTCTACAGTACTATTAGTACTATATTTCAGCTACATTATGGGTTAAATAAATTACAGAGAAGCAGTGAGATACAATGGAAAGAGCATGAATTGTGGAGTCAGACAGACCTGGGTACGAATCCCGGCTCCAACATTTACTAGCTGTGTGACCTTGGGCAAGTCAGTTTAGCTCTCAAAGCCTCAGTTTCCTCATCTGTAAAATGGGGGAAATTATCTACCTCGAAGGTGGTTGTAAGAATGAAATGAGGCCTCAAAAAATGTTAGTTCCCCTCCCCACCCAAAATAAGTTTCTAAAAGCTATCCTAGAACATGACATTTGTAACATTGCTGTACAGAAAAGTGTTCTAAGTGCCCCCAAATTACAATTAACTTATACAACACAACTCATTTGTAAATTAGATGTCCACTTTTATTTTCTATCTTTAGTGATACAAAGATAGCACCTAATGGAAGAGATATGAAAAGACAGAGGAAATGAGATCAGTGTTCACTAAAGTAGCACCAGCTTCACATTGGTTCCAATGAAAAAAATTCCAACTCTACAGTGTCTTAACTTTTTCCAAAAATTCATTACAAAGCACTTTTAACTTTTAATGACATGGTTTTTGTGATCTAAAATTACTGAAACAGTAAATTTACTTACTTAGACATCTGAATGTCTTCTAAAATGATAGTGCTAAATGCTTTTACATTTCAAATACTACTATTTACACAAAGAATGACACCATGTTTTTATCAATACCACATACGTAATTTAAAATGCATTCACCACTGGAAGAAAATAAACTTCTACATCTCTTTCCAAACACTAACTCTTACCTCTGCATTTTCGTGGCCTTCCAGGGTCATACAAATATCCAGATCACTATCACGAAATCCAAATCCATTCTTAGACGAGCCAAATAAGCACAATCTTGCCTTTTCTAAGTAAAGGAAAACAAAAGTCAAAAGTTCTATAATCAGCAGGAAAGAGGAGTCTTCTATTATCTACGAATGGACTAACACAAGATGATCTTGTCTACTTCTATGGCTTAAATACCTTCCATTGCCAGATATATTGAGAAATTCCAAAATATTCATCTAAAGCCCAGATCTTTTGCCTAAGTTCCCACAGCCTTTGTTTCTAACTGCTTTTTCCATTTTTTTACAGACATCATAAAATCAAGTCAAAACTAACTCTTCAGCTTTTACCTCAAACCTACTATTGCTCCTATAATCCTATTCTCAGCAAAAAGTATCTTTATCTACTCAACTACCTACCATCAGAAATATATGTGTAGTTCTTAACACCTCTCTCTCTCAGCTTCTACATCCAAACAATCACCAAGTCCATTAATTTCTTTCAACTTAACTATCTCATAAACTCATCTATTTTTCATCATTATCCACATCACTGCCAACAGTAAAGT
This sequence comes from Ursus americanus, assembly GCF_024610735.1. Lineage (NCBI taxonomy): Eukaryota > Metazoa > Chordata > Mammalia > Carnivora > Ursidae > Ursus > Ursus americanus. Next base: position 10,036,392 of record NC_142138.1, read on the forward strand.
TCAGTATTTAGAGATTTATCTTTTGGAAATAAACAAGTTTTTTCAGGCACAATTCAAGTAGTTTTACAAATATCACCTTGGTACATAGAATTAATTCTCCCGAAGTGAGTGATTAATCCATTTGATATAAATTATGATAGGGTTAGCCCTTCATATTTAGTGTCATTCAATAACAGGTACCACTTCAAGCAAGCTGTCGCTTAACTGGATTGGATTTCTCTCGCTATTAATTCTTTAGATTATACAGATAAGAAATTCTGTATTTTCAAAACCTAATTCTCCAATTCAGTTCTGATGTCCAACTTGAAATTTCAATGGCAACTGAGAGACATAAAAGAAGCTATGTTCATCAGGAAATAAAAATGTACATGAGTTTAATACAACAGATTTGGTCAGTACTTTACATACTAGCAAATATAACAGAAAATGGAATCCTATAGTATATAACAGATTATCTTTTATAAGTACAAATTCATTCTGATTATATGTCAACTCTTTATCCTTTTCTAAGATATTTGGCCACAAAACTCTTGATTCTTCACTCTTGTACCCCAAATCTGCTCCTTCTGCTATTCTGCTACCTCAGTTAAATAATATCACCCAACTACTGAGGTAAAAGCCCTGAAACCATCCTTGACTCCTTTTTCCCCCTCATATCTACCATGTAAAGCATCAGCAAATCCTATTGGCTCTACATTCAAAATATGTCCTATATCTCACCACTTCTCATTAACTCTTCTGGAACACTATTATGTCTCATCTGAACTCATGCAACAGCCTCAATTGTTCCTCTTGCTTCTATTCTTATGGACCTATACTCTAATCTCTCAGATCATGTCACTGAAGTGTTAAAACCTTCCAGAAGCTTCTTATTAGACATTCAAAATTCAAAACCCTTCTACCTATAGCTATAAGGCCCTAATGATTCAATCTCTAGGCTATCTCTCAGACCTCATCTTTCTATTACAGTCTACCTCACACATTCTACTCCAGTCACACTAATGTCCTGCATGGCCTTCAAACATGACAAACATAATTCAATCTTGGGGTATTTGTACTTGCTATCCTTTCTCTCTAGAATGTTCTCTCCTCGGATATTCATATAACTTGCTCCCTCACATTATTCATAGCTCTCTTCAAATGTCACTTAACCAGAGAGAACTACCATAATAGTACAGAGAACTACCCCATCATTATCCTTTTAATTCCTACACTTTAATAGCATTTATTATTTCCTGATATTACATTAATATACCTATTACAGCTGACTATCTGTCTACCTTTCTTAATATAAGCTTTCCGAAAGCAGGTTTCACCTTTTGTATTGGTACTATATTCCCAGCACCTGGAATAGTACCTAAAACATAACATTCAATGAACACTAAAAATAAACAGAACTCAGACTAGGTGGCTATAATAACAAAAACAATCAATTTTTAACATATGACATACCATCATATTCTTTTTGAATAAACTTTTCCAAGCCAATTAAAATTTGCTCCCTGTTGTGTTGTTCAGAAAAGGGTGGTGATAACTCATCTAAGTTAAAAAAAAGAAAAAGGAAAAAGGAAAAAGAAAAGTAAGGAAAATGGAATCTGAAAAGGTCTTCAATTTTTTACCCTAAACTCTTTACTTAAAATTTCATTATTTGTTAACTTCTCTGACTTTAAACTCATAAATGTTACTGGGGAAGGAAGGGGCAAGGGGACAGCCGAAAAATAATTTTTATAGGTTTATGTATGTTTCACATATCATTTTCCCTATGAAATATCTACAAAATATATTTACCTCTACAAATTCTTTAATACTGTTTTCTTCAGACATTCTGCTCTTTTCCTATATACATGATTGTTCTTCCTACCTGTTAAGTCTATACTCAAATATTGTTATGTAAGGCACCTGACCCATTCAAACCTAAGTTCCCTCAAACGCCTGGTCAAGATTCATATCTTCCCTATAAGATGCTTCCAGACAGAGCCTTCAATGACTTCTTAAGTGAATTTCTTTATTCCCTAAGCCACTTGCCAGTTTATAGTCATCATTCAATTTTCTAGTTATTTCATTTATATTCATACTATTTTCCAAATAAGACCACATAGTCTTAAGAATAGTCTTTTTTCTACCTCCTCCTCCAGACTCATCCCCAAGAGTTAATACAGTAATGGGAACAAAGCAGCAATTTACAGTAATGAATTAAACTAATATTCAGCTTTTGAAAAACAAATGTAGCATCTGTGGTTCCAAGTTGAATACAGGCATACCTCATACCTCATTTTATTGCACTTCACTTTTTTGCACCAGATACAGTGTTTTTCACAAACTGAAGTTTTGCGGCAACCCTACACTGAGCAAGTCTATCAAGCACCTTTTCTCCAACAGCATTTGCTCACCTTATGTCTGTGTCACATTTTGGTAATTCTCATATTTAAAACTTTTTCATTATTGTATTTGTTATGATGATCTGTGTTCAGTGACCTTTAATATTATTGTTTTGGGGTGTCACAAACTGTACCCAAATAAGACAACAAACTTAATCGATAAATGTCATATGTGTTCTGAACGCTCCACTGACTGGCCATTCTTCCCATCTCGCTCCCACCCCTCAGACCTCTCTATTCTCAGACACAACAATACTGAAATTAGGCCAATTAATAACCTTACAGTGGCCTCAAACCATTCAAGTGGGAAAAAAAATATCCCATGCCTCCCACTTTACATCAAGAGCTAGAAATGATTAAGCTTAGTGAGGAAAGCATGTCAAAAGTCAAGACAGGCTTTAAGCCTCTTGCACCAAACAGCCAAGCTATGAATGCAAAGGAAAAGTTCAAGGAAATTAAAAGTGCTACTCCAGTGAACACAGGAATGAGGGGCACCTGGGTGTCTCAGTCAGTTAAACGTCTACCTTAGGCTCAGGTCATGATCTCAGGGTCCTGGGATCAAGCCCCGCATTAGGTTTCCTGCTGGAGATGGGAGCTTGCTTCTCCCTCTCCCTCTGCAGCTTCCCCTGCTTGTGCTTGCTCTCTCACTCTCTCTCACGTAAGAACGTGAAACAGCCTTATTGCTGATATGGAGAAAGTTTGAGTGGTCTAAACAGATGATCAAACCAACCACAATACTCGCTTAAGCCAAAGCCTAATCCAGAGCAAGACCCTAACTTTCTTCAATTCTATGAAGGTTGAGAGAGGTGATGAAGCTGCAGAAGAAAAAGTCTGAAGCTAGCAGAAGTGGGCTCAGGAGGTTTAAAAAAAGAAGCCATTTGCATAACATAAAAGTGCAATGTGAAGCAGCAAGTGACCCAGATGTAGCTGAGATAATTAATGAAGGTGGTCACACTAAACAACAGATCTTCAATGTAGACAAAATAGCCTTACAGTGGAAGATACCATCTAGGACTTCTATAGCTAGACAGGAAAAATCAGTGCCTGTCTTCAAAGCTCCATAGGACAGGCTGACTGTCTTGTTAAGGGCTAATGTAGTTGGGAGTCTTTAAGCTAAAACCAATGTTCATTTACCAATCTGAAAATCTTAGGACCCTTAGGAATTATACTTAATCTACTATGCCTGTGTTTTAGAAATGAACAAAGCCTGGATGACAGCACAACTGTTTGCAACATGGTTTACTGAATATTTTAAGCCCACTGCTGAGACCTACTGCAGACAAAAAGATTCAACATTACTGTTCATTGACATTGCACCTGGGCACCCAAGCTCTGGCAGAGATTTACATTAAGATTAGGGTTGTCTTCATGCCTGCTAACCCAACATCCATTTATTCCACAGCCCATGGATCAAGGAGCCATTTCGACTTTCGTGTCTCTTAAGAAATCCATTTTGTAAGGTTATAGCTGCCTCTTCTGAATCTGTGCAAAGTAAACTGAAAATCTTTTGGAAAAGGAGTCACCATTCTAGATACCATTAAGAACATCTGTGATTCACAGGAAGAAGTCAAAATAGCAACATAAACAGGAGGAGTTTAGAAGTTGATTCCAGCCCTCATGGATGAGTCTGAGAGGTTCGAGACTTCAGTGGAGGAAGTAACTGAAGATGTGGTGCAGAGAGCAAGAGAACCAGAATCAGAAATGGAGCCTGAAGATGTAACTGAATTACTGCAGTCTCACGATATAACTTTAACAGATGAGGAGCTGCTTTTACTGGATGAGCAAAGAAAGTGGTTTCTTGAGATAGTCTCTATTCCTGAAAATGCCGTGAAGATTGTTGAAATGACAACAAAGGATTTAGAATACTACATAAAATTAGTTGATAAAGTTGATAAACATAGTTGATAAACTTTACTCCGATTTTGAAAGAAGTTCTGTGGATAAAATTTATCTAACAGCATCACATGCTACAGAATTCATGACAGGAAGAGTCAATCAATATGGCAAACGTCATTGTTAATCTTATTTAAGAAACTGCCACAGACACCCTGATCAGTCAGCGGTCATCAGTTCTGATGCAAGACCCTCTACAAACGAAAAGATTATGATTCACTAAAAAGCTCAGATGATGGTTAACATTTTTTTTAGCAATAACATATTTAATTAAGGTATATACATTGTTTTTCTTCAGACATAATGCTATTGCATACTTAAGAGATGTCAGTATAGTGTAAACATAACTTTTGTATGCACTGGGAAACAAAAAAAATTTGACTCACTTTATTGCAACACTCACTCTATTTTGGTGGTCTGGAACCCAACCCACAATTATCTCCGAGGTATACCTGTAGCTGAATTACAGGTGATTTTTTTATTATTAAAGTGGTGATACTATATGGGTAATACATGACACAATGCACTTGTCAAAATTCACAGAACTTTGCACCACAAAGAGTCAACTTTACAGTATGCCAATTTAAAAAATCATCTAGGCGGCTGGGGAGTCAGGGTGGAATGAAGGCTGTAACAAAACAATCTACATGTGTTAGAGAACTTCATTCAAGGGAGTGAGGGAAAAGGCACTCAACTCTGAAAATGAGTGGGGTTTGTAAGACTAAGGGCAAAAGGAATATACATAAGTACTATACTCTAACTGATGAAGTTATTTCCCATAAGGGATAACAGTTCTGATTAATGTTTTACATGTGTACTTAAATGAGACAATTAAACAAATAGGTAGCAGATGATGGGAGCCAGGTTTCTCATTGGGAGTGAGAAATTTATAGATAAGCAGAAAGAAGAGTCTTGAATGAGCCATATGGTAATGTATTCAAGTTGAAGTCATCAGTACAAAGTCATGTTTAACTTAATATAAGATGGTCACATATAGGGGCGCCTGGGTGGCACAGTCAAGCGTCTGCCTTCGGCTCAGGGCGTGATCCCAGCGTTCTGGGATCGAGCCCCACGTCGGGCTCCTCCACTAGGAGCCTGCATCTTCCTCTCCCACTCCCCCTGCTTGTGTTCCCTCTCTCGCTGGCTGTCTCTAATAAATAAATAAATAAATAAATAAATAAATAAATAAATAAATAAATAAATAAATAAATCTTTTTTTTAAAAAAAAGATGGTCACATATAGAAATTTTAATAGATATGAACATATACTAAGTCAGTATGTATACATAATTTTCTCGCTCAGAGAGGGCCTAAAAGCAACAACACCCAATAACAGCAAGCACCCTAGCTTCCAGATCCTGGTTTCTAATACCATTCTCCAATAAAAGGAACCAGGGCTCTTTGGAGAAATACCTAATTCTAGGACTGGGGTGGAAAATATACATGATGAGCCTGGACCATCTTGTAGTGCCAGAAAGTAAGGAAGTGCTAAAAAAACAAATGAACAAATTAAAAAACCCACACACTGATGGGGGTATATTAAAGAGTCACAAGAACCAAATGAAAGAGCACCCAATAGCCAAATCTGGAACAACATGAGCAACAAAGTAGTATTAGATCATAACCCAAATTATAAAATAACCATGAGTTCATACAGAGATATATAAATGAATGAATAAATAAAAACAAGTGTAATGTATTATATCTTAATAAAGCTGCTGGGAGAAAAAATGTGCCACAATCCAGCTATTCAACTCCGAGGTATTACCCAAGAGAAATTAAAGCATATATTCATACCCAGACCCACACACAAATGTACAGAGCAGATTTACTTGTAACAACTAAAATTTAGAAACTAGTCAACAGGTGGATGGTAAACAAATTGTGGCACATCCATATAATGAAACACAGCTCAGCAATAAAAATGAATGAAACATTTACACACATCACAACATGGATGAATCTCAAAATAATTATGCTAAATGAAAGAAGCCAGGACCCCCACTTCAGGAAAAAAGAGTACATTCTATGTGATTCTATTTATACAGAACTCTAGAAAATGCAAACTAATTCATAGTGACTAAAAGCAGGTAAGTGGTAGCCTGGCAAGAGACTGGGATAGGAAAGGGTAGGGCAGAGGTATTACGATGGGGAACTAAATGTTATGACATCAGAAATTTTATCTTATCTGGGACACAGCAAGTAATTAAAAAAAAAAAAAAATGTTTGCTGAGTGAAGGTTTATCCCAGGTACACCATAAATGTTTGCTGAAAAAAGGTATGTAAGGCTCTTCCCAAAATATTATAGCCTTATCTCCCTCTATTATCTTTCTCATATTCTACCAAATCCAAGGCAATTCTTCTTCCAAAGAAACTATACACCCTATACTTTTGTGTATAATCTCCCAGATCTGAAAAAGCAGTTCAAGATCCATCTCAAATGCCTCACCATTAATTCTAATTCCTCTGATCCACCCCAGTTAAAATTGTGTTTGCACTGCATTTTGTTTACCACTACTATAGCATGTAATATATTCTGCTTCCAATCATGGCAATTTTCATACGTATCATATATCCGTCTAGAGCAGAACTGTGCAAGAGCACTTCAATGATGGAAATGTTCTCTATCTGGACTGCCCAATTCAGCAGCCACATGTAACTACTCATCACATGTAACTACTCAGTACTTGAGATGTGGCTAATAAAAATGAGGAATTTGGTTTTTAATTTCATTTTAAATAAATTTAAATAATGGCTACTACATTAGACAGCACAGATCCAGAGTCTTTAAAATCAACACATAATATGGACCCTGTATTCCCCTTGGCATTTACCACAGTGCTGTGCATTTAGCAGGCATTTAGTAAGTGTCTGTTGTTGGGGCTCTAAACTATTAAAAAACCTCTACCAAAACAAAATGTAAGCAAACTGTTTTTAAATAAGAAAATAAATATTCAAAACCTAGGAAAGAATCTACTCAGAATAGCTCCAGTAATAAAAGACTTACCAAAACATCTTTTACATACTAAATCAAGTATTTCCCGAAATCGATTTGTCATTGGTGGTAGAGGTTTTAGATCAATTTTCCTGAAATCCTCTGGACAATCATTTTTTGAATGGCCATCTTTTTTGCAGATGCTGCATACTATCGTTGGTGGCTATACAAAGGTAAAAAAATAATCTAATAATCTAATAAACTATTGAGGGACTTCATCATCACTTAGAAAGCAGGTCCAAAAAGACTCTTTTATGTAACTCAATTCTGATAACCTGTGCTTCCAGGAGGTTTAAAAAAAAATAAAAGAGTATTAATTGAATGCAGCGTTAAATGTAAAAACCATTATTTTAAGCCAACCACTTTAACTCTCCTCCCCACTAAAATGATATTACCAAGATCAGATTTACCCAAAGATGTACAATACAGGAAATATTAGAAGATGGAATTCATATGGGTTAATGGAAATTTCAGTCAGCTCCCAATATGAAATATAGGCATTAATTTAACCCACTGAGATCTTTAACGAAGTAGATTATAAAGAAATCTCAAGTGGCACCTTTCATTTCACTCCAAACATTTTCTATCTTCACAGTCACTCAATCAATTATAAAACCCTCACTTGGCTATTTGGTTCAATTTATTACACTAGCATGGTACTCAAGAAACCAAACTGTAGGGCTAAACTCTAAAAATAACTTTGCTTCATACAAGGAATAACTCTTATGTAATAGCCATAAAGTTAATTGCAAACCCTATACCACCATTTAAAATGTATTCCAATGGACTACCAGCAATGTAGTTAAAACAGTAAAATGTATCCCAACTAGCTGAACAAAACATATGGTGAAGGAAGAGCATTATTCTTTTCTTTATTGTAAAATGCCTAGATCCCAGAGAGCCTTTTCCCCCAGGATTAGCTTGAACATTTACTTAGCCATGAACTCTTGACGCAAATTATATACAGAAACCTCTAGTTGTGGGAATGCTGTGCTATGAACTAATTAACAATACCACAGGAATTTTTATTAGCTTTTCAAAACTTTTTTTAAATGACATACATTATCAGAAAATTCTAGAAAAATGTTATAAATAACAAAAAAAATTTTAATTGGAGAAACAGCCATCTTAAGGTAGGTTTCCAGGGGGAAAAAGTATAAAGAATAAAAAATGTACACTGCAGTTGTATGATTAAGAGGCTTTTCTAAAAACCTGCCATTTAATCCATCCTTTCAACAGTCCATATGTCCTAAATACTGCAACCTAAAAAAATGCAATAGATGTATCCTTACAAAGAATGAAGAAACAAAGCTCAGTAATTAGGTTAAAATTTTTAAAGCTTGTCAATAACTATCAATAAAAGAGTAAAACTGGACAACTTCCTAGGTTTTTAAAAAAATATATTCTACTTGGTTTACACATGATCTGTATCTTTACACATGATCTAATCTTTTTTTTCATGTTGGGTGCTGATATATCAATTGTGTACACTGCATTTGAAGCAATGCAACTTAGCTAAAACTTTCTTTTATTAACAAAGTAGTTACTGCTTATTTTCTGTTACTGGGGTATTCTGTTTTCCATAACTTATCAAGTTAAAGTTCAGACTATCCCACTTTAAAAGTAGAAAAGTTAAGACTCCATTAATTTATAAAGGATATGCCAATATCCAAAGAAAAGCTCAATGGCAGAAATCTGGATTCTTCATATTTTTGGTATCTGATATTAGTTTCTGCTCAAATATCTTTATTAAATTTATATTCACTCACCTCATGTCAAAAAAAACAAACAAAACTTTAAAGCAGAATACTATTAGAATTTACAAACCTTGTACTCTTCTTTGTGGAAGAAAAAATAAACATTTATATATATATATATATATATATAAACAAAACTTAAAATATTCGCTGCCTCTGCCAAACTGATTTTCATAACATAGCTGATGAATCCTTTTATATGAGAAAGTGAAATAAACCAACTAGTAATAGGGTGCTGAAACCTCCTGAGGTTTCTTTAAAGACAACTACAGGAAAAAATGTAAAAAGGAAAAGCGAAAATAAACACCAAAATATAATAGTCCACCATCACAGAAGCTGTTTTTACATTTCTGAATCTAAAAACTATAAATACAGTCCTAAAAAAAACCCACAAAATCTTAGAAATTGTTTACAAACTGTATCCTACCTTGCCAGAGGTTAAAATAAACTTATCAAACACATAATATAATTCCTGGGTGGGGTGGTTATCATCATCATTAAGGTCAGAAGCATCTTCTGTAGCTTTGCAGTTGCAAGAGGTAGCAGATGTGTCAGTGCTCACATTCTGATGTGAACTCTCTGTTTGTATATTTGACCTGCAGTCTGTACCAACAGATTCATCTGGGTCAGGTGATTTATAATCAATGCAATTACATTGGCTGAGTTCCTTTTTTAAACAAGTTTCTGAAGGTGCTAAATCATCTTGTTTCTTATTTGATTTTGGCTCTAATTCACTGCCTTCACCAGTAGAAAGACAAGATTCCTGTCCAAGTTCAGCCAAATCTAGTTCATTTACCAACAAACTGTCATCTTCAGTAATACATCTCTGTGATGTACATTCCATTTCATCATATTTATCAGGTTGACCTCTTTCTGCATTTATTTTTTCTGTGCTTTCTCCAAGTAGAATGCAACAACTGGATGCCATATTCTCAGACTTCACTGGTTTCTTATTGCTTATTTTCCCCTTCTCTTTTTTCATGGAATTCACTGTAGATTTATTTCCACCCTTCCTCTGAGGACAGGCAAAATACCGATAAGCTGCCCTGAATCTCTCCACAACATATTCATAAACAAGCTGGCTGTTTAAGCTCCGTGCAACATTCCTCTTGACTGAAAATGGATCTAGTAAAAAAGGAAATGGTCAGTTGCTCCGTATCTACTAACAAACTACAATTCCAAGCTTACCCAAACAGATCTGAACTACTGTACTGTCAGCAGAATACATTTTCCCAAAGCTTTCCTAACCTAAGTTCTAAGTGGGAGTTCCTGTAAACTGAGTAGGGGAAATACAATAGCAGCATCTTTTCCTTTGTTTCTGTCATAAAATAAAACACTAAGGGGAAAAGACAGAAAAGAATAATAATAAGGGTAATTAATGAGAGGTTAGCCGAGGACACCAACTCAGTAATTACAAAATTTCAGTGATAAAACTGGTAGACAAAGGCATACTGTTATTATGTCTTCCTTATACTGTCATTAGATGAAATTTTTCAAACCTCTAGGACCCATTCATAATTTTCATCTCACCACAATTTTCTTTAGCTACATACTCCTTGCAATTTAAACAAATAAAATATAACCTAAAACTCTCAAAGCTTCAAGTTAAAAAATATGCTTTTAACATTTAACTTCAGTGAGATCAGAAAATTAAAGAAAGCAATAAGGAGAAATTAAAAAGTAGGAAAAAAGAGATCTAAGAAAGTAATAATTAAACCAAAATTTAAATTTTGGTCCAGTCTAAAATGGGTATGCTGAAAAGGCTTATATCAACTACACCCTCGTTACTAAGAAAATATAAAAGACCTCGAAAATGCTTATGAGTTTTTGGATTTTATAAGCCTTAAATACAAATATACCCCAGGAAAAAAGAACAAATAGACAACACCCAAAAGACAATACACATTTTCTCCACTACTGAAGATCACTAAGTAAAAGGATTAACAGGCAGATGTCCTTGTTAATTAACATTTGGGCATCTGTTACTTTTTGCTATTACGTAAGTCCACAGGCTGTTCTCTAAACCCAAAAGCTTTTCCTCTCCTTCTAGAAGAAGAAAAAGACGAGAAGACAAATTATGACAGCTACAAGCTTTAGAGCTCATTTATTTACTATATATAAGTGTACAAGACGTAAGTACATCTTTGAGTCTATAGGAGTATCTGTGGGTCTAGAGAAGGCCAACAGAGGAAAGGGAACAGAAGATTGTGTTGTCTGAACAGACTAAAATGATGGACAGAAATTCAATCCCCTATCTATAAAAAGTGAGTGAAATGTCACATGATTTAAATTTTCTAGAAACCATTCTCTATTAATTTGCAACTCTAAAGATCTTAATATTTTTGGGATTTGATGTGAAACTTTTTTGTCAACATCAATTTTTTTCTTTTTATTTTTTCAAATCAGTCTTTTTTCTCTTTAGCTTAGCCACATTTAACAACTGAGGTACCTTTTTTAATGTTTTTGAAGTATAGCTGACATATGTTACATTATAATTTCAGGTGTACAACACAGTGATTCAACGACTCTATAGTTATGCTATGCTCACCACAAGTGTAGCTCATCTGTCACCATACTACGCTATTACAACACCACTGATTATATTTCCTATATACACCCCATGACTTACACATTCCATAAAGATGAAGTACTTTAGAAGACAATGGAAAAACTAGATTTTCAAATTATATTTTAAAATAATTTTATGACAGAAACTTACAGGAACATTCTGAGATTGTTCTGAATAACTTTCCTATTTTTCTGTATTTTTGAAATTTTTCAGAATTAAAGAATAAAAATAAAGGCATGTAATAAGGTAATAACACTATTAGTTACAGATTTGAAACCTTAAAATAAATATTAATCCCATAAAACTATCATGGACTTGATGAAGAATTTACCTGACATATATAATGACAACCTAGTGGCATATATAGCGCTACAAAGCCAAGGGATATAACTGATAACACTGTATTAGAAACAAATGATTGAGTGGCACACAAAAACATATTCTCCAAATGAAATATAACGTATCATCTCACCTTCAATGGCTATACGCCTTTTAGGCCAGTTTTTGTTTTCTCTTGTTAAAATATCTTGTATCCGTACACATATGACATATTCTTCCAAAGCAAAATCCAGTGTGTAAAATTTTAGCAGCTCTAACCACAACTGTCCCAGGGATACCTGATTTGGTGTTCCCAATGTTAAAGGAGACTGGAAAAGAAAAAATACTTTTCATTTAAGCTTCACAAAACTACAGAATCATTGAATTTTCAGTTTAAAAAGAACTTAGAAATTACCTTCACAAAAACTGAGGCATAACTTGCCAAAAAGCAGTCTGTGACACAGCTGGAAACACAGTCCTAGTTTACTGACTCCTAGAATTCTATGTTCTTCCCACTAAACCAGTGAGTCTCAACCTTGGCTGCACATCAGATCACACCGGGAACATTAAAATACACTAATACCTCAACTCCATATCATTCCCACCTCCCATACCCTTCCCTAGATTCTGATTTAACTGACCTGGGCAATGGGATCTTTAAAACCCCCTAAGTGATTCTCAAGTGCAGCCAAGGTTGCAAACCACTGCATAACAATTACTATAGCTCCTTACTGCAGTAATTACTTTAAAAATCTAAGTAAATGCCCTGGGCTATCAAAAGCTAATTCCTTCACTCAGCAAACATTTATTTAGAACCTACTATGTCCCTGGCACTGTGCTGGGGATATAAAAAAAATAATGAGCGCTCATGCTTAAACATAATGGTCACTATGCATCACTCACTCTTTTTAAGTGTTGCATATGTAGTAACTATTATTTCTAACAACTCCATGAAGTAGACACTACAGGTCAAGGATCTGACTCAGGACCATCTGGCTACTAAATTTATGTTGCTAATCACTATACCTACCATACTGCCACTCAAATAAGGTGAGGTCCTACTTCACAGAGTATTAGGAGAGGAAGAAACAATTTAACAATTACAATAAAGGCTATGTGCTAAAATGGGCCTCTAAATCAGGGGGGTTTTAACAAAAGAAGTAATACCTGAATTCTAAAGGAACTAGCTAAATAAAGACTGGCTAAAAGTGACCACTAAGGAGCATAAAGACATGAAACAGTCATCCACTCATTCAATTCTACAACTATTCATCGAGTGCCTACTATGTGCCAGGCACTTGGGATATATCCGTGAAAAAAAAAACCCCAAGATCGTTGCCTTAGCGGATCTTACTTTCCAGACGAAGATGATAACACAAAACAAGTAAATTATATAGCAAGTTAGAAAAAGCAAAGTGCTGTGGAAATAAAAAAAAAAAAAAAAAAGTTCAGTAGGTTTAGTAAAAAAGGAATGGGAGTATGGGAGCATGACATGCTTTCAGTGTTATATAGCATGGTCAGGATAGGTCTTGTTAAAAAGGTATGATGTGAAGAAGAGGGAAAAGTGTTCTAGGAATAGGGAACAGATAAAGCAAACACACTAAATAGGAGTGTGACTAGCTTTAAAAAGAAAACCAAGAAAGCTAGTGTGGTAGAGAAAAGGGAAGAAGAGAAGAGAAAAACAAAGGGCTACTCAGTAAGAACTCCTCAGCTTTTATTCTAAATTAAATGAGGAGCAACTGAAGCGTTTTGAGTGTGGAGAAGAGGAAGGATATGGTATGACTTAAGTTTTCGAAGAACCATTCCGATTTTTGTGCTAAGAACAGACTATAGTTGACTCTTGAACAACATGGGGGTGAGGGGCACACTGACCTGAGGTCAAAATCTGCATATAACTTGACTCCCTCAAAACTTAACCGCTAATAGCATGCTGTTGACCAAAAGGCTTATTGATAACATAGTCAACTAATACATGTTTTATATGTCATATTTATTATGTACTGTAGTCTCACAATACAGTAAATTGGAGAAAAGAAAATGTTAAGAAAATTATAAGGAAGAGAAAAATACATTTACAGTACTATACTATATTGAAAAAAATCCACATAAGTGGACCTGCACAGTTCAAATCTATGTTATTCAAGGGTCAACTGTATAAAGAAAAATGGTAGATACAGGAAAACTCATTATGAGGCTATGGTAGTAATCCAAGCCAAAGATGATGGTGGGTAGGACCAGCATGTTAACGGTGCAGGCGGTGAGAAGTGATCAAATTCTAAATATATTTTCAAACAGAAAAGACAGGATTTCCTGACAGACCTGATATAGGGTATAAAAGAAGTAAAGGATCATTCCAAGGCTTCTGATTGAGAACTGAGAGGATGAAGTATCATCAACTTAGATGTGAAAACTGCATGTGGAGAAAGAGGAAGACCAGGAGTCCAGTTTTAGGCATGTTAGGTTTAAGACCTCTATTAGACATCTAAGTAGACACATTAAATAGGCAGTTGGATACAACTACAGAATTCAGGAGTGTGGTTTGGCTGAAGACTTAAAATTTGGGAGTATCATACAGATGGTATATAAAACCCATGCAACTGGATCCACTGGTCTGGATGTATCTACACACCAAGGGAGTGTAGATACGGAAGACAGGAGGGGATCAGGGACTGAGCCTTGGAACATGCCAACATTAAGGGACTAAAGAGGAAAGGAGAAACCAGGAAAGGAGGCTGAGAAGAAAAAAATCAGCCATGGATATGCCATCCTGAAAGTCAAGAAATTTTTCAGAGAAGAAAATAATCCACTGGCAAATACTGCTGATACATAAAAAATATAAAATTGAGAAGTGGTAACTGGAATTAGCAATGTAGAAGATAATGATATTGACAATACAAGTTTTGGTAGGTTGATGAGGGTCAAAGCCAGATTACAGTGAGTTAAGAGGGGGGCGCCTGGGGGGCGCCTGGGGGGGCGCAGTCCTTAAGCGTCTGCCTTCGGCTCAGGGCGTGATCCCAGCGTTCTGGGATAGAGCCCCACATCAGGCTCCTCCGCTATGAGCCTGCTTCTTCCTCTCCTACTCCCCCCTCCTTGTGTTCCCTCTCTTGCTGGCTGTCTCTCTCTGTCAAATTAATAAATAAAATCTTTGGGAAAAAAAGGGAAAAAAAATTACAGTGAGTTAAGAGGAAACAGATATCAGAAATAGTGAATATGGACAATTCTTTCAAGAAGTTTTACTGCAAAAGGGTGCAAAGGAATAGCTGGGAAGGGAAATGATGTCCGTATTTTTCTTTAAAATGGGAGATATAAAAGCATGTTTGCTTATTGAATGAAAAACTGCTAACTTAGGAAGGAAAGAGAAGAATTGCTAGAGCAGTGTTCTAGAATAAACAAGAAGGGATAGGATTAAATACACAAGTGGAGAAAATTAGATAGCAACTTGGAAAGTTCCTTTACGAAAGCAGGTATCAAGGCAGAGTATGTGAGTACAGACAGTAGCAGGTGGTGGTTGGGAGTGTGCAGTAGTTCTCTTTTGACTTCTTCAGTTTTCTCAGTAAAGTAATAAGCAAAATCATTAGCTGAGTACTGATGGTTTGAGAGGTGAGGTGAAAGAAGTCTAGGAAAATGGGACAGTTGAAGGGACTAAGAATGAATGTTCAGGGAACTATATGTACTTCAATATAGCTAGAGCAATCATATCAGTAATACTTTTATTTCTGTAATAATATGTCTGTCTATTTCAGAAGACTACAGAATTCTGGAGGGAACAATCCATGGATATTCATCTTTGGTTCCTTAGCCCTATTAATGTCTGGCACATAGTAGGTCCTTAAAAAATGAATGTTGAATGATTAAAAAGCAAGCCACCCCCTAAAGGAGGAAAGGGCCTTTATTTTTCCACCAATCTGGCAACATGTTTCCCATATGCTAAAGTTTTGATCACAGCCTAACTCCTGAAGGAAATTTTCCTTGTCTAAATGAAAAAGATACAA
Organism: Ursus americanus; assembly: GCF_024610735.1. Taxonomy (NCBI): domain Eukaryota; kingdom Metazoa; phylum Chordata; class Mammalia; order Carnivora; family Ursidae; genus Ursus; species Ursus americanus. Next base: position 10,052,294 of record NC_142138.1, read on the forward strand.
AGAATTACCATGACATGATTCAAACAATACACGTCTTCCAAAATGAAGTATAAACTCATTAGGGAATCTCAGTACTGGAAAACTAAACCAGATCAACCCCTCACTTTACAGATGAGGAAAATGAGGCCAAGAGGCTTATGCAAAGTCAGTCAGTCAATCTACTATTAAAGGGCTTCAATCGAAGGCATCACAAATTCTACAGATAGAAAAGCCAAAAACAAAAACAAAAAAAGCTTACTTTGCCATGTTTTTCCTTCATGGCATTACTTTGGTTGTCTGTTTCTGTCTTCTTGGTATCATCTTTTGGTTGGTCTGCCTTAGCTTTGTTTTCCTCAGCAATTGAGTTTTTCTCAGTTGCACTACTTGAATTATATTCCCATTTCACAAACTTCTCTTCTACTATGCCCTTCAGCTGAAAGTCATCCATTCTTTTTGGGTCAAAGCCTTCAATCTATATAAAAAGGCATTCCAAATTGGTAGTGGAAAAATTATTTAAAAATAAAAAAACAAAAAGATGGACAAACAAACAAACCAGAATTCCAGCTTAAAATGTTTGAACAGAGCACTCTGTAAGAGCAAACTACATATATACATGCACATATATGTCACAAATTCATGCTTACCCAACTTCCAAGTAAGCAAGGAAGAAGAGGGGGTTTTCTTTGTTGTAGAAAAAACATCACCATTAAAGCAAAACAGTAAGAAGGGATTCCACCATCAGTCTGGGAGTCAATATAGCATAACTGCAAAACAAAGGCAGAGAAAGTACTGCCATTAGCTTTAATTTTCTTTGTTGCCCTCATGATATAAGTGCTGTTTTTTTTCCTACTATGATCATTCTAAAACGTTTAAACAACAAAAATTATAAGCAATGACCTGAAATCTCACCACCCTGAAATAACTATTAACACAGTGGTGACAATCTTTCCATTCATTTCTTTATTACATATAAAGTCACACACATATTTTAGTTAAATGGAATATCATACATAGTGCTTTTACTGTTTTCACATTTTTAAAGTATTTTCTTACCTTGCTTCTACTTCTGCCTCAATGTGAACAATCGTCTATAAACTCTTCCATGCCTTTTTCTATACTCTAATAACTATATACAAATGTATTCCTATATATTTCTATTTTCTATATAAATGCAGGAAGGATTTTGTTTTGTCATTCTCTTACCGAAATTGTATCTTATACACATCTCTGTGTATTATTCTTCTCCCTTAACAATGCACCAACAAAGTTCCTCTAAGTCAATTAGTACAGATCTAACTTACTTACTGACTTACTTATTTTCCTAACATTCTTCTAAATGCTTATAAGTCTATGATCTGGATGGCTACTCAATAATCTCCCCACCCAAGGACGTACACATTTTGTTCCCAATTTTTGCCACTTTAAGCAATGCTGTTTTATCCTTATATATATTTCCCAATTACTAGTGCTTATTTATATGAGCTATTTTCCCAAGAATGTGTTTGCTGGATTTAAAAAATGTGTGATAGAGGGATGCCCAGGTGGCACAGTCGGTTAAGCACCCATCTCTTGGTTTCAGCTCAGGTCATTGTCTCTGGACCATGGGATCAAGCCCCATGTTGTGTCAGTGCTTAGCACTCAGTCCGCTTGGGTTTCTCTCTCCCTCCCTCTCTGCCTCTCCCCACCCCTGCACTTGCGTGTACTCTTTCTGATAAATAAATCTTAAAAAAAATAATAAATAAAAATGTGTGATATATCTGAATTTTAATAAGATTCTTTTCCAAAATAACTACAAAAATTCCTCTTTCACCAGTAACATGAGTGTACACATAACATTTTCCAACACTAAGTATTACTTTTAAAAAATGCCAATGGGTGGCACCTGGGTGGCTCAGCTGGTTAAGCGACTGCCTTGGACTCAGGTCATGATTCCAGGGTCCTGGGATGACCCTGCATTCGGCTTCCTGCTCAGCAGAGAGCCTGCTTCTCCCTCTCCCTCTGCCACTTCCCCTGCCTGTGCTCTCCTGCTCTGTCAAATAAATAAATAAATAATCAAAAAAAAAAAAAAAGAAAACTAATGGGATGTGTGAGATATAATTATCTAGTAATTACTTCAATTTGCCTTTCCTCAATGTTGAGATTACACAATTTTCGTATGTTTACTAACCATTTAGATTTGCTCTTTTCTGAACTGCCTATTGAATCTTTTGCCAATTTTTCTATTTGCATACATTGCATATCAACTTAATTAGTTAACCCTTCAAATCTGACACATGCACTTGAACAATGTTATTTTTCCCAATCTGTTTTTATTTTGACATTATTTAAGGTACCTTTTATCATATAAAATATATTAATGTATATATAGTTGAACATGCTTTTGTTATATAGCTTCTAGGTTTTTTATCATGGTAAAAAGGTTTCTCCAAACCATAGTACATATATATACTCTTAAATTTTTTCCTAAAATTATGATTTTTCATTTAAGTAGAATTCATTTTTGCATTTAGTGTCCTAAGGATCCAACATTATTTTCTTCAAGAAATCTACAGTTATTCACTGAACTCTACCTCTGAAACCAATAAGACACTGTATGTTAATTAACTGAATTTATTTATTTATTTTTAAAGATTTATTTATTTCTTTATTTGACAGAGAGAGAGACAGTGAGTTAGAGAGAGAACACAAGCAGGGGGAGTGGGAGAGGAAGAAGCAGGCTCCTAGCATAGGAGTCCGACATGGGGCTCAATCCCCGAACGCCGGGATCAAGCCCTGAGCCGAAGGCAGACACTTAACGACTGAGCCACCCAGGCGCCCCTAATTAACTGAATTTAAATAAAACAAAAATTTTTAGAAATATACAGTTGTGACAGCACCATTTATCAAATAACCACTGTTTTATCACTGAAATATTTTATTTTTTACTGAAATTGTGTCTTATCCACATCTCTGTGTATTATTCTTCTCCCTTAACAATGCACCAACAAAGTTCCTCTAAGTCAATTAGTACAGATCTAACTTACTTACTTACTTATTTTCCTACATTAAAATTTCATTTATACTAGGATCTACTTCTGGGCCTTCTATACCATTCCACAAATCTGTTTGTCTATTCCTACGCCAATGGCATAAACTTGAGTAAACAGTTTTATAGTGATAAAGTAGGTCCCCTTCACTAGTGTTCTTTTTCTGAATTCTTTTGGCTATTCTCAAACATTCTTCCATACTAATTTTTAAAACCATTTTATCAAATTTTTAAAAACTCTTGGCAATTCTAATTGAAATTACTGTACATTTGAAAATTAAATTAAGATGATTTTACACTTTAGGGGTACCATCTCCTTATCTAAGAAATTTGTATTGTTTCATTTTCCAAAAATTGAGGAGTTCTCATCAATTACTCACTTCCCCTAAACTCTCATAACCAATACCTCTGCAAGTCTTACCTCCAAAACTTACCCCAAACTTGTCTACTATGCTTCATATCCATTCTAACCTAGCACAGACCATTATCACCTCTGGCTGATATACCAGAGCAGCCTGATTAATGGGCTCCCTCCTTGTATTCTTTATCCCAGAAAGATCTTTTCAAAGCATGAATCAAATTATTTGTCAGAGAGAGAGAGAGCACAAGCAGAGGGAGAAGCAGGGAGAGGGAAAAACAGGCTCCCGGCTGAGCACGGAGCCTGATGCAATGCAGGACTCAATCCCAGGATCCTGGGATCATGACCTGAGCCAAAGGCAGACGCTTAACCAACTGAGCCACCGAGGCATCCCAAGTTGTATTTATACGTACAATAAAAAATAAAAATTAAAAAACCCAAGGATCTCTTTTTTTCTTTGTATGAGATTTTTTTTTATTACCTGTCAGTTGGTCCTCAGAACTTTTTTTTTCTTAATAACTTCTTAAATTGAAGTATAATAGGCATACAACATTACATTAGTTTCACGTATACAACATAATGATTCAACAACTCTATACGTCATGCTGTGCTCAAAAGTACACCTACCATCCGTTACCACCAACACTATAATAATATCATTGACTATATTCCCTATGCTATACCTTTCACCCATGTAACTTATTCATTCCATACCAGAAACCTGTACCTCCCACTTGTCTTCACCCATTTTGCCCATCACCCTACCCTCCTCTCCTCTGGCAACCACCAGTTTCTTCTCTGTATTTGTGAGTCTGTTTCTGCTTTTTTGTTTTTTAGATTCCACATAAGTGAAATCATATTGTGTTTGTCTTTCTCTAACTTATTTCACTTAGCATAACACCCTCTATGTCCACCCATGTTCTCGCAAATAGCAAGATCTCTAGAGAGGGACACATACACACACACACACACACACACACACACACACACACACACAACCTTCTTTATCCACGTATCTATCAATGGACACTTGGGTCATTTCCGTATCTTGACTATTGTAAATAATGCTGCATAAACATAGTGACGCATATATCTTTTCAAAATAGTTTTGTCTTTGGGTAAATACCCAGTAGTGGAATTACTGAATCAAATGTTATTTCTAATATTAATTTCTTGAGGAGCCTCCATACTATTTACCACAGTGACTGCATCAATTTACATTCCTACTAATAAGAGGGTTCCTTTTATTCCACATCCTCACCAACACCTGTTTTTTCTTATCTTTTTGATACTAGCCATTCTGACTAGGTGTAAGGTGCTATCTCATTGTGATTTTTATGTGCATTTCCCTCATTAGTGATGTTGAACATCTTTTCATCTGTCTGTTGGCCCTGCTGGCCATCTATATGTCTTCTTTGGAAAATGTCTATTCAGGTCCTCTGCCCATTATTAATCAGATTATTTGGTGTTTTGGTGTTGAGCTGTAGAAGTTCTTTATATATTCTGGATATTATGCACTTACCGAATATGTCATTTACAAATATCTTCTCCCATTCAGTAAGGTGGCCTTTTTGGTTTTCTCGATGGTCTCCTTCACTGAATGAAAACTTTTTATTTTGACATAGTCTCAACAGTTTAGTTTGTTTTTGTTTCCCTTGCCTGAGAAGACACACCTAGAAAAAGGTTGCTAAGGCCAAAGTCAAAGAGATTACTGCCTATGTTTTCTTCTAAGAGTTTTATGGTTTCAGGTCTCACATTTAGGTCTTTAATCCATTTTTTTAAAGATCTTATTTATTTATTTGACAGAGAGGGCACGCATGTGCACTAGCATGCAGAGAGGCAGGGAGAGGGAGAAGCAGGCTCTCCGCGGAGAAGGGAGTCTGATGCGGGTCTCAATCCCAGGACTCTGGGATCATGACCTGAGCGAAAGGCAGACACTTAATCGACTGAGCCACCCAGGCGCCCCAGTCTTTAATCCATTTTGAGTTTATTTTTGTATATGGTGTAAGAGAGTGGTCCAGTTTTTTTTGCATGTAGCTATCTCCAGGGATCTCTTTCAGATGTCAAATACTGCTAAAATTAATTCTTATGTTAACCACAAAAAGTGGCTCTCAGTCAGGAAACCTATGAGAGACTGATAAGGCTAAAGTGTTTTAAGAGGCTTTACTAAAAAACCATTTCCTATTACTGAAATGCTAAAAATATAGCTACTTAAGAGGAGGAGACAACCAGAGAATAGTCAACAGCAATTTTATTACATCAGTTACAAGAATAAATTATATTCATATACTAGAATTTTTCTAAGGCTTCAAATTGTGGAAAATCTGCGCTTTATTACAAGATGTGCAATGTGGCTTAGAACTTCAAGATAAATAAAGCTGTTTAAAAAAAAAAATCTTTGAGAGGAAAAATATACCAGGAATTATTTCTAGGTTTCTTACAATAAACTCAGGGAAAAAAACATAAAAAAAGCTCTTTGCAACTAATACAACTGCCAAAAATCAGATACACTGTTCTGTAGGAAATAGAAAAGAACTACTCTGCAACTAGCTTTGTATGCATGTTTAGTGTCCTTACTGGCATGTTTAGAGTCCATATAAGTTTGAGCACTCTTTTCCAAGAGCCACTTTAAGAAAGCAAGTTAATAGACCACATTTTTTTTCCCAAATGAAAATAACTTATTTGATTTATATTATTCTAACAGTTTACCTACTTGAATAAAAGAATGTCTGTGAAAACTGATACTATTTTATGATAACTAGAAAATTAGGGCATAATTAAGAAATACCATCCAAGGGGCAACTGTTTAGTCTTTCATCCCTTATGAAACCAAAAACCTCCCCAGAGCTGAGTTTCCTGAATGACAGCTATGTTTCATGCTCATAGCTCATTTCATGTCTCATCCCACACTCTGAGAAACCCTGGTTAGAGTTTTTGCACCAGTTCTTATTCCTGTAGACTATTGTTTTAATAATCTCAGTTGCCAATTAAAACAATTGTGTAGCATTTTAGAGTTCAAAGTACATTCTTATGCATTATCTCATATCACCTTTGACATAATCTCTCCAGATGGAAAAATTGAGGCTCAAGTGAAATGTCTTGTTCAAAATCACATAAATACTTATAAAAACTAGAGTTGGAATTGGTTTATTCCATCTCATAGCACTAAATTTTTTTTTAATTTTTTATTATGTTATGTTACCATACAGTACATCCTTAGTTTTTGATGTAGTGTTCCATGATTCATTGTTTGCATATAACACCCAGTGCTCCATGCAATACGTGCCCTCCTTAATACCCATCACCGGCCTATCCCAATCCCCCACCCCTCTCCCTCTCTGAAGCTCTCAGTTTGTTTCCCAGACTCCATAGTCTCTCGTGGTTCATTCCCCCTTCTGTTTACCCCCCTTCATTCTTCCCTTCCTTCTCCTACCGATCTCCCTGCTATTTCTTATGTTCCATAAATGAGTGAAACCATATGATAATTGTCTTTCTCTGCTTGACTTATTTCACTTAGCATAATCTCCTCCACTCCCATGCATGTTGCTGCAAATGTTGGGTAATTGTTCTTTCTGATGGCTGAGTAATATTCCATCGTATATATGGACCACATCTCCTTTATCCATTCGTCTGTTAAAGGGCATCTCGGCTCCTTTCACAATTTAGCTATTGTGGACAATGCTGCTATGAACATTGGGGTGCAAATGGCCCTTCTCTTCACTACATCTGTATCTTTGGGGTAAATACCCAATAGTGCAATTCCTGGGTCATAGGGCAGCTCTATTTTTAACTTTTTGAGGGACCTCCACACTGTTTTCCAAAGTGGCTGTACCAACTTGCATTCCCACCAACAGTGTAAGAGGGTTCCCCTTTCTCCACATCCTCTCCAACATTTGTTGTTTCTTGCCTTGTCAATTTTTGCCATTCTAACTGGCATAAGGCGGTATCTCAATGTGGTTTGGATTTGAATTTCCCTGATGGCTAATGATTTTGAAAACTTTTTCATGTGTCTCACAGCACTAAATTTCTATAGAACGTTAGGCACAAGGGATAATGAAATAAACAAAGAGAGGTACTCACTCTCCCTCAGTATGGTTCAGTGCTCCAAGTCACTTCCAAGGGTTAAAAATCCCCTTTCTGAAGAAAGTGGGCCGTGCATGTATTCAATAAATACTTACTAAATGCATACTAACTGCTGGCACAGTAAAATAAGAAGCACTGGGACCATAAGTGAATAATAAGAGAGTTTTCCTCACCAAGTTCACAATTTTCATGGAAGAAAACAGATCACAAACAAATAAATATATGTATGGCAAGTGCTATGAAAAAATAAAGCACGGTAAAAGCAAGGAGAAAGATGGAGGCAATGCTATTTTATATAAGGTGATTCACGGAACTCTGACAAGGTGAAATTTGAGCACAAACAAAAAAAGTAAAAAAGTGATCATGCTGGAAATGTGGCGTAAGAACATTCTAGATGAAGGGAACAGCAAATACAAAGGCCTTGAGTTGAAGAAGCACCAACCTTAGGATCTCTGTTACTTTTCAAGCTGTTCCTTACTCAACCAACCAAGCTGGGGTCTGCCCCAACTCTGAGTTCAATCCTCATATCAGAGTCCAAACAAAAAATTCCAAAAACAATTCTCTAGCAGTTTTTGCTTTCATTTATCATTTCACCACTAACCCCTTAATCCTTGCTCATCACTAATATAACAAGGCATGAGTACTATACTGATAAGAACATACACAGAAAAGCTACACTCTCTCTAGTCATTTGGACTGGTAACGGTCATTACTTTATTACTCCTCCTTACCTCCATACCAAATAAATGACTACAAAGGGAACCACAGCCTTTAATAATTAATTCTAATTTAGGAAACAACTGATTCTCAGCAGTTACACAATCAGAGAGTGCTGTAGGTTATCAATAATTCGGAAGAGAAAAATGTTCTAAAACAGAGATGGGAAAAAAAGATGCTAACAAAAAAAAACCTTGCAAACCTAAGCATTAACTTACACCTTACAACTTTTCATTCACATTAAGAGTGAAAACTTGAGCCTTACTTACGATGTGAAAGAGAACATTTCTGTACTACATAAAAGGAGAATAACAAAGCAAATTAATCTATGTCTGTTAGACTATTTTATTTTCACGTCCATAATCAGAACCTGCCACATCACTTTCTGTGTAGCACAGATAACTGTTTTATCCCCAAATATTAAGATTTATGTTACATGTTAGTGTAGGACAAAACCTGAGTTACCTTAAAGACAGGTACTTATTTCTCCTGTTCCGCTTACCTTAGCCCAGTAGCGAAAGGCTAACACCAAGGGAGTAAAGACAGGTTCCAGCTTGCCAAGAGCAGCAAGTAAATCAGTAGTGAGGCATGCCATATCATTTCCTGCACTCACTCTACAAAGCAAACCACTGTGAATGAGAAAGAAACAAATTTCACTGTATTAATACCTTAAAAACCAGAATATTCCAAATCCTATGGCTATCCTTTCTAGTCACCGTAATTTTTTTTGCATTTATTATTATGTTCAATTAGCCAGCACGTAGTACGTTAGTTTTTGATGTACTGTTCAATGATTCATTAGTTGTGTATAACACTCAGTGCTCATCACCACACGTGCCCTCCTTAATACCCAACATCTGGTTACCCCATCCCCCCACCCCCCTCCCCTCCGTAACCCTCAGTTTGGTTCCCAGAGTCCAGAGTCTCTCATGGTTTGTCTTAGTCACATTTTAATATCTAGGAAGTCATAATAAAAATAAGAATTTTAATAAACTGAGAGCTAACTGAAAACTATAAAACATTTCCATCACTAGAGTTCCATATAAAGATGTTTTAGGGGCGCCTAGGTGGATCAGTCATTAAGCATCTGCCTTCGGCTCAGGTCATGATCCCAGGGTCCTGGAATTGAGCCCCACATCGGGCTCCCTGCTCAGCGGGATTCCTGCTTCTCCCTCTCCTGCTCCCCGTTTGTGTTCCCTCTCTTGCTTTCTGTCAAATAAATAAAATCTTTAAAAAATAATAAAATAAAGATGTTTTAAATACTCATTTGTACTTGACAAATAAATTTCAACCGTATTTAGTGTTTAAATTCATCAAAAATTGCAAAATTTGTTTTACATCAAAAACATTGATCTCATCGATGTCAAGTGGTGCAACGTTATCTTCCCAGTTCATTCTTTTTGCTTTGCACAGGATAAAAAGAAAAAATGAAATGATGAACTGACTAGCTATACTTCTTGACTCTAATTTTTCCTATCTAAGCTTTCATGATTTTATTGCTACTTTCAGATTAGAAAGGATGTATGTATTAACCCACAGGTAATGCTTATGTGTAAATAAAAAGAGGAGCTACCTTAAAGGGGTGACAGAATTATAGTAGAGATACTTTGGTGGCAGGGAGAAGAATGTATCTGAGGTTCCACAAAGAGGCAATTTGATACAATGTGATTACAAAACAAAAAAATAGAAAACACTAGACATCAGACTACTTCCATTCCAATTCTGATTTTACTCTAAATGATGTGAATTTGATCAAATCATTTAATTCCTCCAGGTCTCAATTCTCTAATTAGAAAACAATGAAGTTGAATTAGAACTCGACAGATCCTTCTAACTTTGAATAAGAAAATACAGTACTCTTGGGGCGCCTGGGTGGCATAGCGGTTAAGCGTCTGCCTTCGGCTCAGGGCGTGATCCCAGCGTTATGGGATCGAGCCCCACATCAGGCTCCTCTGTTATGAGCCTGCTTCTTCCTCTCCCACTCCCCCTGCTTGTGTTCCCTCTCTCGCTGGCTGTCTCTATTTCTGTCAAATAAATAAATAAAATCTTTTAAAAAAAAAAAAACAGTACTCTTAAAATTTAAGATATATAGGTTAGTACTCGGTAAAAGAACATTTAATTATTTTCGTATTGTTTCCATGTCTCCCACATTGATCTCAAATAGGATTATTTCAGTTTCCTTTTTCACAGGCACATTTCTCTCCCAATCCTGTAGACATCTGACCAGAAAGGCAAGATTAGTCTTCACTGACTCATTCAAATCAGTGAACTAAAAACAACATTCTAAAAAACTGTGAGCTCCTTGAGAAGAGTAGCTATTTCTTATTTATTTTTGTATCCCTAAAGCAAAGGAGTACCTAATATATAGTAAATGTTCAATACTGTTGGGTGAATGAACTTGAGAAAAAAAAAAAAAATGAAAAGTTTTGCCTTAATGTGTTTTGTTTTTAACTGGTAATTCTATTTCTTGTTCACATGCTTTTAGTAAGCTTTTATTCTTAATAAATAAAAACTAACTTAGTTATATTTATCGAAAGAGAAATCTAAAACAAAATTTTGTCTTGTAAATGTTCATCGCATACTTGATTATTGTTGCTATTTCAAAAAATATTTTCTATTCGTTATTACCAACCTTTTCCGATCTTTGCAGACCACAACAGGAACTTTGGCGTGAAAATCAGATTCCACATCTATATATAATACTAATAAGGAAAAAAAAATAAACCAAGTAAGACAATGTCAACATCTCTCAAATATTTACTCTATGGTAAACACTGAGCAATAGTATCCTTCTAAAAATCACTCGCATTGCTTCTGTGATAATACACACTTCTCATTAAGAGGATCAACCTAACAGCATCTCTTACTTCTCTTGGTGTCATTTGCTATATATCACAAATCACAGGCAGAGTCCAAAATTATACATCAGAAAGGACTTAACATCTCTAAAAGTTTGAATATTTCCTAGTAAGTATATAATCTAGTCAGTTATTAAATAACCTTCAAAAATAAGGCAAATAAACACCACTTACTTTTATTTCTGAAAAAGTCATGAAATGAGCATCTACAATTCTCTGACAGTTTAGTTCTTTTAAATTATCCATGCAAGTAAAAGGCTAACTGTACTGGCCCCATTTCCTGTTAATATATGAAGAGTCTGCCAAATCAAAGCTCTTAAGGAAGAAGGTAAAGCACACTTCCACTATAAAGTCTTTCTCTACATTGCCCACATAGGCCCCATGTCATAAATGTTTAGTCTAATAAAAATAGGTATTTTTACCATTTCATTTGAGGTTTAAAGAACAGCTTTTAGTAGTACTTGCTGGAATTATTAATTTATTAAAAAATCATGTGCTGGAGACTTATATGCTAGGAATTGCTTTATGCGTGGTGGATATGACAATGAATAAGAAACAAAGAGCTCAATTAAGAGTTTGGAAATATAAACAAATCAATCCTGTAGATGACAGGATAGAAGTCTTAAAGGAGTACAACGGAGGCATAAAGGTGGCTAGGTAGTATTCCACTGTACATATATATATATATACACCACATCTTCTTTATCCATTCATCTGTCGATGGACATCTTAAGGAGCACACATGATGTAATGAGCACTGGGTATTGTATGAGACTGATGAATCACTGAACTCTACCTCTGAAACTAATACACTGTATGTTAATTAATTGAATTTAAATTAAAAAATGAACTAAAAATTTTTTTAAAAGAAAAAAGGTGTTAATTTTTTAACCAAACTGAATTTTGTAAGGCTATGTTATGTGACTTAAGATGATCTACTCATATATTTAAAATACATTTGCATGATGCCTGGGTGGCTCAGTCAATTAAGCGTCTGCCTTCGGCTCAGGTCATGATCCCAGAGTCCTGGGATTGCGTCTCACATCCAGCTCCTTGCTCAGTAGGGAGCCTGCTTCTCCCTCTGCCTGCCACACCCACTGCTTGTGCTCTCTCTCAATCTCTCTCTCTCTGACAAATAAATAAATAAAATCTTTTAAAAATAAATAAAATAAAATAAAATAATAAAATATGTTTACTAGGTTGATACTGTCTACTGATTCTAAAGAAGTAAAAGCTCTGTGTCTACTTCTTTTCTGTAATATGTTTTAGAGTTTTTGTGCAATAAGAAACAAATATTTATTAAGAAAGAAAAACGATACTAAAATCCCTTTACAAGATTAACTGGACCAAATTATTCTCTTAAAAACTAAGGAGGGGCGCCTGTGTGGCTCAGTCATTGGGCATATGCCTTCGTCTCAGACGATGATCCCCAGGTCCTGGGATCGAACCCTTCTCCCTCTCCCATTCCACCTGCTTGTGTTCCCTCTCTCACTGTGTCCCTCTCTGTCAAATAAATAAATAAAATCTTAAAAAAAAAAAAAAAACTAAACTAAGGAAAATGGAGAACAAGAAGCTGACAAATAATCAAAAACTGACAGGGAAAGAGAGAGAGAGAAAGTAAGTTTAGAACTATGAAGTCTATGACAGGGTAAGGCTAAGGTCAATAAGCTATCTCTTTTAAGACAAACTGCAAATATTTTTGCGAGGTACTTATGATTCAGAAAATTTAAGATGACAACAGTAATAATCACAGCAGCAAGACTTTAGTAAGAAGTTACTGTAAACTAAGCACGTCTAAGCTGTGGCTTAGTCCATTTCATTCTCACAACAATCTTATCAAAAGGTAATATAAATACACATATACATACATAGCTATTTTACAGATGAAAAAACTGAAACATTAATACTTCAATAATTTGTCAAAGGATACAACCAATAAATGGCAGAACCAAAATCTGAGCCCAGAAAGTCTGGCTCTAGATCCTGAGCTCTTAATTTTTTACTTTTAACAAGAAAAGCAGTAAATAAAAAACAAGAAAATAATATTCCATATTGTACTACATGACCTAGGGCCTGGTTTAAAACTCTGTAATTTTAAAAAAAATTTATTTTAAGAAGTATTTTTACCTATATGAATGTCCATTTTACACCAGAAGCAATCCAAACAGACAAGGCAGATTTGAAAAACTTTTAATAGGTATGATTTGATTGATGAAAAATAAATGATTAGATTAGTTTAATATTAAGTGGGGAAAAAAATACTCAATGCATGCAGACGTTTTTCCCCAAGTTTCTCCCTAAATCATCCTTCATCAAATGACCTCCTAATGATTATAGGTTTTCTGTCTTTTTACACAAGGAATGCCCATAATATTCAAAGCTAACATTTTTAAATTACCCAAAAGGCAGTACTTTTTTAGATATCAACTTTAAATATACTTTTGATCTAATTACATATACTTTTGTAGCACACCTATTCAACAAATACATAAGTATATGTAATATAATGACTCATATATGCTATGAGTGTTAGTTTAACTTGGTCAGCCATATATAAACAACACATTGCATGCACCCTTAAAGAATTTTCTTTAGAAAGACAAATTAAAAAAGAAACTCACCACTTTTCTTTAAAATCCCAAGCACTTGTATCAGAAGATCTGGATGATTCATCTAAAAGATTTCAAATTAAATCAATATACTACTTTCATAGTTCAAGTTGCATATTTTAGAGAGAATTCAATTTCACTAAATATTTAAATAAAATCATGCTCTGTATCTTAAAATAATGAAAAAAGATTAGAGTTTTACTTTTATGTTAACAAATCTTATTCACAGAAGTAGAATCTAATAATGTAGTGCTATTATTCCAGCAATATTCCTAGAATTAGTAGTTATTAGTATGAGAAAAGATTCTGGAATTTCACAGCAAAATGAATGGAAAAGAAAGTTTACCAAATAACTGTTAAAGAGAAGTTGATGAGATAGGAAATTTAAGAGATACTGATACTGGCAGCATGGTCAGAAGGCTTAGATTAAACACTACTTCACAAGCTTGTCAAATACTTAGTTTAATATGTACTTTGCTGCTGTTTTAAAGTATTTAATAATTATATGCTAACTGCAAGTAAATGATATCAGATGAGAAATTAAAACATCAAATTTTCACCTAAATCGAACTGCTCTGAGTATTAAAATTATTCAAAAAAACTCAATAACACATGGCAACCGATCATATAAAATGTTTTATAGGTCAATAAATAAGTAATGTTAGCAGTGCAAGTTACTACTTATTTAAAAAGTACCCACAATGTACCAGACACACTACCCAAAAATTGTATATACAGCATCTCATGTAATATAAAGTTATTATCCCTGTTTTGGAAATTAAAAAACCAAGTCTCAGAAAGGTCCAGTAACTTCCTCATTGCAGCCAAGATTTGAACACAGATGTTTGATTTCAAAGCTCTTTTTTTCACTTTCTATACTGCTTACTACAAGAAATAACTATTCAACATAATCAAACATGTATAAGCATTTTCCTTTGTTTTTTACTGCATTCCTCTTTCTTTTTCCTCTCCTTTATTTCTTTATTCCACTTATGTATAACACCTAATAGTTTCCAAAAGCAACCTTTAAATATAATAGTAACAGTCTACAAACCAGAGTTTTACAGTCCCCTACACATTCTCTAAAAAGATAATCAATTAAAAAAATACCAGTACAAGTTAAGAATCACACAGAAAAAGGTTTTTCATATTACTTACCCTGGGAGGAAATTTTATATCTATATTAACATCACTATTTTTCAGAGCAAACTTAGTCAGAGATGAGCCATACAACCTAAGTGAACACTCTGGAAATAAAGGAAAAAATATCAAAGCATGAAACAGAGTGCAAACAGGGGAAAATTTAAAAAACAATGGTAGGAAAAATGCATATATTTTAATTCTGTGTCTTCCAGTTCTAGTTACAACATTTACAGAAGAATAACATCCTTCCTACCTGATCTAACAAAATAATAAAAATGTTTCTCAGTTTCGGGATTCAGGGACAAGAAAGGAAGAAATTACTTATAAAAGTCCAGTGTTTAAACAAAATTTTAGAATAGTTCATTTAGGAATGACTAGAATATGTTTTATATATATATATATCTCACCAGAGGACAAGTTGAAAAACAACATGATTGGAATTGTTCAGGCAGGCAGGTGCAGTTTCTTAGAAAATGTGAGTTCATACTCATTCGTATATATAAAAGTCTACTTTTCAAGTTCACAGAATGACTGAAAGTCAGTAAAATCATAAAAATTTCATTTCTATTCTTAAAATAGTAAATCATTTCTTTTTTTTAAAGCATCTTTTTTTGTTTTTAAGTTTTTTAAGTAATCTCTATACCCCACATGGGGCTCTAACCCACAACCCCAAGATCAAGAGTCACACGTTCTTCCAACTGAGCCAGTCAGGTGCCCCAATAGTAAATTATTTCTGTATATAATTTAAATTAGTATTCAATTTTTTTTATAGAAAACCAATTACAGAAATAATAAAGAGAAATGAAAATGTTTCCATTTTTAAATTTCAATTTTACATTCTTTCCTATAAATCTCACAATGGCTCTATATAAAACTATAATTTGTCAACTGCTCAATATCCCTTTGGTGGTCAGAAATAAGCCTTATTTAACAGACATGTATTTAAATTCAATATTAATGCAAAAAAAATAGGAAGGGCTAAGCAAATATAATCTTTACATAAATGTCTACAATAAACCTGGCACAACTCCCGCTTACACCAAAAACATAAACTTTCTATAAAGAAAGAGCAGAGTCAAAAAGAAATAAAAGTGCAAATTTTACTTCTAATGACCCCACTTAAATAAATAAATTTTTCCCCACTATCAGGCCAATAGGAATCTTATTCAGTGACTAGCTGGAATGTATATACTGAAAATAATATAACTAAAACATCCATTCAGAAGTCAAAGATACTGAAAAAATATTAAATATATGTCCTTTAAGAAATTTTCCTGCATTTTAAAAATCTTTTTCTCATTACAAAAATTACGCTATATCATAACTCCCCATTTTCCTTCCCTGAAATATTTCCCAAAAAAAATCACTTATAAAATAATTAAATTCATCAGCTTTTAAGATAGAGAAACAAAGAAAAAGGAAAACATTAAGAAATTTACACTAAGTTCAACAGGAAGCAAGGGGAAGAGTTGTATAATTTAAAAAATTAAGCATAAAGTGTATTTGTACCTGGTAAAAATGTGGTTATAACCTTTGACATTTCCTCCACAATTTCCTGACGGACTCTGAGGTCATCATCTGTTATTCCGTGTTCTTTTGCTAATTCAATAACTGCAACACTTAAAGCAGCCAAGTGGGCAGGGGTAGGAGGTGGCAGAGAACGAAGCTCACTTTCTTCCTGTTTTTCCTATTAGTGTAACATTTAACAACAACATAAAAATTTTTTCTATTTTAATATCCTTATATTTAGGATAGAAAGACTATACAAATGTATTAACTCAACAAATATTCACCTTCTGTGTGCCTGATTCAAGACAACTAGGATATGGAAGTGAACAAGACAGAAATCCCTGCCTTCGTAAGTACTGAAAAATTGAGGGGTACTTTGGGGGCAGGTTCCTATTAAACATTAAAAAAATAAAATTTGTTCTACTTTACTGTCTGCATAAATTCTGAAATGCTACATCAAAGCGAAAATATTTTAAGTACAACACTTAGCTGATAATTTTGCAGATAATTTTGTAACAGCAAAGAGACTGTTTTAGATATAGTAGAAAGTCTTGAATCCTCTCTGATCTGCATATTAAATGGTCACAGGACAACATCCTAGACACTGTCATCACATCTGTTATACTGCCTACCATTTACAACTGATTTCTGTCATTCCATCTAATGCGAAGCGAAATGTTTCTCAAACCACTGATTCTACTAAAAGTCTGAAAGCCAATTTAAACCCAAAAGCTAAAGAGGGACCAACTATATTATTTTTAAAGATTAATATTTTATTCTGATTTAAAAAAAAACATGCTAATTGGAAAAGCTACATAAAATAGAGGAAAATACAAAGAAAATCATCCACGATCTAACATCATACTATTTCCTGAACTTTTTTTTTTAAAGATTTTATTCATTTATTTGAGAGAGAGAACAGGAGAGGGGGAAAGGCAGAGGGAGAAAGAGACTCCCCAGAACCCAAGGTGGGGCTCAATCCTAGGACCCTGAGATCATGACCTGAGCCAAAATCAAAAGTCGGACACTTAACCACTGAGCCAGCACCCCTTTTTTATTTTTTTATCATAACGGAGACCATACCATTTCTTTAATGTTATAATGGCATTTTCTATCATCACATTTTAGTAAAGAAACTTTCTCTTATTTTTTGAGACATGTAGCTCCCAACAGATCTAAAAATCAAAAGTAGTTTATTCTCTCTTCTCTACCCCCCACAATATAGTTAAACAAAGACTTTGGTCTATTTCTAATTTTATTCATTGCTGCCATATTCAGTCTCAACACAAGTAAAGTTTACCTAAGATACAGAAAATCAAACATAGGGGGTAAGACAACTTCATTTTTATAAGTTTCTATGAGTATTTCTGCAATCTTAAACATAATCTAAATCTTGGGTGGGGGTCTAAAAGTTTTCAGGTCCATTTTTTTAGGATTCATCCAAGGTATTAACAGCTACACACTTAATTAAAAAAAATAATATAAGACTAACATGCAACACAACTATTTTATATATGCAGAAACACTAAAAAATGCTCTGAATTATATTGCTAGATTGTCATGGAAATAAAAAGATAAAAGACAATCAATGAATATATTCCTCTACCTACGCTATTAATAAACCTATCCTACTTCCTTTAGGATACCGTTCCATCAAAAGTCTCACTGATATCCTCCTATCATTGATCATCCTCATATATCCTGTCATAGTATGATCAATGAATTCCCGTCCTATGTAACTTAATTCTAGTTAGAGAAAATTGACAACAGATAAATAAATGTATACTATCACATCAGGCAAAGCTATGAAGAAATTCAAAGAGGGTAAGACTACAGACTGATGGGCAAGAGTTATTATTTTAGAATAGAGAGGACAAAAAAGGTCCCTCTACACAGGTAATGTTTAGCAGAAATCTAAAAATGAAAGAGAGAGATTTAAATTTCTTGGGGAAGAACAGTCCAGATATAGAAAACAGTAAATGCAGAGACTTGGAGGCAAGAAGGTACCTACTGTTATTTGAAGAGATCAGTCTGGCTAAAGGGTTAACAAAGGGGTGGCTGGAAGACAATGAGGTTGAAAAGTTAACTAGAAGCCAAATACTGTATGACCTTATGAAACTTGATAAGGACTTACATTTTCTTCCAAGTGGGGAAGCCAAAGAAGGGCTATGAGCGGGAAGTAACATGATATGACAAATTTTAAAAGAGCAATCCTGGCTGATAAATGAAGAATAATAGACTGTACAGGGGCAGGAAGGAGGACTAAGTTGGAAATAGTCCAGGTGAGAGATGGTGGTAGCATAGACTAAAAAGAAAGAGTAGGAGTGCCTGGCTGGCTCAGTCAATAGAGCATGCGACTGTTGATCTCAAGGTCATAAGTTTGAGCCCCACACTGGGCGTAGAGATTACAAAAAAAAAAAACCACCAAACAGAAAAATCAGAGCGTGTGACAAATGACTAAATTTGGAATACATAATGTTTTTGAAGGTAAATTCTATAGAATTGTTAATGGTTTGAATGTGGGGTGTAAATGAGACAGATAAATCAAAGGTGTTATGTCCTAAGCAACTAAGTAAATAAATGGTGATGTGTTCTGCTGAGATGAGGTAAGTTCTGGAAAGAATTAGTTTAGGCTAGGTAAACGTGCCCAAGAAGCAACAGTCTCCTAATGAGTCTCCTATTTCCTGCCTCTGACCCTTCATCCTATTCCCCTTACTTCCACCAGTTAGTCTCCTACTTTAAAACTTTCAATAAGTCCTCAACAGAATACCAACAAACAAAATTGGGCAAAATATTAAACACATGACAAGTGCAATTTATTCCTGGAATGCAAGAATGGTTCAACATACAATAATAAATCAATGTAATCACCACCTTAACAAAATGAGAGGAAAAAAATGACTTGATCATCTTGATCAATGCATAAAAAGCATTTGACAAAATTCAACACTCTTTTGTGGTAAACAAAAAACAAAAGAAACACTCAACAAACTAGGAATAAAAAGAAACTACCTCAACATAATGAAGATCTATTTGAAAAACCCACAGCTAACATTATACTCAGTGGTTAAAGGCTGAAAGCTTTTTCTCTAAGATGAGTAACAAGTCAAGAATGCCCATTTCACCACTTCTATTCAACATATTAGAAGTGTTAGCCAGAAAAAGAAATAAAAGGCAACTAACGTGGACAGGAAGAAATAAAATTATCTTTATTCACAGACAATAATCTAATATGTAAAACACCCTAAAGATGCCACACACAAAAACTGTTAGAACTAATGAACAAGTTCAGTAAAGTAGCAGAATACAAATCAACACCAAAAAATCAGTTGCATTTCTATACACTTACAACAATCTGAAAAGGAAATTAAGAAAACAATTCCATTAAAAACAGCCCCAGAGGGGTGCCTGGGTGGCACAGCAGTTAAGCGTCTGCCTTCGGCTCAGGGCGTGATCCCAGCGCTGCGGGATCGAGCCCCACATCAGGCTCCTCTGCTGTGAGCCTGCTTCTCCCTCTCCCACTCCCCCTGCTGTGTTCCTCTCTCGCTGGCTGTCTCTCTCTCTGCCGAATAAATAAATAAAATCTTAAAAAAAAAAAAAAAAAAAACAGCCCCAGAAAGAATAAAATACTTAGAAATTAGCTTAAAGAGATGAATAACTTGTACACTGAAAACAACAAAACACCACTTAAAGAAATGAAAGAAGACATGAATAAACAGAAAAACATCCCATGTTCATGGATTGGCAGGCTTAATACTGTTAAGATGTCAACACTATTCAAAGCAATCTACAGATTCAATGTAATCCCATCAAAATCCCTTTGAATTTTTGGCAGAAATAGGAAAACTGATCCTAAAGTTCACATGGAATCTCAAGGGACCCAAAATAACCAAAACAATCTTGAAAAAGAACAGAGTTAGAAAGTCACATTTCCTGATTTTGAAACTTACTATGCAAAGCCACAGTAATCAAGACAGTATGGTACTGGCATAAACACAGATGTACAGGCCAACAGTATAAAACACATAACCAAGAAATAGATACTTATATATATGGTCAAATGATTTTTAATAAGGGTGTCAAAACCATCCAACGGCAAATGGGCTGTCAAATTTTTCAACAAATGGTGCTAGGAAAACTGGATACCCATATGCGAAATGGACCCTTTTCTTACACCATATACAAAAAGTAACTCAAAATGGTTCAAAGACCTAAATGTAGAGAAAAATTATAAAACTCTTAGAAGAAAACAGAAGAAAAAAGCTTCATGACACTAGATTTGGCAATGATTTCTTGGGTATGAAACAAACAAAAAAACCATAGACAACAAAAGAAAAATCAGACGAATTGGAATTTATGAAAATTAAACTTCTGGGGGACCCTGGGTGGTTCGGTTGGTTAAGCATCCAACTCAGATCATGATCTCAGGGTTATGGATCAAGGCCCACAATAGGCTCTGAGCTCAGCTCAGAGTCTGCTTGAGATTCTCTCTTTCCCTCTGCCCCTTCCCCTACTCAGCCTTGCTCATGCTCCCCACTCTCTAATAATAAACAAATAAAATCTTTAAAAAAAAAAGGATTAAACACCTGTACATCAAACAACACTATTAACAGAGTAAAAAGGTAACCCACAGAATAGGAGAAAATATTTGCAAATTGCATATACAATAAGGGATTAATATCCAGAACATACAAAGAAGTCCTCTAAAACTGAACAAGAAAACCCAATTCAAAAGTGGTCAAAGGACTTGAAAAGACAGTTCTCCCAAGAACATTTGCAAATGGGCAGTAAGTAACTGAAAAGGTATTCAACCTCACTAATCACTGGGAAGATGCAAATCAAAAGGACAATAAGATACCAATTCACATTAAGATAACTATTATCAAAATAAAACGAAAGAGAAAAATCCAACAGCTTTATAAATGTGGAGAAACTGAACCCTTGTGCATTGCTAGTGGGAATATAAAACGACGTAGCCACGGAGGAAAATACCATGGCAATTCCTCAAACAATTTAACATATATTTACCATTTGGTCCAGCAATTCCACTTCTGGGTTTATATACAAAAGAAATAAAAGCAGAAAATTGAACAAGAACTTCCGCTACCAATGTTGATACCAACATCATTCACAATACCCAAAAAGTAGAAACAACCTAAATATGCAGGGATGGATGGATGAATGGACATACAAAACATGGTATATACATAAGATGAGCTATTATTCAACATTAAAAGGCAGGAAATTCTGGTACATAATATAATATGGTTGAACTCTTGATCTTAGCTCAGGTCTTGATCTCAGGATCTTGAGTTCAAGCCCCACGTTGGGACTCCACACTCAGAGTGGAGCCTACTTTAAAAAAAGGCTTTTTCAGCATCACTGAAATGATTTTTTGGTTTGTTAATATGATAAATGACTTTGATTGGTTTTCTAAACCAACACTGCACTCCTGTAATAAAGCCCCACTTGATCATAATGTATTTCGTCCTTAATTTTATTGTTAGATTCAATTTGCTAAAATAACGTATAGGATTTTTGCATTAAAATTCATGAGAAATATAATCTGAAGTTTTCTTTCATTGCAATATCTTTTTCTGGTTTTGGTATCTGGGTAATGTGGGGCTCACGGACTGAAATTAGGAAGCATTCCTCCTCTTCAGTGTCTTGGAATATGTGTAGAACTGGTACATATTACCAATTATTCCAGAGCTCAAAAGTGACCTTTTCTTTTTTCTCAAGTTCTTTTTTTCTCTTTCCATTTCATTTTGGATGGTTTCCATTGCTGTATGTTCAAGTTCACTAACCTTTTCTTTTGTAAGGACTGATCTGCCATTAGTCCTACTCAGTGTATTTTTCATCTTAGACACTACAGTTTTCATTCCTGTAAGTTCAATTTTAATCTTTTCTATATCTTCCATGTTGCTATTTAATTTTTGGAATATCGGGAATATACTTAACGGCCTTGATGTCCCCCTCTGCTAATTTTCTCTTGTCAACTCAAGGTAGTTTTGATTGGCTGATTTTTCTCCTCATCGTGGTACGTATTTTCCTGCTTTGTTGTATGCCTTACAATCTTTGAATGCCAGACAATGTGAACTTTTTTGTGGTGATAGATATTTTGTATTTCTATAAATATCCTCAAACTTTGTAACAACATTAAACCCTGGAAACTGTCCTTTTGGGTCTTGCCTTTAAAATTCTTTAGTTGGGGGGAGTCTGGGTGACTCAATCAGTTAAGCATTTGCCTTTGGCTCAGGTCATGATCTCAGGGTCCTGGGATCGGGCCCTATGTCAGCCTCCTTGCTCAGCAGGGAGTTTGCTTATCCCGCTCCCTCTGCCCCTCTTCCCCTCTGCACTCATGCTCTCTCTCTCTCTCTCAAATAAATAAAATTTTTTATAAAATTTTCAAAAAAAAAATCTTTAGTTGGGATCAGACTGCATTTAGTTTCTATATATTCCCCACTCCTGAAACAAGATCCTTCTGGGTACTCTACCCAATGCCCATGAAGTATGCAGTTTTCCAGTCTGGATAGTGGGAAGGTACTATTCTCAGGCCTATGTAAGCATCAAGCACTATTCTAATTCCTTCAGATGATTCTTTCCCTGGCTTCACGCAGCTTTCTCACATGCATGTACCAATCAGTACTGTGCTGAATACTCTGAGGGGGCTGTCTTTGTATCTATGATTTCTTTCTATATAGCTTCCTCTTTTTTGTTATTCTGTCCTACAAACTCTAGCCACCCTGAAGTCCCTGGACTGAAGTTTATCTCCTCAACTCTGGGAGTATACTGGGGTCCCGATAATGCAGTATGGAAACTCTCTCAAACTAGAGTAATCGTTGGGCTAATCTCATTATTTTTCCATTCACTGCCTGAAAACCATTGTTAGCTATTTTTATCCTTTTTTTTCCTTTGGTTTATGCAAGAGTAAGGTAAATCTAGTCCTTATTAATACAACTTCAACAAAAGCAGCGATCTAATACAGCTGCTTTTAAGTTTTTTTCTTAGTTTTTTTGTAATGTCCTAAAATTTCCTTATAATGTGTATGATGTCTGTTGGCTTTCTTTTTAAGTTTCTTGTTTCAAATTCCCTGAGCTCCTGAAATTAATGATTAGCATCACACCCATTTCTTGAAATTACTGTTATTATCTCATAAACTAACAACTTTGTCTTTGTTCTTATTAAATCTTCTGAAGCTCTAATTTAATCAAAATAATATGCTGATAAAATTTTTAATTCTTTTCCTTCTGAGTTTCTGATTTTCTTCAATGCATTCATTTTTCCAAAAAAGACATACTGAGACAGTCAGACACTGTCCTAAGCAATACAGAAACAAAAATAAGTAAGAAATGAAACCTGCCCTCCAGAATATTGGATATTGAAGTCTAGAAGAGGAGAGAAAGCAGACATGCACAACACAATATATCCGGTTTTCTGATCAAGCAGTTCTGCAAGCACAGAGAAGGAATACCTAATCCAGGCTTGTTGGGAAGGTCAGGTAAAAGAGTATTTCTCAGAGAAAATACACAAACAGACACTTAGACATAAGTAGAAGATTATGTAGTATTATTATTACCATTTTGAGGGGTGCTGAGGTGGCATAGTCGGTTGAGCATCCAAATCTCAGTTCTGGCTCAGGTTGTGATCTCAGGGTCGTGGGATACAGCTCTGCACTCAGCACAGAGTCTGCTTGGGATTCTCTCTCCCTCTCCCTCTGCCCCTCCCACTTGTGCTCTCTCTAAAATAAATACATCTTTTATATATATATATATATATATATATATATATATATATATATATATACACACACACACACACACATATATATACACACACACACACACAGCCACTTTGAAAAGAAAAACTTAAATAGCTAAAATACTAATAATTTTTTTAAAAAAACATTATTCATATCTATGTCTATGAAAATGTTCTAATAAAAATAACTGAAACATTATGAATTCCTGAAGTCTAAAGATTATAAGGCCCTGCATGGTCTGGACTTCTCTAGCTTCATCTCACATCATTTTCCTCCTATCTCAATTTGCCCCAGTCATACTAGACTCTTTCTGTTGCTCATATGCTGTGTCATCATTCACCTTTTTGCCTTTTTTTTTTTTTAAAGATCTATCTACTCATTTTGAGAGAGCGCACATGCACAAGTGGGGTGAGGGGCAGAGGGAAAGAATTTCAAGCAGATTCTGCTTGCGCAGAACTGACTCACGCTCAATCCTACAACCTATGAGATCATGACCTGAGCTGAAACTAAGAGTCAGACGCTCAACTGACTGAGCCACCCAGGCACCCCCTTTTTGCCTTAATTTTAAACTATTACTTCAAAGTTCAACTCAAATGTCACTTTCTCAGAGAAATGTCCCTGTTGCAAGTTAAGTAAAATATCCTTGTACACTTCCTTAGTACCACATCTCTCCCTTTAATAGAACTCATTATATACACTTAAATTCTTTTTCAGTGTATGCCTCTTCACCAACACTTTAGAAATTCTGAGGGTAGGAACCACAACTATCTTATTCACCACTGTCTACACCTAGCACATAAAAACTCAATAAATATCAGTTGGACTGATTGTATTTGACAGTTTCTTTTTTTTAATTAAAATTTTAAGTATCTCACCCAGAACGGGGCTCAAACTTACAACCCAGAGATCAAGATCACATGTTCTACCAACTGAGCCGTCCAGGCACCCCTATCTGACAGTTTTAAATTTAAGAATCAACATACTTTAGTAGGAACAGAGAGATCTCTGAAAAAGGTTCCCCTCCTAACCACCTAAGATAAGAAGGGGAATCAATCACAGCTTTTAATGCTATCACTTCAGTTACTAATGTAAGACAGGACAAATAACCCATTTTTAGTTTCACAGATAAATATCTGATATAGTTTTACCATTCAAAAATTAAAACATTTTGTGAAAAGAACTCACCAAAATATTTTTCTTATGTCGTTTCTCCTTTATATGTTTATGAGCTCCCTGGATGTTTTCAATGTGAATTAAGCAAAGCTTGCATAGATATCGGCAATTAGTATATTCTGGTGAGCGCTGAAAAGTTAAAAAATTCATTTTTTCAGAAAATAGAGAAGCAAATATTTGACTATATATGTGAATGATACAATTACATAAATAAAAGAAGCAAAAATAAGCATTAAAAGAAAAAAATTTTAATAAACAAATCAGTACTTACAGCCCCAAAGGATAGTTGTCCTTTTCAAAATAGTCATCACAAGAGATCATCTACTCATTTCAAACAACACCATGATAATGCTAAATGTTTGGTACTTATCTAATATAATACAGTCTTTAGAATCTAATGTAGAAGAAAGGCAGTCTTATTACTTAGTCTTATTCTAATGCTCTCCCCAAAATCAGTTTCAAACTTTGTTTACTATAAAAACTAAAATCCACCCTCAAATAGGAGATTTCAAAAGAAAATGAGTTGAGAATATGGAAGAAAATTCCAAAAGCTGAGTTCTGAAAACATTCCACTCAATCACAATCTCATGGGAATAAATGGATAATCTCTTGAAGTAGCTATTCTAAAGGGAACAATTCTGACACACAAAAATTATCATAGTACTTTAGTCATACTTTATAAATCTGTTCTTGAATTAATAAAAAAAACTTACTAATTCCAAAGTACCTGTTATGTGCTAGGCACTATGTTAGGTGCTTCATATACAATTTGTCATTTTAATACCTCTAATAATCCAAATACACTGCTATTATCTTCATTCTCTATATGTGAAAACAAAAGCTCATACAGCCTGTAACTTTCACAAGGATATAATATTAAGTAGGAGATGCTGAATTTAAATTCATGTATATCTGAATCCAAAGCCAACTCTACGCATATGATTACACAATGAAAAATTACAAAAACACAATAAATACACATTGAATTTTAAAACATTATTTCTAGTGCCTTACACTGCAATTTCTGAAATTACAGCAATGCTTAAATTTTTATTTCAGATTGATCTTCAATAGCCTGCAACTCCTGACAAAGAGATTCTCTAATTTCATAGTATTATGATTTTCTTTAAACGGAAACCTGCCCCAAACTAACAAAAGTCCTATCACGGACTAAAAATAAATATAGCCATCATTTACAAAGTATGTATAACCTTACAACCTTATAATGATTCCCCATTTTACTGGCAAGGAACTAAATCTCAAAAATTAAATACTTTTTCCAAGACAACAAGCAAAAAGGAAAATTCAGTTCAATCCAGTCATTTCAATTTGTAGTATAAAAATTCTTTCACCATTTGCAACGACATGGATGGAGCTAGAGAATAGTACACTAAGTGAAATAGGTCAGTCAAAGAAAGACAAATATCATATGATTTCACTCATATGTGGAACTTAAGAAACAAAACAAATGAGCAAAGGGGAAAAAAAAGAAAGAGAGGC
The DNA here is from genome assembly GCF_024610735.1 of Ursus americanus. Lineage (NCBI taxonomy): Eukaryota > Metazoa > Chordata > Mammalia > Carnivora > Ursidae > Ursus > Ursus americanus. The sequence goes on from NC_142138.1 coordinate 10,079,010, forward strand.
AAACCAAGAAACCAAATTTATCAAGAGAACCAACTGACGGGTACCAGAAGATAGGTGGATGAGGGGATGGGTTAAATAGGTGATGGGGATCAAGGAGTGCACTTGTTGTGATGAGCACCTGGTGGTGTACAGAAGTGTTGAATCGCTCTATTGTACACCTGAAACTAATATTACACTGTATATTAACTAACTGGAATTTAAATAAAAACTTAAGAACAAAAGACCATAAAAAACTTTCAAATCTGTCCTTACTGGGGAATGAATTAAGCCCTCGCAGAGACTCCTACGTCTTAGTTTCTAACAACTAGTACTTAATTCCCTAAATATTTTCTGAGCTTATACTGTATGTCAAATATTTGTCTAGAAAGTAGGGATATATAGCATAAACAAAACAAACCAAAGTCTGTCCTCACAATTTACTTCTAGTATACAGAGACATGTAATAAATAAACAAATGGCACAAATAAATTGGAATATGGTGCAGGGGTCCTAAATACTTTTTTTTTTTTTAAGATTTTTATTTATTTATTTATTTATTTATTTATTTATTTATTTATTTATTTATTTGACAGGGAATGAGACAGCGAGAGAGGGAACACAAGCAGGGGGAATGGGAAAGGGAGAAGCAGGCTTCCCTCTGAGCAAGGAGGCCAATGAGGGACTCGATCCCAGGACTCTGGGATCATGACCTGAGCCGAAGGCAAACGCTTAACGACTGAGCCACCCAGGCTCCCATGCTAACTACTTTTTAAAAAAGGATCATCACTTAAGACCTTACTGATAAAATAACTTAAAGGAAGTGAAGGATTGAGCTATGTGGGTATTTGGGAAGAACATTCCAAGTTGAAGTAAATGTTAATGCTAAGGCCCTGAGGCAGGAATATGATAGCATGTTTGAGAAACTGCAAAAAGCCTAATATATGACTGGCAATGAGTGGTAATGAGGGCCAGGTCAGAGGGCCCCTTAAAAGGATTCTGGTTTTTATTCCAAGTGTGAGGGGAAGACACTGAAGGTCTTCGAGCAGAGAATTAAGTTTTAATCTATATTTTTAAAGGATCGCTTGCCTTCCTAATTCCTTTAAGAACAGAAGCAGGAAGAGCTTATTGCCATTATGAGCATACTGCAATGATCTAGAAAAGAGATGATGCTGTTGGCTTGGTTCGAGAACAGTGAAAGTGGCAAGGGTCAGATTCAGGAGTTGAAAATGTAAATACAGAGGGGCGCCTGGGTGGCACAGCGGTTAAGCGTCTGCCTTCGGCTCAGGGCGTGATCCCAACGTTATGGGATCGAGCCCCACATCAGGCTCCTCCGCTATGAGCCTGCTTCTTCCTCTCCCACTCCCCCTGCTTGTGTTCCCTCTCTCGCTGGCTGTCTCTATCTCTGTAGAATAAATAAATAAAATCTTTAAAAAAAAAAAGAAAAGAAAAGAAAATGTAAATACAGAACACCTAAAGCTATGAATATTGACAAGGTCGCTAAAGGAGTTAAGAAATCGCTCATCATATTAAGTTTTTCAATTGTAAAATATTAGCAGACCAGGACCTGTCTGGATTCTTTTCGTAAGAAAAGTCTTTTTTAACATGAATGGGGAGTCAGAAGGCTTGAGATGACATCTCAATTGACCTTGGATTAAATCTCTAACAGTGAAAACTGCTTCTATAATCTTAAAATGAAATAACAAAATTGCTCTACCTGGTAAAATAATTCAATTCTACAAGTAGCTGATCTTTACTACTTAATACACACCAGACACTATACAAAGAACTTTTACTTATATTATCGTATTTATTCCTCATAACAGTCAATGAGCTAGGTGTTTTTATTAACTTGATTTTAATGATGAAGTATTTGAGGTTTAAAGAGGTTTAAATAACTTACCTGTTATCCAACCTATAAGTGGCAAAAGTAGACCCAGTGACTCCAAAATCTATACACTTAGCCACTAAGCAAACTACCTCTGATCATTAACCAACCACTACATGCAAGGTACTATATTAAGCACAACAGCAAATAGGACAAAAATGTTCTCACAACATCATGAAGCTTCTAGGTTGACAGAAGAGACACATGAAAAATGTTTTAAAATTCCCATTATATAGTTATATTTTATTTTAGTATTAAACACACACATTAATAAACCTTCTTTAAAGTTTCTGCAGACCAGCTAGAATAAATATTGCTGGGCATGGAAATTCTAAGTATTTCCTAGTCAATATTTAACACTAACTATAGGGAAATTTACCCTTCTGATCTAAAAGCTTGGATTCATTCCTTCTTTGGTACAGTTTAAAAATCTACATCTTTACTCATCAATCAGATACTCTTATGGGTACACTGTGAACCCAAGGACTGATAAAATCAAAAGCAAGTAGTTAAGAATATTCTTAATGAACGTCTAAAGTTGATAAAGAAAAATGTTAATTAAGAGTACACTAAATTGAAAATAAGAGGTTTTGGAAAACATGAGAAACAAAGAAGTGCCAGAAAGAAAAGAGATTACAGACATCTATGCTTGTACTGGCACACTCATTTTATATCATTGCTGCTTAAATTCAAATAAATTCAAAGAGCAAAATGTCTTCCATGCTTCTAAGCTTTTCTTTTACCCCGGCCATTCTTTCCTACCACCATCAAAACCACCCTTATCCATTCTACCCTAATTTCTTTCATCCCCCAAGAATGATCTTTCCTGCTTCATATCCTATCCCATCCAGTCCCCTACTTATTTTTCTTAAAACACATTTTTCCCATTTCCTTTATATAACATGCCATATAACTCACCTGCACCAGACTTCCCCAATTCACCTAGTCTACTCCTACAGCTACTCCTTCTGACTCAGTTCCAATGTCACCTCCTCTAAAGCATTCTCCAAACTTATGCCTCTATACCCCCACTCAACTTGGCCACTCTTTTGTCTAAGATTTCAAACAACAGTATTACTATTACTATTATTTGCTTACATGTTTTTCCCTAATTAGCAAACTCCTAGAAAAGGAGTAACATGTTTTTAAAAATGCCACACATGCCCCAATTCAACTTCATGGCCCATGAAAAGCACCCAATATTTATCTTAACACACAGATCCAGAATAGCTACTAATTCCAGACTTAGGGAAGAGAAAGTGAGGAAAGAGAGAACTAAGTAAAAGAGCAAACTGCAAAAAAGACTTCCTTCTAACTAGGATCTTGGGAGACTAGCTATACAATCTAAATTCTCTTCTACATTATGGGCCTCTACCCTTTAATATTTCTTTCTATTTTCATAGGGTGACTACTCTGTTTTAAGTTCTATTTATATCTCAGGATTGCCTCTTCAATTTAGATATGACCTCACTTTTCTAAACTACAAAATTATGCCATTTCTTTCTTTCCTTATTTATCAAGAATGATGACCTATATTTCCTTTAATACATGCTCACAAATATCCCAATCTGTGAACAGACTGATTGATGATTCTTTCCTTCTATATCTAGCAATGTTTTTATTAAGGCTAGGAATATGTATTTCTAGGTTAAGAATTTAATTAGTACACAGGAACAAGATACTAATGGCTAGAACAATTCCTAATACATAGGAGATATTCAGTAAATATGGAAGACAAAAGAGGAAAGGGGAGGAGCAAGCTAAGGAGAAAGTGCAGTATATCATACAACATTTGCTAATTAATTTGTCATTCCAAATGGACTGTCCACTTCTAATTCACCAACTGCCACTTTCATCAACATAACCCAGTGCCCAGCATAGTACCTAGAATATAACAAGCACTCAGTATCTCTTGATGACTGAATAAATCAGAGGTCAGCAAACTTCTGTAAAGGGACAAAGTAGTATTTTGGTAAATATCTTATGCTTTGGTGAAGAGTAAATATTTTATGCTTTGCAAGCTATAATGCTCTCTGAAGCAACTACTCAATTCAAAGCTGCCATGGTAGCATGAAAGCAGCCATAGACAACAGGTAAACAAATGGCTATATACCGATACAATTTGGCTTACAAAGACAAGGGACTAGGCTTATTTTACACATTTTAAAAACTCAAAGCACATAAACAAAAGGCAAAAACAAGAGGGTAGGCCATAGTTTGCTGACCCCTGGAATGAATGAACAAAGTCAGACTCACAGATGTAAGGATTTGCTGAACAATGGGAGAGAAGAAAAGAAAGATGGAGAGAAGAAAGGAAAGAGGGAAGTTAGGAAAAATGAATGCTATCTCTTCCTTAGCAATAAAAGAAGATAAATAAAAAGAGCTGTGCTTGGCAAAGAAAAGTTATGAAACATGCATCTTCCTCCAAATAACTAAAACGACATAATATACTTTTTCAAGTCGAAAGATGTGATCTCTTTCTAAGCGTTCTTCTGCTTGTTTCAAGCCTAGCCTCTGCTCAGGTGTCAGTGCAGATTCATCTATCACAGTAGCATTTTCTAAATACTCCATCTCTGAAGAATTTTCTTTATTAGAGTCATCATTCTTCATTTTACCTAGAAAAGGAAGCAATCAGTTACCATCAAAAGAACAGATAAAAAAAATTTTGATGGAAAACAGACATTCAATTTATACACATACAAGAAAAATATTCTTTCCTTACACTTTCCTTAGCTGTGCAAGTTGGTATACTTTTGTAAAATACAAGTAAGAGATATACATGGTATCAGAAGTAACAAAGAAAAAGCTATTTCATGGGTCAAATGCCTATCTTGTTCTTCCAACCTATCAAGAGACAAATACGACTGAGACTCACTACACCAGGCTAACACAACATAACCATCTTGTGTTGATAAAAAGTGTGATAAAAAGCTATTTTAAGTCTCAAAGATTAGTCACTAAAGTCATTTTAATGACTTCATCACTATTCACTAGCAGCTAAAATAACATATATCCTCTAGACCACAAACCCACACCAAGCTCCTCCCTCTTTGCTTTCACTGAACTCATGGATATCCCTACCACATCAAAATTTTTTCTTTGATTCTCTGCCTCCTAACTAGATTACAATCTCTTCAAGGCATAGACTGTGTGCTATCATCTTCTCACTTCCAGCACCTAGTATTATACACCTGGCATACAGTAGGTTCCACTATCAGTGTTATTTTTTAAAATACAAATTGAATCATATTATTCTCTTGCTTAAAATACTTAAAAGGCTTTCAAAGAGTTCAGGATAAAGTTTAAACTCTCTAGCATATTACATGCCATGAAGGCAGGAGACAGAACAATAATTTCAAGTTGTAATCAGTGCTATAAAGGAAAAAAGCAAGTAACTCAGAAGGAGACTAACTTTAGACATGAGAATCAAGGAAGACTTCTCTCAGATTTTAAATCTAGACCTTAAGAAAGAGAGCTAAGGTGTCTATATCTCTAACCTTATATCCTGCCATAATACTTTTCACTTCATTCATACCAAATGTGCTAGAATGGATCACTGCTACTTCAAGTCTCAATGCCTTTTACATATGCTGTTCCTTCCACCATCAAGGCCATCCTCACTTCAGCTAGTAATGTTTACTCGTCCTGCAAAATTCAGCTTAAGCTTACACTATTTCAGAAGACAGTCTGATATTCTTTATACAGTTGACACTTGAATAATACTGGGGCTTGGGGTCCCAAATTCTGTGTATAACTTTTTACTGCCCAAAATCTTAACTATTAATAGCCTACTGTTGACCAAAAGCCCTTAATAACATAAACAGTTGACAGACACATATTTTGTATGTTATATATATATGATATATATATATATTGTGTATATATATGTATTATATATGTATATATATAAAATATATATATGTATATATATAATATATATATAGTATTCTTATAATAAAGTAAGCTAGAAAAAAGAAATTCTTATTATGAAAATCGTAAGAAGGGTGCCTGGGTGGCTCAGTCAGGTAAGTGTCCAACACTTGATTTCAGCTCAGGTCATGATCTCAGGGTCCTGAGATCGAGCCCTACAGCGGACTCTACCCTGGGCATGGAGCCTGCTTAAGTTTCCCTTCCTCCCTCTCACTCTCTGCCCCTCCCCTCAAAAAAGAAAAGAAAAAAAGAGAAAATACATTTATAGTACTATACTGTATTTACTTAAAAAAAAAAAAAAAAGCGGGCTCCTGGCTGGCTAAGTCAGTAGAGCATGTGACTCTTGATCTCAGTGTGAGCCCCACATGTTGGGTGTAGAGATTACTTAAAAATAAAAAATTATTTTTTAAAATTTTTATTTTCTTACCACTGCCCTTTATAAATTTTTTAAAAATTAAAAAAAATCCACACACATAAATCCACATAAGTGGACCTGTGCAGTTCAAAATTGTGTGTTCAACTATATAAGCTGTAGTCTCACAGCACTTGCTATTATCTCACATTTGCATAATAATGTAATTTGTATTCATTTATCTATCTCCTACTTTAGATTATGGATTTCTTGATGCTAATGACTAGGCTTTATTTAACTTTTTACTTTCATATTTAATACCTAGACCAGAGATGACACTTAATGGAAAGCGTGTTGACCAATAAATAATTCGGATGTATCTAAAAACACTGCTTTAAGTAAATGCTCATAGACAACCAAAAACTCTCTCACTCTACCCTCGAAAGCCAACTAACTACATGCCATCTACAAGAACGATGACAATCAATTCTACATTTTGACAGCACTAATTTTTCAAACAAAGAAGAAATGGTATGCCTCTGGAGATGATGTGTTTCCTACCACAAGGGCACAGAAGTCTCAGAATCAGATGGCAAACTCTTAGACAAATATGTTATAAAAAGGATTCAAACATCAGAATTATGGCTAGGATAGCTAACTGATTTTTTTTTTTTAGATTTTTTTTTTTTTTTTTTTTTTTGACAGAGAGAGAGACAGCCATTGGAGAGAGGGAACATAAGCAGGGGGAGTGGGAGAGGAAGAAGCAGGCTCCCAGCGGAGGAGCCTGATGTGGGGCTCGATCCCATAACGCCGGGATAACGCCCTGAGCCGAATGCAGACGCTTAACCGCTGTGCCACCCAAGCGCCCCTGCTAACTGATTCTTAAATTACTGTCAGGGAAACACTGATATACAATGAGCAATTTGCAATTATGTCCTAGTATTTGGAAAAATAACTTAGTTTCTTAGTGGCCATTTTATGATGGAAATGTAAAAGAAAAGGCAAAATCCTAGTTTTATATCTACATTTCATAATAAAGAATAGTAGCAAGAAAACAATATTCTAACCTTCTTCTCTTTTTCGTATGTACAATTTGCCCAGCACAAGGCAACCAACATCAGCAAATCCTATAATACTATCATTTCTGCGAATATAAATAATTATAGAAAGCTGCATATCTTTCTTTAAAAGTCAGAAATAAATGAGATGATTTAATCTTCTGAAATCAACATCAATATAAAATAACATCAGACAGAATTTCCCAAACTGTTTTCCGTAGAACTCTAGTCCCATGAGATTAATATTATCACAAAAGAAGAGTTGAAAACAAGTATTCAAACAAAAACCTGTACATGAATATTCATAGCAGCACTATTCACAACAGTCAAAGGTGGAAAAGACCCAAATGTCCAATCACTAATTAACAGATAAACAGAATGTGGCATATCCATATAGTAGAACATAATTCAGCTGTCTTAGCTCAAGTTGCCATAACAAAATACCATAGACTGGGTGGCTTAAACAACAGGAATTTATTTTCTCACAGTTCTGGAGGCAGAAAAGTCCAAGATCAAGGTGCCAGCAGGGTCAGTGTCTGATTAGAACTCTTTGGATTGCAGACAGTTGGCTTTCTTGCTGTGTCCTTAAGGAGGCCATTCCTTGGTTAGTGCATAGAGAGAGAGAGAGAGAGAGATCTCTCGCTCTTCTTATAGGGTTTCAATCCTACTGGATTAGGACCCCACCCTTATGACCTCATTTAATCTTAATTACCTCCTAAAATCTCTTATCTCCAAATGCAATCACACTGGGAGTTGAGGCTTCAGCATAGGTATTTCAAGGGGACACAATTCAGTCTATAGCATCAGCCTTAAAAAGGAAAGAAGTACTGATGGATATATACTATAACACAAATGAACCTTGAAACCATGATACTTAATGAAGGAAGCCAGACACAAAAAGATCACATACTATATGATTGCATTTCTATGAGATACCCAGAATAGGCAAATATATAGAAAAAGAATCTATATTAGTGGTTTTCAGAGGATGACGGAGAGAGGGAGAAAGGAGTGAATCTTTTTTTTTCCCCCCAAGACCTGAGCTGAGATTAAGAGTCAGACCCTTAACCAACTGAACCACCCAGGGACCCCAAGGAGAGTGAATCTTAATGGATACAGTGTATCCTTTTGGGGTGATGAAAAAGTTCTGCAATTAGATAGTGGTGATGGTGGTACAACACTATAAATATACTTAATGCCACTGAATTATATACTTTTTTTTAAGATTTTTTTTTTTATTTGTTTGAGAGAGAGTGGGCATAAGCAGGGGGAGGGGCAGAGGGAGAGGAAGAAGCAGACTCCCCGACGGAGGGCTCAATCCCAGGACCCTGAGATCATGACCTCAGCCAAAGGCGGACAGTTAACCAACTGAGCCACCTAGGCACCCCAAATTACATACTTAAAAATGGTTAAGATAGTAGTTACTGTAGGATTCAGCAATTCCACTCCTACACATATACCAAGAAGTGAAAACATACATCCACACAAAAACATTTAAATGTTCATAGCAGTATTATTCATAATAAGCAAAAGATGGAAACAATTCAAACATCTATCAACTGATAAAAGGATAAATAAAATGTGGTATAGCCATACAACGGAATTTAGCAATAAAAAGAAATAAGGTACTAATACGTGCTACAACATGGATGAATCTTGAAAACGTTGTGCTGGGGTGCCTGCATGGCTCAGTCTGTTAAGCATCCAACTCTTGATTTTGGCTCAGGTCATGATCTCGGGGTCATGAGATCAAGCCCCACATCGGGCTCTGCGCTGGGAGTGGAGCCTCCTTAAGATTCTCTACCTCTCCCACTGCCCTGCTCTCTCATTCTCCCTCACCCTCTATAAAATAAAGGGGGGAGGCACCTGGGTGGCTCAGTTGGTTGGGTATCCAATTCTTGGTTGTGGCTCAAGTCATGATCTCAGGGTCGTGGGACTGGACACTGCTTTGGGCTCTGAGCTCAGCACCAAGTCTGCTCAGACTCTCTCCCTCTCCCTTGTTCCCTGCCCCTTTCCCTGCTTGCACACAAGCTCGCTCTCTCTCTCAGATTTTAAAAAAACAAACAAACCAAAAAAACCCCATTGTGCTAAGTGAAAAAAGCCAAACAAAAAAGGCCACATATTATATGATTCCCTTTACAGAAAATAGGCAAATCTATAGAGACAAAAAGTAGATCAGTGACCTTTTTTTATGGTTGGAGGGGCAGAGAGAGAGGGAGAGAGACAGTCTTAAGCAGGTTCCATGCCCACCGTGGAATCCAATGCAGGGCTAATTCAAGACCCTGAGATCACAACCTGAGCCAAAATCAAGAGTCAGAGCCTCAACCAACTGAGCCAGTCAGGTACCCCATGAGCAGTGACTTTTAATGGGTACAGTTTCTTTTGTGGGTGATGAAAATTTTCAAGAATTAGACAGTGATAATAACTACACAACTTTTTGAATATAGTACTAAAAACCACTAAACTGTATGTTTCTTTCTTTTTTTTTTTTTTTTGAGAAGAGTGTGTGCACACAGCGGGATGGGGGGGGGGAGCAGCGGTGGGGGGTGGGGAGTGGTGTGCATAGGGAGAGGGAGAGAATCTTAAGCAGACTCTGTGCTGAACAAGGAGCCCGATGTGGGGCTTGTTGTCAAGACCCTGACATGATGACCTGAGCCAAAATCAAGAGCTGGACACTTAACTGACTAAGCTACCCAGATGCCCCTAAACGGTATGTTTTTAAATGAGAAATTTTGGCATGTGAATTATATCTCAATAAAACGATTATATAAAAAGGTACAGACACCTGAGTGGTTCAGTTGCTTGAGTGTCTGACTCCTGATCTCAGCTCAGTCTTGATCTCATGGTCTGAGTTCAAGCCCCATGCTAGGCCTCACATTGGGTGTGGAGCATACTTAAAAAATAATAATAACAACAGGGGTGCCTGAGTGGTGCAGTCAGTTGGCAAACTGACTCTTGGTATAGGCTCAGGTTGTGATCTCAGGGTTGTGAGACAGAGCCCCGTGTGGGGGTCCCCATTCATTCAGTGTGGAGTCTGCTTGGAATTCTCTCTCCCTCTCTCTACCTTTGCCCCTCCCACTTGTGGGTGTGTGCATGAGCACTCTCGCTCTCTCCCTAACAAATAATCTTTTAAAAACAATAAAAATTTTTAAATGGTAAGAAAAATTAAAAATATGACAGACAGTGATAAAGACTATAGAGAAAAATTAAACCAGTAAAAAGAGAAGGACTGTAAATTTTAGATAAGGAACCCACCAAAACCCTCGCTGAAAAGGTGAAGGAGGGTAAGAGCAAGGAATATGGACATCTTCGGGAAATGTTCCAGGCAGAGGAAAAAGCAAATGTGAAGGCCATCCTTCATATTTGAGGAAATGCAAGGAAACCATGCACTTGGAGCAGAGAGGGAGAAAGTAATAAGTAGATAAATGAAAGCAGAGAAGTGGGACAGTAGCACAGATCATATAGGGCCTTACTGTTCACTGCAAGGACACTGTCCCTCTAATGTATGGGAAACTAAGGAAACATTTTGAGAATAGTAACATGATCTGAATAATTTTAACAGGATCATTCTGGCTGTTACATTGAAAATACAATGAAAAGTTATGTAAGTGAAAGTAAAGAGATGAGTCAGGTTATGATGTTCAAAAGCATGATCCTAACCAGCAACATATAATCTTACTCAGGAGCTTGTTAGAAACCTATTATCTCAGGTCCCACTCTAGATTTTCAAAATGAAAAATTTCCAGGAAAGGAACCCAAGAATCTGTATTTTAATACAATTCCCAGGTAATTCATATATATATTGAAGTTTGGGGCGGGGGAAACGTTTGAGAAGCCCAGATCTAGAACATTCACCCCTCAAATATTCGCCATGCTCCCTCTCTCACCACTTTCCTTCAAGTATTTGTTACCTTCTCAGTGACAATTTAAATTTGAAACACCACCACCAGACACAGTAGCATCATTCCCTACAATCTTTACTATTTTTTCTCATAAGATTTATTACCATCTAACTTATGACATACTTCTGTTATTTACTATATATGTTGTCCCTCTCCTCCTACTAGGATATCAACTCCATAAAAGCAATGCTGTCTGATTTGTTCATTGCTAAATTCCTAGCAACTAAATTAGTACCTGGCACATAGCAGTCACCCATAAAAATATTTATTGGATGAATGGCAAAAGGAAAACCTGTGAGTGCTAACTGAAAGCTAAAGTTGGGCCTAATGAAGAAAGATTAAGCCATGAACCTCAGGTGGGCCTGAGATTAGTTAAATTTCTATAAAGCCTGTTAAGTCCAAATAGACAATGATCTATATATAAAGGCTTTATTCTATTTAATTTATAAAGGGGCACTCTAATGAGAAATCATTAATTTAAATATAATTTGGACTTTTTCATACGAGGGAAAAAGTACTAAACAATTATGTATGAACTTCAAGGCAGATATTACACATACTGAAGAGAATTCTTTAATGAAAAATGATTGCTGTACTATAAATCATTCTTATGAATTTGTTAAACCAAGTCTCCCAAAAGGACCTCTACTTGGTCTACTAGCTTCTTTAAACTAGTTCTTTTTAAAGAACTAGTAGTTCTTTAAAAGTAGTTCTTTTTTAAACTAGTAGTTCTGGGGCGCCTGGGTGGCACAGCGGTTAAGCGTCTGCCTTCGGCTCAGGGCGTGATCCCGGCGTTGTGGGATCGAGCCCCACATCAGGCTCCTTTGCTGGGAGCCTGCTTCTTCCTCTCCCACTCCCCCTGCTTGTATTTCCTCTCTCGCTGGCTGACTCTCTGTCAAATAAATAAATAAATCTTTAAAAAACAAATAAATAAATAAATAAACTAGTAGTTCTTTAAACTACTTTAAACTTGTTCTCCATATTAACAATAACAAAACTGCACTTATTTAAAGAAATAATAAGAATATTCATTGCCACTGCATGCCTACCATGTACTACATGAAACACTCCATTCGATTACTTCACTTAACCTTCATAAAACAGGCAGCAGCATCTTAACCTTTTTTAAAAAATGAGGAAACTGATGGGCTGCCTGGGTGGCGCAGTAAGTTAAGCACCAGACTTGGTTTCGGCTCAGATCATGACATCAGGGTTATGAGATAAAGCCAGGAGGCGGGCTCTGTGCTCAGCATGGAGTCTGCTTGAGACTTTCTCTCCCTCTCCTTCTGCTCCTGCCAGGTCTGGCTCTCTCTCTTTAAAGTAAATAAATAAATCTTTAAAAAAAAAAAAAAAAAAAACTTTAACATGTTTTATTTATTTTTTTTAATATTTTATTTATTTATTCGATAGAGATAGAGACAGCCAGAGAGAGTGGGAACACAAGCAGGGGGAGTGGGAGAGGAAGAAGCAGGCTCATAGCGGAGGAGCCTGATGTGGGGCCCGATCCCATAACGCCGGGATCACGCCCTGAGCTGAAGGCAGACACTTAACCGCTGTGCCACCCAGGCGCCCCTTAACATGTTTTAAATTATAAGCATCTTATCCAAGAATACAAATTTAAGCAGGGAAGATAGGATTCAAAACCTATGCAATTCTACTCCAGAGCCCACATTCTCAATTATATCACTCTGTCACTTCATTTAGTTTTTTTTAACAACTTTTTAAAAAATAATTTTAAAAAGTAATCCTTTAAAAAAATTTCCCTTTTTAAAAAAAATAATTCTTGGGGCCACCTGCATGGCCCCAAGCATCTGCCTTCAGCTCAGGTCATGATCTGGGGGTCCTGGGATTGAGGCACGCATCAGGCTCCCTGCTCAGTGGGGAGTCTGCTTCTCCCTCTTCGTCTGTGCACTCTCTCTCTCTAATAAATAAATAAAATCTTTGGAAAAAATAATAATAATCCTTGAATCAGATTTTTCACTAACTCAAGCAATCAAACCCTTGTACGTGATCTTATGCACCACTATTTTCCAACTTCCATCATTTACATGCTATCATGTTCAGATTTGCCTTGTCTAAACACTATCAGTAGTGTTATTTTTTTGATGCCACCTTTAAATTGACTTCTTTTTTTGGCATGCTCCTAAACCATATCTTTAAAATTACAAAGTTGGTATTTTTTCTTATACACATAAAGACATGTCTATTAAAGTTAAAAAAAAAAAAAGGTCTGTCAATATACTATCAATTGTGTATCATCAGAAATAAAAGAAACAATTTCTAAGCTCCTTACCAGAGTTTCTCAGAGTATAATGAATGACTTAGAAATAGTTTTTCTTGTTATTCGTATATCAAGGAAAGGTTTTATTTCCCCAGCCAAAGAAACATGAGAAAAAAGACTGCCAAGAAAAATCCATTAAATTAAACAAAACCAAGATTAAAATACTCAAAAGACACAGATGACATTTATAAGCAATTAAAGCTAAGATCAAAACACCAAAAGAAAATGAATTTTACACCAAGAAGTCTCAAGCAAATTACAAGTGTCCTAACCAATCTCTGCTTCCTGTCAAGGAATTTGCTGCACTACAGTCCAAATGATTAAAAACATGTATAAATATATCTGGTCAGAGCACTACCTTGCTCAAAACTCTTCAAAGGCTTCTCAAAACACTCATAATAAAGTCTAAACTGTCTATCACGTCCTAAAAGGTCCTTCATTCTCCAATTATTGTGTGCCTTTTCAGCTGGATCGTTTGCCACTTTCACCCCCAATTCTGTTCCAGTCATACTTAATCTCAGTCATACTTTCATTCTCACATTTATATCCTGCATTTTCTCAACCCAAAAACTAAAGCCTTCAATTAAATCATGCACTCTCTCAACTGTAAGTTTTCGGCACTGAACTAAATTACCACTTTACTTATGTGTATCACCCCCATCTAACTTGAAGCATCCTTGAGATCAGGTGCTGTATTTTTTAGTTTTTCATTGTAAACATATGTTTGGCATATAAAAGGAACTCAATACATACATGTTTATTGAATGAATGAGCCACATATTACCAGGACCACTTAAAACGTGCATATGTGTGTACATACACATGTACGTACAGTCTACATGAGCCACTAATTTCCATTTGCACAGGCTTTTTACCTACTGTAATAAATGTAAAGTTTCTTTTTTAGGTTAAAAGGTCATATTATTAATGTCCTTTCTGTAATTAAAGTAGTTAAATCAAACTAATAATAATCAAAAGAACATTAATATAGGAAAATCTCTCCAAAAATGTAACCTGTGGGATAATGTAATTTGTACTTACTCAAATCATCTGATATGTCTTCAATTCCTGAAGCACTATCATCAGAATCACCAGTATTATCTGTACATGCTTGCTGCTTCTGAGATCGTGGTGCAGTTTCTAAAGCAGATTTTCCTCCCTCTACATCAATATTCACTTTGTCCAGAGAAGTAAAAGAGCTTGGAATTTTTTTTCCAATCTGCTGTAATTCTGTTCGTCGCATGTTTTCCTTCAACACTAAACTGGGCGCCTTCTCTGGTTCTGCTGGTGAACCAGGAACCTTTTCTGATTTCATCTGAGAACTGGGTACTTTTTCCATTTTCCTCTGTGAACTAAGTGCCTTTTCTGTTGCTGTTGCCTGTAAGCTGAGTGTCTTTTCTGTTTTCACTGGTGAATTAGGGGACTTTGGTAATTTTTCTGCTTTTGCTTGTGAAACAGGTACCTTTTCTGCTTTCACCGGTGAATTAGGTGATTTTTTTGTTTTGCAATGACTTTGATCTCGAAGGACTAATCCCAAATCTTTAGGGCTTGCTATGTTGGCAGCATTTACTTTACATGATTTAACTTCTGTTTTTTCTATACAAATATCATTTTGCTTATTTTTTTTACTACTATTCTTATTTGGAGAGCTGGTCCCAATTTCTTTTATGGATTTATCATTTCTAGCTTTCAAAGTTTGATTAGATAGAACTTTAACTGCTTTGCTTTCTTCAGAAAGAGCCCAAGCATTCTTCTTTGGTTCATGATTTTCATTTGTAGAGGTCTTAGAGTCTTCCATTATTTGAAAACCTGCTTCTTTCCAATTGTGATACTGTGAAACGGCAGATTTCCAGTAGTTGAACTGCTTCAATTCCAGATTAGGCAAACAAACTGTTGGGTCGAAAAAAAAAAAAAAAAAAACCAAAATGTTATTTAAAATGCAAAATCCATTTTTAAAAAATTGGTGAGACTTTCAAAAACTTTCAAAATTTGTTCTCAAAACTGAAGAAATTGCAAAAACTTTAAGAAGTCTGTTAACCATATGAGGAGTTAAAACCCACTTAGTAAATAACAGCCAAATGGTCATAAAGAAGGTTCTAATGTAATTATGGCAGTATGACATCAAAACAGAGAATTTTAAAAAGTAAAATTTGTTTTACATTACTCAGTAAAAATTTCAACTAAAAGGGAAATAAAACTTGTAACTGATGTACCACAATTAATATAAAAGGAAATGGGGGCGCCTGGGTGGCACAGCGGTTGAGCGTCTGCCTTCGGCTCAGGGTGTGATCCCGGCGTTATGGGATCGAGCCCCACATCGGGCTCCTCCGCAATGAGCCTGCTTCTTCCTCTCTCCCACTCCCCCTGCTTGTGTTCCCTCTCTCACTGGCTGTCTCTATCTCTGTCGAATAAATAAATAAAATCTTAAAAAAATAAATAAATAAATATATATATATATATATATATATAAAAGGAAATGGAACCAAAAAAATATAACCATTCCAATCTAGGGGCACCTGGTTGGCTCAGCATGCAACCCTTGAACTCAGGGTCTTTGAGTTCAAGTCTCACACGGGGGGTAGGGATTACTTAAATAAGATTGATATTCTCTTTTATTTAAAAAAAACTCATTAGGCTCTTTCTAAATTATTTTATAAAGTAATTTTTAAATTATAATTAAAATTCAAGCCAAAACCAAAAAAAAAAAAAAAAAGCCAAAACCATCCTATATTTTCACCATTAATATCTTTTTTTTTTGTTTAAGATTTTATTTATTTATTTGACAGAGAGAGAGCACACAAGCAGGGGGAGCAGCAGAGGGAGAGGGAAAAGCAGGCTCCCCGCTGAGCAGAGAGCCCAATGTGGGGGTCGATCCCAGGACCTTAGGATCATGATCCGAGCTGGAAGCAGACACTTAACCGCCTGAGCTACCCAAGCGTCTCACCATTAATATCTTTTATGACTAACGTTATTTTCTAGTAAAAAGCTCTACCACTTATAGCTATAAAAGAATGTTTTTGCACCTGGTTTTTGGATATTTTAATTCATTTAATTTATACATTCTGCTTTCAATATTCTTTATAAGGTGTTTCACGCAACTGTCAAAACAGCTGCAAAATATATGCCTATATCTAAACTCTTACAGAAACTGCTGCACATTCTTAATTTTAAAAATAAAAATGGATCCTATGGGACGCCTGGGTGGCTCAGTGGGTTAAGCATCTGCCTTTGGCTCAGGTCATGATCTCAGGGTCCTGGGATCAAGCCCCACATCCAGCTCCCTGCTCAGCAGCAAGTATGCTTCTCCCTCTCCCTCTGTGATCTCTCTCTCACTCTCTCTAAATAAACAAAAAATATTTTAAAAACTGGATCCTATTTCTAAAAGACTAGTTTTACCTTATCAGTAACCAAAATATTTTAAATTTTCTAATGCTATCCTATGATAATGACTCTAATAATTTTGTAGATGTTATCTTACTGACAAAAGCCATAAAACAACAAACCCTTGATTGAGCCATGCTGATCCACAATTCTGTTTATAAAACTTTTTAGATAGACTATTCTTCCACTCAAAAAAACTCTAGGGGCACCTGGGTGGCTCAGTCAGTAAAGCATCCAATCCTTGGTTTCAGCTCAGGTCCTGATCCCAGGGTCATGAGACTGAGTCCCAGATTGGGCCCTGTGCTCAGCATGAAGTCTGCCTGAGATTCTCTCCCTCTCCCCCCACCCCCCCCAAATAAATACATAAAATCTTTTTTTTTTTTTAAAGATTTTATCTATTTATTTAACACAGATAGAGACAGCCAGCGAGAGAGGGAACACAAGCAGGGGGAGTGGGAGAGGAAGAAGCAGGCTCATAGCGGAGGAGCCTGATGTGGGGCTCAATCCCACAACGCCAGGATCACGCCCTGAGCCGAAGGCAGACGCTTTAACCGCTGTGCCACCCAGGCGCCCCTAAATACATAAAATCTTTAAAAAAAAAAAACTTTCTAAAAAAAACTCTATAAATCAAGTTTATATATATAAATTAAAGCTACAAACATTTAAAAAAATCAATGTACTTATAGTATAGATGAATAATAGTAAGGACTTCAAGACTCAGAAAATTGCTAGATTTCACTTTAATTTGTTTCATGTAACTAAAAGTACATTTAAATTTTTAATAACAATGTGTTATAAAAAACAGACTTTGGGGTGCCTGAGTAGCTCAGTTGGTTAAGTGACTCTTGATTTTGGCTCAGGTCATGATCTCAGGGTCAGGAGGAGGAGCCCTGCCTTGGGCTCTAAGCTCAGCAGGGAGTCTGCCTGAGATTCTCTCTCCCTCTGCCCCTCCCCCAACATGGTCACACACACTCTCTTGCTCTCTCAAATTAAAAACAAGAAACAAAACACAAAAAACCAGACTTAATTTCTAATCTCCCTCATCTTCTTATAGGAGTAACAAATGTTGGGGCACCCGGGTGGCTCTGTCAGTTAAGCGTCTGCCTTCAGCTCAGGTCATGATCCCAGGGTCCTGGGATCAAGCCCCAAGCAGGGCTCTCTGCTCACGGGGAGCCTGCTTCTCCTTCTCCCTGCCACTTCCTCTGCTTGTACTCTCACTCTGTCAAATAAATAAATAAATAAAATCTTGAAAGAAAGAAAGAAAGAAAGAAAGAAAGAAAGAAAGAAAGAAAGAAAGAAAGAAAGAAAGAAAGAGAAAGAAAGAAAGAAAGGAAAAGAGAGAGAGAGTAACAGATGTCCTATTACTTCAAAAACAAAAACAAAAAAAGGGTGGCGGGGCACCTAGCTGGCTCAGTCCATACAGCATGTGACTCTCAATCTCAGGGTCATAAATTCAAGTCCCACATTGGGCATGGAGGTCACTTAAAAAAAGTGTGATAATTTTATATAGCAAAATTGCTATTTCTAGGCTATCAACAGTACAAATTTTTCCCAAAAAAGTTGTAATTCCTAGAAATAAAGTTCTGAGGAGGTAAGGTTTTGAATAAGGTTCACTGTTTCCCAGTGCACTCAAAGCAAAATTGGTTAAGCCAAATAAAAATGTTGGACCTATGTTCTAGTTCCTGGTTACATTTTTAGAATGTAGTAAATGAGGATTAAATGAGATTCTAACCTTATATAAGCAATTATTACCAAGAAAATACAAAGCATTTTTTAACGAATTTCTTTAAAAAGTTGTCTGAATACAGAAAACAATAGTATTTAGAATATATCCCATTTCAGTTTTATATCATTAAGACATCAGTCCACTTTCTACTTCTAGCTCTAATCATGTCTTCATTGCTTGAATCCTTACAATGCCTACTGATTACTAGAAACTCAGGGAGTTCTCAGGCTCTGAGACCTCAACCAACAGCCGGAGCCAGGTTCTTGACTTTGCTGTGAGAAAGAATTCAAGGACAAGTCAGAATGAAGTATAACGGAAGAAGCTTTACTGCAAAGTCAAAGCATACACTTCAAGGAAGGAGGAGTGCAGGCACACCCAGAGGATCCAAGTAGCACTGGGTACATGTGATGCTCTGATTTTTCTGGGTGGTTATAATTTGGGCATCAAATACTCATGTGGGGTTCCAGGAAACAAGTGGGGATTTCTAGGAACTCTGCATAATATTACAAAATGCTCTACAATAGCTACTATGTGCGGATACAGTCTGATTTCAGGCTAACTTGGTCTCTGTGTGCATTTAAGTTGCAGTTAAGCAAAGCAACAGCAGCAGAATGCTTGTGATCATGAAAAACCACAGAGCATCAGAAGTTTGCTTAACTGGCCACAAACTCTGTCAGGTATCAGACTCTGTTCCCAGTTTTTTGTTCCTCCTGCAAATATCTATCACTTCCCTATTCTGCCTGCCTTACTACCACAATGCTAGGTATTTAGCAGACATTCAAAATCATTAGCGATTAAAAGAATATCCACTCCAGACCGATGGCTTCACATCCTTCTTTTCCTGATGAAAACTGAAACCTTTACCAGAAACCAGAATATATTTTTTTAATATTTTATTTATTTGAGAGACAACGAGCAAACACAAGCAGGGGGAGCAGCAGAGGGAGAGGGAGAAGTAGGTTCCCCACCGAGCAGGGAGCCCAACTCAGGGCTTGATCCCAGGACCCCGTGATCGTGACTTGAGCTGAAGGCAGAAGGCAGATGCTTAACCAACTGAGCCACCCAGGCACACGTGGAATTGTTTCAAGGGACATTTTTGATGCCCTTCTATAGTTATCCATCACTCAACTGACAGATTGGGCTACAAATTCTAGAGCTTGAGACTTAAAATGAGTTGTATGGAAAGTTTACGAGAAATAACTGTTGCATAATAATAGAAAAACTAATCATAGCAATAATTACTTCTCAAGTAACTCTTCCACAGGACAGGGAAACGATAGTAAGACATGATTACAGAAAGCCATCAGAAGTTTGTACCGCTCTAAAAAAAATTAGGGGCACCTGCATAGCCCAGTCAGTTAAGTATCTGCCTTAAGAGATAAGAAATCATTTCTGATTTTGTTTACCATTGTATCTTCAGTGCCTACAACAGTGCCCAGTTTAAAGTAGGCACTCAATAAACCTATTAAATGGATTAACGAACATTTAAATTACTTTTAATTGTTCACATCTTAAAAACAAAATAAATCCAAAACATTTTAATTGCATCATAGCGTATATTATTTAGAAAGTAAATAGAAAATATCTCTCTTCCAGAAAGCCTTCCCTAATCTACTCCCCACACTCCTACCACCTAAAGCTGGGCTTACATAAATACACCTCTTTCTATGAACTTTAGTCTTACCTTTCTCAAAGCACTCAGTACTTAATGCTTTTTTTTTTTTTAAGTTTTTATTCATTTATTTTAAAGAGAAAGGCGAGCAGGAGCAGGGGGAGGAGCAGATGGACAAGCAGACCCCGTGCTGAGTGAGGAGTCCTAGGTGGAGCTTCATCTCATGACCCTGAGATCATGACCTGAGCCAAAATTAATGAGTCAGATGCTTAACCAACTGAGCCACCCAGATACCCAGTACTTAATACTTTTTATGTGTCCATTTCCTATTTGGACTATAGGAACTTTTTTACCCAATTTGCTTTTCAAAAAACAAATACATATATATACAGAGTTCAAAAAGTCAACAGTACTATAAAGCAAAACAGTATTTTTCCACCAACTTTTACCCATCCTCCTCCTCAGAAGCAACTACTTTCAACTTTTAGTGGTTTCTTCTGAGATTTATCTCCCTATTTCTAAATGACATGCTTAAGCTGATACTGATCTTAATTGTTTTAGCTTTAGATAGTATCTACAGACTTCCTACTATGGAAGATAAGAATTTGCCTATCTCAAACATTTCCCCTTGAGACAGACAAACAGAATTATACACACACATATGTTCCTATCCCACCCACATCCTCTGAAGAAGATTTTAATAATATGTAACAGTATTATTCATGCCTGAGCCAAATATTATTCTACAGAACTTTCTAAATGCCCCTCAAAATTTATTTTCTCCTTCTCCCATGCACATAACTAGACTGTTATTTCCCAACCTTCCTTATAGCTAAGTGTGTCCTTAAGATCAAGTTGTTACCTCCTCCATGGTCTTCTCGTATCACTGGATAAAATTCTCAGTCATCCATCGTCAGTCATATAGCCAACAATTATGTTCTAATACAAACACTGAGTCTCAAATTTCTGTGCATCAGAATCAGCTAGTTCCAAAATGTAGATTCTGATTCTAATTAGGAGGACTGACATTCCGCATATCTAATAAGCCCAAGTAAAGTCAATGCTGCTAACCCTTGGCCATACTTTTGGCTGGACGACATAATCAATGGAACTTGGGTCACTGAGTGACCACACAGAACTACTCATCTGGATCAGGTGACCACTCACCTAGCAATTGTTATATGAGAGAAAAATAAAACTCTTCTTTAAGGCACTGTATTAATGGATTTCTCTGTCATGGTAGCCCAGCCTTTTGATTAACTAATATATATATATATTATAATCACATTTCTCTTTGGTATACTTTTCAGTTTTACCTGGAATTAATCATTGCTTCATTTTTCTTAGATTTTTTACATACCTATCAATAATTCATTGACAGAACCGTTAAGTTTCCTGTCAATATGTTCAAACACACATCACGTAGTCTATATGTTTGTTTTTGTTGTTGTTCTCTCCTTGAACATCCCCTGTCCAGCACTTGCTGGTCACTACTAGTCTTTTACCACAGCTTTCACCCTGAAACTTCCTTTCACTATCATCCTACCAATTATCATCCACCCTTGTACTGACTTCTATCTTCCTCTTCCACAGTTTACTCCCTCTTTTTTGGTGGAGCACATCCTCCAGTAGCTAAGTGAAAAAAAAGCAAATTATGCCCAATTTCTACATTTCATTCTATGTAGATATGCATCCATTATAACACTCTGGGGATGCCTGGGTGGCTAGGTGGTTAGGCAGCTGCCTTCAGCTCAGGTCGTGATCCTGGGATCCTGGGATTGAGTCCCACATCGGGCTCCCCCTGCTCTGCAGGGGGCCTGCTTCTCCCTCTCCCTCTGCCTGCCACTCCCCCTGCTTGTGCTCTCGCTCTGTCAATAAATAAATAAAAACTTTTAAAAAAATAAAAATAAAAAAATAACACTCTGGACTTCTTTCCACTCCCCTCATTCATTCTTTTCCAAGGATACATAGTAACATATTTCAACAGTGAGTTTGTGAAAATGATGTAGGCAAAACTCAGTATCTCTCTTATTCTTCTTCACATCCAGCTGTTGTTCATAGAGAAGAGAATTCCACTTTGTCACTCATACTCTAACATTTACAGGTATAAGCCCCACACAGGGCATGCAGTTGTGCCTGTGCCTGAGTAAGTCTAATTCTGACATTGAGTATTAGCAAACAACTTGAAAATAAAAAATCCATTCTCCAAAGTGAATTTTATCCATAATAAAAATGATAATCTGCGGGCACCTGGGTCTCATCTGCCTTCGGCTAGGGTCCTGATCCCAGAGTCCTGGGATCAAGCCTGCATCAGGCTCCCTGCTCAGCAGGGAGTCTGTTCCTCCCTCTCCTGCCCCTTCTCCGGCTTGTGCTCTCACATGCGTGTGCATGTTCTCTCTCAAATAAATAAATAAAATCTTTTTAAAAATTGATAATCTGATCTCCATATGCTTCTTTTGTCTTTTCCAATTTGTTCAAGATTCAGGAAGGGAAACAGTGATAATTACTGGGTCCCTTAAGTCCCAATAGGAAGTAAATTTTATAAGACTTCGTATGCCTTTTTAAATGTCTATTCTATCTTCATATTTTGTTTAATTAGGTTTAAACTTGTAGGTTAGAAATCATTCACTCAAAATTCAACAGGTATTGTTTCAATGATTTCTTCTAGTTTGTAGTGTTAGTACTGAGAAAATCATGTCATTCTTATTTTCCACCTTTTTTACCTAATTTCTTCTTAACAGAAATTTTTAGGATATTCTCTTTGTTTCGGTGTTCTTTTTTTTCCCCCAGTGTTCTGTAATTTCTTTTTTTTTTTTAAGATTCACTTATTTATTTGAGAGAGACAGAGCATGCATAAGAGTAGGGGAGGGCAGAGGAGGAGGGAGAGAGAATCTCAAGCAGATTCCCCACTGAGCACAAAGCCTGATGCAGGGCTTGATCTCACACCCCTAAGATCATGACCTGAGCTGAAACCAAGAGTCAGACACTTAACCAACTGAACCACCCAGGCTCCCCTCAGTGTTCTGTAATTTCTAAGTGATAAGCCCTGGAACAGATATTTCTTCATTCATTTTTCTTGGTATTCATTGGCTCTTTTAATCTCTAACTCAAGTCCCCACTCCTGAAAATTTTTTCTTGTATTATGTCTTCTGTCATTCCTCCCTTTCATTTTCTCTTTTTCTCTAGTTCCTATTAATTGAACTTTATGCCTCCTACATTGATTCTCCACTTATCTTACCTTTTTCCTCCATTTTCCACCTTTATTTTCTTTCCTGAAATTTCACCTTTATCTTCCCACTCTTCTACATGTAGAGGAGAGAGGCACAGGAGGTATATCATATTTTCATTTTTAAAAACTTTAACTCTCTGATTATTACTTCTTACAGCACTCTGTTCTTGTCTCATGACTATCATCTCTTATATCTGAACACTAATAGTATTTCTTAAATTTTTTTCTGCTCCTTGCAGTTTCCTGAGTTTCTTATTTTTTTTTCTTCTCTATCAAGCATACTAACATACACAAAGGAAAGAGTAAAAGAGAAAAAAGGAGACAGAAAAATATTTGAAGAAATAATAGGCAAAAAGTTGCCAAATCAGATGAAAGACACAATTATACACATCCAGAAAGTCCAATGAACTCTAAACAGAAATAAACTCAAAGAAATCCACACCAAGACCATTACAATTTTGAAAACCAAAGAGAATTTTGAAATCAGCAAGAGACAAGCGACTTCTCATGTACAAAGTAGTCACAATAAGATTAACAGATGATTTTCCATCAGAAACCATGGAAATCAGGGGCACCCGGGCAGCTCAGTCGCTTGAGCCTCCCGACTTCTGATTTTGGCCCAGGTCATGATCTCAGGGTCATGAGATCGAGCTTGGAATAGGCTCCACACTGGGCGTGGAGCATGCTTAAGATTCTCTCTCCCCCCTCCTTCTGGCCTTCCCTTCCCTGTCCAAAAAAAAAAAAAAGTACAAGGATGGAAAAAGGTATTCCATGCAAACAGTACTACAGAGAGCTGGGTGGTCATATAACTGTTAAACAAAATACATTTTAAGACAAAAAAGATTACAAGATCCAAACAGGACATTATATATTGATAAGAAGTTCAATCCAGGGGAGCCTGGGTGGCTCAGCTGGTTAAGCATCTGCCTTCAGCTCAGGTCATGATCTCAGGGTCCTGGGATTGAACCCCACATTGGACTCCCTGCTCAGTCAGTGGGGAGGCTACTTGTCCCTCTGCCTCTGCTCCTCCCCCTGCTTGTACTCTCTCTCTCTCTCTCAAATAAATAAATAAAACCATTTAAAGTATTTGGGGACTTCAATACACTACTTTCAATAATGGATAGTACAACCAGGCAGAAAATCGGTTAGAAAATAGAAGACGTCAACAACCCTAATACCAATTAGACAGAACATACTCAGAAGCCTCTACCCAACATCAACAGAACACATATTCTCTACTGCATGTGGAACATCCTCCAGAACAGACCATTTTGCAAGGCCAGAAGACAAGTCTTAACTTAAAAAGACTGAAATCATACAAAGTATCTTTTCTTATCACAACAGAATGAAATTAGAAATCAAATCAATACAAAAACTGGAAATTTCACAAATAGTAAAACTTAATGCACTCAAATCAACCAATGGGTCAAAGAAGAAATCACGAGAGAAATTAGAAAATACCTTGAGATAAATGAAAACAATGTACATTTTACCACATTTTCTAAAAATGGATATAAGAGGGATGTTTCACATAATTTTTAAAAAATAAGGATTATAGGGCGCCTGGGTGGCTCAGGTGGTTAAGCATCTGCCTTAGGCTTGGGTCATGATCCCAGGGTCCTGGGATCAAGCCCCAAATCGGGCTTCCTGCTCAGTGTGGAGTCTGCTCCTCCCTCTCCCTCTGCCCCTCCCCTGTTAATGCTTGCTCTTATCTCAAATAAAATCTTTTTTACAAATTTTTTAATAAAAAAACAAGGATTATAAAAGAATACAATGCACAATTGTTCACCGACAAACTGGATAACCTAGATAGAATGGACAAACTGTACATACAAACTATCGAAACAGAGTTAAGAACAAATAAAAATTCCAAATACGTCGATTAAATCAGTAATCAAAAACCTCTCAACAACAAAAAGCCCAGAACCAAAAAGACTATATTGGTGAACTCTATTTGATATTTAAAGAATTAACACCAATCCTTCTCAAACTCTTCCCAAAAAAATTGAAAAGGGGGGGGGGCACTTCCTAACTCATTCTCTGAAGCCAGCATTACCCTAACATATGAACATATATTCAAACAATCATCAACAAAATACTAGCAAACCAAGTAATGAAGGATAGTTGGAGGAAAGGCAGGCAAGGACAAGGGGCCCTCACCCTAAGAGGAAACCACCCTAAACATCACCCTGAAAGGAGCCTCCACCCTTTCCCACATGATAGGTACATGATAAAAACCTGATAGGGTGACAGGTGCACAGAGGGTTAATGAGATTAAAAGAGCCTGCCAACAAGCCCAAAGAAACTGCTAGACTTAGAAGCTCCCGGTGGCAACCCTCTTGGGTCCCCTCCCTCTTCAGCAGCTTTGTACTATATCACTCAACAAACTGCTGCCCACCACTCTTCGTCTGGTCTACCTCTTCATTCTTCAAAGCAGCATGACCAACAACCGCAGGCACTAAAGGAAAAGAAATCCTGTAACACAAGCAGCATATTAAGAGAGTTACACACCATGACCCACCATGACCAAGTGAGATTTATCTCTAGAATGCAAGGGTGGTTCAACATACAAAAATCATTATTAACAGACTGAAGGAAAAGGAAAACATAATCGGCTTGACTGATGCAACAAAAAGCATGTGAAAAAACCCAGCAGCCTTTCTTGAAAAAAAACATTCAATAAACTTGTAATAGCAGGGAACTTCCTCAAACCTGATAAAAGCCATTTTACAAAACAAAAACACGGCTAACCTCATATTCTATAGGTAAAGACTTGAAACTATTCCCCTACAATCAGGAATAAGACGAGGATGTCTGCTTTTTCCACTTCTATTTTACATAGTACAACTGGAAGTTACAGCTAGAGCAATTAGGC
Organism: Ursus americanus; assembly: GCF_024610735.1. Taxonomy (NCBI): domain Eukaryota; kingdom Metazoa; phylum Chordata; class Mammalia; order Carnivora; family Ursidae; genus Ursus; species Ursus americanus. The sequence goes on from NC_142138.1 coordinate 10,105,220, forward strand.
AAGTAAAAGGGGAAAAAAGGCAGCCAAATGGGAAAGGAAGAATAAAATGATCTTTTGCAGATGACATGATCTTATATGTACAAAAACCCTTAAAAGTGCACCCCCCAAAAAATGCACCAAAAACAGAACTAAAAAACTAATTCAGCAAATTGCAGAATACAGAATCAACACAAAGATCACGTCTATGAAATTAAGAAAATAATTCCATTTACTTTAGCATCAAAAAGAATAAAATACTTAAGAATACATTTAACTAAGGAAGCAAAAAAAATTCTACACAGAAAACTACAAAACAATACTGAAAGAGATTAGACTTAAACAAATGGTGCAATCCCAAATTCATGGATTCCTTCCAGTCTATTTTCCCTGCCTACCTCTTCCTTGCATTGGCTTTCAGATTTTAATCACTGCCTTCAGGTAACTGAGGTGGGAAATTAGGAAGTACTTAAGCTCTGGTGACTTACAGCCCCCAGGGAGTGGAAAACTGGAAGACACACCTCTTACAATGTTCATCATTCACTTAAAAGGATTAAGCACTATACCCCTTGCTTACCATTATTAAGCTCCAAAATCCCAAGAACGGTTCAGGTTTTTTCCGAAGAGCTGCCAAAAGGTGGAGACTGGGCAGAATTCATGATGTGCAGCCCACTGTGTACTCACCCATTCGTTTCCTTCACTTATCACCAATCATTTATATTATTAAGTACCCAAAGTGATCTACAGATTCAAGGCAATCACTACAAAACCCCAATGGTATTTTGGGCAGAAACAGAAAAACTCATCCTAAAATTCATATGGAACGTCAAGAAACTCTGAAGAGCCAAAACAATCTAGAAAAGGAAGAAAAGAAGTTGAGGACTCACACTTCCTGATTTCAAAACTTACTACAAAGGTACAGTAATCAAACAGTATCATACTGGCATAGAAAAGACATAGATTAATAGAATAAAACAGAGAATCCAGAAATAAACCCTCACATATGTGGTCAATTGATCTGACAATGATGCTAAGAGTATTCAATGAGGAAAGGACAGTTTTTTCAAAAAAGGGTTCTACGAAAAACCAGGTATCTACATTCAAAGGAATGAAGCTGGACCCTGACCTTACACCAGTTATAAATATTTACTCAAAATAGATCAAATCAGACAAGACTTATAATTAGTAGATTGTATAATTTGTCAAAGCACTAATTGGGGGTGCCTGGGTGGCTCAGTCCGTTAAGTGTCTGCCTTTGGTCATGATCTCAGGGCCCTGGGATTGAGCATTGGACTCCCTGCTGGGTGGGAAGTCTGATTCTCCCTCTCCCTTTGCTCCTCCCCCATTTGTGCCCCTCCCCCAATACATAAAATCTTTTTTAAAAAGGCACTAATTGTAAAGCAAAAGACTGGGAAAAGACTCAAATGACCATCAATACCACATTGGTAGGGAAAACTATCAAAAATCATAAAATATATTACTATGCAGCCATAAAACAGAATGAGGAAGTCTCTATTCTGCTATGGAGTGATAGTGAGAACCTACTTACTGTTAAATAAAAAAAGTAATACACATAGGAATATGTAGTAAGTAATTCTGTATAAGAAAGAAGAAAATGGGGCACCTGACTGGCTCAGTCAGTAAAGTCTGTGACTCTTGATCTCGGGGTTCAGGACTGAAGCCCCATGTTGGGTGTAGAGATTACTTAGAAATAAAATCTTAAAAAAAAAAGAAAAAATACATATACTTAAATTTAATTTTCAGAAATAAACAATGGGGGCACCTGGGTGGGAAAGCCAGTTAAGGGTCCAACTCTTGGTTTCAGCTCAGGTCATGATCTCAGGGTCCTGAGATAGAGCCCCTCCCTCATTGCCTCTGTGCTCAGCATGGAGTCAGCTTAACACTCTCCCTCTCTATCCTCTACTCCTCCCTCACACACACACATACACACACACACACACACACACTCTCTCTCTCTCTCTCAAATAAATATTTAAAAAGAAATATTTAAAAAGAAATAGGGGCGCCTGGGTGGCTCAGTCGATTAAGCATCTGCCTTCAGCTCAGATCATGATCCCAGAGTCCTGGGATTGAGCCCGATGTCCACAGGGAGTCTGCTTTTCCCTCTGCCCCTCTCCCTGCTCGTGTTCTCTCTCTTTCTCTCTCACTCTCTTTCACACTCTCTCTTTAATAAATAAAATCTTTTTAAAATTTTTAAAAAGATAAAAAAAATAAAAAGCTCCTGGTGCACCTGGGTGGCTCAGTCAGTTAAGATCGGCTCGGGTCATGATCTCAGAGTGGTGAGACTGAGCCCTGAGTTGGGACTCCACATTCAGCAGGGAGTCTGCTTGAGATTCTCTCCCCTCCCCTGCCACCCATGCGGGCACTCTAAAATAAATAGATAATTCTTTTTAAAAAATTGAAGTTCTGGGGCCCCTGGGTGGCACAGAGGTTAAGCGTCTGCCGTCTGCTCAGGGCGTGATCCCGGCGTTCTGGGATCGAGCCTCACATTGGGCTCCTCCGCTATGAGCCTGCTTCTTCCTCTCCCACTCCCCCTGCTTGTGTTCCCTCTCTCACTGGCTGTCTCCATCTCTGTTGAATAAATAAATAAAATCTCTAAAAAAAAAAAATTGAAGTTCTTGCATAGCAAAATAAAAAAGGCAACCTACATGGGGTGCCTGGGTGGCACAGCAGTTAAGCGTCTGCCTTCGGATCAGGGCGTGATCCTGGAGTTATGGGATCGAGCCCCACATCAGGCTCCTCCGCTATGAGCCTGCTTCTTCCTCTCCCACTCCCCCTGCTTGTGTTCCCTCTCTCGCTGGCTGTCTCTCTCTGTCAAATAAATAAATAAATCTTAAAAAAAAAAAAAAAAGGCAACCTACAAAATAGGAGAAAATAGATGCAAATCATGTATCTGACAAGGCCTTAATACCCAAAATATATTAAGAACTCACAGAACTCAACAGGTCAATAAAACACGAACAATCAGATTTTAAAATGGGCAGAGGATGTGAACAGACATTTTCCAAAGAAGACACAGAGATGGCCAACAGAACATAAAAAGGTGATCAACATCACTACCCATCAGGAAAATGTAAATCCAAACTACAATGAGATACCACCTCACACCCATCGGAATGGCTATTATCAAAAAGACAAGAAATAACAAGTACTGGTAAGGATGTGGAGAGAAAAAAAAATCCCTGTGCACTGTTGGTGGTAATGTTAAACTGGTAAAGCCACAATGAAAAACAGTGTGGAGGTACTCAAAAAATTAAAAAGAACTATCAAATAATCCAACAATTCCAATTCTGGGCATTTATTCAAAGGAAACAAAAACAATACCTCAAAAAGATATCTGCACCCCCATGTTAACTGTAGTGCTATTTACAATAGCCAAGACATGGAAGCAACCTGTGTCCACACGTGGGTGAATGGATAAAGAAAATGTGGCATGTATATACAATGCAGTATTATTCAGCCATAAAAAAGTAGAAAATCTTACCATTTATAACAACTTGGATGGACCCTGAGGGTATTAAGTTAAAGGAGGGAGATAGATAAAGACAAATACCGTATGATCTCACTTACTTGTAAACTCTTAAAACAAACAAAATGAACTCGTAGATACACAGAACAGATTAGCAGTTGCCAGAGGCTGGGCCTGGGAAGAAGGAAGTGGGCAAAATAGGTCAAAGTGGTCAAAAGGTACAAACTTACAGTTATTAAAAAAAATAAGTTCTGGGGATATAATGTAGAGCATGGTGACTATAGTTAATAACACTATACATTTGAAAGTTGCTAAGAGAATAAATCTTGAAAGTTCTCATCACAAGAAGAAATAATTTGTAACTGTGTGGTGATGGATGTTAACTATACTGTGGTGATCATTTCACAATATATACAAATATCAAATCATTATGTTGTACACCCGAAACTAATATAATGTTATATGTTAATTACATCCCGGTAAAAAAAATTAAAACATCTGTTCAGCAAGGACACTACCAAAAAAGTGAAAAAATAACCAACAAAATGGGAGAAAAAATTCTCCAAATCATATATTTGATTAAGGGTCTAGTATCCAGAATATATAGACCCCTACAACTTGTCAACACCAACAACAAAAAAAACCCAAAACAACCCACTTAACGAATGGGCAAAAGACCTGAATAGACATTACTCCAAAGATAAAAAAATGATCAATAAGTGCATGAAAAGACGCTCAACATCATTAGTCACTGGGGAAATGTAAATCAAAACTATAAAAAAAAAAAACCCACTTCATACACACTAGGATTATTAAAAAAGCAGAAAATAATAAATGCTGATGAGGATATGCAGAGTCTGAAATCCTCATGCAGGGTACCTGGGTGGCTCCGTTGGTTACATGTCTGTCTTCAGCTCAGTCATGATCCCAGGGTCCTGGGATCAAGCCCCACATCGGGCTCCCTGCTCAGAGGGAAGCCTGTTTCTTTCTCTCCCTCTGCCTCTCCCCCGGCCCCAACCTCCTTGCTCTCGCTCTCCCTCGCTTTCTCTCAAATAAATAAAAATCTTTGAAATCCTCATGCAACCACTGGTAAGAATAAAATGATGCGGCCAATACGGAAAACAGTTTGGCAGTTCCTCAGAAACTTAAACACAGAATTACCATACGATCCAGTAATTCTACTCCTTGGTAGATACCCCAAAGAACTGAAAGCAGGGATTTCTGCAGATATTTATTTGTATGCTCATTTCATTGCAACATCATTCACAATAGCCAAAAGGTGGAAGCAACCCAAATAACTAATAGATGAATGGATAAACAAAATGTGGTGTGTGTGTGTGTGTATATATATATATATATACACATATACATATATACATATATATGTATATATATATATATACACACACACACACAATGGAATTTTACTCAGCCATTGAAAGTAATTCTGAAACATGCTACAGCATGGATGAACCTTGACAACATTGTTTTCAGATTTTATTTATTTGAGAGAGAGAGAGAGAGAGAGAGCGCACAAGCAGGGGGAGGGGCAGAGGGAGAGGGACAAGCAGATTCCCCACTGGGCGGGGAACCCAATGAAGGGCTCAATCCGAAGACCTTGAGATCACCACCCAACCCAAAGGCAGATGCCCAACTGACTGAGCCACCCAGATTGTGTTCAATTAAATGTCAGTCACAAAAGGACAAATACTGTAAAACTCTGATTATAAGATATTCAGAATAAATAAGTTCACAGGGACAGAAAATAGAACAGAAGTTATCAAGGGCTGGGCGAAGAAGGGAATGGGAGATACTGTTCAATGGGTACAGAGTTTCTGTTTGGGATGATAAAAAAGTTCTGAAAATAGTAATGATGATACAACATTGTGAATGTAGTGATGCCCTGAGTTGTACACTTAAATGTTAAGTTTTATGTTATGTATATTTTACAATAAAAAAACTTAAAACTCAAAAAAGTTTAATCAAAATAATGTGCACTGAGCATATATAAGGTATCATGGACCTCAAATTTTAAATGTTAATCACTCTTAAATAGCTAAAGTTTTAAAAAAAAATAAATTTTATATGGGTAAAATCAACTGACAGAATTTTTATGATCAAAGGCAAGTGGAACTGTGCCCACTTCTCACAAAAAGGCCAGTTTGAATAAATGGGATTTCCAAATTAATTACATAGATATTCACCGAAAGCCCCCAATTATGTAGGTTTTCTGGATTAGTCAATCCTTTTCCTTCATTGTTCATCTGGTACACTTTTGGGCCATTTTATTATATATTAGAATTTTTACCAGCAATTGTCAAAAGAAATTTACGTTATGCTTCTTTTCACAAGCAATTTGTTGGCCCAAGATGGCCAACTGTTTGAGGGTTCTTTTCCTAATGAGATGTAGATAGAGATTCTGTGGGTCCCCAAATTACCCAAGCCACAATTTCCTTTTCATCTTTCTAAATAATCAAGAACTAGCTCTATAGATGAAGAGCTCTGTGATGCAAGTTTCACCAGAGAGCTCTTGATCCTTCTATTACCAATCTATTATTATTAGCTCCTGAGTATTTATAATGATATACCTTTTTGAGTGGGTTTACTTGTTTGTTGGGGATACCTAGTATATCCCATAGATCCAAAAATTGTGATATGTAATTGTCCTGGTCCTACAAGGCTTTTGAAATTTGACAATCATTCAGAATGAGCCAAGTTACACTGCCTCTATAACTCAATGCTGACCACAACACAAGTTGATTATCAACTCATGTAAAATCCTCTGTGAATTCAGGTGGCTCTGAAGGCAGCTATCCTTCATGCATTTGCTCAACATTCCAAGCTGCTTTGCTAACCTCTCACTTTTAGTAAAACAGGGAGAGAAGAAAAAGCAGTGATTACCTTTGCTCACATTTCGTTTACCGAAACAGGTCACTCGACTGCACCTAACTTCAGGCAATAAGGAACACAACCCTCAGAATACCTAAAAATAAAAAAGTATTAACAATTCTCATCACAATGGTACAACATGAAATATGGCAGCCTCTTTGTCTCAATGCATGTTACTATTTCCCTCCAATCCCTTTGTTTAGGGCTAACTTCAGGAACATGTGATCTATGCAGTCACATAGGGCTCCCTGCTCAGAAAAGACCCTGTACTTAAAACTGCTGTCATCAACTTGAAATTTTTAATTTTACATGAATCTGTGTTTTGTAGCCTTTTTTCTTTTTTAAAGATTCTATTTATTTATTTGAGAAAAAGAATACACACACACAAGTTGGGTGGAGGGGCAGAGGGAGAGGGAGAAACAGACTCCACACTGAGCAGGGAGCCCACACAGGGCTCCATCCCAGCACCCCAAGATCACAACCCGAGCTGAAGGTAGACGCCTAACCGAATGACTCACCCAGATGCCCCTGTGTTTTGTAGTTTGATGGGACAGTAGAACATATATGGGAGCAGAGGAGATACATGCAAAATGCATTCCTTTCCACATTCCTTCCCACCTCATTTTTATATAGCTTTGGTGATGCACCATTAGCACAGAATCCCAGTGGAGCCACCCTATGTAGGAGTTCAGCAGGACTCAAGGTGAGTATAAGCTAAGCATGTTGTCTACAACCAAGTAAGCCAAGAAGCCACATTTTCTACCTGAACCATACCTTGCTTCAAAGAAAGAAAGGCAATGTGACCAAAAACGTTACCAAAAAAAAACCCCAAAAAACAAAAAAACCCACCCAAAAACAAACCCTATTGTATCTTTTCTTACTCTCGTTGCTTCACTGTATTAACCAACCACTTATGCTAAAATTGCTAACACAGAAGGAAAGGGACAAGACAGAACAAGCCACAGTTCCTTTCCCTTTCAGTCCTGCCAAAGTCAAAAGTAGAACATACTGGGGTGCCTGGCTGGCTCAGCTGGAAGAGTACGGGACTCTTGATCTCAAAGCTGCTGAGTTCAAGCCCCACCACACTGTGTACGGACTACTTAAATAAATAAAACTTAAAAAAGAAAAAGAACAAAAAAAGGAAGGTAGAGTGTGTTGGTGGAATGTGCAAGTATAAGAAGTGAAATGGGGGGAGGGGGGGTGCCTGGGTAGCTCAGTTGGTTAAGCACCTGCCTTCAGCTCAGGTAATGATCCGGGGGGTCCTGGGATCAAGCCCCGCGTCCAGCTCCCTGGTGAGCGGGGAACCTGCTCCTCCCTCTCCTCCCCGCTCATGCTCTCATATCTCTCTCTCAAAGAGATGAATACAATCTTTAAAAAAAAGTGAAATAGGGGTGTCTGGGTAGCTCAGTTGGTTAAGTGTCTGCCTTGGGCTTAGGTCATGATCCTTGGGTCCTGGGATCGAGGCCCACATCAGGTTTCCTGCTGAGCCAGGAGCCTGCTTCTCCCTCTCCCTCTGCCTGCTGCTCCCCCTACTTGTATGTGCTCTCCCTCAAATAAATAAATAAAATCTTAAAAAATAAATAAATAAGTGAAATAAAAATACCTAAGACCTGTGCAGTGTTTTCCCTGGTAAAAAATAAAATAAAATATACAAGTATACAATATACAGGCACAAGCTATGAAATACTAGCAATTCCGTATAAGAGTTAAATGTTCTTATACATGCACTTAGAGACGACACTGAACAATATAAAGATGAACAGTAAAATTTATACTTAATTTAAAATTTTTAATTGTTCTAGGGATGCCTGGGTGGCTCGGTCAGTTAAGTGTCTGACTTGGTCTCAGGGCTCAGGTCATGATCACAGGATCCTCGGATGAAGCCCTGCATAGGGCTCCCTCTACCTTTCCCCACGTGTACACACACACATGCACACACACTTTTTCTCTTTTTCTTGCATGCACAGTTCTCAAATCTGTTTAAAAAAAATTTAATTGTTCTATATTTAGAATGACATTTAAAAATAAATTGAAAATAAATAAAAATAATAAAAGTAAATGTAGATCACTATAACAAGCTGAGAAGAAGATCATGGAAAAAAGGAAAAAGCTTTATATTTTAGTAACTTTAATGGCACTTTTTTCCCTACTTTTTGAGGAAAGTCCTTGCATTTTCATTTTGCACTTCACCCTGCAAATTATATAGCTGGGTCTGCATTTGTTCAGGTAAATAAATATAAATCTGAAATTCATTTTAACAAAGATTATTTGACAACATTCACATATAAGGTTCTGGGTTAAAAGCTGAAGATGTAATGATCAATAATGGACTCATGTGTAAAAGAGGAGACAGTCATATAAACAAATAATGACAATATATTATGTGACACATGTTATGGAAACCCTGCGGAAAGAGCCTTAGAAAAGCCTTTCTCATGGAAATTAACAGAGGGCTAAGAAAGAACTTCCACTTAGGAGAGAGAGAGAAGGGATAAGACCTAATAATAAGATTTGTAATACTAAACAAAATATATTTATAAAATTTTGGCAAGCTTTTTAGGACCATAAAATAGCATGCATAATTGTGAATACAGGAGATGAACTGAGAATGTAAACTGGTGCACACATTTACATACCAACTCAAGTTTACACTTTAAGCAAAAAGAAGGCATAGACTGATAAGCAGAAGAGTGGCACAATTTCTGTTTAGATTAACTTCAGAATAGGAAAAGAGTGGAGAGGAAAATGAGATAAGTCAATAAGGTAAGTAATAGTAATTATCAATAGTAGTAAAAAGTATTAGCTTATTTAGGGCCTTACCACAAGCAATTTTAGTAGAGTCGGGAAGGGGGAGAGGTTGTGTTAAAGTTAAATGAGTTTCTCTCCAGAAGAACCTTTCAGACTCCTCAATATGCTAATAAGCACCACAAATCTCCAAGAGAGAGATAATTTACAACACTTCCCAGATTTATTTGACTAAAGAAGTCCCTTTTGCCAGGACCACCTATCATTACCTCAAAGAACTGTGCAGACAAAATTTTTTAACACTATTCTAAGAAAGGGAAGGCAGGACTCAGTGATAAAAGCAGAGGGCAGTAGAGGGCTTAAGACGGGAGTAAAACAATAGCGAATGTGAGGAACAGAAAGAAATCTAACTAAAATTCTGCCACACTGTGTTAAGGACCTAACTAAATATATAAAATACGAGTCTACTAATTTATACAATTAGCAAATATTTAAATTCATACTGGGTAGGGGACTGACAGAATGACTATTTCAAAAGAGTAAGGGAAAAAAACAGTAATGGTATGAGTGGGGGAAAGGGATAAAGCCAAAAAGATGTTACATAGAGATTAAGGACCGATCAGAAAACTAAAGACATGAGAAAGATATACATATAAATATTTTTGAGATTTTGGTCAGAAGCAGAACCATTTTTTAACCATATGAGTAGGTGTGTCAAAGAATGTAGAAGCGAGTACCACTGGAATACAGAAATTAAGGATGAATAAAGTTACGGTGTTAGATGACCTTCAATGTCCAAGTGCCAATACAATGTCAAGAATGACATCGGGTATCAGTAAATACAAGAGAATGACCCAGAGGTTCCTAGACAAAAATGCCAAATTAGATAAGAAACATAGGTAGCAGACTACCAGTCTTAAAAGAAGAGGACTACAGACAAAGACAGAAGAATAAATAGATAATAAGTAGAAAAATATGGGTCTGGTTTCCTGGCTTTGAGATGCAAGGAAAATAAGCTACATCCCGTATAGGATTCGGATAGAGTAATAGTTCTCAATCTTTTTTCTGTTCTAATACACCTGAGAAACAGAATATATATTCCCAACAGAAACAAAGAGGAACAAAAAATGAGGAAGAGGGATGATAACTGTGAGTGGTTCCTAGTAATTATAAAATGCCTTCCTAAGGGAAGTATAACTCTCATGTATTGAAAATCACTGGCTTAAAACTGGTACTATCAGAGAAAACTTAAATACAAGTTCCAAAGACAAACTAACGTTTTTTTTAATCTATGTGGCAGAAGTCAAGACACTGTCACATAATAACATAAGTTCTTGCAAAAATATCCAGAGCTCTTACAAATTTTTCAGTTTTAAAAAAATTTTTTGAAAATACAACATCAGCTAATACGTCTAGTATGCTCATTCGTTTCTCTTTACACATTTATGAAGTTAATACAGTCTTATAAGACTTAAAGATTTTATTTATTTATTATTTGAGAGAACAAGCAGAGGAAAGGCAGAGCGGGAGGGAGACGCAGGTTCCCTGCTGAGGAGGCTTGATCCCAAGACAGGAAGATTACAAAGGCAGACGCTTAACCAAATGAGCCACCCAGGTGCTCCAGTATTTCCATTTCATACACTAATGAGGCACCCTAAGTTTGTGACTTGCCTAAAGTGACACAAACAGGACTGGTTTAGGACTATAAGAAACAAGAGTTCCAATTTTAGGTTCAATGCTTAGGCACTAGGGTAGGTCTGTTCACCTAAACCAGCAGTCTCAAACTTCTTGATCTCAGGATGTGTTTATATTCTTAAAAATTACTGAAGATCCAAAGAACTTTTTTGTGTGGGTTATAGCTACTGATACTCATGTCATTAGATATTAAAACTGAGAAATTTTTCTATACAAGAATACACTATTAAGTCATTCTATAACCCTAATACCAAAACCAGACAAAGACATTACAAGAAAATTATAGACCAACGTCTCATATGAATATAGATGCAAAAATTTTAAACAAAATACTAGCAAACCAAACGATTATACACCAGGACACCAAGTGGTATGTGTCCCGGGAACGCAAGGTTGGTTCAACATATGAAAATTAATCGATGTAATATACCATATTAATAAAGGACAAAAACCAGTCACCTCAAAAGATGCAAAAATGCATTTGATAAAACCTAACAAACTTTTATGATAAAAACACTCAGTGAACTAGGAATAGAAAGAAACTGCCTCAACCTGACAGAGGCCATCTAAGAAAAACCCACAAGTGACATCATACTTAATAGTGGAAAACTAGATGTTCTCTCCTCTAAGAGCAGAAACAAGACAAGGATGTCCACTGTCTCCACTTCTATTCAACACTGTACTACCCAGGTAGAAAAAGAAATAAAAACTATCCAGATCAGAAAGGAAGAAGTAAAACTATGTCTGTTTTCAGATGACATGATCTTACATACGGAAAATCCTAAGAAATCCACACAAAAAAATCAGAGCTAATAAATGACCCCAGCAAGGTTGCTCTCCAAAATCAATATACAAAAATCAGTTGCATTTCTATACACTAGCAATGAACAATCCAAAAATGAAATTAAGAAAACAATTCCATTTAAAATAGCATTAAAAAGAATAAGGTATTTAGGAATAAATTCAACAAAAGTACAAAGCTTGTACACTAAAAACTACAAAACACTGTTGAAATAAATAGGTAAAGGCCTATTTAATGGAAATGAAAGTAAATGCACAAACATCTCATACTCATAGACTGGAAGACTTATTATTAAGATGACACTACTCCCCAGTTTTAATCACCAGATTCAACAGAACTACTTTCAAAACTCCAACTACTTTTTTTTTTTTTTGCCAGAAATTGACAAGCTGATCCTAAAATTCGTATCAAATTGCAAGGGATTCTACATAGCCAAAACAATCTTGAAAAAGAACAAAGTTGGTGGGGCATAGCGGTTAAGCATCTGCCTTCGGCTCAGGGCGTGATCCCGGCGTTATGGGATCGAGCCCCACATCAGGCTCCTCCGCTATGAGGCTGCTTCTTCCTCTCCCACTCCCCCTGCTTGTGTTCCCTCTCTCGCTGGCTGTCTCTATCTCTGTTGAATAAATAAATAAAATCTTTTAAAAAAAAAGAAAAAGAACAAAGTTGGAGGGCTCACACTTCCAGATTTCAAAACTTTATACAAAGCTACAGTAATCAAGACTGGATGGTACTGGCGCTAGAATACACATACAGATCAATGGAGAATCCAGAAACAACTGAGAATCCACAAATAAACAGACATATACTATCAACTGATTTTCAACAAGGATGCCAAGACCATTCAACAAGGGAAAGAATAATCTTGTCAATTAATGGTGGAACAACTAGACAGCCACATGTAAAAGAATAAAGTTGGACCTCTGCCTCGCATCACATACAAAAATTAACTCAAAATAGATCAAAGACCTAAATGTAAAAGCTAGAACTATAAAACTGTTAAAAGAAAACAGAGTATAAATTTTTATAATCTTGGATTAGGCAATAATTTCTTAGGTATGACTCCTAAAGCACAAGCAACCAAAGAAAAAATATGGAAATCAAACTATCAAAACTGAAAACTTAACATGCTTCAAAAACATACTTTACTCAAGAAAATGAAAAAAACCAGGACACCTGGGTGGCTCAGTCGGTTAAGTGGCTGCCTTCCACTAAGGTCATGATCCCAGGGTCCTTGGATCCAGTCCCACATCCAGCTCCGTGCTCAACAGGGAACCTGCTTCTCTCCTCTGCCTGCCTCTCTCCCTGCTTGTACTCTAACAAATAAACAAAATCTAAAAAAGGAAGGAAGGAAGGAAGGAAGGAAGGAAGGAAGGAAGGAGAGGAAGGAAGAGAAAGGAAGGAAGGGAAAGGAAGGAAGAGAAAGGAAGGAAGAGAAAGGAAGGAAGGAAGGAAATGAAAAAAAAAAAAAATATGGCAAATCCTCCAAAAATTAAATGTAAATTTACTGTATGATCCAGCAATTCCAATTCTGGGTATACACCCAAAGAGCTGAAAGCAGGGACTGAAACAGATATTTGTATGCCCATGTGCACAGCAGCATTACTCACAATAGCCAAAAGATGGAAGCAACCAAAGTTTGATCAACAGATGAATAAACAAAATGTTGTAAATACATGCAACAGAGTAATATTATTCAGCCTTAAAAAGAAAGAAAATTTTAATACAAGCTACAACATGGCAGAACCTTGAAGACATTATGCTAAATGAAATTTCAGTCACAAAAGGACAAATACTGTATGACTCTAATTGCACAGAATTGTCAAATTCATTGTGACAGAAAGTAGAATGGTAGTTGCTAAGGAGCTACTGCTTAAAGGGTTCAGTTTTGGTTTATGAAAAATGAAAAAGTTTGGGGCGCCTGGGTGGCACAGTCGTTAAGCGTCTGCCTTCGGCTCAGGGTGTGATCCCGGCGTTCTGGGATCGAGCCCCACATCAGGCTCCTCCGCTATGAGCCTGCTTCTTCCTCTCCCACTCCCCCTGCTTGTGTTCCCTCTCTCGCTGGCTGTCTCTCTCTCTCTGTCAAATAAATAAATAAAATCTTAAAAAAAAAAAAAAAAAAGAAAGAAAGAAAAGAAAAATGAAAGTTTAAGGGATGGACAGCAGTGATGTTTGCACAACAATGTGAATGTCCCTAATGTCACTGAATGCATGCATAGAAATAGTTAAAAATTGGAAATTTTATGTTAGGTATATTTTACCACAATTTTTAAAATTTTTAAAAAGAGGGTGCCTGAGTGGCTCAATTGGTTAAGCATCTGCCTTCAGCTCAGGTCATGATCCCAGGGTCCTGGGATCGAGCCCCATATCAGGCTCCTGCTCAGCGAAGAGCCTGCTTCTCCCTCTGCCTGACACTCCCCCTGCTTGTGCTCTCTCTCTCAAATGGATGAATAAAAAATATTTTAAAAAAATTTTTTAAAGAAAATGGGAGAACAATTTTGCAAATCATGTATCTGATAAGAGTCCAGTATCCAGAATATATGAAGAACTCTTACAATTCAACAATAAAAAAACAAATGACCTAATTTTTTAAATGGGCAAAGGAGGGGCGCCTGGGTGGCTCAATCAGTTAAGTGTCTGCCTTTAGCTTTCATCCTGGGATGGAGCTCCATACCAGGCTCCCTGCTCAGCAGGGAGTCCACTTCTCCCTCTTCCTCTGCCCCTCCCCCACCCCCTCTCTTGCTCTCTTTGCCTGTCTCTCTCAAATAATAAACAAAATCTTTCAAAATAGGGACACCTGGGTGGCTCAGTCAGTTAAGCGTCTGCCTCCTTGCTCAGCAGGAAGCCTACTTCTCCCTCTGCCTGCTGCTCCCCTGCTTGTGCACTCACGCTGTCTCTGACAAATCTTTTAAAAAAAATCTTTATAAATAAATAAATGGGCAAGGGATGTGAATAGACATTTCCCCAAATAAGATATACAAATGGCCAATAGGCACATGAAAAGATGCTCAACATCATTAGTTATTAGGGAAATGCAAATCAAAACCACAACGAAATACCATTTCACCCACCAGGATGGCTATAATTAAGAAGATGAACAATAACAAGTGTTGGTGAGGATGTGGAGAAAATACAATTCTCATACATTGTTAGTGGGATACAAAATGGTGCACCCTCTTGGGAAAAGAGTCTGGCAGGTCCTCATAAAGTTAAACATAAATGGGGGTGCCTGGGTGGCTCAGTGGGTTAAGTGTCCGACTGTTGGTTGACTCTTGGTTTCAGCCCAAGTCACAATCTCAGGGCCTCAGGCTCCAAGCTCAGCATGGAGCCTGCCTGAGATTCTCTCCTTTCCCTCTGCCTCCCCCTACTTGCTCACAGAAGTACACACTCCCTCTCTCCCTCTGTCTTAAATAAATAAATAAATAAATAATCTTTAAAGTTAAACATAAATTCATCAAAACACCCAGAAATTCCACTCCCGGGTGTGTATATTCAAGAGAAATGAAAACATACGTCCACACAAAAACTTTTTTTTTTTTTTTTGAGGAAGACAGAGAGCATGTGAGGGGGGAGACGCAGAGAGAGAGGGAGAGAAAAAAATTCCAAGCAGGTTCCACACTCGCAGAGCCAATGTGGGGCTCAATTTCATGATCCTGAGATCATGACCTAAGCCAAAATCAAGAGTCAAACATTCAACCAACTGAGCTACCCAGGCACCTCTCACACAAAAACTCCTACATGAATGTTCATAGCAATAATATTCAAAATAGCCAAAAAGTGGAAACAACCCAAATGACTATTAAATGATGGACAGAGGCGCCTGGGTGGCTCAGATGGTTAAGCGTCTGCCTTCAGCTCTGGTCATGATCCTGGGGTCCTAGGATCAAGCCCTGCGTCTGGCTCCTTACTCAGTGTGGAGCTTGCTTCCCCCTCTCCCTCTGCTTCTTCCCCTGCTTGTGCTCTCTCTCTCAAATGAATAAAAAAATCTTTAAAAAAAAATTATGAATGGATAACAAAACATGGTATCTCCACAGAATACATTCCATAGAATGCAATACTATAAAAAGAAATGAAGTACTAACACATAATATAATACAGAGAAACCTTGAAAACGCTATGCTCAGTGAAAGAAGTCAGGCACAAAAAGCTACACATATGATTCCAGAACAGGCAAATCCATAGACAGAAAATAGCTTAATAGTTGCCAAAGGCTTGGAGGAGAGGGGAATGAGGAGTGATTGCTAATGAGCACAGGGTTTCTTATTGTAAAGATGAAAATGTTCTGGAATTAGATAGGAGTGATGGTTACAGAACCTTATAATATATACTTAACACTATACTTTAAAAGGATGAGTTTTATGATACTATAAACTATATATCAAAAAAAAAATTTTAACAAAGAATACACTATTACATACTCCATTAGCCATCAAAGCAAAGTTTTCACATATAGTGTAGATACCACTCTACTTTCTAGATGACAGGAGAGGGAAAAAGGCAAATATTATCTTAATATTACTATGAAAAGAGTTGTGACTCAGAGATCCCCTCAAAAAGGTCCCCAGAGTTTGAATACCACTAGCCTAAACTAACACTCAGCAGAAGACTGAAGCTCAAATACTTAATAACTGATCAGTTTTACTTTAATTTCTTAAAGTTTATTTATTTAAGTAACCTCTACTCCCAACACGGGGCTCCCTAAGATCAAGAATAGCAAGCTCTTCCAACTAAGCCAGCTGGGTGCCCCTGAGTGCGCAATTTTAATGACACTTATTTAAACTACTATACAGGTAAGACTGACTAAATGCAAGCAGATTTCACTATTATATGTATAATTCACATTTTTCTTAAAATATATTTTTTCTTACAATGTATTTTTTGACAACCTATGTAGCTATGCTGAACTTAACACCCTTTGCATACTAAATTTTGACAACCCAAGCTTAAGGTACAACACAACACAGTGGTTAAGAGCTCTGACTTCAGACTCAGATACCCCGAGTTCAAATGCTAACTCTGCAGTGAACCAGCTGTGAAATCTTGTCCAAGATACTTAACCCTTCTGTACCTCTCTTCCTCACCTGTAAATGAGGATAATACAAAAGGCTTGTTAGGAAGACTGAGTTAATACTTAAGATCTTTAGAAAGAAATTACACATCGTAAAATTGCAGTAAGTTATCTATTATCATTGTAACTCAAATGCCCACTTAAAACTACCAGACTATTGGGGCACCTGGCTAGCTCAGTCCATGGAGCACGCTTTTTTTTTTTTTTTTTTTTTTTTTTTTTTGACACAGAGAGAGAGCATAAGCAGGGGGAGCAGGCAGGGGAGAGGGAGAAGCAGGCTTCCCACCAAGCAGGGAGCCCGAAGTGGGGCTCCAACCCAGGACTCCGGGATCATGACCTGAGCCACCCAGTAGCCCCAGAGCAAGCAATTCTTGATCTGGGGGTTCTGCATTTGAGCCCCTCATTGGGTATAGAGATTACTTAAAAATAAAATCTTAGTAAATAAGCATATTAAACTACCAGACTATTATGTGACTTATAAACATACTGATTTCTTCTTGAAAATACAGGCTGTTTTGTGTAAAGATGAGCACTTTGCTCATCTTTGCTGATGAACACAGAGCTTGCAGGAAGCCCACCCTCCCCAATCCCCCATCCTATTGCTCTCTAGTGCTAAACTAGAAATTAGTCAACCAACCCAAGTCAAGGAATGAAAAAACTTCTTAAGTAACTATAACAAGTGACTTCCCCAGAGGTATTTTTATCTCAAAAGAATCTTCTAAGACTTAATTTAACACTCAGGATCCTCAAAAAACCAATCTGAAATACAGCAACTACTAGAAAGAGGAGAAAAAAATGGCATGAAAAAGGGGGCTTGACCATCCACCAAAAACGGGTAAACTTTGTTGGTAAGGAAGCTGAAGAGAAAGAAATACTAAACTAAGGAGTCAGAAAACACACTTCTAATCACAACTCAAACATTATCCCACTTGGTGATCTTGTTTGACAAAATAAAAATCCAAAGACCTTAATTTAACATACACAATAACCTTCACTATCTGACTACTATTTCCAACCATTTCTCTAACTACTCTATCCATAAATCCTCAATTCTTGCCACACTGAATTTCTCACTCCTCCAACCCTGAGACCCTTAACAACTTATCATCTTTGCATAGGTTATTCCTTAGCTCTGGACTCCAGACTATCCCCTTTTCTACCTGGCAAACTCCTACTCATCCCTCAAGAGCCAGTTCTTCCCTCTGAATTCCCATGATCTAGTGTGTTGTAATTTATCTGTATTATATGTAGACTGAGTTCCCTGAAGGGAGAAGCTGTCTTCAGTAATTTTGTGTCTCCAAAACCCCCCAGTGTCTACAATAATGTACAAACGCCAAATGTTTGATGAATGATTAAGTGATAAATGAATGAGTAACCTCAGGCAGTTAATCCTACAAAATTGAGAGACTACTTGATACATCTGAAAAGCAACAGGGCATATATAATAGGAAGAGCACACTGAACTGCTCTGAATCTAACTCTATGATCTTCAGCAGAGACTGAACTCAACTACAAAAAGGGTTTCATGAGGTTACACTGAAAAAAATACATAAACATGTTTAGCACAATGCCTGGAACAAAACAGTTACTCAAATGTCACTTCCCTTTTCTCTCCCCCTTAACTCAGGATAATTATGGACACCCAACGAATTAATTTGATAAGAGAACAATGTGGAAACCGGAACATATCATACAAGTCAAATCTCTCACTTAAGGGGGAAAAATCTAAATTGTTCATCTTTGCATTTATATACCTTTTATTTTTGGATTTCTAAGAAATGCTTGGGGACGTTATGCTGGTTTTTAAATATTTCTCCAAATTACACAATTATCTAGAATCCTAGAATTAAACTTAGTTTAGTGTAAACAATCCTAATTCACTTAGTTCAGTTTAAAGGATCTTAATTCCTCTAAGATTAAGAAGAAAAAATCTACATATCACCTACCGTGCTTTAAACTACGGTGTTTTTTCCTTGTTTTAGGTCTTTCTAGAACTGTTCTTTTTTAGGACATATTCCTATCTGCCTAATGACTTTCACTGAATTTTCTAACATTAATTTATGGATCCCAGCATTTGTAGTTTACTTCAGAAAATAACACATCTCACTGAATTCTGTTTTATCAAAATGGTCTGATTTTTTTTAAGGATAAACAAAATATACTGGCATCAGCATTTATAGGTAGGTCTTATTTATTGTCTGAAAACGGAAGCTTTCTGTAGAAAATAAATTCGAAAACCTTTCTCTACCCACAGATCCTGATCTGACATTCTATGAAGAACACACCATTAAAAAAAGGGGGGGGGGGGGGAACACAACATAATTGATGCTTATTATGCATGTCAAGGTTAACTGGGGTCAAAAAAAGTTCTCTACTTACTAAACTGAATCTACTCTGAGAACTAATATTCTCCTGAAAAACAGCTTTTTATTAATCAGAAATATTTATAATTGCAATTATAAATTTTTATTTTAAAAGGTTTAAAATTATAATTCAGACACTACAGTTCCAGTTAAATGAACTAAAAATAAATGTAAATCTGTGTGATTTAGGAATTAGAAAACTGAACTAAACTTATGTGCATAACAGCTTGTAAATTTATCTGCATTGCTAACGACTTGACCTAAGACAATGAAAAGACCTTGATTTCCTCTTTGTATTTAGACATTTGCTACATTTAAAACATTAAATGTCAATAACTTTCACTTCCGCCTCTGTATTATTTCAAGGAAGCTTTATTTTTTCATTTTCCACACTAGTCAAATTAAAAATTGCAAATAGCAGGAAGATTTACCTAAAAGAGCTCTTTTTCAAAGCAACTTTTTGTTTACATTAACCATCGCATCTTAAAGCATAAAATGCATAAAATTTTAAAGCATAAAATGCTTATCTTCCCCGAAGTATATGGTTTTTAAGAAGCACTCTTTAAAATTTGTTTATACAAGCATCACAGCACACTAGACACTAGTAAATTCATTAATTATCCAAGCATAGCATTCTCAATGAAGCAATTTTTTCATAATTTTACAAGCTGTGACTAGTAAGTACTAGGATGCAGTGTGCAGCAATTTTTAAGGAGACCTTACAAGGGTGCTGAGCCTAAAGAAAATTTCAGCATACGATCTACTCATATACAGAACATGCTGAATGACTGATACCAACAACAAAAAAAGTCAACTTTTTTTTTTTTAACTATTCCACAATTCACCGCCCTGGTATGGCACTCTCTCTAAATTGTCGCATCCAGTTGGGATTATCCAGTTTTATAAGCTAATAGTTCTCATTACTTTAGAAACAGGATATGTTCTGTTTCACCAAGTGTTACACATTTCGCTACTACAAGACGTGGCGGGGGAGGGGGGCCCTTTGGAAACAAAAGGTAATCTGATCCACTACAGCTAATTACTAAATACACGCCAACAATACACAATTTGAATTGCGTTTCTAGACACTAAAAAGATCACAAAACGAAGTAGAATATCACACGTGTAAGAAACTACTTTTGTATCGAAAATATATCAAAATGAAGAAACATGGTATACGGAAACAAGATCTCAAACAAGGTTCAAAATTCCTCTGATTAGAGATCTGATAAACTTATGAAAAGAAAATGTTCAATCAACGCTGTTAAAGTAACAGTAATTCATCCCATTCAGGTATGACTAGAAATCCCGACGATGTGCTTCTTTCAGGTCTAAGTATCTCATTCTTTGCAATCCGTATACCAAAAGGACCTGAAACCTCACGCGGAGGCGTGCAACACACACGGCTAGTGCTGTCTGTTTACAAATACGAATCTCACAGTTTCCCACGTCAAAAGCGTTCATTACCACCATTCGACTGGGGGGCGGGGGAGAGAGAAGGCGGGCGAGCAAGAAACGAAATCCACACAGATACCTCTGCTTTCTCTCTTCCCGACAAGGGTGAGCCCGGAGAAAATATTTATTATGTATTACATGTGTGTATATTTGCATGTTCTATACGTACATCTGTATCTAAGGGGGGATGAAAGAAAAGGCATACATGACAGGGAATCGTACTGGACCCAAGAGAATGCTCACACCAATGCCGTTAACTCAAAAATCCGCCTCCCGGGTCTACAGGTTTCGGCCCGGAGCCGAGAACCTCAGCCTCTCTGTGAAGTTCGGCCCCCAAAGCGCCCCAATGCCCTCCTCAGGCCGCCAGGCCGCCGCCCCTACCTCCCTTATCTCAGTCTTCCCTTGGGACACCCAAAGCCCATTCCGGCAAAGAAAGAAGTGTCAGGCCCCAAGGGGGCGGCTGAGACACGCTCGGGCCGGGCCCCCGACACCTGCGAGGCTCGGCACCTGAGGAGGGCGAAGAGGGGGCCGCTTGGCCTTCCCGGAGCACACCCCCTCGGCGCCGGGCGCTGCGTCGCGGCCGGAACCTCCGTACCTGCGAGGCCCGCGAGCTACAGGCGCGCGCGGCGCCTCCTCATCTCAGTGGCTCCCGCTCCCCCCGCCGCCTCCCGCTGCCGCCGCCGCCGCCGTCACTGCCGCCGCCGCTGGAGGCCGGGACACGACGAGCTCAGGACTCCACCGCCATGTCCGCCGCGCCGCGAACTGCATTGTGGGGGGGAAGGGATGGGGTGGGGGAGGAGGAGGGAGGGGGAGAGAAAAAGGAGGACCCGCTGAGGGGAGGGGGCCGAGGGGGAGTCAGGGAAGGGGGGAGGGGAAGGAGGGACGGAGTCTTGAATGGAGTCCTGACCCCCGAGAGTTGGGCAGGGGAGAGACGCGGAGGAGACCCGGGAGAGGAGACGCAGAGGAGAGAGTTCAGGGGTCCCCCCTCCCTTCGTTCTGGGGGTCCCTGGGCGCCGTTTAAACCGGGGCGGGGGAAGGGGGGGAGCGGTAAACAACGCGGGGAGGGGCTGCGTTTGGAGGCTTGTAGAGGCGGCGAGAAACAATAGGGAGGGGCCGAGGTGGGAGGGCAGCGCACTCACACTCAGGCCGAGGAAAGGGGCGCGCGCGCGCGCGATGACACTCGTTAGCCCGCGAGGAGGGGGCGGGCCCTTAGCGTTGGGGGAGGGTCGAAGTCACCGCGGGCTCGCGAGGAGGGGCGGGGCCACCGAGCGGGGGTCGCAAGGTCCGGCTACGCGCCGGGGCCCCACTGGGGAGAACGAGGACGCCGGCGTGCCCGAGCAGGCCGGGGTTACGGGCACGGCCGCGCCGCTCAGCTCTAGCTCCTGGGCCTCCCGTCCTACAGAGGCCCCCAAGCGAAAAGAAGGACCAGAAAGCCGCCTCTGTGCCTTGATCCAAAAGCTGTCCCCACCGACGAAACCCCGGCGTTGGACGTGCACCTTGTGGCCTGGCACACGGACCGGGCCTAGCCCGAGCCTCCGCGGACCCTCGGCGCCTAGCGCAGGCTTCTGAACATTAAGCGGGGCGGGGGTAGCTGGACGGAGGAAGCCGGGATTGACACCCGCCTATTCACCTTTGCCACCAGCCCACCAAAGCTGGAATTCTTTTCTTTTTAAAACATTGCCTAGTTAGGAGTTAAGGAGCTCAGTAGAAAAATCTTAAGAACATCCCCCCATCCCGGGAAGATTTCAAAAATAGTTTCTTTAGTTTCACTCGGGTTTGCAATTAACTACCATCCATGGGCGCCTTCTTCCTTTGCTTTTAATAGGTTCCTCTGCATAGTTAAAGTCAGGACCTATGGTTCGGTTTTTGTTTTTTTTAAGACCCCAGCCTTGGACATTATTAACCAACCTCTTGACTTCAAAGCTGGACAAATCACACAGCTACAATCCTTGCACTTGACACACTAGGCAGGAAAAGGGTAGAACAAGGGTGGACCTTATAGTGAAGGAGGATGCTAAATCTTAAGTACTTATGAAATACTGTCTTAGGAAATTTCTTATAAAAGTCTCAAAGGATGGAACCTATGAGAGGTTACAAAGAGAAGGATATTCCTCTCTGTGTAGTCCCATCTACTTCCCACTACACCTCAGAACTGAATACTTATTTATCTGTTTATGTCCATTTGAATTTGAAACTTGTAAGAAGTGACCAAGCATTGCCCACTAAGTGCTAGGCCTTGAGCTGGGAACTTCACATATTTCGCCCCATTTAACCTTCATAACAATCCCATGTGGTCAGTACTATTGTTCCCATTTACAAAGAGAGAACTAGAGCTTTCAGAATAAGTGTATTTTACCCCTACTTGTTGGATGCCACAGGGCCCAGGTATAGTGCAGACAGTAGTGGATTTCAAGTCAAAAGAGCCCTGCTCGGCTTCAGAACTTAGCTGGATGACTGGACAAATGAACCTTCTGAGTTTCCTCATCTGTAAGTTTTTTTTTTTTATTAAAGATTTTATTTATTTATTCGACAGAGATAGAGACAGCCAGCGAGAGAGGGGACACAAGCAGGGGGAGTGGGAGAGGAAGAAGCAGGCTCATAGCAGAGGAGCCTGATGTGGGGCTCGATTCCATAACGCCGGGATCACGCCCTGAGCCGAAGGCAGATGCTTAACGACTGCGCCACCCAGGCGCCCCATGTAAGTTTTTTAAGGCAAAAAAAATCTACTTCACAGGGATTATGTAAGGAAAACAGTGGGACACAAAAGTTAAAGCCTATAGAGACATTAAGATGATACCAACATGTCCTTCACGTTAGTGAGTGATATCAGTGCCCTTGGAACAAGTTCAATTGAATAAAATTTCCTGATTACTTAATAAGAACAAAGCCTTCTGTTCAGTACCAGATTCCTGTCTCCAAAAAGTTCACCATTAAGCAAGGAAGGTGGTTCTATTAAGTTACAATAAAAGCAAGAGATCATATGAACAAAGGCCTAGGCTCATGCAGAGGAAACCATGATAAATTCCACTTGGGTGAGGCTTTAATGGAAGAGGTAGAAGCTGGACATTGGAGGTTTGCCTGCTATGTGCCAGACACATGCCTGATTCAGAAAGCATCATTTAGTCTGAAGTGTGCAGAAGATAATGAGTCTGAAAATAAAAGCTGGGGCCAGGGGTGCCTGGGAAGCTTAGTCTGTTAAGCATCTGACTCTTGATTTTGGCTCAGGTCATGATCTCAGGTTCATGATCTCCAAATGGTGAGATCAAGCCCTGCCTCTGCACTCAGCAGGGAGTCTGCTTCAGATTCTCTGCCCTATCCCTCCCCAACCCTGCCATGCTTTTGTGTGCCCGCTGCGCGCTCTCTCTCTCTCTCTCAAATAAGTAAATCTTAAAAAAAAAAAAAAAAAGCTGGGGCCAGACTAATCCCTGTGCCTCTCTGTTCTTATCCTTCCAGATGACTCTGCCACCTTTCCTATTCCTTAAGACCCAGCTCAACTCCTATCTCCTTTATTAAATATTCCTGATATTAAATATTCCACACACACCCCCCTCCACTGAACTTAATCCATCCTTTCTCTGGATCCCTACATGTTAGTTTTATAAGTCTGACCCCAGATGAATATAAGCTTGAGTATAAATATTTATACTTGTATTCCTTATAATACATACTCATTGAGTTAAAATTAAACTACAATCTTGTGTATCATCACAAAGTACGTGTAGAACAAATATTATTTCTACTTGAAGAATGAGGAAACTTAGGACATAAAAGGTTGAATTAGTCACCAGGATCATACAGTAAGTCACAGGCAGGTTAGAACACTAGCCCTGTGTTCTTTCCATTGAATCACAGATTACTGAGAAATAAGATAGTAAATGACTGCTCTGAAAAAATACACTGAGGATTTTTATCTGATACTTGCAAGGAAGACATCATAATTGTGGTTAAGTCTCTAAATTTACCCCTCCAGTCCAGAAGTTTTGGGAGCCCAATTTCATCTAAACTCAGGTGAAAATTACTTGCAACATAAGTCTTATTTCATCACATATAACGAGAAATATAATTGCCCAGTGGATCAATATTCATATTCTATTCTCTTCCTAGGTGATAGAAAAACTTAGTCCAAAAATAATCACATTGGATGAAAAGGTGGTCTGGTGAGTAAATCAAATCACAAGAAAGGTGCCTTAGAGGTAAGTCTGCTCAAACCAAGTCGATCTGTGGGTAGATGATAAAGGGAACAAATCATAAAGGCCTATGTATGCCATTTAAAAAAAAAAAAAAAAAAGGAGGCTTTCTCCTGTAGTTAATGGGGAGTCACTGAACTTTTGTAAGCAAGAAAGATATATGATCTGATCTGCTAAAGGTTTTCTCTTGAGCTCCCCTCCCCCCCCTTTTTTCCTAGATACTTGATTTCTTCAAGGAGAGAGACTTCAGTTGTTGGTAACCTTTTATAGACCTTGTCTGATGATGAGCTCCAACCAAAACAACCATATCCTGACCCACAGAAAGAACCTAGAAATTACTTACTGACATGCTAAGTTGTCTGTAAAGTAGAAGATATGTTCAAAGTTTAAAACTTTTGTGATTCTATTAATAGCATGTAATACCAAAGATCCTAACGTAAGTTTTCACTTCGAAAATAGTGTAAAGGATCTATTTCTTTTCGTCTTTTTGAATTCTTAAAATTAAATAAGCTAAAATATGTTTAAATGTCTTTTATGGGGTGCCTGAATGGCTCAGTTGGTAAAACATGCGATTCTTGGGGTTGTAAATTCAAACCCCGTGCTGGGCATACAGCTTACTTTAAAAAAATAATAATAAATGTCTATTATATGGTAACATTCACCAAAAATTAATTCCCTTTCTTCTTAAAATCAAGTTTGTTCTCATTTGCCCCAATTTGGATTTCATGTGCACTTAACACTCACTAGCACATGTGTATACTTGCTACCCATTGATTCCATTTAATTTGTTCTGAGGATTCTATGTGTGGAATTTTAAGCTACAGCCACACCCTATAGCTTACTTCCTTGAAGCGTTAGAAACAGTCTGGTTTGTTTTTAAGATGGTTGTTTTTCGGTGTTCTTTGTTTTGTTTTTTAATTTGAGTAAGGTCTGAGAATTAGAAAGGACAGACCTCACAATACAGTTGGATATATCAAGAAGATAGATACATGGCGATGCTATAAAGGTAACCTAGGACCACATCTTAATGGCTATGTATACCATTTTATTTATTTTTATATTTCATTTATTTGTCAGAGAGAGAGAGTGAGCGCACACGCCCTCAAGCACAAGCAGGGGGAGCAGCAGAGGGAGAGGGAGAAGCAGGCTCCCCGCTCAA
Source organism: Ursus americanus (assembly GCF_024610735.1). Lineage (NCBI taxonomy): Eukaryota > Metazoa > Chordata > Mammalia > Carnivora > Ursidae > Ursus > Ursus americanus. The sequence continues at coordinate 10,131,049 of NC_142138.1, forward strand.
CAGCGAGCCCAGTGTGTGGGTCAATCCCAGGACCCCGTGATCATGACCTGAGCCGAAGGCAGATGCTTAACCAACTGAGCCACCCAGGTGTCCCTATGCATGCCAATTTGAAAAGCAGGTCCTTATCCTGAAGTTAATGGGCAGTCGTGGAGTATTGACAAGCAAGGCAAAGAAATGATCAGACCTGCCTTCCACAGCAAAACTTATAGGTGATCATCCAACTTCTGTTTGGATATTTGTAGTTATAGAGAGCTCATTCTTTCTCAAATCTATGTATTCTAGATGTTAGTTCTTCCTTCACTAAGTTGAAATCTTCTATGATGACTTTTTTTATATAATTCTGATCTCAAGAGTAATATCAGGCCTTTTTTTCTTCATATATAAAAACGAGAATGTGAACTAGATGAACTAGGGCAGAAAAGGGGTTTAAGGTCTATAATTCTGACATGAACTCTTTTTAAGTCAGCTGTTTACCTCCCTCTAAAATCACCTCTCCCTTCTTTCTCTAAAACAAAAATGAGATCCAATTCCATTCTAACAATCTCCCTATGACCAATTCTCGTGTGTTAGGATAATCTGATTCATCTTTGTATCCTATGAAATGCCATGCGTTCTGTCCAGAAATAAGCCCTCACCTATATGGTCAAATGATATTTGACAAAGCTTCTAAGACCATTCAATGGGGAAGAGGCAGTGTTTTCAACAAATTGTGCTGGGAAAACTGGATATCCACATACAGAAGAATGAAAATGGACTTTTACCTAATACCATATACAAAAATTAACTAAAAATTAATCTGTGACCAGTGTGCCTGGGTGGCTCAGTCAGTTAAGCATCTGCCTTCAGCTCAGGTCATGTTCCCAGGGTCCTGGGATTGAGCTGCATGTCAGGCTCTCAGCTCAGCGGGAAGTCTGCTTCTCTTTCCCTCTGTGCTCTCTCTCTCTCTCTCTCAAGTAAATAAAATCTTAGCGATAAATAAATTCTTGTGCATCAAAAGACTGTATCAACGAAGTAAAAAGGCAACCCAAGCAATCAGAGAAAATGTTTGCAAATCCTATCTCTGGTAAGGGATTAATATCCAGAATATGTAGAGAACTAAAACTCAACAACAAAAAAAACCTGATTCAAAAAATGGGCAAAGGACTTGAATACACATTTTTCCAAAGAAGATCTATAAATGGCCAATAACACATGAAAAGATACTCAACATCACCAATCATTAGGGAAATGCAAATCAAAACTACAGTGAGATGTCACCTCACATCTATTAGGACGGCTACTGTCAAAGAGAAAGACAAAACAGAAAACAGTAAGTGTTAACGAGAATGTGGAGAAATTGGAAACCCTGTGCATCGTTAATGGAGAGGTAAAATGGCGCAGCCACAGCAGAAAACAGTATAGTGGCTCCTCAAAAAATTAAACACAGAATTACTATATGATCTAGGCATGCCTGGGTGGCTTAGTTAAGTGTCTGCCTTCCACTCAGGTCATGATCCCAGGGTGCTGGGATCGAGTCCCCACATCGGGCTCCCTACTCAGTGGGGAGCCTGCTTCTCCTGCCTGCCGCCCCCTCTGCTTGTGCGTGCTCTCTCTCTCTGACAAACAAACAAATAAATCTTTAAAAAATAAATTAATTAAAAATTAAAAAAAAAAGAATTACCATATGATCCACCAATTCCATTTCTGGGCAAATAGTCGAAAGAATCGATAGCAGGGTCTCAAAGAGAGATTTGTACACCCATATTCATAGCAGCATTATTCACAATAACTAAACAGTGAAAGCAATCCAATTGTCCATTGGCAGATGAACGTGTAAGCAGAATGTGGTATATACATACGGTGGAATATTATTTGGCCTTAAAAAGGAAGGAAATTCTGACACAGGCTACAACAATGGATAAACCTTGAAGACATTGAAGACATTGTGCCAAATGAAATAAGCCAGTCACAAAAAAACAAATACTGTGTGATTCCACTTCTATGAGGTATACTTAGACTAGTCAAAATCAGAGACAGAAAGTAGAATAGTGGTTGCCAGAGGCTAAGGGGAGGGGAGAACGAAGTTAATAAGTATGGAATTTCAATTTTACAAGATGAAAAGAGTTCTGGAGATAGATGATGGTGATAGCTGCAGGGCCATATGCATGTACTTACTACTACTGAACTGTACACTCGAAAATGATAAAGATGGTAAATTATACATTTATTTTACCACATTTTTTTTTAACTTCTAAAAAAAGATGTCATGCACTGTGATGAGTTCTGGAGCTGCAAAGCTCTCTTCCCTCAAGGAACTCAGAAATGTGAACAGATAATAATACAACATGATAATTGGCATAATAAGGATATATATAAAGTATTATGAGGACACAAATAAGGGATAATTAGTTTTGCCCAGGAGAGAATAATCATTTGTTAGGGAAAGTTGACCAATAAAAGTTTGTATAATAAATATCCTTGTGAAGGAGACTTAGCCATTGAGAGAAGAACAGCATTCAAGATCAGAAGAGAAAGAGGGCAGCGCATGTTTCAGAAAGCTGCACGCAGCTGACATACTGGAGGCGTGGGCAGAGCCTGATCACGAGGCCTGCAATACCATGCTAACCACTTGGGCTTAACCTGAAAGGTAGCGCCTTAAAGGTTTTAACCAGGTGAATGGCGTGTTATATCATATTTGGATATTTTAAAAAGGTTAATCACCAGTGTGTAGAAAAGAATAGAGGAGCCAAAACTGAAGGTAGGGAAAACAGTGAGGGGTTGTTGTAGAAAATCAAGTGAGAAATCATGACAGCTTGAAATAAGCAGGAGCAGTAGGAATGGAAAAAAGGGACTTTCCTGTGCATTTAAGTCAACAAGACTTAAACGACTTATCAAATGTGTTGTGCATGATAGAAATGAAGGCTTTCATGTGAAAGAGGTCATTCTTGTCCAGGGAAGTTTCACTAGTGCCAACTCTCAACAATCAGTAGTGGCTACTGGTGAACAGTTTAGGAAAAGAGCCTAAACCTCAATCTAGATACAATAAGAATGATGACTTATTAATATCTGCCATGGATGCAGAATAGGAGAGCACTAGCACATGACAGATACCTAGCATTCCTATTCTCAAGTAGAAGAAATAGAAAAATATAAAAAAGTACTGTGTTTTAAAGAATACATATGGTAAGGACACCTGGCTGGCTCAGTCTGTGACACACTCAATTCCTGATCTTGGGGTCGTGAGTTCTACCTCCCCGTTTGGTGTGAAGCCTACTTAAAAAAAAATAAAACGATGAAGTAAAGGGCAAGAGTGCAAAGGATGAGAGGTTCAAGAGCGAGCCACTGCAAGAGAGCAGTATGCACAGGGATGTCCTTTTACCAGGTGCCTGCCATGTATCATGAGCTGAGTCTAGTTGGTACAATGTTGGTCTAAATAGTTGTAATCTTAATTACTTTGGCCCCCTTGCACTTAACCTTAAATCGTATTTCTTCATGACCACCTGTGCTTTCAAAGGTTAAGTTTTAGGGGCCCCTGGGTGGCTCAGTCGTTAAGCCTCTGCCTTCGGCTCAGGGCGTGATCCCAGCGTTCTGGGATCGAGCCCCACATCAAGCTCTTCCGCTGGGAGCCTGCTTCTTCCTCTCCCACTCCCCCTGCTTGTGTTCCCTCTCTCGCTGGCTGTCTCTATCTCTGTCAAATAAATAAATAAATAAATAAATAAATAAATAAATAAATAAATAAATAAAATCTGAAAAAAAGAAAACAAAGGCTAAGTTTTATTTTTAATGAAATAAAAATTAAAAATACTATTAAAAAAAATAAAAGTTTTAGGGGGGCTGCTGGCCTAGGCGCAGAGACCATTAGGTGGTGGGTCCCGGGCCAAAGTCCCAGAGCCCGGGAGACGCCAGAAAAAACTGAAAGACTTGGGGCTCCCGGGCAGACACTGCTGCTGTCGCCGCTCTGCACCGCGGACCCCCCGCCCCGCGCCGCCCGAGGATACGGCCCTGACAGGCCTCTAGGCGCAGGCGTGGCCCGCGGAGCCCGTCGTGTTGATGCCCGGCGGCTGTGAGCAGTAGGGCGCCCTCTCCACAGTGCTTTACCAATGAAAATGGAGGAAATCTCGTAGGCTAACCCGGCTACTAACGAGCGAGAGGCCACTGCTCAGAAGATACACGGAGACCTAACAGAGGATTCTTGTGCTGCTTTGAGGTGCACGGGGCTGCTTCTACCTGGAGTTCTCAGAAGCTGGTAGAGTGAAGGATTTGGGCATTCAGCCAGTGGAAGATGAAGGAGCGGGCGCCTCCCACTTTGCTCCCTTCCCGGAGCATCTGCGAATGAGCCTGATCAGCGGCTACAAGGCTCAGCCCCAGAATTCCAGTGGCTGCAACATGAGAGGGTCAGAGGGTGACCAGGACAATAATATAGACTGGCCCTGTGGTTTGGAGAAGTTAGGTATCTAGGTAGAAAAAGAATAATAAAAAAAAAAAATCAGACAAAAGTCCCAATTCCCATTGAAGATCCTAGACCTTTTTTTTTTTTTTTTTTTAGATTTTATTTATTTATTTGAGAGAGAGAATGCGAGAGAGAGAGCACGAGCAGGGGGAGAGGGGCAGAGAGAGGAGAAGCAGACTCCCTGCTGAATAGGGAGCCTGACACGGGCTTCAGTCCCCAGGACTCCGGGATCATGACCCAAGCCAAAGGCAGATGCGTAACTGGCTGTGCTACCCAGGAGCCACGATCCTAGCTTTTAAAAACCTCAAGTGGATAATTTAGGAATTAGGATCCTTTTATATGACCTGGAATCAGCTTTGAAACCTTGGGCAGGAGGAACCATGCATTCTGTGCACTGTACCATGCAGGCTGATGTCTATACCAGGAAGTACTCAAGATCCACCCTTCCCACACCCCCCTCACTATCACCAGTGCACAGGCGAGCAGCTGTGTGCCCAGGAATCCTTTGGTTCTTCAGCCTTTCTGTCTGCCTGATATCAAGGGCTTTCTGGATAACTGACAGTTTGGACATAGCTGATGGTCAGGCCTTAATCACTGGTTCTCAGTTGATCTGCTCCTCTGATCTCTGAGCCTCTGAATGGGACTTCTCCAAGAAAAATGGAAGTCAGGTATGAGATCTGGATATTAACAGTTACAATTTGGGAAAACCAAGAAAAGGAATTACAACTGAATCAGGTGGGGGAAGCTCTGTGATCTTGGCTCCAACAAGAAGAAGAGGTCAAAGCTACCAGTTTCCCAAAGGTCCAGCATTTACAGTGCATGGACTGGGGGACAAAGGCTAACCTTTTGCTAAATAGAACCCTTTGTCTTGCACCCCACCTGGTGGCATAGGCTTGGTAAATGGACAACTTGGTTATCCAGGCAGACTGAGAATTTATTTATTTATGATTCCTTGAGAAGTAGCAGGGGCCTCTGCAACTATGCACGAATCACTTAAGCTGCAAGATTCATATCTGGATATATTATGCTGGAACAGCAGTTTGGTGGGGAAGTCATTTTCCTACTCTGAGTTACTAGTTACCTTGCCAGTCCATGTGTGTGACTTGGTCATTATGCCAGGTCACTACCTGCCTCCCATGCCGGGGGTGGGCCTGAATTATGGAAAGGCATAATGGCTATGCAGGAGACTGTGATTTGAAAGCTGAGCCCAGAGGGGACCTCTTCCAGCTGCCCTCAATGTTAATGGATTAATACTAGGAGCCAAGGAGCAAGACTGGGCCATCTATCATCTGACTACAGTATCCTATCGAATGCACCTGTTCCTTGGGTTGGGCAGTCAAAGCTCTGTGACGGTAAACATCTAGACTGTCACCACCTCTGGCCCCTCATGAGGGGGCAGCCCCTTCCATTCAGTCCCTTTTGGATATTCTTAACAATAAGAGCTGTCCATTTGTTTGTTTATTTTTAAAGATTTTTATTTATTTATTTATTTATTTATTTATTTATTTATTTATTTGAGAGAGAGAGAGAGAGAGCACAAGCAGGGGGAGCAGCAGGCAGAGGGAGAGGGAGAAGCAAGCTCCACACCGAGCAGGGAGTCCGATGTGGGGCTCAATTCCAGGACCCGGGGATCATGACCTGAGCTGAAAGACGCTTAACCGACTAAGCCACCCAGGTGCCCCAAGTTTTTCTTTTTCCTGTTTTTTTTTTTTTTCTTCCTTGTTCTTTTAGGAGATCCAGAGAAGAATCTTTCTGGTGGGTTCCTCTGTTGGACTAAGATGGGGGAAAGAAGAGAATTTTCTGTGTATGAAAGGCAGTGTCATGCCTAAGCATTTTCCTATAGGAATGCCTTGCTAGATGCCTTCCTGCTGTGTCTGATTTTGTAAGGAGTTACCTCTTCCCACCTCCACCTGGATACTGCCTCTTGGGACCTAAGCAGAAGACTAGTAAAGGCTGACTGACACATGCTGGAATGGAGTGGGTCCTGATTTATTTTCTCTAACCCTTGCTGTGTATGTATCCTTCCTTATCCCAGAAGAAACTGTTTGGACTGTATGGACTGATTTGTAAGGGAACCATAGTATTGGGCCTCAAGCCTGTCTTATTGCATTCTCCCCCTAGAACTGTCTGATCAGGGTTGAGGTGTAGTTATAGGTTGGTCTTCAATACAAGAATTATGATAACTTTTTAGGAAGTTAAACCTTGATTAGAGCTAAAATAATTTGGGGTTATCTGCCCTTGACTTTATAGACATCTCCTTCTAAAGGGATGCAGAGAGAAAGGAGGGCTAAGTGAGACTCTGACCTACTTCCAAATAATGTCTAGGAAACAGGTTAAAGGTAAGGTCATGGTCCACTCTTGCTTCAGAGAGGGAACTCTGTGACATTGCTGTTTCCTTTCTGATCTTTGTCTTGGTGAGAGGTAGAAGGAGTAGAAAGTAATTTTGAATAATTGTTGGTTCATATTACCTCCCATTACACACACACACCCAGGAGCCCCAGTACTAATACAATTTTAAAAAATGACTTTAAAAATAAAATAAAATAAAATAAAATAAAATAAAATAAAATAATAAAATAAAAATAAAAGTTTTATGTCATTCCCTTTAACAGTTGTTTTTGTAAAATTACTTTTGTAAAATTACTTTCGACTGAATGATTTTTATGTTTGCAAACATTTAGTTCCCTGTTTTCTTAAACTTCTAAAGCTAAACTTTAATTTTTTTCCAATCATAATAGTATTTCATGCCCTTTGCAGAATCTGGAAGATGTAAGAAAACATTAAGATGAAAATAACAAGGGACGCCTGGGTGGCTCAGTCGGTTAAGCGTCTGCCTTCGGCTCAGGTCATGATCCCCGGGTCATGAGAGCCTGCTTCTCCCTCTCCCTTTGCCCCTACTTGTGTGCTTTCTCTCTCTCTCTGACAAAGAAATAAATAAAATCCTAAAAGAAGAAGAAGGAGGAGGAGGAGGAGGAGGAGGGGGAGGGGAGGAGGGGGAGGGGGAGGGGGAGGGGGAGGAGGGGGAGGGGGGAGAAGGAGGAGGAGGAGGAGGAGGAGGAGGAGGAGGAGGAGGAGGAGGAGGAGGAGAAAATAACAATAATAGATCATAACCCCACTATCTTATGATCCCTAATCTAAGCAACTTTTTGGCATGTTTCCTTCTAGTCCTTTTTCAAAAATGCATTTTAACGTAGTTTTGATCACACTTAGTATGTACTTTTTTACCTGATGTTTTCTCTTTTTTCTCCACATCACTAAGAATTTTGTAAATATAGTTTCAGCAGCTCCAAAATATTACATAAGAGAAGATACCTGAATTTTCTTAGCCAGTCCTTTCTTGTTAGGCATTTAAGTGACTTCTAATGTTTTGCTATTATAAATGATGCCTTTTGCATAAATGTATAAAGCACTATGAGGTTATTTCCTATGAGAAAATTCTCAAATGTGGGATTTCCCTATTGACTAGTGTGAAAATTTTAAAGTTTTTAAGTTAAAAAATTTTTAAATTAATATGTACTGCCAAATTGATTTTTAAAGGGTTTGGTCCTACTAAATTCCACTTGCACTGTTATGTGGGAGAGAAAACCAACTACACATTTCCAAGCTTTAAAAAGGGCAGGCTTCTCAGGATCTCTGAGCAAAGGCTACAGTAACTACAAACGCAGTTTCCTTCAAAAAGTAAATGCCGACTAGTAGCACAGGAGTCCCAGATTTGGGGAGAAGTGGAGACTTGCACACTTTACTTACTTTGATGTTTCCCAAGAACCTAAGAAACACACCTTTTAAACCACTAAGTACCCCCACCTTGCAAGTTCACAATGTTTTAGAGAGAGAGAGATCCTTAAGGGTAGACAACATCAACAAAATATCTGGCTGGGTCTCCAAAATTCCTGGGAGGATAGGACCCAAGATCGCTTACAACTTTGGGGAGGGTGAGACTCTAGGGGATCCCTGGAAGGGTCACCAGTTCTAACAGACAGTAAATGCAGCTCTGAGTTTTTCTTGCTTGGACAGCCCTTGGTCCAGTTCCAGAATCCTTTCCGAGCCTTAGATCTGTCCCAACTCTCCCCCAGACTTTCACAATCTTGAGAGAAACTCCACGCTTCCCCTTTGTCTCTCTCGCCTTTTCCTGCTTGCTTGCTCTAGCTGCCCCCACCCCCACCCCATCCTCACTCTAACGCCTTTTTTCCTCCCCAGCCGCCTCTTCTCTCCTACCTTCCTGAGTCTCTTTTAAGATTTTCTCTAAGCCTTTTAATGCTATTTTCTTTCTCTCTCTTCTCTTTCTCTCTCTCTCCCTCTGAGCCTTTGTATAACTTTCTTTCACTCTCTCTCTGTCCTTCTGGCTTTCACAAACTTTCAGCCCTTTCCTCTTCGATGGGGACACAACTGACCTTCGCTAGGAGCAAACTGTCTCTATTTTGTCCCCACATTTCTCTCGCTTGGACTTTTCTATTATCTCCAATTGGCACATATAACATCCTCAATTTTGCAGGACTTTTTTTGAGCCTCTTTCACATCCAAAACAGCTTTTTTATACCCTGTTACCAAGTATATACCAAGTATTCTTAGGAATACTCCTAGCACTGTTATCCCTCTAAACCCAAGCATAACGTCCTTCTGGTATTTATCCTTATCATTAAGTCCAAGAAAGTATCACTTATATTATGCCCATATTTTCCTCTCTATCCAAATTAGGATACGTGAGAGCACGAGTTTATAAGCATACTTACAGTTACAAGACAGGACATTTCAAATCTGGGCTGTCTTCAAAAATCTGGGACATCATGTTGCTATAAATTCACCTATCCAGAATCTAGCTTTCAAACAGTTTCACAAGCAAGAACTCTAAACATTGTCAGAGTTGTCGGGAAGTTTGTGTCCGTTATGTTACACTCAGATTAAAAAGAGGTCTTCTCCTCTTTTTGCGCCCCCCACCCCACCCCGGCCCCGGGAACCAGAATTTCGACTGCATATCAGGTAGGGTCTAGCCATGCAGATTGCTATCGATAGGTCATACATAAAGGGATTTTTTTTTAACCTGGAGACTTTATGAAGGTCATATAAGGGTTCACTGAGAAAGATCGAACCCACGCTCTGAAATGAGAGTATACAGTTCACTGCCCATTGACTTACACATAAATCTGTATGAAGATCTTCAAAGGTGGCTTAATAGGTTCTGGTTTAGACTTTCAGTTCCTCCTCCATAAAAACAAAAATTAGGGAAAGCTCTTAACTAATGTGAATTCCTCAGGTCTGATTTGGACTTTCTTACACTGCCTAAATGCTTTTGATTCTCTCGTCTGGGACCTTTAATCTAAATCTCCATGGTTGCATTTGCTAAGGGTTCACTTTAAGTACAGTCTTAATCAATCATATTTCTGAGGAAGTTTGCTTCCTCCAGTAAGTCTGCAAACCTCTCCCTTCTTATTCCTCCTTGTCCCCTGAAACTGATGCATCTCTTTGTGAATTAATTTGGCTCTGCCTAGCTCTAGATAATCCTAACTCTTTTTGTCACATGTCTTATCTGTGTTGCAATTTTCCGCCCATTTTTGTCCTCCCCTGCAGTAAAGGGAGTATTTTAAAGCTTTTTTTTGTTTGTTTCCAGAGAAGAGCAGCTTGCTGATTGGAGGATCTGCATTTAAAATGGACCCCAGAGACACATGTGTGGCCTGAGACATCCTGTGTAATTCAATAAACATCTACCTCTCCCCCACCCCCACCTGTGCTGCCTACAGCAAGCTGGAGAGTCAGAGAGGGGAAGGAGTTATTTTTGAGCGTTTTGTGCTCAGTCTTGTCGGACTACATATGCGGTAGAGTTTATGTGTGCACTTTGCTCCCAAAAGTGACTTTCAACTCTTACTTTACATGCAGTGCCAAGTTTGGGTATCTAATTTCTAGGTCCTTAGCATATCAAAAAACAACAATAGTGGATGGGAGTGGGGAGGGGTAGAATAAGAATAGTGGTTAAGAGCACAAATTCTGGAGTCAAACTGTGAGTTTGCATTTTGGCAAACTGCTGCTTCAATGCTGTATGACTTTGAATAATAAACTTGACCTTTTTTGCCTTAATTTCCTCATCTGTAAAATGGGAATAATAATGGTACCTATTTCACAGGGTTGTCATAAATATATATAGTTAATATATATAAAGTCATTCCAACAGTAAGGACTATATGAGCATTAAATAGGGTAGGCACACAAGGAACAGTTATGAAAAGTAAAGGAAATAACTTATAAAAAGTGCCTAGCACAGACCAAAATGGATGTTCAAGTGCTCCTTGCCATTTGCTAAGCATGTTTTAGGCTTGCATCCTATTAAACCTTTGCAACATGGGGCTTCCTTGGCCTGATAAATCTTATTGCCTTTCTTTGCTGGCAATCTGTTCATTTTGTGTCACCCAACTTAAATGCATTCTACCCTCTGAAGACTCCCTTGGCTTCTTTGGAGAGAATGAGTCACTCCCTCTTCTTCAATTCTGTGGCATTTACCCCATCACCTCACTGGATGGCATTGTGTTGTAATTACTTCTTTGTGAATTTTCTTCCTCACCAGATTTTATGGTCCTCCTCCATGGCTGGAGCCACATGTTATTTTCACAGCATCTAGCACAGTACTTGGCCCGCAATAAATGTTTTGATGAATGGATGAATAATAGCACACACTTACACAGGGCTTAGTTCTAGGCTCTGTTCCAATGCTTTATGAATATTAACTTGTATAATCTTGACAACAATCCTAAGAAGTATTATTATCTTCTCTAACTTAACAGATAAGGTAAATGACACAAAAGAGTTATGTAATTTGTCTAGGGTGCCCTCAGCTATTAACTATGAAAGCCAGGAGTCAAATCTAATCAGCTGGTGCCAGAGACCAGGCTTTAACCAACACACTACAACGCCTCCCAGAAAACAAGGGAACAAATTCACACACAAACTCGGCTTTCCCCAAGGTCTCACTTTCTCACGTTTTGAAATGGCTCATTCATTCATCCAACAAATATTTACATAGTGTTTTCTATGTGTACACCATCATGTTAAACACCTATCTCTAATTGTTCCTTTTTTTTTCTCTCTACCTGACCCCCGTCCCCACCCCTCCCCTGTCTCTACTAGCTCTGCTGTTCTATAAACTTCTTTAATTTTCTTTCTTTCTTTAAAAATTTTTTTATTTTTTTTCAGTTTCTTAAATGTGTTGTGTTCTCTCTCAGCTCTAGATCCATGACTGCCACTTTACCTGTCTAATTCATGCTTACCTCAGTTCTCAGCTTAAATGATTTCCTTCTGAAAGCCTTCCATTATACCCTAATAAGGTAGGTACCCCTGTTCTGGGTTCCCCATGGCACTTTAACTTTTCCTTATCATAGCATTTGTCATACTTACTGTTCTTGCCCGTTTACTTGTCTGCCTTCTGTACTGGGCTATAGCTCTGTGAGAGCAAGGACTGAGTCTTATCCAGGTTATCCACCTATCCTGATGACCAGCACATAGTAGATGTTGCATAAATATTTGTTGAATGACTGACTGAAGCATGAACAAGACAAAATCTCTATGCTTAAGAAATCTAGTGGGGGAAAAAGTCTAGAGGGGATATGGGGGGGGAAAAAACCAGATTTCTAATTCTACCTGGGGTAAAATGAGAGAGGGGAGTTCAGCAGAGTCTTAAAGAATGAGTGAGAATTTGTGAAAAGGAAAGGAAAATGTTGACTAGAGGTCATAAGCAAGAACTGTACTAGCAATTGCTTGGTTGCCTAAGTGGCTAAACTATTTTATTGTATGCCCCAAAATAACATTAACTTAGTTCTACAATTGACTGATCTGAGTTTAGAAGCAATAGGAAATAACTTAAAAGGAAATATAATGAAATTATTTGTACTCCTGGGGCACCTGGGTGGCTTAGTCGGTTAAGCATCAACCTTCGGCTCAGGTCATGATCCCAGAGTCCTGTGATGGAGCCCCACATCGGGTTCCCTACTCAGCGGGAAGTCTACTTCTCCGTCTCCCTCTGCCTGCTGCTCCCCTTACTTGTGCTCTCTCTCTGTCAAATTAATAAACAAATAAAATACTTTAAAAAATTTTTTTTGATTATTTTTACTCCTTAAGTACCTCTCCTGTGAATTCCCATGAAAATCTCTTCTTACCTCTATTATCATATTTATCATGCTGCATTGTCATTGTCAAAGTGTCTCTACTCCACTGGATGAGCTATTTAAGGCCTGGGATTAGGTACTATATGTATATATATATTTATTTATTTATTTAAAGATTTTATTTATTTATTTATTTGAGAGAGAGAGAGAATGAGCAGTGGGAGGGGCAGAGGGGGAGAGAGAGAGAGAGAAGCAGACTTCTCGCTAAGCAGGAAACCAGATGGTGGGGGGTGTGGAGGCTCCATCCCAGGAACCCCAGATCATGACCCGAGCCAAAGGCAGACGCTTAATCAACTGAGCCACCCAGGCACCCCAGGATTAAGGTACTTTAAAGTCTGATTCAGTTCTGTATATCTCTAGTACCCAGAACAAACCCAGTCCCAGGGAGAGGATCTGTGAATACTCTAACATGACCATAAAGTCTTAAATCAGCTGACCCCCAGCAGTCTTTCAGCTTTGTATCATGTCCCATACTCAGTGCTCCAGTTATTAGGAACTGAACCTTTCAGTTTCCTGAACAAAATTGGGCTCCTTAAAGCCTCTGGGCCTTCCCACATGCCAATGCCACTCCCAGTCTCTTCCCACTCATTTCCCTAGCTCTTCATCTACCTAGCTCCTGCTCATCCTTCAAATTTCAACTTAAATATTACTTTGAAGGAAGCCTTCCCCAACCCAAAGACAAGTTTAGATGTTCCTATTATACGGTTTTATAATACTCAATATTTCTCACTTGTATCATTTATCATACTTGTAAATACTTGATCATTGTCTCTCCAGGAGGTCATAAGTTTCATAACTCAGCACTTGGAACACAGTGTGTAAGAGAACAGGTGCTCAATAAAAATTATTTTGAATTGGGATGCCTGGGTGGCTCAGTCAGTTGGGAGTCTGCCTTCGGCTCAGGTCGTGAGCCCAGGGTCCTGGGATCAGGAACCGCGTTGGGCTCCTTGCTCAGCGTGGAGTCTACTTCTCCCTCTGCCTGCCAGTCCCCCTGCTTGTGTACTCTCTCTCCCTTTCTCTGACAAATAAATAAATAAATCTTTTAAAAAATTATTTTGAATAAGTTACTGAATAAATGAATAAAACGCTATTATATAGTATGATTTTAGTGGCCCAGCATTCAGGAAGCTCTGTATGGTATTATGATAGTTTGGAACCAACTAAATCAAACCAGTGATCACCAGTTACTATTAGAAGCACTTCCTCTTCACCATTAAGAATCAGGACTGTTGGGGTGCCTGTCTGGCTCAGTCCATAGAACATGAGGCTCTTCATATCAGGGTCATGAGTTTGAGCCCCACATTGGGTGTAAAGCTTACTTAAAAAAAAAAAGAAGAAGAAGAAAAGAAAAAACTCTCCTTCTGAGCTTCCTTTTCCTTTTTTTTTTTTTTTTTTAAAGATTTTTATGTATTTATTTGACAGAGACAGAGACAGCCAGCGAGAGAGGGAACACAAGCAGGGGGAGTGGGAGAGGAAGAAGCAGGCTCCCAGCAGAGGAGCTCGATGGGGAGCTCGATCCCAGAATGCTGGGATCACGCCCTGAGCCGAAGGCAGACACTTAACAACTGAGCCACCCAGGCGCCCCCTGAGCTTGCTTTTCCTATACTAGCTTTCAACTCTTCTCTTGCTCCAGGTCCTTCTTCCTGGTTCTTCAAAGGCTTGCCCTAGCCTGCCAGCCCCAGGATTTACCTTTCCTCAGCAGCCTTTCCCAGAGCATCAAAATATGATTGCTCCTAGCTCCAGACCACCTTACTCAGCACATCTGCAGCTTCTACCAATTTCTTGTAAGCTCAGGCACAAGGAATGGGAATGGGTGGTGTGGAGGAGCCAAAGAAAAGACGGTTCTTGCCCTCAACAAGCCCCCAGTCTACTGAGGAGACAGGATAAATACAAAAAGCAAAATAACATAGCATACCGTATATATTTAAATGCCAAATACTTTTTTTTTATTTTTTAAAGATTTTATTTATATTTATTTGAGAGAGAGAGAGATCATATGCGCACAGTGGAGGGGCAGAGGAAGAGGGAGAGTCCTAAGCAGACTCCATGCTGAGCACAGAGCCAGACTCAGGGCTCAATCTCATGACCCTGGGATGATGACCTGAGCTGAAGGCAGACGCTCAACTGACTGAGCCACCTGGGTGCCCCTAAACTCTTTATTTTTTTAAGATTTTTTAAAAGATTTTATTTTTAAGTAATCTCTACACCCAGTGTGGGGTTTGAACTCACAACACCAAAGTCAAGAGTCACACACTCCACTGACTGAGCCAGCCAGGAGCCCCATTTTTTAACTCTTTAATTCAAAATAATTTTAAATTTATAGAAGAGTTGCAAAAATAGCGAGCAGTTTTTCCGACTATCTTTCTCAGATATGTTGTCATTTTAAATCAAAAAGCAACAGGCAGACATCATTAAAACTGAAAGAATTCAAGGAATCCAGCATCCTTCTTAAAAAGACTTCTTAGTGCTGAAATCCAGCTAATCAAGACATGAATGTAAATAAAGGAAAGAAACTATCATAAAGGACTGATGGTGAAAATGGAATCCATTTAAATCTAGAACTAAGCCTGAACAGCTAGAGGAGTTATAGTTACAAAAGAAAATGTAAACATTATGGATCTTGGCAAAGTAAAAATAATGAGCAACAAAAACTAGGCAGTACCAGAGAGAAGATGGGGAGAAGTATAATAGTATTAATCACCCCACCATGACAGACAATAATCAATCAATATTGTCTAACACTAAAATGCATAGTTTCCAGGCACCTGAGTGGCTCAGTGGGTTAAGCATCTGCTTTTTGATTTCAGCTCAGGTTGGGATCTCAGGGTCTTGAGATCGAGCTCCACATCAGGCTCCACGGTGAGTGTGGGGTTTGTTTGAGATTTTCTCTCCCTCTGTCTCTGTCCTCCCTGTACTCTTGCATTCTCTCTCTCAAATAAATAAATAAATAAATAAATAAATAAATAAATAAATAAAATCTTTAAAAGTAAATAAATGCATAGTTTAAAAAAATGACAACTCCATGGGGCGCCTGGGTGGCACAGCGGTTGAGCGTCTGCCTTCGGCTCAGGGCGTGATCCCGGCGTTACGGGATCGAGCCCCACGTCAGGCTCCTCCGCTATGAGCCTGCTTCTTCCTCTCCCACTCCCCCTGCTTGTGTTCCCTCTCTCGCTGGCTGTCTCTATCTCTGTCGAATAAATAAATAAAATCTTAAAAAAAAAAAAGACAACTCCAATTATTTTCATAATCTCATAACTATCACTTATCAGCTTTTGGTTTTTTTATTTCCTAAATTAATTTCAATAAGACATTTTTATTAAATCTTTTATATGAAGTATTTTGTCCAGTATGAACCCTTTGGATGGATTCCATGTGTTGATTATGCTTTGTAAATACATATAGAGATGTCCAGAATGATTTTTACCACATATTAAAGATGTTATTTTGAGTGTTAGAATTGAGGGTGGTCTGTTATTTTCTTCCTTGTGTTTTTTCTGTACTACTTGAATTTTTTATGAGCATGTATTCTTATTTTTTATAGCATTGTTTTTGAAGCATGATAAATTTCTACTCTAAAAAAGTAAAAAGAGAGCGAGTTTGGTTCTGAGGAAATAATCCCTAACTTTTTAGAGGCAGATTCTCTCAATAATACCAATAGTCATGGTTATATTATTGAGTGCCTATACTATGCCAAAGAGTTTGCATACAGTATCTTTATTACTCATCACAATGATAAAAGCTAGGCATGATAATCCCTAATTTACAGAAAAAGCTCAGGGTGATAAAGCCTTTTGCCCAGAGTCACATATCCTGAAAAGGTCAAAATCAAGATATGTGCTCAGACTTCTCTGATTCTTTCCATTGAACCACTGGTGTGTCCATACAGTTAGAATGAACTCATTATAATTAAGCTTTCTCTTTGAATTTCCACAACCTTGCATTATTCTCTGGATGTTTGATGACAAAGAGTAGGACACCCACAAAAAGCCTGGAAATAAGATTCCCCCTGAAATAAAATCCACTCTCCACAAATGAAATTAGCCATCTATAGGAAACTAAGAACCCATGTGTAAAACCTAGAAGTTTGGGGACACTCAGAATTTCCATCAAGATGACCTGGGAGTATTCTCAAAGCTGCAGGCCTGGAAACTGACTGCGATGTAGTAACTGGAAACCACTGCAGTTGTGTTACATCCTGTCTGGAGAACATCTGTGTGAATAGAAAGGGAGGATGGTCAACCATGGAACCTTAAAAAAGGAAAGTCACAGAACGGTCTCTCCAGGCACTGTCCTATGCGACATAAACATCCGTAACATAAATGTTAACCCATTTCTTTTCCATTTTCTCTTGGGCTAGAGGAAGAGAGAAGTAAAGACCTAGTCAGGAAAAGGCTGAGCATCTTCTCAGACCAATGCACAATGTTCAGAGTGTGATGAGCTCAGACATGGTCTGGATAGGTGGTAAGCACGGCAAGAAACTCCGGTTTACCAGGTGAAAATAGCAGCCAGTCTAGGCAGCGAATGACATTGAAAAGAGTCTAATGGGAGGAAAACTGTGGTTCTGGGTTATCATTCTATTCACAGCTATATGCCGGCTCGTGGCTAAAATAAGGAGAAGGACCCATTCCCACTCCCTACCCAGATTAGGATTAGTAGGAATTATGCAGGTTGACAACCATGCAACAGTTCTCCTTCAGTGGGAGAACTGCAGCTGAAGACCAGCCATACCAACTGAATCAGCCTTGCCTGTCCAAAACCAGGTCTAATTCTTGGTCCCACCTGCTACCAGAGGTAAGGCAGTCTACCCGTACATTTGTCAGGCAGGACTGGCTCAAAAACTGGGCAGAACTGACCCTTTGGTTCCAGGGTATAACACTAATAATAGTTATAATTTATTAGTGATCACTCTTGCCAAGATTTTCACTTACCTTTTCTCTCTACCTAGTAACAACCAATGGAGATGGGAATTGTTATTTCTAAAAAAAATTTTTTTTCAGAATAAGAAATTTAGTTTCAGAGACCGTAGGCAACCTGTCCAAAACTATATAGTTAATAAGTGGTAGGGCCAGGAATTCAACACATTTCAAAGTTTGCTTGCTGAAGAAAAGAAGAGGTTTTAGGGTTCCCTGGGTAGCTCAGTTGGTTAAGTGTCTGCCCTTGGCTCAGGTCATGATCTTGGGGTCCTCGGACTGAGCCCCATGTTGGGCTGCCCTCTCAGCAGGGAGTCTGTTTCTCTCTCTCCCTCTGCCCCTCTTCCCACTCATGCTCTCTCTTTCTCTCTCTCTCTCTCAAATATACAAATAAAATCTTAAAAAAAAAAAAAAGAAGAAGAAGAGGTTTTAATTGTTGGCAATGCAAAGCAATTTCTAGGGAATTTTCTAATATTATAACAGATCCCTTAAAAGCACAATATACCTTCTAATATCTCAATATGGGCCCCAGCTTTGAACCTTTGATAATTCTACCAGGAACCCGTATAACAGAGGGCAGTCCTGTGAAATATTTTCCACAGGAAGCATCTGCCCAAATATTTCCGAGGCTGCAAAGTGTCCCAGGAGAAAGGGGGGAAAGCTGAGGCCAATCACAAGCATGGTGGTAAGTCCAGGTACCAGGTGGACTGAAGCAGAGAGAAAATACAGGCTTCCTGCTTTCCGTTCCCTCTGGAAGCCTGTTCTAGTAAAATAAACTCTTTCCAAGACTCAGGTTCCCAGGTTAGTGATCTGGTTTTCTTCTAATAGGAAGTGAGCTGTCTCTCAATCAGGGAGTGGGGGAGGGGGAAATTATTGCCAATTACACTAAATACGTTAGGAGGGAAGATTCAGACATTTTATGTCTTTACAATTAAAAGACCTTTTTTCCCCCTTCTCCCAGCCCCCTCCACAGACCTCCACTTTATTCTTAGAGTCAATTACCCCAGCCACAGGACAGACATTCTTTCTTTGAGTGTTTACAAGAGAATCAATTTTAAAAGATTTTTTATAATCCTTTTTTGTTTAAAGAAATGGACATAATAGAAAGGATTGAGTCCCTGCCAAGAAAACGCTTTCTGAACCTTCTTTGGCTCAAATTGACAACACTTTAAGGTCTTTCAATAAACCAAGTCACTGGTCTCAAATAGAAAATTGCTACCAGGGAAGAATTTTTTTTTTAACAAGATGTCTTTGAGTTAAATTAGAGCCCATAATCACCCTGACTCCTTTATTCAGACTCCTTTTTTTTAATTTTTGCTCCTTTTATTATTTTTTTAAATTGAAGTATAGTTGACACACAATGTTACATTAGTTTCAGATATACCACATAGTGATTTGACAACTCTTCATGTTATGCTATGCTCCAAGTGTAGCTACAATTTGTCACCATCCGACACCATGACAATCCCATTAACTGTATTCCCTATGCTAGATCTTTCACCTTTGTGACTTATTCATTCCATAACTAGAAGCCTGTTCCTCCCACTCCTCTTTACCCATTTTGCTCACCCTTCATTTTCCTCCCTCTGGCACCCGCCAGTTTGTCTTTGTATTTAGCAGTCTGTTTCTGCTTTTTTATTTGTTTGTTCATTCGTTTTGTTTTTTAGATTCTACATGTAAGCAAAACCATACGGTATTTGTCTTTGACTTATTTCAGTTGGCATAATACTTTCTAGATCCATCCATGTTGTCACAAATGGCAAGATCCCATTCTTTTTAAAATTTTTTATAATTCTTTTTTTTTTTAAAGATTTTATTTATTTATTTGACACAGAGAGAGAGACAGAGAGAGGGAACACAAGCAGGGGGAGTGTGAGAGGGAGAAGCAGGCTTCCCGCTGAGCGGGGAGCCTGATGCGGGGCTCGATCCCAGGACCCTGGGATCATGACCTAAGCTGAAGGCAGACACTTAACAACTGAGCCACCGAGGTGCCCCTCTTTTTTTATTTTTATTTTTAAAATGTTATTTATTTATTTAAGAGAGAGAGAGTGAGTGTGAGAGACCACGAGCAGGGGGAGGGGCAGAGGAGAGGGAGAAGCAGACTCCCCACTAAGTGCAGAGTCCACTAGGGGCTAGATCTCCAAATCCTGAGATCATGACCTGAGCTGAAATGAAGAACCAGCCACTTAACTGACTGAGCCACCCAGGTGCCCCAGTAGGCTGCCTTTTCATCAGACTTAGTATCCTTTATATTTCTACTTCACGTGTGATTAACGAGAACCATTCCCCATGTGCCAGGCATTAATCCATCCTGATCCTTGTTCTCCAAGGACTTCCAGTTTGGGGAGATGAACTGGCACTCACAGATAATACAAAAGAATGAAAAGACAATGGGGAAAGTGGGAAGGTCTAAGGGGGACTGAGCGTGCAACAATGAGTTAGAGGGTTATGAACCAGAATTTGGGGTCCCTGAGCAGGAGGCACAGTGCTTCAATCGTGTCTCAGTGATGAGGGAAAAATAATCCTCTTCCCTCTGGGGTTGAAAGGGAATCATCTTTTCCTTGTGTCTCTTTTCCTATGTCTTCTCTTCAACCACTGCCATACCACCATCTGCCCATTCATTCAACCAGCATTTACTATGTGCTGAGCATTGTGCTAGGCACATCATACACATTTTTTCATTCAACCTTTCCAGAAGCCCTGTGAAAATGGAATTTTTGCTTCACCTGACCATTGGGAAACTGAAGGCAAGGAAGGTTAAGGTCACGTAGTTAATACCTGATTCAGCTGACATTTGCCCTTTGTTTGTCCCTGAAAGCCTGTACCCTCTCCACTATACTCAAAAGCCAGAAAGTTCCTAGAGATGAATTAGATAGGATCCCTGCCCTTAAGCAACTCATAGTTTAGTGGAGAAGAAAGACAAATGAAGAGTTTGTTCATTCATTCCGTCACTCAACAACACTTACTAATTGCCACTGTTTACTAGTTGCTGTCATCAAGCAGAATCAGACATAGTTTCCGGCCTTCAAGGAACTTACGGTCTTTAGGAGAACAGACAAATTATTACAATCCAGATAAGTGACAATATCATGTAATGAATCCTTTAAGAAAAGACATCATAAGGCTTCAGGAAATAGGAAAGGATCCAATTCTCCCTGGGATAATTGGGAACAGCTCCACAAGGACAGGGGACATGTTTGAGCAGAAAAGAATGCATAGGAATGCGCCATGAGAAGCTTCTTCCAATTGTCCAAATGCTCCATGCTGTCTTGCCTCTGAACCTTTACACATGTTGTTGCTCTCTCTAAACCAGTTCCCTGCTCCCCCTTCCTGGCCTAACACCTGACATCTTTGTGGTGTCTATTTGGATGACACTTCCTTTTTTTCTTTCACATGCCTCCTTTCCTTCCTACATCTAGACTAAGACTTACTGCCATGTTTTCCCATAGAACTGTGTGTGTATGCAAATGGTGGAGAGGGATAGAGCTTTTGTTTATTGTGAGAAGTTCAGTGTGGTTGCAGTATAGAGTACATGGTTCAACCAAGAAATATTTGTGGAATGAGTGATTGAATGAATGCTTTAAAGAACTACAATTTCACCCAGGAAAGTAGGCATCAACCAGATTATTAAATCTCTCCTAAATTCACACATCCAGACATTAGAACTGTCTCTATCACATTCCCCTTCTCTCTCCCTGTTCTCTCCCCTTCTTCTCATTGTTCAAAATGTCTTTTTGTCCTAGATTCCTTTCCTGACAGCTCTCCTCTATTCTTCCAGTCTACCACTCCTTTGTGCCTTTCTGGGATCAGTGAGGTCAGGCAGACAGGCTCTAGGGGCCAGATGTTCCTGCTATCTGGATCCGAGTCCACTAATTGGAACTCTAGATACCAAGTTGTACGGAACCTTCGAGATCATCCTTTCTCTCACGGGAAACTGGTCTGCTGGCCTTATATCTTTTGTTTGTTGCTGAAGCACCTACTCCATGGAAGTCTTTGACGGGAAGGGCAGCAGTGCCATCCATGGACTCCTGGATCTCTCCAGTCAATGATCTGTGGGCACCCCAAATTCAGCTTGTCCGAAATCAAAATACTGGAAAGGGCTTGGGTTTTGGAATCAGAAAAACCTGAGTTTAGCTCTATACTTTACTTGTTATATGAACCTTGGGCAAGTTATTTCAAATCTCTGAACCTTTGTTTCCTCAACTGAGAGCCCAAAGGTTTTGGAACAGGGGAGTGCTATGGTCTGTGCCTGTTTTAGAAAGATCCCTCCTGCAGCTGTGTGGGGGATGGGCCGGAGGGGCGAAACTAGAGGCAGTTCAGAGGCTGCTGAATAGAAGTGTTTCCAATTACCTCAGCCTCAGGCCTCCATAGCACACTCTCCACTGTGACCCCGGAGCCAACCTCATGCTGTTGCCTAGCAACTCACCTGCATCACCCAGGGATCTGAAGCTGGGGCCCCACTGACGATGGGGAAATGACCAGTTTAATTACAAAGTCTCAGGGGAATCATGCATCCGTTCATTCCTCAAATACTCACTGGGCTCCCACCAAGTGCCCAGCCCTCGGCGAGGTATTGGGGATTTAGAGATTAATAAAACACTGTCTCTTTCCTCAAAAAACTCATAATGTAGCAGAATGGATCACCAAATGACCTATGATGAGTGAAAGAAGCCAGATAGAAAAAGCTATATTGTTTGCTCACAGACTAAGTCACTGAAGGGTATTTAAACAAAAGAGAGCAAACCATGATCAGATTTTTGTGTGAGAAAGATTATTCTGGTTTCTCTGTGGGAAACTGCATTGGATTGGATGGGGCAAGAGTGGAGGCAGGGAGACCAAGGAGAAAGCTGCCCCAGGAGTCCAAGTGAGAGAAACTGAGGCCTAACTGAGGATAGAGGCTAAGGAGAGGATGGGAGGATCTTTAAAAATCAGTGACATCCTACCTGCTTTGAATTTTACACATACTGTTAGAAATAAAACTCCCAAGAAGGCAGAGATTATAGTATTTTATTTTATTTTTAAACTTAAGTGCAGAGAGTTGAGTTAAACATATTACTTAGTTGTTTCTTTGGCCTGGAAGTCCTGTTCCATTCATTCATTCATTCATTCATTCATTTTCTCTCTCTCTCTTTTTTTAAATAATCTCTACACCCAACAGGAGGTTCGAACCCATGATCCCAAGATTGAGTGGCATGCTCTATGGACTGAGCTAGCCAGGTGCCCCTACTTATTTTCTTTTACTTTCTTTCCTCTCCCCACCCTTGTAGGTAACTCTTTAATGCATTGACTGTGTGGCTTTTTTAAAAGATTTTATTTATTTATTTGCTAGAGAGAGAGAGAGCACAAGCATGACCTGAGCCGAAGGCAGATGCTTACCCGACTGAGTCACCCAGGCATCCCATGTGCAACTGTTTTTATTCTTGCAAAATGTGCATTTTCATAACGTGTGCACATGTTTCACATTTATGTAAATAGCACTGGATTATGTATCTCATTCTGTCTCTTACTTTTGTACAACACACTGTATTTTTCAAGATCTATCCCTGCTGCTATGTGTATCTTTAGTCTGTTGTCTCTAACTGCTTGCCAGGATTTTAGAATCGGATTGACAACACAATGCCATTGAAAGTGCTCTACCACGGAGTGGAGAGACTTCAACTATAATCTCTACTTCTCTACTAACTTGTTTTGTGAACCTGGGCAAGGGCCTTCTCCTAATCGAATCTTGGCTTCCCCACTTGCAAAATCAGAGGCTCCTTTTACCTCTAACTTCCATGCAATTTCCCTTGTTTTATACACAAGAAACTCCGGTCTGGAGTATATGACTTGATCAAGGTCACACACCAGTTACCAATAGTTTAGCCCACATTTATTGCGTACCGGGCATGGTGCTAAGTACTTTGGACACTTAAATAAGTAAGCCCTGCTGAGTCCCTCCTCCCAGGACCTCTAAACAGAGCTGTGTTAATTTTCCAAGAGCAGGTGCAGAGATAGCCTTCGGCACCGGTCAGAAGTAGTAGAGATATTAATAGGACATAGCCTCAGAAAGAATCTGGGGCAGCACCTCCACCACCCCAGTCAGGCCCCACAACATTCCTGACCTCAAGAAAAGGAAAGAGGTTGGGTTCATAGCTTCTTGTTTGTAAAAGGTTATTTATTGCCATAGCATTTACCAGTGATAACTGATCTAAGAAGAAAACCATTATCTATCGTACGCCTAATATTATGCAGCAGTAATTGCAGGATAAGTAAAATTTTATATTCTGCTTTTAAAAAGTGTTTTAGTTATTGAACAAGAAAACAGCTACTGTCGATTATTTACTCTGTGCTAGACAGCAAGCACTTTACATGTATTACTTCATTTAATCTTCTTTACAATCCCATGAAGTAGGAGGTACTATTATTACCCCCTTCTTAAATGATAGGGAAACAGAAGCACAGTGAGTTAGATTATTTGTCCAAGGTCAGTGGATTTCAAGCATTGTGAATGCAAGCCACAGTAGAAACATAGTCTATGTCGTAATCTGAATCACTCATACCTGTTTCACAATACTACACCAACACTTACTCTATGGGACCTACTCCGATATTTTCTATTCAAGTCTTTTTCCCCCCTCATACTGGTCTGAGCCACTATATTGATTCTATGACCTACTAATGGGTTGCAACTTGCAGTTTGAAAACAATGCCCGAGGTGACAAATATACCACAATCCTAACAAAATTACACAAAATGTGAAGTCACCATACTCTGTAATGTGAACTTTCACGTCCTGAGCACCTGCCCTGTATCGAGTTCCATGCCGCGTGTTAAAGACATGATCTTACCCTCAAAGCACTCAGACACTCCTCAAGGAAACATAGGTAGGTAGGCAGTGACAACACAGCCGCGGTCCTCAGTCCTGGCAGCAACTTAGAACTACCTGAGGGTTTTTTAAAAGCACTAATGTTGAGGACGTCTTCCCAGGCTTTCTGATTTAACTGGGCTGGAGTGGGACTGGACGTCAGTATTTTTTAAGAGCTCCCCAGGTGATTCTAAGGCGCGCCCAGGACTGAGGATCACGGCAATACAGCGTAAGTACTGCTAGAGGGAAGTTTAGAACAGGCACACCTAGCTGCCTAAAGTTGCTGAGAGCAGCGCCTGGCTGGCTCCATCGGTGCAGCGTGGGACTCTTGATCTTCAGGGTTGTGTGTTCGAGCCCCGTGTTGGGTGTAAAGATTACTCAAAAGTAAAGGATGTTGAGAAGAGCCTCAGAAGTGGTTTTCAGAGTTGGGTTTGTGTGCTGGATTCCTTCTGCTTAGCTCTTTCTTGATTGTTTGGCTCTTTAGATCCACTGTCCACTATCTGCCCAGTACCGTGAACCTGTGCAGACAAGTCATTTGGTTCCTTCGCTCCCTGGCTTCCACTTAGGTATGTGCCAATGCCCCTGCAGGGGATCGCGAGAGGGAGGAATGTGAGGGCTGGGTAATTAATTCCCGGGCTACTTCCTGCAAGTCTCCCTTTAGCTGGCTGTGAACCTTATTTGAAGGTAACTGTCCCTTTCACATTGGCTGGATGCACAGGACTCTTCCACTTTCTGTAATCTCTCCTCCCTCCCCCCACCCTTTCGGGTCAAGGGGCGTTAACAGCTCACATGAGGTTCCTGAACTCTCCCTGGTCTTCCTCTATACCCCACCCACATGTTTGAAATTAGTCCCTTTGTAAATAAACAGTTGTCTAATTGTCCTAATCTGAGTGTGTCATCTGTTTCCTATTGAGACTGACTGATAAAGCCTGGAAGCAGGATGGGAGCTTGCTGTAAGGATAAGGAAGGGGGGGGGGATGGCAGAGGGAGCAGAATGAGTAATGGCAAAAAGCATGAAAATATAGTATTTTTGTTTGTTTGAGTCTCTTTATTGGCTAAGGACAAATTGATAAATCCACTGTTCAGTTCTGTCCTAGTCTTACCACCAGCAGCATTTGACTTCTTAATAACTCCTTCTTGGTAAAACAAGCAAACAAAAAAATGAAGAATTTTAAAAATTAAAAAAAAAAATACAAAAAAAAAAAAAACCTCCTTCTTGAGACAAATCTGTCACTTGGCCTCCATGATATCGCACTCTATTGGTTCTTGTTCTTCCTCTAGCTCCTCTTTTAAGTCTCTCATTTCCCTGATTTCTTCATCTCCCTGATGCTGAATGTTGGAGTCCCAACAACTGTTCTTGGTTCTCCTGTCTATCTACACCAACTCTCCATCATCATCCAGTATCATGGCTTCAAATACTCTATATGCTGTCCACTCCCAAATTTACGTATCAGACCTGGAGTTCTCCTCCAAGTCCAGACTCAGATACCCAACCTAAACAGAGAAGGGAGTGGTGTCTGGACCCGGCTCCTAGAGCCAACTGTTACATTTTCAGGAATTTTTCCAGCCTCTTGTTAAACACAGCCATTACTAAAAATTAAATTATATAAACTTAAAATTAAATAAATTCTATTAAAAACAAAGGTAATATTCAAAAAAAAAATAAAAACAAAGGTAATATTCAAAACCATCACTTTTTTTTTTTTTTAAGATTTTATTTATTTATTTGAGAGAGCACAAGCAGGGGGAAGCGCAGAGGGAGAGGGAGAAACAGACTCCCCACCCAGCGGGGAGCACTATGTGGGGCCTCATCCCAGGACCCCGACATCATGACTGGAGCTAAAGTCAGACACTCAATCAACTGAGCCACCCAGGGACCCCAACACTCATCACTTTCCTATATTTTATTGTTTCCTATGCTCTTGGTGTTATTTACATCTATTCTCTCTGTATTCTGGAAATACTATTTAATGGTGTGCTATTCTTTCATTTCTTCCTAACTCCACATTCAGAGACATCATGTTGGTAGCTCTGAAACCAGCCATGGTGAGAGTATTACACTGCAGAAATTGGCAAATGCTACCAATCAGAGTTTGACTTGTTACTTTGTTGATTGCCTATACCTAAGAAAGTGATGTAAAAAATATTAATAATGCAGACTAAATTTAGATTGCATTGTGTCTGTAGCTATTACACTGTAAATAACATAAAATATTTGAGGAACTATTCTTCCAGGGTTAGAAAACAACTATCTGAGTCAACAAAGCAGTCATTTGTGTCATTGACTAGTGAAGTTCCGACATAAGTCTTTATTGTTTCACTTTCATCTTACTATTTTAAGATTTTATTTTTTTCTATTTATTTGAGAGAAAGAGAAAGAGAGCAAGCAGGGCAAGGGGCAGAGACAGAGGGAGAGAATCTCAAGAAGACTCAGCACCATCGAGCAGCCTGACACAGGGCTTCATTCCACGGCCCCGAGACCATGACCTGAACCAACGCCGAGTTGGACACTCATCCAACGGAGCCAGCCAGGTGCCCTTACTTTCGTCTTACTATTTTTTTAAAGATTTCTTATTTATTTGTCAGACAGAGAGAGAGAGAGCTCAAGCAGGGGTAGTGGCAGGCAGAGAGAGAAGCAGGCTCCCCACTGAGTAGGGAGCCCGATGCGGGACTCAATCCCAGGACCCGGGGATCATGACCCGAGCTGAAGGCAGATGCTTAACCGACTGAGCCACCCAGGCATCCCTCATTTTAACTATTAATGCAAACAAATATCAACCAATATTCACCTTGGAACTATACTTTCTTAATTTTAACTCCACTATAGTTAACATACAATGTTATATCAGTTTCAGGTGTATAATATAGTGATTCACCAATTCTATATGTTACTCAGTGCTCATCACTGTAAGTATACTTTTTTTTTTTTTTTAAGATTTTATTTATTTATGTGACAGAGAGACAGCCAGCGAGAGAGGGAACACAGCAGGGGGAGTGGGAGAGGAAGAAGCAGGCTCCCAGCGGAGGAGCCCGATGTGGGACTCGATCCCGGAACGCCGGGATCACGCCCTGAGCCAAGGCAGGCGCTTAATGACTGCGCTACCCAGGCGCCCCATTTTAAGTATACTCTTAATTCCCTTCCCTGTTTCACCCTTTTGCTCACCCACCTCCCCTCTGGTGACCACCTGTTTGTTCTCTATAGTTAAGAGTCTGCTTTTTGGGTTGTCCCTTTTTTTTTCTTTGTTTTGTTTCTTAAATTGTACATACGCGTGAAATCATATGATATTTGTCTTTCTCTGATTGACTTATTTTGCTTAGCATACTGCTGTAGGGGTCGTTTTCATTACATGTTGTTGCAAAGAGCAAGATTTCATTCTTTTTTATGGCTGAACCTTGGAACAATACTTGTTCAGCAACTGCAAACATTAGTTGGCTACAGATATAAATTTGGCAAAACTCGAGGTGCCTGGCTGGCTCAGTCTGTAGAGCACGCGACTCTTGCTCTTGGGGTTGTGAATCCGAGCCCCATATTGGGTGTAGAGATTCCTCAAATAAATAACTTTAAAAATTCATTTAAAAACAAACAAGCAAACAAACAAGTTTGGCAAAAATCAATGAAGGCATTCTGTGAGAATTAATTGGCCATATGGAATTTATGATAAGGAGTATTATATAAAGTAGTCCTCCCTTGCCCCAGGCTTTGCCTTCAGCAGTTTCACTTATCCAGGCCAACTGCAGTCTGGAAAAAGTCCTCCTTCTGATGTACCAATCAGGAGGTCAACGGTCGCCTAACACTACATCACAAATGTCTAGTCATTCGCCCCACTTCCTCTCATCACATAGGCATTTTATTCTCTCACGTCATCACAAGAAGGGTGAATACAAAAGAGGATGTCAACTACCTGCATTGTGACCTCAGTCTACTTTCACATTGACGAAGTTCTTCTTTCCTGCTCATCTCTTAACTCAGGCAAAAGGCCCTGAGGCCAAAGCATCCCCTGATGGGAGCCCAAACTATCCTCTCAAGCAATGAGGACTGCCCTGAGCCAGAAAAACCCTGCCCCTGATTGACCTCAAGATAATGATCAACCTGACCTTTACCGTGCACCTGCATGTACCCACCCACACAGTCCCACATTTTCCTTATAGAAACCTAGAAGTATTTTCGACACTTTGGAGACAGGCTTTGAGACGCACTAGTCCTCTGTCTCGGTGTTGGCCTCATTGAAATAAATTCCTTTCTAGTTTGACCACCACTCGTCTCACTGCCTTTGGATTTTGTCAGCAACAAGTGGCCAAACTCGGTGTGTTTGGGACCCCTGGAGCCAGGTGCTCTTGCACCCCTGCGCCCCGACTACAAACACAGTACAAGATGTTTTGAGAGAAGGACCACATTCACGTAACTTTTATAGTACATTGTTATAACTGTTCTGTTTTATTATTTGCACTTGTTGTTAATCTCTTTCTGTGCCTATTTATAAATTAAATTCACTGAGGTATGTATGTATAGGAAAAAACATAGTTTGTTTTTTTGGGGGGGGCAAGGGAAAGGGAGAGAAGCTGACTCCCCGGAGTCTAAACCGGCTCAATCCCATGACCCTGACATCATGACCTGAGCCGAAATCAAGATTCAGACGCTTAACCAACGGAGCCACCCAGGAATACCAAAACATAGTTTCCTATAGGGTTCAGTTCTACCCCTGGTTTCAGGCATCTACTGTGGGTCTTGGAACCTATCTCCTCCCACAGATGGAGGAGAACTACTAAATTTTATTATTTGTGAATTGGGTGCTATGTGTCCATTTATAATACATTTCAATGGGCGGGCGCGCACACACACATTTTTCCCTTGGAGAACCAGTTGTCAAACATTTACCAGCATACCACTACTAATAAGCAACTCCAGAGCTGAGCTCTTGATTTTCCATCCCAAGCCAGTTGGCCACTGTGGGTGTCTTCATTTCAATTACTGGTAAAACTTCATCTTTCCACTTGCTCTGGCCAAAACCTTAAAAAGTCATCCACGACTCTTTCTCTCATACCCTACATCCAACTATCAGGAAATCCTTTTGCCTCTACTTTCAAAATATATTTAGAATCTGACTACTTTGCACCACCTCCACTGCCATCGCTTTGTCTAAGCCTATGTTTTCCTTCACATCGATTATTGTATTAGCCTCCTGACGGGTCTCCTTACTTCAGAGTGATTCTGCTAAAATATGAATTAGAAATGCCATTCCCCTGCTTAAAACTTTTTTTCTTTTTTTCATTTTTAAAAAAGACTTTATTTGGGGCGCCTGGGTGGCGCAGTCGTTGGGCGTCTGCCTTCGGCTCAGGGCGTGATCCCAGCGATCCGGGATCGAGCCCCACATCAGGCTCTTCCTCTAGGAGCCTGCTTCTTCCTCTCCCACTCCCCCTGCTTGTGTTCCCTCTCTCGCTGGCTGTCTCTATCTCTGTCAAATAAATAAATAAAATCTTTAAAAAAAAAAAAAAGACTTTATTTATTTATTTGAGAGAGAGACAGCTGGAAAGCCAGTGAGCGAGAAAGCACGAGCGGGGGAGGAGCAGAGGGAGAGGGAGAAGCAGACTCCAAGCTGAGCACAGAGCTCCACTCTGGGCTTATCCCACTGATGAGGGAGCAGAAGGCAAGCTGAGGGCAAAACACAAGCTGACACCCGGCAATCCCCCCAACTCCCAGGTGTGCAATGCGTGACATTCCTCAGGCACTCCTGGCTGCCCTAAAGCTAAGGCAAGGAAAAACAAATGGTTCACTTACAGAGATCACAGTCCAGTAAACCAGGAGTCTCCCTCAGTTACAAACGTCTTAGTGATTTACAAGAAAAAAAAGCATTGTTACCAATAACCTAATTTCCAGAAGGAAACTCCCAACTATCTTAACGTTAAGGCTTTACTAGAGGGGAAAACCACCTTAACTTGACAATGACAAGGCCTCTAGTATCTTGTAGGTCCTCTTTAGCATACAAAAGTTCTTTTGAAAAGCTCCCTTTTTCCTTATGTCCCCCAACTCCCAAGTATATAATCAGTCACCCCTCAGAACCCCGGGGCAGTAGCTCTTTCTGTCCACGGGTCCTGTCCCCTTGCTTTAATAAAACCACCTTTTTGCACCAAAGACATCTCAAGAATTCTTTCTTGGCTGTTGGCTCCAGACCTCACCAACATTCAAAAACTACATCATCACGAACCTGAAATCATGACCAGAGCCGAAATCAAGAGTCAGACACTCAAACGACTGAACCATCCATGCACCCCCCCTGCTTAAAACTCTTTAATGGCTAACATCTCAGATTCCAAGCCAATGTCTTTACAATGGCTTGTAAGGCCCTACAGTACCAGCTGCTCCCACCCCATTACCTCTCTAGCGTCATCCGCTGCTACTCCTCCCCTCATCCACTCCACTCCAGCCACACTAGCCTCTTTGCAGTTCTCCAGATACACCTGCCTGCTCCCGCCGCAGGGCCTGTGGACTTGCTGTTTCCTCTATCTGGAATGTTGCTCTTCTACTAGTTTTCCCCATCGTTTGCTCTCTTTCTTCAGGTTTTTGCTCAAATGCCACTTTCTCAGTGAGGCCTCCTGATCATTTGAATTAAAGTTGCAAAATCCTTCCCATCCCCCCACCATTCACCACCACATTCTCTGTCCCTCTCCCCAGTCATCACCATCTAATGTACTATGTGTTTCATATTATACATTTCAGTTATTATTCTTTTTCCCCCTACAAGAATGTAAGTTCAAGAACTATTGTCTTTTTCTTTCTTTTTTATTTTATTTTTTTTGTCCTATTAACTACTGTATTCCTAGCCCTCAAAATGTGTTTTGTTGGGGTGCCTGGGTGGCTCAGTTGGTTAAGTGTCTGCCTTCAGCTCAGGTCATGATCCCAGGGTCTGGGATCGAGACCTGCATCCGTCTCCCTGCTCAGAAGGGAGCCTGCTTCTCCCTCTCCCTCTGCTGCTCCGCCTGCTTCTGCTCTCCCTCTGTCACATAAATAAATAAAATCTTTTTTAAAGATGCGTTTTGTAGATAGTAGGTGATCAATAATTTGAGGAATGAACAAAACACTAACGAGTATTCTAAATACCCATAAAAAGCTTCTTTGAAGTTATTATGGGGAAAAGGAGTACAGGCTATTCAGGAGTGAGTCCCCTATCCTTTCAGGCACTCAGCTAACTCTGTGTGCATTTGTGTGTGCCTGTGGGTCTCCCCCTTGTATAGATAAACCGCTTGGAAATAGCTGTACTCTTGGAAACTCAAAAAATTCATAGCGGACTGAAAACAAAATGACAAAATATACACTGATAGCTAAAATCAATAGCATCTCATATCAGATTCTAGCATAGACAAGAAATAAAAGTCACCAGAAGTTTCAAGAAAAATGAATATTTGCTGAGCAGCTAGTGTATGCCAGGGGAACAATGATGATTCTGATATGGTCCAGCCTGCTCCAATGGCTGATGGGGAAGATGGCCATGGAAACAGACAACTACACAATATTATCACCAGCCCACCAAGAGGAAAATATACTAGCTACAAAGGCATCAGAGAAGAGAGAGTGATTAAGTGTAGTACCAGAGGAAGGTGATATCTGATCTGGGTTCCCATGCATGAATAGGGGAGGAGGATAGGCCCCAGAAGAGAAATTTTAGTAAGAAACATTTCATCACTATTTTTTTTTCCTGCTTAGTAGAAATGCCTACCCATCTGGATTTTAACAGGAAATAACTTAGCCAAGCTTGCAAAACTCTAAGTTGTATGGAGCAGAATTTGAGAACTCATGGTTATTGGGACATCCAGGGAGAGGCTGAGTGAAAGGGACAGATGGCAGGAAGGGAGATCAACATCTTCATGGGGCATAGCAAAGCGGGAGCCATTTAATACCACAGAAGCATCACAAGTGACGGCTCCCACGGTGGGGGTGGGGGTGGGGGAGGGAGTGGTATTTCTGTCTTGGCGCTTGCCGGGAGCACCTTTTCTCCTTTTCCTCCTCTCCTTGATAATGTTGTCTGCTCCAGAAGAGAGAGGCCACTTGGCAGATCAGAAAGGTCTCGTGTTCTGAATATGAAGGCCTGGATTTGAGTTTCATTAACTATGTGATCTTGTGCCCACCTTCCAAAACTTCGCTTATCACAGCATAGAGTGAAGTCCAAGCTCCTTGGCTTAGCACTTAAGACCCTTCTCCATCTGGCCCCTGATGACTATTCCAATTTCATCTACCCTCTACCCTTCTCATCCCAACAGCCAAGTAGAGTCTTGTTAAGACTCTGTGTCTTCAGACACCGCTCTCTCAAGCTGACATTTTGCCTTCCTCTTCCCCAAACTGGAGAATTCCCATTCCTCTTTGAAGACATGATTCTGTTGTTACCACCTCCAGGAAGACTTTCCTAACTGCTAGGTTAGCAACTGCCTCTAGGCCTTAAAAACCCAGAGTTTCCTTTACCTCAGTGTCTAGAACACATGTGCTCTTTCCCGTTTCTATGCACTGTCTTTGGAACATCATAAGACTCTCTGCCACTCCCCTGCTTTAAAAAACAACAACAGTGGACACTTGGGTGGCTCGATCAGTTAAGCGTTGACTCTTGATTTCAGCTCAGGTCCTAATCTCAGGGTTATGAAATCAAGACCAGGTGGTGGGTGTGGAGCCTGCTTAAGATTCTTTCTCTCCCTCTCCCTCCGCCCCTCTCCTCTCCCCATCTAAAATATAAACAAACAAACAAATAACAACAGCAACTAACCACCCTCATTTCTTGGCTGAAAGACCATAATCTTTACTGTGGCCTACCAGATACTTTGTGACCTCACCCTTACCTGGCTCATCACCTTCCCCTCTCACCCTTTGCTCTCTCTGCCCCAGCCAGACTAGCCTTCTTTGCTTCTCAATGCACCATGTTTCTCTCTCCCTCAGGACCTCTGCACTTGCTTCCTTGCTTCAACCTGGCTACTTTCTATTTATTCTTCAGAGGGCAGCTCAAACTTTCCTTCCTCTGGGAAGCCCTCCTTACCTGGCTCCCCTTCCCCTACCAGGCTAGTTTAGGTGGTACTTAACACAGTAGTAATTATAGACTTATTTATGAATTAGTTAATACCTGTCTCCCCCTGGGTGGGGACGATGCTGTCTTGCTCATCATTGCATAAGAGGCACCTACAGCAGAACCTGGCACAGACCAGGTGCTCAGCAAGTGTTTGTTCAATGACTGTAGGAGTGCTTAGCCCTTGCCACATTACATCAAATTTCCAGTTTACCTGGTTTCTCATGAAAGAGACCGTTGGCTGCCTCCATTTTGACCTCAGGTTTTCTAGTTGGGTTCTTTTTTCCATTTTGCCTCTTGGCTCAGATGGAAGACCTTGCAGGCAAAGCATCCCCTGATGGGAACACAAACTACCCTCCCAAGTAATCAGGACTGCCCTGAGCCAGCAAGATCCTGACCATGACTGACTCCAAGACAATGATTATTTGAATGCCACTGCCCACCTGCATGTACCCACCCACTTTTGTCCCACATTTTCCTTATATAAACCTGGAAGTACTTTTGGCACTTTGGAGATAGTCTTTGAGAGGTGAGTCCACTGTCTTCCCGGTGTTGGCCTCACTAAAATAAACTCCTTTCTCATCTCAACACCACTCATCTCCCTGCCTTTGGATTTTGTCAGTAACAAGTGGCTGAACTTGGTCTGTTTGGGACCCCTGGAGCCAGGGGCTCTTTCACCCCCGAGCCTGGGCTACACTCTCACTGCAGCCTGTGAGCGCCCAAAGAACTAGGACAGCATCAGCACCCAACACCACGCTTGGCACTTTGTGGGGCTCAGTAAGGGTTTTCCGAGTGTGGGAGACACTGTGATGTGCCGCCCGGATTCCCCATCAGTAAAGATCTGAGACACCAACTGCTGGGAGTGCTGTCAGTGGAAAGCCTTTAACTGTCAGCCCCTCCAGGGACAGGATCACCTTGGCTCCTGTCACGCCCCTACCCAGATGGCCCCACATCCAACGACTGGTAAAGCAGGGATATGAAGCCGTGGCCTGGCCATTTTAATTTATCTGCGGACTACTCTGATGGGCCATTCTAGCTCCAGAGTCTCCATGGGGTCAGCCAAGACTGTCTTGGGCCTGCAAGCAGCTCTGGACTTGTGCCCGCTCCTGTTCCCTCCCTCCCTTCCACAGGTGCTGATCCCAAGGGTGTTCCCTAATAAATTCCTGCACCGTAACCTCCATCTCAGAATCTGCTTCCCAAAACCCAACCTCCAACAGGCCCTCTGTCTTGTCTTCCCTTTCTCTGTGCCATCTCTCTCAGGGAACATACATTCATTCACCTAAAGTTTGTAGGCACCATTCAGCTGACAAAGCATTTTGAAGTGATGTGGACCAGGAGCAAATGGTCAAGAAAGAATTCTTGAGACGTTTTTGGTGCAAAAAGGTGCTTTTATTAAAGCACGGGGTCAGGACTTGTGGACAGAAAGAGCTGCTCTGGGGTTGTGGGGAGTGACTGATGATACCCTTTTTAGTTAGTGGGGGTTAGGGATGGCATAAGTCTCTAAAGAATTTGGAAGTAAAGCTTTCAGGACCTTGAGGGGGGCTAGCTGCTGCTAAGATACGGTTATTTACTACTGCCTAGTAAAACATCAGTCATGAGACCCTTCAGATGTCTATCAGTGGGCCGTATGCTCAGGAGGTAATTGCAAATATATCTTGGGTAGTGTTTTCAGCAATGGGGGAAGTGACACTAGTAAGAGCAAAGCTATAATGGTAAAGCAGTAAGTCCTTGAGAGAGCTGTAGGAGTTTTCCAATCTGTAAGCCTCAGGAATTCTGCCTGGAGACTGCCAGCAGCAGCAAAGTCTGGCCTTTGTTTTTCTATTACTCCCATTCTATATTGTCTGGCTGCGTCAGGAAGGGAGGCTAGCTAGCCCCACTGAACAGCTGGAGAAGCCGAAGCCCAGAGAAGTGGCATAACCAGCTTAAGGCCACTGAGCTCATTAAGAGTTGAGCTCTCAGATCCAGTTTTTCACCTCCCTTTCCCTACCAAGTTGCTGCATCCTGGAATGAGACGGAGCCTCACTGCTACTGATCCCAATGGTCTGTGGTCAGAATCCCCAAACCATGGCTCTGGGGTCAGGGAACGGTGCAGGTGAGGAGACTGAGGTCCAGAGCCCGGTGATCCAGCGCCAGCGGGGCAGAAGGCGAGGGGGCGCGTCCATCCTCCCCAGCAGCCGGCGCCGGAGCCGCCTCCGCCCGCCCCCCACGCTGGGTCCCCCCGCCTGGATTTTGCCCTCGCAGCGCCGGCAGCTCGGGAGCCAGTCATGGTGGCTGCACTGGTGGCGGCGTGGCTGCTCCTGTCGGCCGCGGCCTGCGCGCAGCGGGAGCAGGACTTCTACGACTTCAAGGCGGTCAACATCCGGGGCAAGTTGGTGTCGCTGGAGAAGTACCGCGGCTCGGTGAGTGTCCGCCCGCGGGGCCTCGGCGCCGCCCCGGCAGGGCCTGGTGCTCGAGCCCCGCGGCCCGGGACCCTGCAGGTGTGGCTCCGAGGGGCCTCCGCAGCCCTGCCCTGGCTCCCGCCACCCCAGGCATTCCCCACGGGGTGCGGAGCCCCCAGATCCTGCGCTGAGTCTGTCCCGCGACGACGTGGCACGGCCCTGGCGCGCACTGAAACCCGAAACTCTCCCAGCCGACGCCGATTTCCCTCCCAGCGATTTTGGGTATTGGAGTCCAGACCTCTCCCAGAGGCTGCTCGCCTCGGCCCAGCCTTTGTCCTGCACGGGTCGGAAAGCACCCTGGCATCCTGGCGCCTTTGTCTCTCCCACCCCCAGTCCCGCGTCTGGAGCTGGGGTTGTTGCTGATATTGAGTTGAATGAGAGCACTGTGAAAATGAATGTGCAGTGTAGGGAAAGTTAATCAGATGCACGGGGACCTTACACAGATCTTCCTTTAGAGGGAGGGGACACTAAGGACCCGGAGAGGAAGGGTATTTGCACAGGGCCACACATCTCTAGAAAGCACAGAGCGTGGAGGAGAATCACCCTTCCATCTGTGGACTTCTCTGGGCAAACTCTACGATGGAAGCTGGGGCTGAGCTACAAGAGTCACCCAGGCTCACTGCTATCTCCTTATCAAGAGGGAATCTCAGCTCAGAGAGTACTCAGACAGAAAATGTGCCTGGATGAGTCTTTAAAACGAGAGAGAGTTTTGGCAAGACCAAGAAGAGCATTCCAGGCAAAGAACTGTTCATACCAAGGCTCAGAAGCAAACAGCAAGAAGGATGGAGGAGAGGTGGGTGGGCTTCAAGCAGTTCTGCTTGCAGGAGTGTAAAGCATGAGGCTGAGCAGTGTCAGATGAGGCTGAAGAGAGTAGGGAGGGCCCGAGAGGAGTCTTGAACACTATATTCAAAGGCCTATATGTGGCACTGTGTGTAATGAAGAGGGCTCCAAGTCCATTTCTCAAGATGGACCTGAGACAAAAAAAGAAGAAAAGAAAAGATGAATCTAGGTAGGGCCTTTATGTGGGAAAGGTGGGAAGTTGGTGATGGACACATAGGTACAGAGTTCAGATTTGGATGGACCGCACAAAAATGGCTATCAGCACTCTTCTCCTGGGAGGAAGTCTTTAGTGAAGAAAGTACTTTCTAAATCTTAAAATGCCCAGTTACACTGGGAGTCCTGGGGGCAATATTCCTTGTCCCCCAAGGTGTATTTCAAATGACATGACAGTGTGGAAGTGATACGGGAAACAAAGGCAAAAGAAAAAATTAAATTTCCTTATGGCCTACAGCCCATGGACAAGTCCTTGAACAGGTAGAGTGATCTTCTTGGAGCTCAGCTGCCTCAATGTTGACACTTCGCTAAGGGCAAAAGACAATCTTAGCCTGACCCCCCAGGATCCTGTGAGTCTATTTTAACATATAAAAATTCCTTTGGAAACTTCCTTTATCTCTACCCTCCAAGATGTTAGCAATCATCCTCCAAGCAAATGACCAACTGATACACACCTGAAGGGTCTCATGTCTGAGTTTTTACTAAATAGTAATAAATGACCTTTTCCCAACAATGGCTAGCCCCCTCAGGATCCTGGAAACCTTTTTTCCAAAATACCTTGGAGGCTTGCGCTATCCCTACCCCCCTCCCAACTTGAAAGTACGTAATGAACCACTCCTCATGATCCCAGAGCAGCTCTTTCTGCCCACAGGTCCTGTCCTCGTGCTTGAATAAAAGCACCTTTTTACACCAAAGACGTCTCAAGAATTCTTTCTTGGCCGTCAGCTCCAAACCTCAACATTTTCCTACATCAGAAGCACTTGGTAGAGTGCTCTGTTCCTATGTTTGGTGGGCCCCAGCAGGAAACTCATCTAGCACTGAGGACAAAGAGCCAATAAGAGTAGGGCCCATTCCCAGTCAGGCCTCTCCTTCCTTCTAGGGCAGCTTGACAGAGAGCCCCAGGTTTAGCACTTGACCAGCTCTGCTATTCATTCATTCATTATTATTGAGCACCTACTCCCTACTAAGTACTAGGCTGGTCCTTGGGATACAGTGGTATACAGACAAGTTTCCACTTTAATAGAGCTTATATGAAATGGAAAAGAGAGAGACAATAAACAGGAACAGAGAAATGAACAAGGTAATTCCTAGTACAGTGGTACTAAGTGCTAAGACATAAATAGAACAAAGTCTATTTATTTTCAGAAGTAACAAGGCACTAGGAATGTGAGGAACAGAAATCTTGGAGAAAAATGACTCAGAGCAGTGATCCCAGAATTCTGGGTGTTTTAAAACTCTAGGTCATTGGTAAATCCTAAAAAGCATGGGAGTGAGAAGCCAAGAAATCTATCAGAAAGAAATTGAAAACAAACAAACAAAAAAAAGAACAAAGTCGCATACCTACTAAGAGATATAGGGAGAATTTGAACCCAGGCAGTCCAGCTCCAAAGCCTAAGCCCTTAACTGCCAGGTTTAAAGGGAAATCAGGAATAGTCAGTCCAAGGAAACTGTAAAGGATTCTGTGAGTTAACCCAAGCTGGGTCCACCACTGGGACAATAGGGTCATTCATTCACCTGTAAATAATTACTGGCTCAGTATGTGTATTTTACCACAGTCTTTTTAAAAAATTGAAAAAGGTTTACTGGCTCCCAGTACCTGTGTGGCAGTGGGTCCAACCCTGGAGACAAAGCCATGAGCAAGAGTATATGGTTTGTGCCCTCAGGCTAACTGGGAAGGCTGTCATCTGGACCAGTGTTGAGTATGGATGAATAGATGGCCACCTGGGAATGTGCTTGTCTAGAGTGTGAGCTTACGTACATGTAGGCCTGAGTGAGGCGTGTGTGCAAATGGTTTGTTTACTTCTATGTGTACACCTGAGTCTGTATCTATGTTTGGATATACATATATGTAAATTAACTGTGTATTTGGGTGTGTCTGTCCATCCATGTTTTGGTCACTTTAAGGATAAACTTTTTGTTTTCAGGTATGGAACTCGAAGCAGAACTTCCCTCCTTCCAAAAGAGTGGGCAGACGCACAAGATGTAGGTTAAAAATAAGCAAACTTTAATGCTTTCATTGTCCAGGGATCCAGCAGAGAAGAAAGAGGAAGGCCGCTAACTAGGGAAGGGAGTTAGGGTCCTAGTTTCTCACCACCACGGGCAGAAAATGACATGCTGACACAAATGAGGGAGATTGTCCTAATGGCCTATGGCCCCATAGGATGGGTCCTTCCTTATCTGGTGGAGGCAGGGTAGGGGAGTTGTAACTCAAGGGTTCTCATCATCCTGCCAAGTAGTTCTCAACTACTCCAGGAGACATACAACGTTTGGAGACATTTTTGACTGTCAAAACTAGACATCTAGTGGGTAGAGGCCAGGGGTGCTGCTAAATTTCCTACAATGAATAGGATAGCCCCTGCATAATAACGAATTATCTGGCCCCAAATATCCATAGTGCGGAGGTTGAGAAACCCTGTCTAGCCTGAGCAGTTTGTGCCTGCACATGTCCAGTGCCAGGCTGCCTCTGGGAGGTGGCCCTCTTTACAGAGCCAGCAAGTATAATCCCCGCTCTTCTAAAAAAGTGGCCAAAGAGATAGGGCTGGGCTGCCCAGACACAAGGTAAGATTTAAGAATTCTTTAACAATGTATAACTAGAGGCTAAAAACAGCACTGGTGCCAAAATTCTAATTGCGGTATTATAATTGAGTTCCATCAGCCAGCTTTGTATTTATCACCTAAAGGCTATAAATAAATGCATTTATTATAAGGTGATAATAAAGTTAAGTATTAGTCTAGTGACTCAAGAAAGTGATATTTGTGTGCTGGGATGGATTGCTCTGGGGTCCTTTTACGAAGAAAACCCATGTCTGTCTATATACCCACGCAGGTGACTGTGTATGTGTGCACATTAACTTACTCACTCAGCACACACTTTCTGCTTTCTTTTCCATATGTTAAGCCCAGGAGGGAAGCAGGCATAGCTCCTGCCTTCATTGGGTTCACAGTAGGCTTAGTACAAGGGAGACCATATAAAGTGATGAGTGCCAGTTGACTGAGCCAGAAATTGAACCCAGATCTGCCTTTCCACTCCCCTGCATTACCTCCTGATTGTGAGCTCACCAGCGTGTGCTCCTCTCTCTGTAAATGTGTTGTGTGTGTTTGTGGGCATGTGTGATGCGTGCTGATATATTTTTGTATCTTGGGGCATATGCATCCCCATTTATGGATATTGTATTCTTATTCTCATGAATGGTCATGTATGAGTATGCACACATACCTGTAAGCCCCTGCATGTTTGATTTCATTTGTGCCTGTGTGCATATGTTCATGTATCTGTGAGAGGATTGCACGTGTATGTATGTATACGTTGTGCCTTATTAATTGGTTGGGGGGGGTCACCGTGTGGGTCTGTCAGGTCATGTACAAGTGCATGACTTATCACTAAGTTGTGTATGTGTCTGGGTTTTGTTTTTGCCACCCAGGTGTCCCTGGTGGTGAACGTGGCTAGCGAGTGTGGCTTCACGGACCAGCACTACCGAGCCTTGCAGCAGCTGCAGCGGGACCTGGGGCCCCACCACTTCAATGTGCTTGCCTTCCCCTGCAACCAGTTCGGCCAGCAGGAGCCTGATACCAACAAGGAGATTGAGAGCTTCGCCCGCCGCACCTACAGTGTTTCTTTCCCCATGTTTAGCAAGGTCGCAGTCACCGGCGCTGGTGCCCACCCTGCCTTCAAGTACCTGATCCGTGAGTCCTGATCCTTTCCCTCATCTTCTGGTAGCTGGCTGAGGTCATGGCTCCTGGGGCAGCAGGAGCCACTGGCTGGCTGGGTGACCTGGGGCCCCTTCTAGACCCCTGCATGTAGGTTCATGGTCTGTTCCAGCACTAATCTTTGAGGATGCGCTGAGAGATATTCCTGCCTGAAAATATTTCTAACCCCCACCCTGCCCCGCTGCCTTGAGGTTCTCCCTCAGAGTTACTCTTACAGACTTTTCCGGGATCCTGTTTTCATATGCAGGGGTTCTTAAAAGGAGACCAGGCCCTCAGATTCAGTCAATGTGAATTAGTTAAGCTTATGGACTTAGGATAGAGAAACCAAGGCACAGACAGGGGATGCCACATGCCTGGAGAAGGCTGACCAAGACCACTGACAGGTATCTCCTGTCCTGAGTTAGGAGCAAAGTTTGTAGCCCATGGGAGGCAAACCTTTGGAACCAAAAATACCAGATCTTAATATTTCAGAAATAGATCCCTTCTGCATCCCCAGGAGCCTCAGAACCACAAGATGGGGTCATGGGCCAAGCTTGTCATTATGGCCCTGTTTCCTCCCTTGGGCCATTCTCTTCCTTTGGGGGCTCCATTTCTGCCTTCTAGTCCATGCTGCTGACTGCCTTCATATCCCTCACTACCACCCCCCATTCGCCTGGAGGAGTAAATGAAAAACAACAGTGCAGCAAACAAAAGATCCCTTACTGAGGCAGATTTGAATTTTGCTCTATGGGTCAATCCTAATATTTGCTTTTTTTCCCCCTGTGTGTTTTTATTAGTACCTTTCCAGTTCCCATAGTTATAGATCAAACCTCACACTGCTTTAGAAGCAACCGGGGAGCTCTTAAAAGTGGTTTAGACTAGACTTACTGAATCAGGACCCAAGAATCTGTTTATTTTAACCACCCCCATCATACCACCACCACCACCACCATGATTCATATGCAACCAGTCCACAGACTAACATTTGGAAACCGTTAAGATTTCATTTGAGAATAGGGTGTAGACTATTCAATTCAGTAGTTTGAGATCATTAAGAAAGGAGGATCTGATACTGCTTTATCAAGCATTTCACAGAATCCTAAAGCAGTAGTTCTCAACCTTGGGGCCATATTGGTATTTCCTGAAGAGCTTTTAAATAATACTGATGCCTGAATCTTAACACCAGAGATTCCGATTTAAGTAATCTGGTGTGGACTGGGCATCAGCATTTTGTTTTATTTTATTTTATTTTACTTTATTTTATTTTATTTTATTTTATTTTTTTGAAAGAGAGAGAGAGAGCGAGCACATGCACAAGCAGGGGGAGGGGGCAGAGAGAGAGAGAGAGAGAGAAGCAGACTCCCTGCTGAGCAGGGAGCCCAATGTAGGGCTTGATCCCAGGACCCCAAGATCATGACCTGAGCCGAAGGCAGATGCTTAACTGACTGAGCCACCCAGGTGCCCTGTGAGCATCAGGACTTTTAAAAGTTCTTTAGTTAATTCTAACTAACAGAACCACTGCTTCAAGGGAAGGATGGACACTGGTAGTGGAATTCCAGGAGAGGGGATATAGGGAAGCACACTTTGCTCTCCTTCTTCCTTTTTCTCTAGAGACTTCTGGGAAGGAGCCCACCTGGAACTTTTGGAAGTACCTAGTGGCCCCAGATGGAAAGGTAGTAGGGGCTTGGGACCCAACTGTGTCTGTGGAGGAGATCAAGCCCCAGATCACAGCACTCGTGAGGAAGCTCATCCTGAAGAAGCGAGAAGACTTATAACCACTTTCTCTCCTCTCCTACTTTCCCATCCCCCCCCATCCTCCACCTTGAATGGGAGACCAAAGCAAACTCAGTGGTGCTCAATGGTGCTTAGAGGGAGGACCTATGGACTCTCCTTCCTCCATTTTTATCCCATCTACCCCATCACTCCTATGTGGGAAATTCTAGTATTTGGATTATTTGAGTCTTAGAACAACCTATAGGAACTCTTGGCCAATGAGAGCTCTTGGCCAATGAATCACCAGCCAATAAGAACCTCTAGCCCATGAAAACATGTGGCAAATAGAAGTATATCAAGCAATAATCTCCTGCCTATTAAAAACTCTGTAAAATGGGACCAATTCCTACCTCACAGGGCTGTCGTGAGGATGAGGATGAAAGATCTATGAAAGTGCCTAGGGCAGTGCCAGCTCACTGGGAGGCATTCAATAAATGGGTTTTTTGGCTTATAAACCAAAAAATAACTTGTAATCAATAAAAAGTTGTGCCCAACATGAATTTCCAGCCATTGAGAATCCAAGCCAAAGATTTATTTGTTGTTACAATTGTTTTCCTCTGTATCATTTTTTTTAAATTACAAAAGTAATAGAAATAGATTGTAAAATAATACAGGATGATATAAAATAAAAATGAAGATATCCCCCTTGTTTTCTATATCTCACTCCCTGGAGGTAAATAAATACTGTTAGCAATTTGGTACAAAGACTTCCTAATTTTTTTTATCAAGCCAATAATTATTGCCCAATAAGAATTCACTGACCAAAAGTATACTATAATAACAAATAGGCAAAGGATATGAATAGATAATTCACAGAATAATGTAGATGGATAATAAGGATATGAGAAGATTTTTAGCTTCATTAAAGTTGGTAAGATTTTTTTAAATGATAAGACCCATAGTTGGTAAGGATGTGGGGAAATGGGCATTCATAGTAACTGTTGGTGGGACAATGAACTGGCACAAGTTTTTAGGGGGTGATTTGGCAGTATCTTTTAAAACTAAATGTTCATGTCCTTTGATCCATCATTTCTCGTCCTAGAAGTCTCCCAAACTGTGCAAATATGTATGTACGTCATTCATAATAGTGAAAATTGGATGCAACCCTGTATCCATCAATATGGTCTGATAATGAATTATGGTACAAATCCAAATGGTACACTAATACAGTTATTAAAATGAATGAATTAGGGGCACCTGACTGGCTTAGTCAGTAGACCATGTGACTCTTGGTCTCAGGATTGAGTTCAAGCCCCACATTGGGTGTAGAGATTACTTAAAAATATAATATTTTTAAAAATCTAATTCATTCATTTTATTTTAATTTTTTTTTAGATTAAAAAAAAAAAAAAAGTTAAGTAATCTCTACACCCAACATGGGGCTTGAACTCACAACCTTGAGACCAGGAGTCACACGCTCTACTGACTGTGCCAGCCAGGTGTCCCAAAATGAATGAACTAGATTTCTTTTTTTTTTTTTTAAGATTTTATTTATTTATTTGACAGAGATACAGACAGCCAGTGAGAGAGGGAACACAAGCAGGGGGAGTGGGAGAGGAAGAAGCAGGCTCATAGCGGAGGAGCCTGATGTGGGGCTCGATCCCATAATGCCGGGATCATGCCCTGAGCCGAAGGCAGACGCTTAACTGCTGTGCCACCCAGGTGCCCCTGAACTAGATTTCTATATGCTACCATAGAAAAAGTTGTCCAAAAGTGAAGAAA
Source organism: Ursus americanus (assembly GCF_024610735.1). NCBI lineage: Eukaryota > Metazoa > Chordata > Mammalia > Carnivora > Ursidae > Ursus > Ursus americanus. Next base: position 10,175,093 of record NC_142138.1, read on the forward strand.
GGGCAGCTTGTAAAACAGAATGAATACATACGCACCACACAAATCTAGTATAGGGGTACCTGGCTGCTCAGTCTGTAGAGCATGGACTCTTGATCTTGGGGTTGTAAGTCCAAACCCCATGTTGGGTATAGAAATTACTTAAAAATAAAATCTTTTTTAAAAAAATCCAGTATAAAGAAGTATAATATTTTTATCAAAATTTTTTGAGATTAAGTGAGAGGAAGAGAGAGGAATATAGACCAAACTATTTTTTTTTTAAGATTTTTATTTATTTATTTGAGAGAGAGGGAGCATGGGAGGAGGAGCAGAGGGACAGGCAGACTCCCACCCCCTGAGTGCCGAGCCCGACTCCAGGCTGATGCGGGGCTCAATCTCAGGACCCTGGGATCATGACCTGAGCCAAAGTTAGATGCTTAACCAATTGAGCCACCCAGGTGCCCCTAGACCAAACTATTAATGGTGGTTGTCAATGAGGGAGTCAGGGGAAAGAGGGGATAACAGGAGACCTTCCCTGTCTTTGTTATGTATTTCTGTAATGTTTGAATTTTGTATGTAAAATATGTATTTCACTTTTATAGAAATATAAAAAGAGGCAGCTAAAAACTGAGATGATGGGCAAAGTCACTGATCAATAATTTATTAGCCAGTAAGAATTTCATGTCCACTCCTCCCAAGGTCACTCTTCTAGAAGACAGACTCAGATTTAAGTCCTGCCCCTGACTCACAGACTGAGCAAACTGTTGCCTCTTTGGAGGCATGGACAATGAAAGGGTTGAACTGTGCTTATAGTTCTTCCAGTGTCCCTTAATGGTACCTCTCAAAAGCTACCCAGAGTAAATGAAGGCTCTCTGTGAGCAGACCACAAGCCCCACTATGGTGGCCTCCAGCCTGCCCTTACACACTCTGCTCCAAGTTCCAGCTCTGCATATGCTGTGCACACACACACACACACAATGAAATGCAGCAATCACAGAAATGTTCGTGATGGACACCTCAGAACTACATTCTCCATGCCCCTCTTTCTAGGTTTTACCCCTTTCTCCTTTCTCTTTGAGTGCTCCTTCCTTCTCAGTATCTGTTGATGTCTCTTCCTCCTGCCCACTCCTACCTTGTTGGTCTTCCTTCGGGTGACAGGCTGGTCCTTCTTATCACTCCATGTGCTCTTTTGCAGCCATCTCATTTTTTTCTCATAGTTTTGACCACCATCAATGCCCTATTTTTTTTAAAAGATTTTATTTATTTACTTATTTACTTACTTATAGCTAGCTGGGGGAGGGGCAAAGGAAGATGGAGAGAGAATCTCAAGCAGACTCCAAGCTGAGCGTGGAGCCTGTCATGGGGCCGGATCCCTTAACCCTGAGGTCATGACCTAAGCCAAAATCAGGAGTCAGGCGCTTAACCAACTGAGCCACCCAGGCACCCCACCATCTACACCCTACTGACACCCAAACCTCTACCTTGTATCTACCCTGGACTCATACTCATTTGCCTAGTGGGCATGTCTACAGACATTTCAGTTCAACATGCCCAGAGCTAAACTCATCATCTCTCCCTGACACACCTCTCTCCCTTCCACTCAGCCTTCGCAGAACCCCAAAGCCTTTCCTTTCACACACCACTCACTCTCTACACTACTATTATTTAAGTGACTGTTCTCCTTTCTTTCCTTAGCACAGCACCTGGCCTTTAGCATATATAATTTAATTATAAAGTAAGCATTTTGAGCACCAGCTCCATGCTGTCCCTGACCAGAACCGATCTAGAAACCAAAGATAAGCAGTTTCCCCCAGAAATTTAGAGTCCAGCTGAGGATTTTGCAGTCACAAGTCGGCCTTTATTCCTATGCTTTGTCAGTGTTCTGCTGCTCCCATGTCCCCTCTAATGTGCAAGAGCTCCCTACGGAAAAAAAAGCTCACTTTAAATCCTTATCAACTGTTAAGGTAGTCATTGGCTAACAGGTATCTGCTAACAACTCAGTTTTAAATTAATCCCTTGGTAATCAGCTAACACTTGAGTAGTTAATATTTTATTTTCTACTGGCACTTTAGTTATCTTCTAACACTTTATTTATAAGCAATACACTTTATTTACTGGGTTTTATCTTAGCTCTTAGTAGTTCAGCTATTGCCAAGCCTTAATTATTAATCAATATTTTAGTTATCTGCTTAAATCTTATACTGATTGCTTAGCTATCTGCTATTAGTTTAGAGTAAATTAGCAAACCAGAGACCACCAGTTAGGAATTTAGAGAGGGGTCATTTCTGGCTGTGGATATGACAAAGTCCTTTGTGTTTGGCTGACCGCTCCTTCATCAACTGGTCCCAGGTCCTTCAAGAAAGGGAGGTCCATCCTCATTACTTTTTTACCTCTCTGAGCTGGGCTAGAGTGTGGTGAGAGGAGAGTATGACTATGAGGGTGCTTCCTGGAAAGTTATGCTTGGAAGGGACATTCATTCAACAAATATTTCTTGAGCACTGTTTATGTGTCAAGTTCTGCACTAGGTTCTAGGGATACATCAGTGAACAAAACAGGCATGTTCTCAGCTGCCGTGGCACTTAGAGAATAGTGGGAAAGACAAGCATTAAACAAATAATTATACCAATTATTATGTAATTATGATAAGCACCAGGAAGAAGTACAGGGAGGCTGGCATTGGAGCTACTCTGGAGTTCAGAGGTCTCCCTGAGGAATGGCATTTAAGCCAAGAGCTGAAATTTTATTTTATTTATTTAATTATTTTTAAGATTTTATTTATTTATTTATTTATTTGAGAGAGAGGGTGCACAAGGTAGGGAGGGGCAGAGGGAGTGGGAGAAGCAGGCTCTCTGCTGAGCCAAAAGCAGATGCTTAACCTACTAGCCACCCAGGCACCCAAGAGCTGACATTTTAATAAGAGTTAGGGGAAAGAGGGGCACCTGGGTGGCTCAGTTGGTTAAGCGTCTGCCTTTGGCTCAGGTCATGATCCCAGGGTCCTGGGATCGAGCCCCGCACTGGGCTCCTTGCTCAGCGGGGAGTCTGCTTCTCCCTCTGCCTGCTGCTCCCCCTGCTGTGTTCTCTCTCTCTCTGACAAATAAATAAATAAAATCTTAAAAAAAAAAAAGTTAGGGGAAAGAAGTGGGAAGTTCCTAAGTAGATAGAGGCCCTAAAGAAGGAAGATACTCAATAGGATGGTGACAGTGCTGCCTGGAGCCATGTGATAAGGGGAAGGGCGAGAGAGGTAGTCAGGGGCCAGATCAGTCAGGGCCTTGTGGAATCCAGGTGAAAAATGATAGTGACCTGACTTAGCGTAACAGAGCCTGTCTTCAGTCCTAAATCTGAAGGCCAGAAATAAACTCTGGGGCAGAGGCAGACTCTGAACTACTGATAGGAGAAGAGGCTGCTCTGCTGGCTGCCTGGAAGACAGATCACTATGGAGACACCTGGGGTAGGCAGGCAGAACTGGCAGATCCCAGTTCCAGCAGGGCCAGCCTGGCAGTTGAGGGAGGGGACTGCCAAGGCCTGGGTACCTACAAATCACCAAGTGGACTCCACCCTGAGAGACTGCACGGCAGGTGGTCAAAGGGGTACATTTCAAAAAAAAAAAACCAAAAAACAGAACACTGGCTTGGGTATAATAAAAACCTGTGCAGCTCCCCCTCTTCCCCACATCTCCTTTAGTCCCTACATCTTAGCTCTCACCTGTGGCTTTTACCACTTTGTGTTAGGATGGAGATTTGGCAACTATGACAGGAACCCAAAGTAAACACATCCTCAAATAAAATAAAAGTTTATTTCTATCCTATGTAAAAGCTGGACCTTTAGCCAGGTTAATGGCTCTGCCAGCCTTAGGATATTGCCATCATTTGCACGATCCAAGACAGCTGGCCACCTCAACACTATCTATACCTTTTTTTTTTTTAAAGACTTTATTTATTTATATTTTATTTTATTTATTGAGAGTGTGTGACCAGGGATGGGGCAGAGAGAGAGGGAGAGAGAGAATCCCAAGCGGACTCTGTGCTGAGCACAGAGCCCGACACGGGGCTCAATCCCACCACCCTGAGATCGTGACCTGAGCTGAAACCAAGAGTCAGATGCTCAACTGACTGAGCCACCCAGGCGCCCCTCAACCCTATACTTTTAAGTGAGGGCACAACAGTATATCCTACAGGTCAGAAGAACTTAACCAAATAGCCCCTCAGACAAGGATCACTGAGAAATAAAGTTTTTATTTGTATGGCCATGTGCCCAGATGAAAATTGGGAGTTTCATTAACATAGAAGAAGGGGAGAACAAATAGCCCCAACAGTTAGGGGGCAGGAACAAAAAGCCCCACGTCTTAACATCTTTCAATTCTCTCCCCTCTCCTTCTTGCTACCATTATCCTAACTCAAGACTTCCCATCCTTCTAGCTCATCAGCTTGGTTCCAGCTCCCTCCTCCAATCCGTCCTTCACATCACAAGCTAAATGATGCTCCAGAAAGCACATCTGAGCCTATCATCTCACTGCTTCACTGAGTCCTCCATTCCTGTTCTTGGAGTAAAGGCTCAGTTCCTTAATCTGCCATTCAAAGTCCTTGTGCTTCATCTTCCTCTATTTCTTGCCATATTCTCCTTACTCCTTGCTCCCATTGCACAGGTAAAAAATTGTCTCACTTTCCTTAATTTGCTATATTGATATTGCCTTATCCCTCTTGTATTCTTTGAGTATAAGAAATGCTTGGCTCAGAGTAGGTGTTTAAAGGCATTTGTCAACGGACTGACCTCATTGTCATCATCTGTGTTTCTGAATGTCCCAAGGACTGTCTGACCCCTGCATCGGGTAGACTCCTCCCACAGAAGGCGTGACCCATCTCAGTGAGATGGGAAAGCCCAGTCAGAAGACCCCTTCCTCTAATCCCTTAGAATATAAGTGCTCCACTCTGATCGCATGGCTAATTGAGCCCTGCTCATTGTTCTCCAGCGGGAGTGCCAGGGCCACCATCGTCTTTGGTACTAGTGATGATTATATGGGGCACTAAAAAATTATTTGTTGTTGGGGCGCCTGGGTGGCTCAGTCGGTAAAGCATCTCCCTTGGGCTCAGGTCACGATCCTGGGGTCCTGGGATGGAACCCTGAGTCAGACTCCCTGCTCAGTGGGGAGCCTCTTCTCCCTCTCCCTCTGCCCCTCCCTCCCACTTTTGCACTCTCTCTCAAATAAATAAATTAAATCTTTAAAAAATTATTTGCTGTTTACCTGAAATTCAATTTTAACTAGCCACTCTATATTTTATCTGGCAATCCTTCCCTGGATTGAACACCATGTAGTAGGGAGTTGAGCTAATAGCCTCTAGGATTCCAGGGCGTTCAACTCTAGGAAACAAAGATCCTAACTCTTCTGATTTACCTTGTTCCTCCCAATGAAAGCAAAAACTCTTTTCAGAATTAAAGTAGAAGAGCTGAGAGGCACCTGGGTGGCTCAGCCGTTAAACGTCTGCCTTCGGCTCAGGTCATGATCCCAGGGTCCTGGGATCAAGCCCCACATCAGGCTCCCTGCTTGGCGGGAAGCCTGCTTCTCCCTCTCCTACTCCCCTTGCTTGTGTTCCCTCTCTCGCTCTCAGTCAAATAAGTAAATAAAATCTTAAAAAAAAAGTAGAAGATCGGAGAACAATAGTTAACAGGTTAATTGACATGACCAATGACAATACCCACTTAGAAGCTGTGTAACCCTGGAACTGTCACTGAACCTCATGAAACCACCATCACTCCGTCTAGCCAATAAAAGAAAATCAAAATGTTACCTAATAAACACTGGGCACTGTGCTAGACACTTCTATGTGTTCTCTCACCTGGAATATTCAGAAAAACTAATGTATGAAAAGGCACTCTGTAAGTGGAAATGGGCTGTAACAAATATGAAACAGTATTATCATCAGTGTAGTACTTGTCTGCAGTTGATTTCCTTTACTGACTCTTGTGGGGAAAGAAGCTTCCCTATCTTGGTCACATTGCAGAGGAAAGACACTGCCTAGGACGTAAAATAAAGACAAGTGGTTTTTAATTAAGGGTGATTTTGCTCACCAGGGAACATTTGGCAATATCTGGGGACATTTTTTGTTGTCACAACTGGGGGATGGGTACTACTGGCATCTAGTGGGTAAAAGCCACAGAAGCTGCTAAACATTCCATAATGCACAGGACTGTCCACCACAACAAAGAATTATCTCAAAATGTCACTACGTTGAGAAATCCTAAGCCTACAGTATTGCAAAGCAGGATCACATCCCAGCTCTGCTGCTTAGCAGCTGGGTGACTCATAAGCAAACTACTTTACCTCTCTGGGCCTCAGTGTCTTCCTCTGGGATGTGGGGGATATTAATAGCACTTAATTCATAAGCCTATTGAGTTGATTAAATGCTAATACACCCACAAACCACTGCCATGTCTGACACATAGTAAATATCCAGTAAATGATAGTTCTTCTTTTGGTTATTTAGGGATTACTGTCTCCATTTAAAAGACAGGAAATTGAGGCTCAGAGAGGGGAACAGACTTGTCCAAGATCAAGAGAAAAGACAGTTCCAGCCCTAGGATTGACAAATGTCACTAAGAATCTTCTGTAGACAAATGCTGTAGTTTTCTTGTGTGTGGACCTAATGTGAGACATAATCCTTGCTCTCAGCAAAGTGGAAGGAAGAGGAGGACTAACCTTTCCCGAGTGCTCACATACCTCTATCTCATTTCTATAAAGTAGGTATTTTGATTTCCATTTTACAGATGAGGCTAAGTAAGGAGTCCAAATTCTCCCAGGAAGTCAACTGCCAAACAGAGACAGGCTGATCTGGTACCAAAGTCCTTGCCTTTCCCTATTCTCTGCTTCCTGGACTCTGGTAACACTCCAGCTAGGACAGGGGGGTTAAGGTTAGAGACATAATCCGGGAAGACGCCAAGACATTCACTCCAGACTGCAGAAATCTTGGAGTAAATTCAGAAGTGGCGGATTGTGGGCTGAAAAGAACTGTGAATGTGAAAAATGCTTACTAACATGTAAAGTGCTGGATTCATGTTGAGACCAGAGAAGGAGGTAGTCAAAGGAGTGTTTCCTTGAGCTTTGGGGACTGACGGAACCAGGACAAAACCGACTGGGTCCCCAGATGAGTAGTTTAACCTCTCTAAGGCTCGATATATATAATACCTACATATTTATATATAAAATACTCATATTTCAGAATGATTTGTTCAGTTATTAATTGCTCCCTGAGACATAATTGACCTTTACGGCCATGCAGGTTTTGAAGATGTGCAGCAGAAGAGACAAGTGGAAATTGAAATCTGGCCTGAACTCTAATTACCCATCCTTACCTTTGGCATAGAGCTACATCAGGCCACAGGAAGGGTCACTTTTTTTTCTGATATGCACAAAGGAACAAAGGCAGTACAAAGCAGCAGCCCTGCCTTCAAGAAGAAGACCCTAAGCTGAATGCAGTGGAACTGGGGCTGAGGCAGGTACAACTTCCATCAAAGAGGAGCCTGAAGAGTAGTCTGAAGCTGTGATTGCTAAAAGAGATGATAGCACATAGAAGGTGCTCAATGAATGGTACATACAGTCAGGAGAACACATACTGCAAAAAAGAATGATACCCGGAGAGCTGCTCAAAGAAAGGCTTCCTGCAGAAGGGGTTTCTTCGAGCTGGACCTTGAAGGGTGGAGAGGATTTAGATAAGCACAAGGGGGACTATATGAGCAAAAACTCGGGAGAGAAGGGTCTTTTCTCAGGTCAGACTGGTTAAATCGGAAGCTTCCTTTAGGAAAGAAAAGGCAGGTATAGCTGGAGAGATAGCGAGAGTTCAGATTTTATTTTTTATTTTTTATTTTATTTTATTTTTTAAAGATTTTATTTATTTGACAGAGAGAGACACCGTGAGAGAGGGAACACAAGCAGGGGGAGTGGGAGAGGAAGAAGCAGGCTTCCTGCTGAGCAGGGAGCCCAATATGGGGCTTGATCCTAGGACCCTGGGATCATGACCTGAGCTGAAGGCAGATGCTTAACGACTGAGCCACCCAGTCACCCCTTTATTTTATTTTTTTTAAAGATTTTATTCATTTATTTGTCAGAAAGAGAGAGCACAAGCAGGGGGAGCAGCAGGCAGAGGGACAAGAAGGCTCCCCACTGAGCAAGAGGCCAATGCAGGACTTGATTCCAGGACCCTGGGATCATGACCTGAGCCGAAGGCAGATGCTTAACTGACTGAGCCATCCACGTGTCCCGAGAGTTCAGATTTTAGAGGTAAAACTGGAATCACTGGGGCTATTCCAACAGCTCAGGACACATCTTTACAAAATCTCTGTTTATGAATATGTGGTGGAAAATAATCAAGTACACGGGGGGGAAAAAGAAAGAATTGCATAATCTGCCTCAAAACTCAAAAGAATTTTTTTTGACATTATACTAGAGATCCTAGACAATGTAACAAAACAAGGGAAAAAACTGAAAGGCATAAGCTGGAAAGAAAAAGTAAAACATTATTATTATGTTGCCTGTGAATAAATTACATTTTTATGTTAACATAAAAAATCTTAAAGTGGTCTACAAAAAAAGCTACTAGAACTAATAAGTGAATTTAGCAAGCTCTCAGAATACAAGGTGAATACACAAAAATAAATTGTATTTCTACATACTAGCAACAAACAATTGTACAATCACATTAAAAATGTCATTTACAATAGCATCAAAAATAGAAAAGGGATAAATTTTACAAAATATGTACAAGACCTATACATAAGAGTACAAAGCACTCCTGAGAGAAACTACAGAAGAACTAAATAAATGAAAAGATATACCATGTTTATGGATTGGGAAACTAAATATTAAGATGTTAATTCTCTCCAAGTTGATCTATTAATTAAATGCAATCCTGAGCAAAATCCCAGCAGGGTTTTGGGGGGCGGAAATTGACAAACTGATTCTAAAACTTATATGGGGACGCCTGGCTGTCTCAGTTGGAAGAGTATTCAGCTCTTGATCTTCGGGTTGTGAGTTTGAACCCCATGTTGGGTGTAGATTGCTTAAATAAATAAAATTTAAAAAAAACTTACATGGAAATGCAAGGACCTAGAATTACTAAAACAATTTTGAAAAATAAGGACAAAGAGGATTTTTACACTACCTGATTTCAAGACTTATTTATAAAGCCACAGAATGGTACTGGATTAAGGATAGATTCAGATCAATGAAATACAATAGAGAATCTGGAAATAAATCCACACATTTATAATTGAGTTTTGACAAAGGTGTCAAGTTAATTCAATGGGAGAAAGGACAATTCCTTTCAAAGGATGATTTTGGAACAATTGGATATCCATATGTATTTTTTTGGTAAGTTTTATTTATTCAAGTAACCTCTATACCCAACATGGGGCTTGAACTCACAACCCTGAGATCAAGAGTCACTAACTCTTTTGACTGAGCCAGCCAGGTGCCCTTGAAGATCCATATGTAAAAGTGCACTTCAACCACTGCGTCACAATAGACACAAAAACTAACTCAGAAAGATAAACATAAAACTTCTAGAAAAAAGGGGCGCCTGGGTGGCACAGCGGTTAAAGCGTCTGCCTTTGGCTCAGGGCGTGATCCCGGCGTTATGGGATCGAGCCCCACATCAGGCTCCTCTGCTATGAGCCTGCTTCTTCCTCTCCCACTCCCCCTGCTTGTGTTCCCTCTCTCGCTGGCTGTCTCTATCTCTGTCGAATAAATAAATAAAATCTTAAAAAAAAAAAAAACTTCTAGAAAAAAAACACAGGAAGGCTGCTGGGAAGATGGAGTAGGAGGATTCTGGGCTCACCTCTTGCCACATGGGCACCTAGAGAAAACCCACATTGGCATAAATAACCCAGAAAGCCACCAAAGACTGGCAGAACAGACTCTCCAAAGCCCAACGTAGAAAAGAGGCTACAGCAAAGCAGATCCACCCCCTCTGATTGCTCTTGGCAAGATCCCATCAAAGCAGCACCACAAGCCTGGCAGTGTGCAAGCAGCCCAGACAAGGGCCAACACCACTCCAATGTGAGTCCTGCTCCAGGGAGAGGGGAAGATAACCACACACTGGTCTGACTGTGACCCTAGCAGTGGGCTGGGGACAGGCAGCTGGTCTGACTGCAGGCGCCACACACCAACAAAAGCTTCTCAGGAGACAACACAGGGAAGTGCCTGCAGGTTGGTGCTACTTCATCTCTGGCAAACACCTGGTCTTACTCAACTCAAGCCCAAGGCAGCCCTGGACCAGCCCACTAACACCACAGGCATCAGACTCTGCCCACAACAGGCAGAGAGCCATTACAGACTGGACTGAAGGCAAACACAGCTCTACCACAATGGAAGGACACCCTTGTAGCAACGGACACAGGAGATACCCCCAAAGCACCATTTTCTGGTGAAAAGGAGACATTGCACTGCAGGACCTCTTCTTCAGAAAACCACTACTTTCAAGTGTGAGAGACATAGCTGACTTTCCTAACACATAGAAACAGACACAACAATAGACAAAATGAGGAGACAGAGGAATATGTCCCAAATGAAAGAGCAAAATCAGAGCAAGAGACCTAAACAAAATGGAGATTAGTAATATGTCTGATTGTGAATTTAAAGTAATGCTCATAAAGATACTCACTAGAATTGAGAAAGGAGTGCAGGACCTCCATGAGACCCCCACCAAGAGATAGGAGATGTGAAAAAGAACCACTTAGAAGGGCGCCTGGGTGGCACAGCGGTTAAGCGTCTACCTTCGGCTCAGGGCGTGATCCCGGCCTTCTGGGATCGAGCCCCACATCAGGCTCCTCTGCTATGAGCCTGCTTCTTCCTCTCCCACTCCCCCTGCTTGTGTTCCCTCTCTCGCTGGCTGTCGCTGTCTCTGTCTCTGTCGAATAAATAAATAAAATCTTAAAAAAAAAAAAAAAGAACCACTTAGAGCTATTGGACTCACTAAATGGAAATAAAAATAGACCACCTGGAATAAATAGCAAACAAGAGGAAGTAGAAGAACGGATCAACAACCTGGAGGACTGAGTAATGGAAAGTAATCAAGCTGAGCAGATGAGAGGTGGAAAAATATCCAAAATGAGAATAGACCCAGGGAACTCAGTGACACTATCAAGCATACCAGTCGCATGTTAGGGATCGCAAAAGGAGAAGAACAAGAAAAGGGGGCAGAAGATTTGTCTGAAGAAATAATAGCTGAAAACTTCCTGAATCTGGGGAAGGAAAGAGAAATCCAGATCCAGGAGGCCCAGAGGGCCCCCAACAAAACCAACCCAAAGAGGTCTGCACCAAGACACAAAATAAATAAGATGGGCAAAAGTAGTGATAAAGAGAGAATTATAAAAGCAGCAAGAGAAAGGAAAGCAGTTACATACAAGGGAAACCCCATAAGGCTATCAGTGGGTTTTTCAGCAGAAACTCTGAGAGTTTCTCTGAAGTTACTCTGAGAAAGCAGCATGATATATTCTAAGTGCTAAAACAGAAAATCTACAGCCAAGAATACTCTATCCAGCAAGGTTTTCATTCAGAATAGAAGGAGAGGTAGAGTCTCCCAGAAAAACAAAAGTTAAAAAGCAAAACCAGGGGGCGCCTGGGTAGCGCAGTCGTTAGGCGTCTGCCTTTGGCTCAGGACGTGATCCTGGCGTTCTGGGATCGAGTCCCACATCGGGCTCCTCCACTGGGAGCCTGCTTCTTCCTCTCCCATTCCCCTGCTGTATTCCCTCTCTCTCTGGCTGTCTGTCACATAAATAAATAAAATCTTTAAAAAAAAAAAAAAAAGCAAAACCAGCCATGTCCCCATTACACACGATGCCCTCAGCCTGTGGGTCCCAAATTCACAGTCCAGCCACCCTCCTGCCTGAGTCAGCATGCATGTCTTGCCACCTGCTCAATGCCAGTCAACACCCCTTCACCTCAGCTTGACAAGGACTCAAACTGACACTCTTCCCCTCAAATTCCAGCCCCTGTGCTCAAGTTTGTGGACAAAAGTGAGCATAATTATAACAGCAGAGGGAAGCAACCCAAATAATGACTCTAATTCTGTGGACTATATAATAGATAAAAAGAGTGTGCTAGGCTGAGAACATCTCCAACAAGCACATCAAAGAACAATATATACAGCATGATTCTGGTTAGTAAAAGAAGCAAACTCGGGAAAAATAAAACAAGATGAAATCAGAGAGGAAGACAAACCATAAGAGACTCTTAATCGCAGGAAACAAACTGAGGGTTGCTGAAGGGGAGGGGGTGGGAGGACAGTGTAACTGGGTGATGGGCATTAAGGAGGGCACATGATGGAATGAGCACTGGGTGTTATATACAACTGATAAATCACTGAACTCTACCTCTGAAACTAGTAATACACTATATGTTAATTAATTGAATTTAAGTTAAAAAAAAAAGGAACGCCCCCCCCCAAAAGAAAACATAGGAGAAAATCTTTGCCATCTTGAGGTAGATAAAGACTTTTTTAGATAGAACCTCGCAAGCACAATCTTTTTTTCCTCAAGATTTATTTATTTATTTGAGAGAGAGGAAGAGAGAGAAGGAGAGAGAGAGAAAGAGCACATGTACGCACACAGAGGGAGAGGGAGAGGGAGAAGCAGACTCCCCACCAAAAGGGAGCCCAATGTGGGGCTTGGTCCCAGGACCCCAGGATCATGACCTGAGCTGAAGGCAGACGCCACCCAGGCGCCTCCCAGCAGCACAATCTTAACAGAAAAAAGTGATAAATTGGAGTATCAAAATTTTTAATTTCTGCTTTTTAAAAAAATATATTTATTTATTTATTTATTTATTTGAGAGCGAGAGTGCATGAGCAGGAGGAGCAGAGGGAGAGAGAGTATCTGAAGCAGACTCTCTGCTGAGCGTGGAGTCCTACGGGGCTCAACCTCACCCTGAGATCAGACCGAAGCTCAAAACAAGAGATGGAAGCTTAACCGGCCGCGCCACCCAGGCACCCCTAATTTCGGCTTTTTGGAAATCACCTTTAAGAAAATGAGAAGGCAGGGGCACCTGGCTGGTGCCATACAGCATATGACTCTTGGTTTCCAGGTTGTGAGTTTGAGCCCCACACGGAGTGTAGAGATTACTTAAAAAATAAATAAGTAAAGTCTTTAAATATTAAGTAAAATAAAATGAGAAGGCAAATCACAGACTGGGAAAAAATACATAGTAATATATTTGATAAAAGGTTTTGTGTGTAGAATATATAAGAGCTGTTATAATTCAATGCAATTTAAAAATAGGCATAATAGGCTCAGTCGTTAAGCGTCGGCCTTCGGCCCAGGTCATGATCCCAGGGTCCTGGGATCGATTGGGCTCCCTGCTCAGCAGGGAGTCTGGTTCTCCCTCTGCCTGCTGCTCCCCTGGTCATGCTTGCTCTCTCTCTCTCTCTTTCTCTGTCAAATGAATAAATAAAACCTAAAAAAAAAAAAAAGAAGAATGGTCAAAATAAAAAAATACTGATAAAACCAAGTGCTGGGGTGGATGTAGAGCACTGCCTCTTTTTTTTTTTTTTTTTTTTAAGATTTTATTTATTTACTTGAGAGAGAAAATGAGAGCCTGGGGGAGTGGGGGCAGGAACAGAGTGGGAGGGAGAGAGATGAGCAGACTCTACGCTGAGCATGGAGCCCAATGTGGGGCTCAATCCCAGGATCATGACCTGAGCTGAAACCAAGAGCTGGATGCTTAATCAACATAGCCACCCAGGTTCCCCTGGAGCCTTGCCTCTTATACATTGTTGGTGGGGTGCAAAATGGTACAGCCACTCTAAAAAGCAGTTTCGTAACTTCTATAAAGTTAAACATACATCTACCCTATTACCCAGAAATTCTACTCCTAAGTATTTACCAAAGAGAAATGAAAATATATGTGTGCACATGGGTGCGCACACACACACAAAAGCATACATGTAAAAATGTGCATAGCAACTTTATTCATAATAGTCCCAAACTGGCAACAATCCAAATGCCTATTAATGGTTGAGTGGATACACAAATTGTAGTATTTCCATATAATGAGTATATATCCATGTATTCGGCAATAAAAAGGAAGAACTATCTGTACATGCAACAATCTCTGAGTATCTCAAAGGCACTGTGGTGAGGAAAAGAAGTCAGACACAAAAGACTTACCATCCAATTCCATTAACAAAGTTCAAGAACAGGCAGAACTTATCTGTAGGGACAGAGAGTAGAGCAGTGGTGTTTAAGGCAAAGCTGGGGGTGGAAATGTGTTGTATGTTGACTGTGGTGGTGGTTACATGAATGCATACATTTGTCAAACTCACTAAGCTATACAATTAAAATGGGCATGTTTTATTGTTTGTAAAATATACCTCAATAAAATTGATTTTAAAAGAAGGAAAAAACCTCAAGAGAAGCATCACTATATAGCAATAAAAGAAATTGAAAGGAAACTAAACGTTGAAGAAAATGGATAAATCATCATATATTCACTAAATGGAAAGCTACATAGCAGCAAAAATGGATGAACCATATACATCAGTACAGACAAAGCTCACAAACATAAGATTGTGTGAAAAAAAAAAAAAAGGTTCCAGAAGAATACATGCCGTATAATGATTTCTATTTAAAGTTTTATCACATGTAGGGACACTTGGGTGGCTCAGTTGGTTGAGCTTCAGACTTGGTTTTGGCTCAGGTCATGATCTCAGGGTCCTGGGTTCAGCCTTCCTCAGGCTCTGCTCTCAGCCAGGGGTCTGCTTGAGGATTCTCTCCCTCTCCCTCTCCCTCTCCCTCTGCCCCTCCCCCCTGCTTGTGCCCTCTCTCTCTCTCTCTTTCACATAAATAAATAGATCTGAAAAAAATAATAAAAACAGGGAGAGTAATACTGCACAGAATTGTTGCAGGTTTTAAAAGAGTGGATGAAAATCACAGAACACAATCTTGAGATTACAGTGTGTTCTCCATAAATGTGAGTTCTCCCTGCTCACCCCTCCTTCCTATACTTTCTTTCCCTTGTGGTATTAGAGACTCTGGTCCTCCGACTTCAGTTGGGGAGGGAGTTGGTGGAACAGGACTCTGATCAGTTACTGGCTGTGTAGCTTTGGGTAAATCACTTAATCTCCCTGAGTCTCAGTTACTTTGCAAGATGGGAAGAATAACACCTATCTCAAAGGAAGTTTTCAAGGACTATATGGCATACAAGATGGGGAACTTCCAGGTATTTAGTAGGTCTACAATAAGTGCCTGCAGGAAGAACAAGCATTAGGATAGCATTTAGGCCCAAAGAGCTACAGGATTTTAGCATAGGCTCCACAGAGCTCAAGGACTCCAAGGTTAGAGTTCAGGGGGGTGGTGCATAAACTTATAATGGGAAAAAATTACATCCTGTTTTCACTAACCTCTAATTGGAATTTAGCATTTCTTTTTGTCATGCAGGTAAGCAACAAATCACAGTACTATTTAGCAGGACCTGTGACTCTGTCACCAATAGAAATCATAGTTTCGTATTACATTACAATAACAATATCTTAAAAATGCTGTTTATTCACCACCTCAAAATTACAATACCTAATAGACCAATCTCTAGATCTTGTTATTAAATGTTTAAGAAAGACATTCATAAAATAAATACATTTTTTTAAAGATTTTATTTATTTGATAGACTGAGAGAGAAAGAGAGAGACAGCGAGAGCACACAAGCAGGGGGAGCAGCAGAGGGAGGGGGAGAAGCAGGCTCTCCGCTGAGCAGGGAGTCCGATGTGGGGCTCGATCCGAGGACCCCGGGATCATGACCTGAGCTGAAGTCAGACATTTAACCGACTGACCCACCCAGGCACCCCTCAAAATATTTTTTAAAAAATATTTATTTTATGGGGTGCCTGGGTGGATCAGTCGGTTAAATGTCTGACTTCAGCTCAGGTCATGATCTTGGGGTCCTGGGATCAAGCACCACGTCAGTCTGCATGCTCAGTGAGGAGTCTGCTTGTGGCTCTCCCTCTCCCTCTGCCCCTCCCCCTGCTTGTGCTCTCTCTCCCAAATAAATAAATAAAATCTTTAAAAAATATTTTGATAATGATTCTATATAACTGGTATTCTTATTATCTTAAGTAATTTACTTTTTGTGGTTAAAAGTACTCTTCTGAATAAGGGTCTGTAAGTCTTCGTCAAAACACCAAAGGAACCCTTGGCCAAACAAACCTGGATGCCAGTCCTGCCTGGGCCATCGACTGCTATGTGACATTGGGTTTGTTATTTCTCAGGGGCATAATCACCCCTGTCTGGCTCACCCCACAGGGTTGTTGGGAGAATAAATTAATTCTTGGCTGGGAAAAGTCTCTGGAAACTGTTGGCAGCTTCACAATTTTCCCAAAAGTCAGAGCAGAGTGCTTTCTACCTCCCAGCTAAACCCTGTCTCCAGGAGACCTCTCTCCTTTCCACAGGATTTCCACTCTGCCCTTTACTCTGCATCTGATAAATAAAGAGGCCAAAGTGCACCTCCATTAGGGTATGCCATCCAGCCTCCAGTTTGCAGAGAGGCACAGCTCGGTAGAAAGGTTTTCTGGGGGACAATAACAATTCCCTCCAATTTTCATATTTGACCTTATTGTGACCCTCAAGGACACTACCCCCTTGAAATTCTTCCTCTCTCCTTCAGACAGTGACTGTTTTGCAGCCATGGTCCCTACACTTCCCCTTTCTGTCCCGTCCTATGATCATCTGTGTGACTCCCCCACCATACTGTGTGTTTCTCAAGGGCAGACCCGGATCTGAGTCCTCTCAGGGGCTCCAGTGCTCTGCTCAAAAGCATGGCACACATTAGTATCTTAGAAGCTGGCTAAATGAAGAAAGGTAACCTGAAACACAGAAAGAAAAACTGGAAAAGGGGGAGAGCTAGGGCTTGAGCCCAGATTGCCTGATGCCCATGTTTATCCCACCACACCCAAAGCACAGGATGGAGAAACCTGGGAGTCCCAAGTCATCACAATAACTATTTCCTACTCTACCTACTCCTGTGAAAAATTAGAAGAGCTAAAGATCTTATCATCTTGAGCTAGCCCCTACCCAACTGTCCAATGAGAGATTCAGTGGCTTTCAAACCTTTTTGACCTGACTCAAAGTAAGAAATGCATTTTACATTCTGATCTGGTCCATAATTCATACATACATATGTAACTGAAATAAGCATTTTATGAAAGAATACTTAGCTTTACTATCCACAGTGCACTTTTTCCATTCCACTTAATTATTATTTTTTATTTTTATTTTATTTATTTTTTAAGTGGGCTCCACACCCATCATGGAGCCCAACCCAGGGCTTGAACTCAAGACTCTGAAATCAAGACCTGAGCTGAGATCAAGAGTCCAAAACTTAATGGACTGAGACACCCTGGCGTTCCTAATTATTATTTATTAAAGCTAGCTGTGACTCATTAACTGATTACATGTCCCACAGGTCTTTTTCAGTCCCAATAGCCTATGACTAGCTGAATGGGATGTAAAATGGGACAACTAGGGGCACCTGGGTGGCTCAGATGGTTAAGCATCTGCCTTCAGCTCAGGTCGTGATCTCCTGGGATGGAGCCCCACCTTGGGCTCCTGGATTAGCGGGGAGTCTGCTTCTCCCTTTGCCTCTCCCCCCTGCTCACTCTCTCTCTCTCTCTCAAATGAATCAATAAAATCTTTTTAAAAATTTTTAAAAATGGAATAACTAAAGCTCAGGAGTCTCTAGTCCTAGATCAATGCAATTGGGGCAAGCTGTGTACCTCTCAAAGCCTCAGTTTTCCCAGTGTACTCCGAGAGGACAGACAGGCAATTTCTAAGGACCACATATGGCCCCTTCAGACTGTGATCCCTTGATCCTAGTGAGAACACTGCTCCTGTGATCTGGAAATAATTTCTGAGAGTGGAGAGGTGTGCAGGCTTTGCTTCCTGGGGGGTGGGGTTCCATTTGGGACATCATGTAGCGCCCTTGTCCTAGGCCAGCGTTGCAGAGAGTCTGAACAGAGGAGTGTGAATATGTCAGTACATGAGTTAGCTGCTCAGGGAAGGAAGAGACAGGCAAGGAAGCCAGGGGATGAAGACATTTAAAACTCCACTGGAGGGATGCTTGGCTGGCTCGGTAGAGGGAACGACTCTTAATCTCAGGGGTTGTGGATTGGAGATTACTTAAAAATAAAATCTTGGGACGCCTGGGTGGCTCAGTCGGTTAAGCGTCTGCCTTCCTCTTAGGTCACGATCCCCGTGTCCTGGGGTCCAGCCCCTCCTCCCGCCGGCCCCTCTCCCTCCCCCACGCCCCAGCTGAGAGTCTCCTTTCCCTCTGCCCCTCCCCTTCTCTCCCCCCCCCACCCCCGGCTCGTGCGCCCGCGCGCTCTTTCATTCTCTCTCAAATAAAATCTTAAAAAAAAAATAATAAAGTCTTAAAAAAAAAAAAAGAAGTCCACTGAGAAAGAGGCACAGTGAGAACCCCAGAAAGAACAAGAGCCTGGGGACTAGACAGACCCAGGTTAAAATTCCACGGACTTGAGGACTGGGGGAAATGACCTCTCTGGCGCTTAGCTCTCATTTATAAAATGGGTTTGAAAATCCCTGGTCCTCTGGGTTGGTGTGGGGTTAAGTGAAGTAGTGTACCAATCATCCCATACTGACCCTACTGTGTCGCGCACTAGCCCGGACCTGCCCTGAGGTCGAGCACAGCGCCCAGCACCAGGAGGGTGCTCAAGTGCAGCTGTGGAATCCGCGGCGGTGGCCTGGATTCCCGTCCTGCCACCTTGGACTTGTCGTGTAGGCTCTCTGAGCACCCAGCACCCTCGGCATAAACTGGGAACGCGGTGGGGCGGGTGGGGGAAGTGCAGGCACAGACCCGCGCCCAGGAGGCTCCCCCCG
Source organism: Ursus americanus (assembly GCF_024610735.1). Taxonomy (NCBI): domain Eukaryota; kingdom Metazoa; phylum Chordata; class Mammalia; order Carnivora; family Ursidae; genus Ursus; species Ursus americanus. The sequence goes on from NC_142138.1 coordinate 10,193,936, forward strand.
ACCGCTCCCTCTTCTCGGCTCCGCGGGTCGCCCTCGCATCCGGTCCCCCCGCCCCGCGCTCGCGCTCAGGCGCCAGCTCTCCGCCGCCTTCCCGCCGCTCTCCTCTCCCACCGCTCCTCCGCCCTCCGCCCTCCTCTCTCCTCTTCCTCCCGCACATCCCCTCCCGCCGCGCCCGGTCCGCGTACCTGGTTGCCTCTCTCGGTCCTCAGGGATTCCAGGTCTCTAACCGCGGCGTCTCCGCGTTTCTCTCTGTCCCGAGGCTTCTCTCTGCTTCTCTCTCCCTCAGTCTCTTTCTCCGGCTCTGTCTCCGTCCGTTCCTCGCTCGCCCGGCCGTCTGGTGGCCCGCGGTGGCGGCGGGCCCGGCGCGGGGCGCGATGAGCGGCGCTTGCACCAGCTACGTGAGCGCAGAGCAGGAGGTGGTGCGCGGCTTCAGCTGCCCGCGGCCGGGGGGCGAGGCGGCCGCCGTCTTCTGCTGCGGCTTCCGCGACCACAAGTACTGCTGCGACGACCCGCACAGCTTCTTCCCCTACGAGCACAGCTACATGTGGTGGCTCAGGTACCGGCCTCGGCCCTAACCCCAGCTAGAACCCCACTCCAGCCTGAGCCCCTCGCCGCACCCTCAGTCCAGAGCGTGCTAAACCCTCAGCCCTCACCCACGTGCCCACCCCAACATCAGCATCGACCGCACCCGCCCTTTAGCCCTTCAGGCCCAACGCTGACCTTTGCTCTCACCGTGTCACCGAGCCAGCTCCCTCCTTCCCCCATCCTGAGCCGAACCGTTATTCAGATCCAAACTTGAACCTCACCCCCAACTCCACCCTGGAGAAACTTCAGTCCATCCCGACTCCCAGTGTCATCCTCTGCCACCTGGAACCCAGTCCCAGATTACACACCAACCCTCTCCCTGACACAACACTCCCATCTCCCACATTCACAGGAAACCCAAACTCTACCCTAATCCAAGAGCTCACCAGGGTCCCCATCCTAATATTAGCCTGACCTCATCCCTGACTTTACTCATTCCCCAGTCAATACTGATCACCAGCCCCAACCTCCCCCTGAGTCCTCCAGGCAACCTACCTCAGCTGTCCTCCCCACCCTGACTCCAAACATGGTCTAGCCTTACACCCAGACCTCAGCCCCAAGTCTTACTCCTCACCTCATGCTACACCCCAAGTCAATCCCGGCCTAGCTGAGGCTCAGCCCTTTCTCCCCCCTCATATTTAGTCATTCTTTAGCTACCCCAACTGAGCACTTAGCTGCGCCAGGCCGGGGGTGGGTACTGGGGATGTACTCTACTCCCGAGCTAAAGCAGAGTCCCAAGGGATCAGAGCTGCATGCAACGTCATAATGCCACAGCAGAAGCCAGCTCACTATAGATAAATAGAAGTGTAATTTGGGTTAGAACCTCAGTTTCCCTACCTGTTCAGGGCAGGGGGTGGACAGGCCATTGCTGACATTCCTGGAACCTAAGTATGGTGCTGAGAGGGCAGTGGTTCTCAGTCTCTATCCGTCTCCAAAGGCCTCATCCAGGAAAAAAGACCCGAGCCTGAGCCTGCTCTGGGAAGTAGGTATCAGCAAAAATGGAGTGGGCCATCTCAGTAGACAGTGATTTTCCTGTTTCTGGAGGTATGTGACCAGAGGCTGCATACCTTCTGGGTGGGGAAGGACAGTCTGCCACAGAAACCTCTCTGAGCCTCTGTCTTGACAACTATCAAATGAAGAGTATGATAAATGATTGACCTGATTTCTGACTAGGACCAAAGAGATAAAGAGGTGAAATCATCTTGACATATGCCACTGACAACTACAGATAATCACTTTTTCTAAGCTGCTCCACCTGTAATTCTAAAACTATTTTCAGATGGCCAGGTTTCCCAATCTAGCACGTTCGGCTGCTATCTGTAATCTGAGGAATTATATTAGTTTATTCTCTATTCAGCCATATATTCATTCAGTCCTTATAGCCTTTGCTTTGTGCCTGGTGCTATGCAAGGCAATAGGGACACGAAAAGTAATTATTCCCTGTCCCTGAGGAGCTCATCATCCATTCAGAGAGCTATGACATGCACCTAGAGTATAATAATGGAGTATTTCCTGAAGACCCACTGTGTACTTAGCACTGAGCTGGGTGTGAAATGTGGTAGCACTGACCTCCCTTTGAGGTATAGAGACAGCATAGAGGGACGCCTGGGTGGTTCAGTCGTTAAGCGGCTGCCTTCGGCTCAGGGCATGATCACAGGGTGCTGGGACTGAGCCCCACATTGGGCTCCTTGCTCCGCTGGAGCCTGCTTCTTCCTCTCCCACTCCCCCTGCTTGTGTTGCCTCTCTCGCTGGCTGTCTCTCTGTCAAATAAATAAATAAAATCTTAAAAAAAAAAAAAAGAGAGAGAGAGAGAGTGTAGAACTTTGGGGCTGATTAGAACCCAGTCAGTCCAAACCATGGCTCTGTCACTTAATAGCTATGTGAATTCAGCCAAATTATCTCCAAGGATCTTTGTTCACCTTCAAAATGGCAATCGTACTACCTGTCTCGTGGAATTGTTGTGAGGATTAAGTGAAATAATGCATGTGAAAGTGACTAGTGCACACTGTAGGTGCTCAGTAGAAGGGAATTTTTCCCTCTTTCACAGGTGGGAAAGTGAAGCTGGGAGTGTGAAAGCGACTTGTCCAAGATCTTCTAGCAGTGTCTTGGTAGACAGATTTAAAGAGTATCACCTAGGAGAAACCAAGAGTTAGATGTATTCACACATTCACAACACTGACATGTCTTCTGTCCATATTACAGATGAGAAGACCTGAAGTTAAGTTACTCTCTGCTAAGGCCCTGCTGAGAGCAAGTGGCAGAGCTGGGATGAAAACTCAGGCCTCTCTGGCCCAAGTGTGGGCTTGTCCTGTGGCACAACTGTTTAAATCTGGCCTGGCTCTCTCATAACCCTCTCTACTCAGATCATTTGAAAAGACACTCATTGGCCTTCTTCTGTCTCCTGGGCACTGTGCTGGCCCTTGGAGACACGCACCCCCTCAGCACCTAGCCAAGATCCCCTCCTCTTCTAACACCTCCTTCCCTCTAACTCTCCTGTGGTCCCTCCTGTTGCCTTGCACCCTCGTGATATGTAGAATGCTTTAGTGGCTCAGACAATGAGGTGGAGGGTTGGATGGGGTGGCCTCTGAGGTCACATTACATGTCAGTGTGCTCCCGTTCTGTGACCTCAAGGGCAGTTGAAAGGTTTAGCCTTCAGGGCTGACTCTTCCCAGGCTTGGTTCATAAACATCACAGCTGCCAAGTGGAGGAGAGGAACGGAGGGTCCCCAGGACATCTAGGTAATCGGTGTACTCTAAACCCTAAAACAACGCTTCTGGAGTGCTCCTCAGAGCGCCACCATTTCAGGGTGGAGACCTTGTTTTGCTCTCAACTCCATTTGGCCTTTTTCATGAAAGTTGGTCCTTAAAAACATACAAATCTCCAGGTAAATGACCGTTTCCTTGGATGGTGCTCAAGGAGAGTTGGTGTCTTTCAAAGTGTGTCTCAGGAAGTGAAGACTCCCTGTGGAGAAGCAGCTGGTGCTATCACATGTCTGGTCCACTTTCCAAACACCCTCTATTAGTAGCTCCGTTTTTACCAGGGTGTGAGCCAAAAGGCAGCAGCCTTGCTGCAGGGCAGAAGCGGTTGTCAGATGCTGTATCTACAGCACTTCGTTTAATCTTTAGGGACACCTGGTGGGATAGGAACCTTTACAAATGAAGAAAATGAAGATCAAGAGATGAAGGATTTTTCAGTTTATATAGGACAGAACCCAGATTTGAACTTAGAACTGCCTGACTCAAAAGCCCTAACAGAGAAATGTTAGGCCGCCTCTCCTGTTCTCTCCTAGGGGTCACAGTGTGTTATCTGTCTCTGAGAGTTATGGATCTGTGAACTCCTAGAAGGCTAGCAGCTCTTCAGTTTCCCACCCAGGGCAGGAAGCTCTAACTTCAGAGAGAAGTGTACTGTCCAGGTGTTCTTTACAAACCCGTGCGGTAACAGAGAACTTACCACCTCTCCAGGCAGTCCATTCACCTGGGGACAACTCTAATTGTTTAAGTTCACTTCTGCCAAGCACAGATGTTTCCCCTTAGAGCCTCCTCTGTTGTTCCAGCTCTGTCGTTGGGGCCTGGTTCCTCTGTCCCCAGACAGACCATCCTAGACAGAGCCCACTCCCTGACTGACTGCTAATCGGGGACATCTCCTGCCAGCTCTCTCACCCATTCCTCAAAGGACCTTGCTTTTAGAGAGGGCCCTTTCCATCCCGCTGGCCACAGATGTCCCATGTAAAGTGTGGAGTCCCAACCGGAGCACAAGTCTTCCAGATAATAGCCTTGAAAATAGTGAGCATATCTTGAAAGGGGAAATAATGTTTGATTAAAGTACTTATAAGAACTAAAAGGTACTGCATGCTCAATATGGAAAATGTGGAAAGGACAGGGGAATCATAGGAGATCTAGTGTCTTAGCTTGGATTCCCCAAAAGACTTAGAAACAAGGATTTGAGGGCAAATATATTTTATGGAAAGCCATCCTAGAAAATATTGGTAGAGGGTAGCAAAGTGAGGCAGGGAAGGGTAAGAGCAAACAACAGTGTGTCCCCACTGAGGGTCACTGGAGCTTAAGCTGGCTGAACTCTGCCAGCCAGTGTAGAAATTACACCTCAGAGTAATCCCACCTGAGGGCCAGGAGACTGGGTATTCACATGCAATTTGTGTCAATCATTGGTTGTATCTCGATGGGAGAAGGGAGGCATTAATTTTCCTGCACTTTCTGACCTGCTCAGTGTACAGACGGAGACTGTTCTGGGCCCAAGAAAGCCCTCAGGCCAAGGGATACAGATGCTGGCATTTGAAACTCTGGCCAGAGTATTCTACAATTACAAGACCCAATGGGACATGGACAGGACATCCACAGCCTGCACTACAACCAGAGATGGCCTGTTAGCATTTTGGTGTATTTCTATCCAACCTTACATACGTATATTATGTATATGTTTACATTTATTTAAGTTGGGATTATGCTATATATTTAGTACTATGTCCTACTCTTTTCACTTAACATTATCTCATCAGAACTTATCCTTGATCTTTTTTTTTTTTTTTAAAGATTTTATTTATTAATTTGACACAGAGAGACAGCCAGCGAGAGAGGGAACACAAGCAGGGGAAGTGGGAGAGGAAGAAGCAGGCTCCCAGCGGAGGAGCCTGATGTGGGGCTCGATCCCAGAACGCTGGGATCACGCCCTGAGCCGAAGGCAGACGCTTAATGACTGCGCCACCCAGGCGCCCCTGAACTTATCCTTGATCTTAAAAATTATTTGAAAATATGTTTTTAATGGCTCTATATTATTCCATTGCAAGGGTGTTCAATAATTTATTTAGCCATGGGAAGATAGATTCTCCAAAGCTCTAAGGTGGTTCTGTTTAGTGGAACTTAGCCATCAGCTAGCTGGGAAATAAGTCACCAGCTAGCGGGGAGCAAAATCTGGCAGAAGTGGCAAGGGCAGGAGTCTGGGGCTGGGGTCAGGGAGAGGGGTGGGCAGAAAAGCTGGTGAAGAAGTCATAGACAGGAAGGGCACACAAACAAAGCCTGCTGCCTACCTATCCACTACTGTTGGGAGAACATCTCATAGTGCCTGACACATAGTAGGTACTCAGTAATACTTACTAAATGCTTGCTATGTGCCAGGGCTTCTGCAAGGGGAGGACGAAGCTGATTATATATGGTCTGAGTCTGCCTTCAAGGAACACATGAGGAGTGTACTGAACACCTACTATGTGCCAAGAATATTACATATTAGTCATCCTCACTACCACCTGTGAAGTACTGTGTTTTTTTTTTTAAGATTTTATTTATTTTTTTGACAGAGAGAAAGAGAGCACAAGCAGGGGAGTAGCAGGCAGAGGGAGAGGGAGAAGAAGGCTTCCCGCTGAGCAAGGAGCCTGATGCGGGACTCGGTCCCAGGATTGTGGGATCATGACCTGAGCCGAAGGCAGATGCTTAACCAACTGAACCACCCAGGTGCCTCTGTGAAATGCTGTGTTTTGATCATTTTCACTTTTTAGACAAAGAAGCTGAGGCTCAAAAGTTATAATAACTTCATCAAGATCTCAGAGTGAGTCGTTACACACCTGGGTTCTAACCCAGGTAGGTTTGGTTCCAAAGCCCTTTGCTCTTTCCTACCAAAAATTGGGCTGCCTAACCCAGTGGGAAGAGCTAAAGGCCCTGAGTGAAGAGTCCTGGGTTTATTAGCCTGGCATAGGGGGAAAAGGAAAGAGAAAGATGGCCAAGGAAAGCATTATTGAGGAGGAGACGTTTGAGATGGGCCTTCAAGGACAGGTAAATCTCTAGTGTGGGGAGATGATGGGGAGCAATCATGTGAAGCAGGAAAGACTGTGACTCCCAAATGAGCCAGGAGGTAGTCGTCCGGAGACCAGGTGACCAGGGCCTGACTTGGGGCACAGGTGGCAAGATTGGAGGGTGAGGGGACAGCAGTGAGGAGGTCTTCTAAACACGGAGTCCACACTGGCGTGATGACCACTGGAGGGTGAGTCAGAAACTACCTTGAGGCTGGAAGGACAGCTAGTTTTTAGCTAAGGCCTACTATGTGTCATGATTTTTAAGAAACAGCATCGTGGGGAGGGCTCTCTGAGACCATCTCCAGCTCCCTGGGGGAAGGGAGGGAAGCAGGCTGAAGAAAGTAGGGAGGGAAGGAGAAGAGCAGAAAAGGAACACATACCGAGCCCCAACTACGTGGCGGCACTGACGCAAGTCATGTTATACATGTGGTGGGTCCTTGGCATATAACTGATGCTCTGTCTCATGCTTAGGCACAAACAGCCTAAGACAAGTAGAGACAGAACGAAAGTTGAAGCCAGCTGATGCTATGACACCGACAACACTTCCCATCTAACGGGTTGCCTCCTATGTCCCCTGCCGACCTCAGCTCCCTCTGGTCTTCTCTCCCCAGCATTGGAGCCCTTGTGGGCCTGTCCATAGCAGCAGTGGTTCTCCTGGCCTTCATCGTCACTGCCTGCGTACTTTGTTACCTGTTCATTAGCTCGAAGCCCCACACGAAGTTGGACCCGGGCTTAAGCCTCCAGCCTCCAGGTAAGAAACAGACCTCATGATTTCCTTGTATTAAACAGGCTAGCACCTTTACAGAGGGGAGATATTTAGATGATGTTTGGAATGTTGGAAACTCATGAGAGTTTCTAGAATATTCTGAAGCAGCAGCACATTTTTTTAGGAGGTTCACGGTCTGAACATTTTCATCCCAAACTCTTCATGTGCTCAGTGTTTATCAAAATAACTTGATTTAGTCAGCATTCTATTTGTCACACAAAGACTGATCCATCTTGTGGATTTTCTCAGACAACATTTTAAAATTCTAGTCTTAGGGAATGAAAACTGATTTTAATATTATCCCAAACAAATTACAATTAATAAGCAAAATTTGCTGCTCTCCAAACTCAGTTTGTTCAGAAATTAAATACAATTATTTTTCGATAATACGAATTGCTGGACTACGCCTTCCCTCATTATTAACATAGGCCCTCTAGAGCCTCAAAGGGACCCCTGCCAAAAATGTTGCTTTTTCATAAGTCTTTATTGCACACAGTTTCACAACCTCTCCAAGGTACTGTGAAAGACACAAGCGCCTACTGGCAAGTGATCTTTCTGTGTAGTTTGGTAGACCACACTCAAAATGAGTATTATTATCTCCATTTTACAGATGAGAAAATCAAGGCTAAGACAGATTAGATGACTTACTCAAAACAGTACAGCTAATAAATGGTAAGGCTAAAATTCAGCCCATGTTTTTCTACCTTGAATCCTGCTCTTTCTTCTGCCTACCACCCTGGGTCTGTGCAGATCTATAATTAAGTACAGAATTGTCTAATAACAAATGTAAAGATAATTCCAAAAAGGAGAGTAGATTTGAATTAGTGCTGAGTTAGCAAAGGAGTGGGTTGGGTAAAAGGAGAAAAGGCATCCCAGGATAGGGTAAATAATGGGTAAAAGTATGCAGGCAGTTCTGAGTAAGACCTATGCAGTGACTGGGTCATTCACCCTGGGGCATCATAGGAAATAAGGCCAGGCAGGAATTTAAGCTAAGCAGAAGAAGCAGGGATGGCAATTATCAGGGCAGTAGAAATGTGGGTAGTAGCTAAATTTCAGAGAATGACAGAGAGAGCTTTTTTAGTTGTAAAAGATTCATTTTCCAACTTGAAATCAACTCGTGCAACAAACAACAGCACAAAGAACCCTTCTCAGATCCTGGTGACAATAAATAACGCTGGGCTGCTGAACGTTGAAAAGGAGGAGGGATGGCTTTGGAGGATCAAAGGATTCTTCTGGCTCCCCTTACAGTCAGGAACCTGGCAGGGGAATGGGAAGAAAGCCTGAGCATAGATGCAGACAGCCCAGGCTTCAACTTTTATAGAGAAAAATCACAGATGTTAATGAAAGGCATAAAAGAACCTATCTCATGAGATAACGGCATCTATGTAGATGGAAGGCTCGATATCATAGACATATCAGTTCTTCCCAAATTAATCTGTAAATAAAATTCCCAAGAAAACATTTCATGGAATTTGTCAAATTAGTTCTAAAATTAATCTAGAAGAGTAAAAGTGCAAAACAATTTTGGAAAAGAAAGAAGAGGAGGGACTTGCCCTATCAGATAACAGACATTTTAAAAAGATTTAAGAATTATCCTCCAAAAAAAAAAAAAAAGAGTTATCCGCTTGATATTGGTACAGCAATTGACAGAATTGGGCAATGCAGTGGTCCTCAACGGGGTGCACATTTGTCCCTCTGCCCCAGGGACATTTGGCAATATCTGGAGACACTTTTGGTTGTCAAAGCTGGGGAAGGTATCTCTTGGTAGAGGCCAGGGATGCTGTTAAACATCTTATAATACAGAGGACAACGCTTCACAACAAAGAATTATCCAAACCAAAATGTAAATAGTCCTAATGTTGAAAAACCCTAGAATAAAAAGAGAGTCTAGAAACAGATTAATTAAAATATAGGAATTTGAATAAAATATTCAATTTTTTTTAAATAAGGGGAAAAATTGGCAAATTTGCCTTCATCAAATCCAAATAGTCATGAAATAAAAATAAGACAGGGGCGCCTGGGTAGCTCAGTCATTTAAGCGTCCAACTCTTGATTTCAGCTCAGTTCATGATCTCAGGGTCATGGGATGAGCCTGAGTGGGCCTCAGCACTCAGAGGGGAGCCTGAGATTAAGATTCTCTCTCCCTCTGCCCCTCCCTGCCCCACTCCCTCTCTCTCCTGCTCTCTCTCTCTCAAAAAAAAAAAAAAAAGAAGAAGAAGACAAAAGACATCATACCTAACGTTACAAAACAAGTGGTGGACTGCAAAGATATTATAAACATAAAGTTAAATGCACATACAGACAACGCTCATTATTCACAGAGCTGATATTTGCAGATTTGTCTACTTGCTGAAATTTATCTGTAACCTCAAAATCAATACTTGCAGTGCTTTTGAGGTCATTTGTGGATGTGGACATGTGCAGAGCAGCAAAAAATTCGAGTTACCCTATCACACACATTCCCAGCTGAGGTTAAACAAGTCTACACTCTGCCTTCTTGTTTTCAACTCTCATACTGTAAACAAGAGTCTATTTAGTGCCATGTTTTTTGCATTTTTGTGATTCTTGTGAACTTCACTGTCTAAAGTGGCCCCCAAATGTAGTGCTGAAGTATTCTTTACTGTCCCTAAGCATAAGAACGCTGTGATGTGCCCTGTGGAGAGAATACATGTGTTAGATAAACTTTGTTCAGGTATGAGTTATAGTGCTGTTGGTCACGAGTTCAATGTTAATGAGTCAATAATATATATTAAATAATGTGTCTTCAAACGAAACACACAAAAAATAAATTTATGTATTGGTCAGTTGATGAAACAGAGTTTCGTTGTGACCAGAGGATCACAGGAACCTAATTTTGTATTTTCCCTAGGGGCAATGATTCAGCATTCGTTAATTCAATGTTTGGGGTGACTTTATAGAATATAATTACTGTGAATAATAAGAATCAACTATATATAAAATAGAGATGAGGCTGATATCCAGAATATATAGGCACATCTTTAAACAAATGAGGAAAACGTCATTTACAAAAAAAAGAAATACAGATGCTCAGTACACATGAGAAGAAGCTGCTCGGCCCTACTAATAATGAGAAGAACGTGAGGCACCTGGGTGCCTCTTGACTTCTGCTCTGGTCATGATCTCAGCGTTGTGAGATTGAGCCCTGTGTTGGGCTCTGCACCAGGTGTGGAGCCTGCTTAAGATTCTCTCTCTCCTTCTCCCTCTGCCCCCCCCCCAATAAAGAAAGAATGCAATTTAAGAATGATGTAACTTTTTGGGGTGCCTGGGTGGCTCAGTCGTTAAGCGTCTGCCTTTGGCTCAGGGTGTGATCGCAGAGTCCTGGGATCGAGCCCCGCATCAGGCTCCCCGCTCCACTGGAGCCTGCTTCTTCCTCTCCCACTCCCCCTGCTTGTGTTCCCTCTCTCGCTGGTTGTCTCTCTCTGTCAGATAAATAAAGTCTTAAAAAAAAAAAAGAATGATGTGACTTTTTAATTTTTAAAGATTTATTTGAGAGAGAGAGGATGATTTATTTATTTATTTGGGAGAGATTGAGAGAGAGAAAATGTGCACAAGTAGGGAGGGACAGTGGGAGAGGGAGAGAATCCTCTAGCAGACTCCCTGCCGAGAGCTGAGGATCACTCAGTGGGCTCCATCTCACAACCCTGAGACCATGACCTGAGCAGAAAGAGTTGGATGCTTAACTGACTGAGCCACCCCGGCGCCCAAATTATATAACTTTTTAAACAATTGTTTTTTTAAAGATTTTGTTTATTTATTTGACAGAGACAGCCAGCGAGAGAAGGAACACAAGCAGGGGGAGTGGGAGAGGAAGAAGCAGGCTCCCAGCGGAGGAGCCTGATGTGGGGCTCGATCCCGGAATGCCGGGATCACGCCCTGAGCCGAAGGCAGACGCTTACCGACTGAGCCACCCAGGCGCCCCTAAACATTTTTTTTAAACAACTTTTTTTAAACAATCACATTGATGGGGTGCCTGGCTGGCTCAGTCAGAGGAGCATGCAACTCTTGATCTTGGGGTCCTGAGTTCAAGCCCCACATTGGGGGTAGAGATTACTAAAAAAAATTATTAAACTTAAAAAAAAAATCAATTACATTGGCAAAAGTCCAAAAATGGATCATATTAATAGTGAGAAATTTGGGTGTGAGGAATCGATACTGTCATATGCTACCAGTAAGAGTATAAATTGGTACAACTACTTGTGGACCAATTTGGCAATATCTATTTAAACTAAAAATATCTATACCCTGTACTCCATAATTCCACTTCTAATTATCTGCCTTAGGGAAAGAGTTGCACTAGGGGAGAACTTGTAAAGAACGATCCATGATAGCTTGTCATAGTCGAAACAAACTCAATGTCCACCAGTAGAGGATTTATGAAATACGATATCACAGTTAAAAAGAATGAACTAATTTTAAATAGACCATCTCATTTGCTCTTCACAATAACTGGGCAGAGTATAGATCTTATTACTGTGCATTTTACAGGTGAGGACTTTACAGACAGGGACCCGAAGTCACCTAGTGAGGGAGTGACAGAGCCAAGTCAGCCTTCCCCCTCCTTCGTTTCCGTATCCCTGTGCTGTGAAAGGGAAATCCTCACCGTGGGCCAGACACTGAAACTTTACACGCAATATCTCATCTCATTCTCCCAACTCTCCCGGTGCGGTAGATATTATCGCCCCCCATTTTACAGATGTAAAATCCAGGTGTCAGGGAGGTTAGATGACTTGCCCAAGGGTTTACAGCTTGTAAATCATGGAACTAGAATTCAAATACATTTGTCTTTTTATGTCTCCAAAGTCCTATTCTTTCTGTGTCACCAGGCCAGGTCTGTGGGGTGCTCCTCTTGTGTCCTGCTCCCTTCCCCTGTCCCCATGTTATCCCCCTTAGCCTTTCTGACTCAAAGGAATAAAGTTCATGCCTTGGCCTTGTGAATGAAAGCCACCCTCCACTTTCACTGCTCATCCACCAGCTGGATTATTCGGTCTCTAGGGTTTAAGACAGCTTGTGTTCTTGCTTTTTGCTTCTTATTTTTAAGATGGAAAATGCATTTCCTGATCTTTTACTAAGTGATAGCTTTCAGCTCTCTCTGCCTTTTGCCCAAACTCAGCTCTTAGTTCCTGCCCTTCATTAAGTGCTGTGCTCTCCTTCCTCCGAACTCACAGCTTCTACCAGGAGCCTCCTGTCCCTCCTGCATCTGAGACAGTTTACAGGCCCACTATCTTACATTCATCAGAGCTTTACCTTCACAAAAATGTTTCATTTCTGTCCCCCTTGAGTAGAACACGTGCAGAGATCATTAGCCCCATTGTACGGCAGAGGAAACCAAGGGTTAGCCAAGGGAAGTGAATTAGCCAAGTCCCCACAGCTAGTGAACTTGTGTTGCTGAGGAATTAACCCCGATCTCCCAGATTCTAAACCCTACAATCATTGCGCTGTATCTTGGGGCCATGATATCTGACTATGGGGACAAGGGCAGTGTGAGGAGTACTTATTAAGAGCAGAGTGGAAGTGGACCAGAATTTCTGAAAATAGGTGCCTCCTGCTGCCCAGGCATTCTGTACTATCCCACCACTCCCACCCCAACCCCATCCCCCACACTCAGGATGCAAAAAAGACCATAACTTTCTTACTCTGGTACTCTGGTACTTTGTGAGGAACTAGCTTGATCAGAAGGGTGACTGAGTTCCTACCATTGTGCTTTAAACACCTTATGCCATTTAACCTGCTCCACAACTCTGCCAGGTGGCTATTATCAACACTATTTTGCAGATGAGGTGAATGAAGTAAGGGTAGAGGTGATATTACAACCTAGACACATTTAATAAGAGACAAAAAAACAGGGGGAAAATGATAAACAAGAGTTCAGTTCTCCCTCTAAAAGGTGTTGGTGGGAGATCCCTAATCACCCATTCTCACCATCCATCAGCTTGGCGTTTCATGAAGTTAAACACACACTTACTATATGTATTAGCTCCCTACGGCTGCTGTAACAAATTTCCACAAACTTGGTGGCTTAACATAACAGAAATGCATTATCTCACATTTCCAGGGGCCACAAATCCAAAATCATTCTCACTGGGTTGAAATCAAAGGCTCCAGGGGAGAATCTCTTCCTTGCCTTGTCCAGTTTCTGGTGACTGCCAGCGTCCCTTTGCTCCTAGCAATCTCTATATGTGTCTTTACATCACTCTGTGTGTGTCCATCTCCCTCTGCCTTTCTCTTGTAAAGGCAGTTGTGATGGCATTTAGGACCCACCCAGATAATTCAGGATAAGCTCCTTATCTCAAAATCCTTAATTTGGGGCACCTGGGTGGCTCTTGCGGTTAAGCATCTGCCTTTGGCTCAGGTCATGATCCCAGGATCCTGGGATTGAGCCCCACATCAGGCTCCCTGCTCAGTGGGGAGCCTGCTTCTCCTCCCCCCTCTCTGCAGCTTCCCCTGCTTCAGCTCTCCCCCCACCCTCTGTCAGATAGGTAAATAAAATCTTTAGGGAAAAAAAAAAACCCTTAATTTAATCACATCTGCAAAATTTTACCATATAGGGTAACATTCACAGGTTCCAGAGATTAGGACCTAATATCTGGGGGCTACCATTCGGCCCACTATACCATACAAATCAGCAATTACACTCCTACGTATTTATCCTAGAGAAATGAAAATGTATGTCTGCACAAAACCTATACATGAATGTTCATAGCAGCTTTATTTGTAATCGACAAAAACTGGAAACAACCCAAAAGTCCTTCAATGAACAGATTGTGTTCAATGGAATATATGCAGCCATAAAAAGGAACGCACTATTGATACACACAACTTAAATGGATTTCAGGCGTGTTATATAGAGTGAAAAAAAGCCAATCTTAAAAGGTTGCATACTATGGGGCGCCTGGGTGGCACAGCGGTTAAGCGTCTGCCTTTGGCTCAGGGCGTGATCCCGGCGTTATGGGATCGAGCCCCACATCAGGCTCTTCCACTATGAGCCTGCTTCTTCCTCTCCCACTCCCCCTGCTTGTGTTCCCTTTCTCGCTGGCTGTCTCTATCTCTGTCGAATAAATAAATAAAATCTTAAAAAGAAAAAAAGGTTGCATACTATATAGTTCCATTTATATCACACTTCTGGTATGACAAAATGATAGTAATGGAGAACGGGTTAGTGGTTACCAGGAGTTAGGTTTAGGATGAAGGTCCGAGTATAAAGAGGAAGTATAAGGAAGTTTCTTTGTGGTGATGGAAGAGCTCTTTATCCTGACTGTGGCAGTGATTATGTAAATCTGTATATGTGATAAACTTTGATAGTACCATACACCAAAAAAAGAGTACATATAAAAACTGGTAGAAATTGAATAGGATTTGTAGTTTAGTTAATCTGTCACTCTCCTAGTTTTGAAGTTATTCTATGGTTATTTAAGATGTTATCATTGGGGAAAGCTAGGTGAAGGGTAAGTACTATTTTTGTAACTTCTTATGAGTCTTCAATTATTTAAAAATAGAAAGTTCAAAACAAAACAAACAAGAAAAAAGGAAATTTATTGGCTTTGTAGGTGAGAAGTCTAAAAGTAAGGTGGGCTTTCTGCATGGTTTGAATAGAAGTTCACTATGTGGTCAGGCTTGTGGCTCCATTCTTTAAGATTCTTTCAACTCTACCCTCTATTTTGAGTTGGCTTACTCCTCAGGCTGACTTTTCTTATGGTAGAAAGTTGGCTACCAGCAGTCCCTGGGCATGGAACGGGATTATCTGATTGGCTGAGATTAGCCAGGCCCCACTCCTAGAGCTGGGATGGGCCAATACCACCCAAATATAATTGCTATTACCAGATGGGAAGAGGTGGAATGAATGTTAGGTAGCCAACTCCAATGTCCAATATAACTTCCTTCTTAAAATTCACTCTTCCCCTGGTTTCAGAGGCATCATTCTTCCTGGGTATCCCCCATCAATGGGTCTTAAAGCAAAGGAGTTTTCTAGACAGAGAAGGTATAATATGTCATTCCAGTCAGAAGAAACAGCACAAGCAAAAAATCAGAGATGAAAAGGAATGGAGCTATTTATGGCACAATGAAAACCTTGGTGTCACAAACATAGAGTTCTTAAGGGAAGAGTGATAGAATGAAGCCAAAGAGAAGGAATAGGGCCAGTATGTGAAGAGCCTTGAATACCACCCCAAGGGTGACAGGTAATGGAAGACACTGAAGGCTTT
Organism: Ursus americanus; assembly: GCF_024610735.1. Lineage (NCBI taxonomy): Eukaryota > Metazoa > Chordata > Mammalia > Carnivora > Ursidae > Ursus > Ursus americanus. The sequence goes on from NC_142138.1 coordinate 10,209,306, forward strand.
TGAGAAAGAACAGTACATGGACTCACTTGACTTTAGAAAGCTCTCTCTGGCTACAGCTGGAGGGTAGACTGAAGGAGCCCCAACTAGAGGCTGTTCCAGTGGTCTGGGAGGAAGAAGATGAAAGCCTGACCGAGGGTGGTGACCTTGAAGATGTAGAGAAATGGGTGAATATGGAAGATGGTAATTGGTGGAATGAGCAGGACTTGGTGACTCACATTTCCGGCTTGAACACTTGATGTGCTTTTTTTTTGTTTTTTAAAGATTTTATTTTAAAGTAATCTCTACATCTAACATGGGGCTTGAACCCACAACTCTGAGAGGAAGAGTCGCACACTCCACCAACTGAGCCAGCCAGGTAGCCCTGAACGCTTGATACACATTTTATCCAAAAAGGCAGGAATGTTCAATTTTATCAAATGCTCCTGATAAATCAAGGTACATAAGGATTTGTAAGTGACTGTGGGATTTAGTGACAAAACATTTTGAGGTATGCTGGGAGCAGAAACCAAGTAAATTTCGGCAGAATAAGTCCTGAACAGGAAGTAGGGAACACTAAGGCCAAGTTAGCCTCCTTTCAAGCTCATATACAAGAGGAGGAGGGGATAAATCAGTAGGTGAAGAGTGGAATCTATTCTTAAAGAAGAGAATAATGTATGTTTTAAATTTTTCCAGCACTTCTCTGCATGCTAGCTGTGTAATCAGCCTGTACCCTCACCTATAAAATGAGTTTTTATAGTACCTACCTCATGGGTTTATGGTCAAGGTCAAGTCGTCATTTTTTCCTAACAATTGGTTATTGTCTGTCTCCCCCACTAGACTCTAAGTTCATTAGCTCCTAGTGAATGATGTAGTATGTTGTTAGTAAATATTTATTAAGCAGATGATGCATTTAAGGCTGAGCTCAGTCCTGCCCAAGGTAAGCGTCAGGAAAGTTAGCCAGGGCCTGTGTGAGACTGTTGGGGAGGAAGGTTTGTAAGAGGAATGCCTTCCGCTTGCTGTTTTCCAGACCTGAAGGAGCAGGCGCCCCCTGACTGCCAAGGTGGAAATGCAGGCAATTCGATGGAGGTGCCAGGAGTGAGCATTCTCGGGCAGAATCACCCCTTCCTGAACCCACCGCTAGACTGCAACGAGGAGCAGTCTGTGGACCCCAAACGCCTGCTCCAGCATTGCTTCATGGCCACAGTGACTGCCAGTGACATCCCAGGCAGCCCTCAGGAGGTCCCTGTCCCAAATCTAGACCCATGTGGACCAGCCCCATAAACATCCAATAAATGTCTCTGCACCATCCTTTTCTGGAGCCTCTTTCCCATGAAAGGTGGGGGTGGGGATGATCAAAGGGACTTTGGTGGATAAATGAGGGCTTTCCCCAGCAAACCCACCCAGGCTCTGCTTTGGACCCAGTTATACTGGTCTGCCTGGCCTACAGTTGACTCCTACTTCTCCTGTAGCTCTGCCATAAGGAACAGAATGAGGAGTGTAGAGTTTGGGGAGGGGGGTTAAATTACTTAGTCCATGCAAAGTACTTAGAACAGTGTTGGCACATGGAAAGCACTCTGTGTCAGCTATCATCACCACCATCATCATCATTATTATTTTATTGTTAAGGAATCTTAGGGCAGGATGGCTGACTGCCACCCCTCTCCTGGCTGTTCTCTTCATCTTAACTTTGGCAGTTGCTTTAGGCTTTGCCTTGGAAGTGCAAGGCAAGGACTGAGGAGACTCAGTGGCCACTAAAAGCAGCTCTCAACATTTCTGACAGCGATCTGACCTACTGCTGGATTTGGCAACAGTGAAATGGCCACTCTTAGATATTTGTGCATGGGGCCTGAGCCAGCCAAGGGCACATGGTGGGCTGGCGAGGCAGGGTGAGTCACCTGCAGAAGTGGCCTGAGCTGGGAGTCGAGAGCTTTTGGTTCTGGTCTTCATTTGTTGTCTTCTGTGTGTGTGTATAAGTGTGTGCGTGTGTGTGTGTGTACGCATGCACACGTGTATGCACACGCATATTTGCATGTGTGCATATATGTGTGTTTTATTTTCAGCGCTCTGAACCCAGCACCTTTGTCCACTTGTCGTACATCCAGCAGTGTCTATTCTGTGCCAGGACTCGCATGGGTTACCAGAAACAACAGGGAATCAGCCAGAGCTGCTGCCCTCAAGGGGATCCCATGGAGGGCAAGGAGAGCACACGAAAGGGAAGTGGGCCCAGTGGTGGCCCCTCATGTAGTCTGAGCGAGGAATAAGTGATGTCTGAGCTGAATCATCAAAGATGAGTCAAAGTTCCCAGGTGAGAATGTCAGAAGACATTATGTTCAGAGTACAACCTGTTCCAAAACAGAGCCTAGCACAGCTCAGGAACTGCAAGTTATCTGTTTCTGTTGGAGAGAGAGCTTAGAGTACTTCTGTGTGTGTGTGTGTGTGTGTGTGTGTGTGTGTGTGTGTGTGTGGCACAAGTGGGTGGCGGACGGGAGGTTTAGTCACTGATGTTCTGCATGACCTTTCACGGGACAGATCCTGTCTCTCTTCTTAGTATTCCCATCAGTAAATTTCAATTTTTCTCTGAACTTCCTGTGCTGAGCCTTCCAGGAGGTTTCAAGGAAGAAGCCAATACTGCCCGTGCCTTTAGGCTGCTCATGGTCTCATGGGGAGACATAATCTGTAAATTCTAAAAACTCAGTTGGTCATCAGTGGCCTAAAGCAGTGGTTCTCAAGCGTCAGACTGCATCAGAATCAGATGGAGGACTTGTTAAAACACGGATTGCTGGGCCCACCTCTTTCCCACCTTGGAGTGTCTGCATCTGTAGGTCTGGAGTAAGTCCCCACAATTTTAACTAGTTCCAGGTGATGCTGACGCTGCTGGTCAGGGCCAGCTTTTTGAGCATGACTGGGCAGGAAGAACAAAGAGGACTCAGCTGGAGAGATTAAGAGGAAACCTCACACTGAGCAGGTTCCCTGAAAGTCTAGTAGAACTTCCCAGCAGGAGCCTGGTAGATGGGGTGGGAATAGGTGGAAAACAGACTGTGTGTTGCCTTTGCTGACCTATACATCCCAGGCCCCAGAAAGCTCTTCCCATCCCCCATGTTTCAGGTTCTCCCATTTGAATTCAATCAATCCTCAGAGCTGGCTCTCATTGGGGTTGGCTTGTCTGAGTCTGGGGTCAGAAGCCAACTGCCCACCCTGTGAAGTGGGAGCCCCATTCGCCAGTAGAGCAGGAAGGAAGCTGGGTGGGCTGACACAAAGACAGAAATAGTCTGCGCTCACCGCTGCTCCCAAGCACACATCGACCGGCAATTATCTCTTGTAAATTGCTTTCCCGGTTATGTTCAGAACATGTGTGTGTGCCTGCCTGCCTGAGAACAAACGACTCAGAAGGCACAGGGTGGAGGTGGCTAGCTGGGGAGTGGGCCCCAGATGGAGGGAAGCCCAAGTCTGAATCTTCAGCCAAGAATTAGGGAACTGTTGAATCTTAGACCTCAGAAATATTAGAACCCTGCACTCGCCCTTATAACACTCCTGCCAGTTCTCTCAAACATTCTTATTTGTTTATTCCTTCAACATTGACTGCCAATGATTCTTTGCCAGGATCTGGGCTAAATGAAGTCCTAGTCCCTGTCCTGAAGGAGCTAATGGCTATGGCATCTACAGGAGATCCCTAATACAGCTAAGGGCTTTAGGGAAGCTTCTTGGAGGAAGTGATGTCTGAATTAAGTCTTGAAGAACCCACTGACAGGTGAAAAGCGGTTTGTGATGCAAGATGGGGAACAGCATTTAAGGCACGGGGAATAGCATACACAAAGGGCCAAGCTAGCAGAGAGCAGATGGTGATTCAACGGACAACAAGTAGTTCAGTTTGGGTGGACACTGGAGTCAAGGTGGGATGGTGAGAGAGAAAGCTGGAGGGGTATGTGGAAGCCTTTGTCATATTGAGGGTCTCAGGCTTTATCCTGAGGGCAACGGAAGTGACTAGAAAGGGTTTAGAATGGGAAGGAACTCAGAACCTTATGTGATAGCTTGCTTTCATGTTCTTCATGACACTGAAATAAAATGTGTTCCCCAGGAGCTCTGCTTTGGGGGCCTACAGAACACCTGCTCCTTTGGTTCTTAAAACCTCAGAAGTCTGAAGGGCGGTGATGGCTCACATGTCCACAAGAAATGGCTCAGGCCCTGGACTCTTATTAAGGGGAGGAGGCCATTCCATTGTCATTAATGACTGGTCTATGCCCTGTTAGCTCAGGGGCCAGAGCCTGGTACAACAAAGGCCCAGGCCATAGACCAGAGCCCAGAAGAGTGCTGTCCTTCACTCTGTCCCAGAGACCCAGGAGGCTCTCATGTGTACAGCACTGACAAGGGTATGAATTGCTCCTTGCATACCTTCTCCATACCTCACAGGATCAAGACCACCCGGAGTGGATGGTCTACTCAGGGAGTGTTGACTGAGGACATTCTGTGGGCCCAGTACTGTGACAAGCCCTTTAGGAGAGAAGATGCAGCTCTGTCCGTCTTGGGGACTCACCACGAGGGATGAAAAGTAGGTTTGACCCACAAAACCCCTAGGGAGCAGTCAGAGAATTCAAAAGCAAATGCCAAGCTGTGGGTTAAGAGCCATTAGAGTTGCAGAGAGCTTATAAAAAAGAAATAGCCTTGGAAGCCTTTATGGAGGAAATGGGGGTTGAATTTGACCTTGATGGATCATGGCAATATTTGAAGGGTCTCAATGAGGTAGAGAAAGTGTTCCATAATGGCAACTTATATTTAAAGACAATACTACTTGCGGCTCCAAGGGCTTTGGACAAGTAGATCATTCATTTCACCAGCCCTACCCAGCCATAGTCATTCCACAAACATACACTTAATATCTTTAGTGTGCCAGACCTTGCTCTGAGCACGAGGAACAAAGTAATGAGTCAGTCAAAGTTCCTGTCCTTGGGGAGCTCTCAGGCTGTTGCGGAAGACTGATAACTTAAAGAGACAGTTTCAATATAGTGCCGAAAGTGCTTTGTTCATTCACAGATTGAAAGATGGTTATGCCAACCTTATATACGGTGTTGCAATAGTGCAGTGTAACTTTGCCACCCCTCAGTCAAGGGATGGAATGTATTTTCCCATCCTTTGTTTCTATGCTAACTTTGTGATTTGCTTTGAAAAACAGCAAGTGGCAGAAGTGACACTGTGCCACTTTTGAGTCTAGGCTTTAAGAGACTTTGCAGCTTCCTCTCTCAACTTCTTGGAATGCAGTGTCACTATGCAAGGAGCCTGGGCGAGCCCACTGGAAGATGAGACCGTGCAGAAGCTACATGAACTCTCCACTGAGGCCCTCGAGACCAAACAGCTCCCAGTTGAGTGAAACTACATGAGTGACCCCAAGTGAGATCACAGAAGAACCACCAGCTAAGCCCAAAGTGCCACTCCACAGAATCATGAGCAAATAAATGGCTATTGTCTTAAGCCATATGTTTGGGGTAGTTTGTTACATAGCAAGAGATTACTGATGCAGTTCTTTTCGCGTATTTTGTTACAGTTGTGACCGTGTGTACATGTCTTCTCCATTTGCCTGAGAACTCCTCTATAGAGGAAAGAAACTGTGCTAAATATCTTCTGTTTGCCACCCCAGATCCACTTTCTGCCCTTCTCCACCTTGCTCTGTACCTTGAGAGGGTTACACAAAGAGGCTACCTTGCGCTCTGGAATCCGCTAGGGTCTGGCCAACTGGAGTCCCAGGAGAGTACATATTCTCCTAGCTTCCCTCCTGAAGGCTCACCACGGGGTGCATCTCTGGACCATGGGATAGGATTCCTGTCAGATAGCCCTCACAACAGCTCTCTTTGTCCAGATTCTAGTAATTGCTCCCTCCCCTGCTCCTTTAGGCCTAAGGGTAGTAACCAGTGCTCTAACATGACTTGCCCTAGAGTATTTCCCTATTCCTTGTCCCTATATTAAATAGTCCCTTTATTAAACTCTTCTCAAATTACCCAGTTTGAGAATGCCACCTATTTCCTTCTGACATCCTGAATGATAGCTTCTTATTCCTTATTCTATCCTCAGCTGCCACCTAGCTCACAGTATATGCTCAATAAAAGCCATTTGGTAGAGGAATAAAGATTCCAAGAAATTTGCTGTTAAAGTTACACTTTGATCAGAAAGACTGGGGTCTGGATCCTGACCCTGTAGTTTTCTAGCTATATGGCCTTAGGCAAATTTCTTCACTTCTCCAGAAGAGTTTCGGTTTCCCTATGTGTTAAAGTTGGATAACAAATACCAACACTACAGGACTGTTGCTCAGATTATAGATAATGTTTGTAAAATGTTTGGTTCACAGTAAATGATAAATATGACTTTGGTGAGAAGGTAGGAAGGATTTCACAGCCATTTTCTCGTTTCATTCTCGTTACATCATTATGAAGATCCGTATCCATCTATCTATCTATCTATCTATCCATCTATCTATCTATTTTAGCAAACTAGGACCAGGAAAGGAAAACAACCTGTGGAAGGCCACACACTGAGCTGGAAGTAGTCAGAATTTGAATGCAGGTTTCTGACTCTTGGTTCAGCATTCTTTTTTGCCACACCAGGTGAGGGGTGAGGAAGAGGCATGGCCTCGACACGCCTCTCCAATAAACCAATGGGGAAAGAAAAATAAAGTGTCACCTCCTAGGAGAAGCCAGCAGGGGCCACCTGCCCCACCCTCTCCTTCAACAGAACTTTTTGAATTTTCCCAAGAAAAGGTCTTAGCCTGGCTGCCTACCTCATTGCCCTGCAGGAAACTTGAGAATGAAATCATCCTCCTGGAGACAGGATGAGGAAAAGTCATATTTGTCTGGGAAGCCCCAGCACATGCAAGCAGTACATTTAGTTGGGCAGCTCAAGGCACTGGAGTCTTCTCTCTCATCTATGCCCTGTTGAGCACCCCTTTCCCTTGCCCCAGGCTTCCTTCTCCAACAAAGCTTCCAGAACACTCCAGTCCTCAGTGACTAAGCCCTTCTCTGAGCTAACTCAATGTCTGCCACATAGTAGGTGCTCTTTAAACCTTTTGGAACCAAAGAATGAATGTGTCCGTCCGCATAAATAGTCGTTCCACAAACACCAATGGCCACCCTGTGCCTCCCCGTTTGTTGGGGTGGGGGATCCAGAGACAAATCAGACAATGCCCACCCCTCACATGATCCTCATCTTAGCATTCGCCATCTCCAGTGTGTTTGCTAATAGTTTCATTGAATACTGTCAGAACTCAAAGGGCTCTCAGAGACCTATTCCTTTCAACTGTCTCATTCTACAACTGGGGAAACCAAGGTGCAGAGAAACCACATTCTGGTACAGAGAAGGGCAGTGATTAGGAGTGAGGGCCTCGGGGCTCAGACGCTGGCCCTGCCCGTGACTTGCTGCCGTCTGGCTGGGCCGTGTCCTCCCCGTCTGCAACAGGGGGCAGGAATCCTGCAACAGGGAGCGGGAGTCACCGCACGGCCCGCGGGAGGGCAGTTCTAGTGCGGAGAGAGGGATCTCGGACGAGGCCTTTCTCCTGCGAGGAGGGAGCTTCCTTTGTGAAACCTTCATTTTCAAAACCTCCAGCCCAGGGTCCCCAAACCCCGCCTTCTCTCCCGGCTGCCGTGTGTTACCATGGAGACCGTAAGCCCCTCGCAGCTCCCTGCTGTTCGGAACCCCTCCCCCTCTTCCTTCTCTGCCAGCTCTTTCTCCCGCGGCTGCAGATCTCCCCCAGGGCCGATAAGCTCCCGAACTTCCCCAGGACGGGAATTATTATCCCCGTTTGAAATCGGGGAAAACGGAGACCCAGAGAAGGGGAGGGACCTGCCCCGGCTGCCCGCAGCCGGTTAGTGGCAGAATCCCAAACGCAGATTTCCTGCGCGAGGCGCCCCTCGCCCTCACCACAACCACCCTTGTGTGGCGGCGCGCTGCTCCCCGGGAAGCTTATTGTTCCTTTTTTTCTTCTTTCCGCATTTTTGGTAGTTTAACTTTTGTTCTAAGAAATTCAGAACAGGTTCTGACTAAACCCGGAGGGACTTGAAGTTCTGTCTTTACATTAGTGACTTCAAATCGATTCTTGGATTAAGTTGTTTAAGCCCTTTGTGAACTGAAATAGTGCTGCATGATAAAACCTGCCAAAAACCTATTGCAGAACGTACCCGCCCTGATTATGCTGATGCAACAAAGATAATCACATCTTAAAGCATTGCAATTTTCCAGAATGCATTAAGAAAAACAGTATAGGGCCATGCAGAATTTACACAACAAATCTCTGAGAATTTGGATACATTATGTATGCCAAGTAGTTAGAAGTGTTCCTATATCTATAAAAGACAAGGGTATGGAAAATAGAATTTATCCTGCAAAGCTGGATTCCAGTCCCAACCTGCTCCTTTGGCTCTTCCGCACATTACGCAACCTGAAAGTGGAATACCAACCCCTTCTGTGTGATGGCTGTGCAGATGTGAAAGTACTTTGGAAGTTATAAGCTCAACAGATGTTATTTATTGTTATTAAATGAAGGCTGGAGAAGGATCTCCTAATTTTTTCCCCAAGGGCCTTCCATTGTCAGATTGTTAGATTCTGAAGTTTTCTATGATTAACGTTTAATGCTAAAGGTCCAGATTCTAGAATCCTAAACCTGATTCTAATCCCAGAACCCTGTGAGTCTGACATTCTCTGATTCCATGCAAGTGTGAAGGCAAGGTCTGAAGGCCAGACAGGGTGAAGACCCAGGTCAGCATTCTAGGCCCCCAGGGAGGAGCAGCTGTCCCTGCTATCTGTCTGGGCTCACCCATGGAACCATAGCCGAATTCCCATCAGACCTGTCTTCAGCTCCTACCCTTCCTCCAACCAGCTTTCCTTAGGGCCTCATCACCTGTATTATCCATATTCATCACACATAGTCTCCCATTAGGTCCAATTAAATCACTTTGCCAACACTGCAGGAATCAAAACCTCCCTCAATTATTAGGCCCAACAGAGGAGGCCCCCATTTAGGATGACTCCACCTGTCACCCCCTCTTACCCCATACTCCAAGCACCATCCTCCTATTCCCCCACACCCATTAGCATAGTAGTTTACAGGAGCATTCCTTTCTGCAGGTTCTGGTACATGGTGTTCCTCCCCGATGGCCTCACAGGCAGCTGCTGACTCACCCCAGGTCACAAATGCAGCAGGTATCCATGTATTCAGATGGCGCTGCTTCATTAGCTGCAGCAGCATGGGCACATGTAAGCTTGTATGTGTGGACACCACCAGGACACCAGCCCTGGGGGGCAGGCTTGAGACCTGGCTCCCGGGCCCCTACAGTTAATAGAGTTACATTGAGCTAACACCTTCCTCTCTGTATTCTGGCCCTGTGGGCCTCACAGGGTGTTCTGAAGCTTCTGAACCAATGTATCAACAGTAAATTGTTCGGAACCGACGTGTTGTGATGTAAGGTGATATCTGAATACAATATACCGTAGGACACTCATGGTCAGCCCCATACCAGCACCACCGCCTAGCTGTGCGACCTCAGGCCCTGGTCATTTTACTTTTCTGAAACTGTTTCTGCGTGTGTGCACGCGTGTGTGTGTGGTTTTTTGAGTGCTTAGTTTATGCTGGGCACTGTCTCTGGCATGCTACATGGTTTACTCTATACCAGTCAGGATTCTCAGTTGCAAACAATTGAAACCATCTCTGGCAAAACTAAGCAAAAAGGAGCTTTACTGGAAGGCTGCTGGATGGCTCACTGAAATGATGAAGAGACTAGAGTGCCAGACAGAAATCAGGGGTAGCTGGGCATAGCCAAAGTCCTCCGCAGGAACTGTCTGCTTAGGACAGACTCCACTTCATGCTACACGGCCACGTGCTGCTCACCACTGCCCTGCTGGGCTCTTGTCCCCACTGCAGCCTCCTGAAGTAATCTCTGTCCTCACCTCTCTGCCTAACTCCCACTGGACTCAAGGCCCAGGTGGGGGCATGGACCCAGCCCAGCCCAGCCCCACATGGGTCAGGGGAAGAGTTGCTGCCCCCTCAGCTTCCACATAGCCTGGAATTCCTCCAAATAGGCAAAGTGTCTGGATGCTAGGCAGCCATCCATGGTCAATGTCCACCAAAGCCTTCAGCAATCTTGAGTCAGGGAATGTTACCTTTTACAGATGGAGAGACTGTGTCTCTGAAGGGTTTACTTACTGGTCAGCCGGTGGGTAAGTGGGTACACTAACATTGACCTCACAGGAATGGAAGGAACAAATGGATGTAGGTAGTCAGTAAATATTAATTCCCTTCGCCCCCTGAGTAATAGCTCTTGCTGGGAATGTTTGCTCAGCCATGGGGAAGGCTTTCAAAGACTTGTTCACATTCTCTGTGACTCTGGAGCTGGCCCCTAACTTCCTGGCAATACCCACAACTGTAGTTTATACCGAGGGACTGACTCCTATGCAGACAGATCATTGTCACCATCATCATCACATTGCCTTTGGTTCATTGGAGTCTCGCAAAACCTGTGAGTTAGATATTACTACAGTTTACCAAATGAGAACACAGGGCCTCAGAGAGGGTAAGTGACTGTTTCAAGCTCACAAAGCAAGTCAGAGCCCAAATTATATCCAGGTCTCCTGTTTCCAGGGTCTGGTCTTCACATGGCCTCTATCTCAAAGGAGCAGACTGAAAGCAGGACATTCAGGATTCAACATAGGCACAGAATGCCATGGCTGGAAGAGGCCTCCGAGTTTTTGCATTCTTTCTCCCTTTTACAGAAGGGAAAGCTGAGGCCTAGAGAGAGGGGGTGCCCTGCCCACCTTCACACAGCACTGTCTATGAAGCCTCTGTACAAGAGCCAGGTTTTGAATACAGCTCTCTTGCCTCCCAGTTTAGTGAGAATTGCCCACATGGCTATGGAGCTCGTTTTAAACTTGATGTAACTAAGATGGACAGAGGGATGTAAATGGCCCACTTAGCTGTTGGGATGAGGGCCTGGCTTAGGTGTGGGCCCAGAAGGAAGGACACAGTAGCAGGATGGCTGAGAAGTAGGAGGCTTTGAACCTCCAGAAAATCCTGTTCTCTCATAATCGGGAAATGTCTCCAAACGTTAAGAGCCAATTATCTCATCCTGGTTGGAACGGATTGATACAGACTTAAATTTGTGGGTTATTAGAATGGTTGGGAGGAGGGATCTGTAGGCAATTAGATTAGACCCGGACAGATCAAACTCGTGTGGCCCAAAGAACTGGACAGTCTGTGATCCTTAGTACCTTCACCTGAGGCCCACACCCAGACACTGGGGAATTTCCATGTGCTTTGGCCCTTGAGGCAGCCTTCCTACCACACAGATACCCCCTTCTACCCTCCTGACTCCTTCCAAAGTCAGCTCAGATAGCATTCCTCTAGGATAATTTTTTGATTTTTATGCTGGGTTGGGACCTACCCTAGTCTCCCATAGCCCCTACACCTTTCCTATGTATGTCATATCAGTGACCACACTGGGTTGTCATTGCCTATGCACCTGTCTCCTCCATTATAGACTGTTAACTCCAGCGTATGGAAAAGTCTGCTGCAGAGAGGCCTCAGCAAAGGTTAGCTCACTGAGTGAGGGGATGAAAAAGAGGAGGAGAGAACACCCAGGAACTCAGTCCTTACCCCATTTCCTCCTCTATTCCCACTGTAAACTCCAGGCTGAGGGACATCAGTCTCTGTCCCATCCTAATTCCTGGATTTAGCCTCCGGATCCAGTTTCTTTGATAATGAAGCCTCAACTCTCTCCCAACTAACTCTGACCTGGCTTCCCCTGCTCCTGAGCAATGACAAGGATCCTGAGTTGCCTTCAGTCTAATGGCCTCAGGAAGTGATATCCAGTCCTGAGAGCCCCACCTGCAGGTAGCTTTCTGGCCAGCAGCTTAGCCAGGCTACCTAAGAAGACAGGACCGAAGAAAGGACATACGGGAGCCACAGGCTGGCGTGCCCTCTGAGAAGGCCCAGACACGGGCACTGAGGGTATAGAAGTGAACAAGGTAGTCTACTGGGGTCTTGAATGTGCAAGGTATTTGAGACATATCTCAAAAGAAAGTGGACAAATGCAGAAAGGAAAAGGCATCACAGTGTGAAGGTGACAGAAACCCATGAGCCAGCCAGGTGTCCATAAATGAGAAGCTCTAGCAGCCATCTGGGTCTTTACTGGGCCTTTACAGGGCACTAAACTAGGGGATATGGGAGTCAGAGTCTGAATCAGAGGCCCAACACTGAGGTAAAACTAAGCAAGGAGGATGCCAGGACATGTAGAAGGAGGTGTTTTAGGGACCGGTTCCATCAACATTCCAGAACATACTAATATTCTAACACACTCATTTTCCAGCACACCACATTCTGTCACCTTGCCATTTCATTATGGGTGACGTTCCACCCCTGCAACATTCCCCTCTCTGCCATTCCAGTGTTCTGCCCCACCAACAGTCCTCCTTACCACCACTCCAACATTCTCAAATACCAGCACTACAATGGGAACTTCCAACCTTCCAACTTTCTTCTACTAAAAGCATTTATTTGTTTCTTGGTTCACTTATACCAATGACTCTTAATATTTGGGAGAACACAAACTCTTTTAAGAAATTATTAAAATCCCTGGCTCCTTCTTGCCCAGGAAAAAAAAAAAATATATATATATATATACATAAATTTTGCATGTCATTTCAGATTTTCAGTGACCCTCAGCAGGGTCCATGAACTCTAAGGTAAGAACTTTAATTTTACCCTGCCTTAATCCAGAAAGACATTTAAAATAAAACAAGATCTAAGTTTAAGATGGGATAAGATTGAAAAAAAAAACATGGTAGGGACAAAGTGAAGCCTGGAATGATGCAAAAAGTGCAGAACATAGTGACCTACACAGCTAAATTTGTATCCCACATATTTAGCTCCAAGACTTCCAGCAGCCAAGGCAAGAAGAGAAACCTGTTCACTCACACAGTTCACAGTGTTCATGAGATAAAAACAAACCACTAACTCTTTAGGGGACATACAACTATTCTTGGTATGAAGACCAGACAAGAATTTCTCCTGAGATCCTCATAAAGAATGATGCAATGGACCATGGCCTCAACAGGGCTCCCTCACAATAGACCCAGAGATGTGTTCTGTAGTATAATGACCAATTTGTGTCAGTTGGCCTGACAATTTTCTCATTTTTTTTAAGGTTTTTTTTATTTTAGGGCACCTGGATGGCTCAGCCCCACAGTCGTGTTCCCTGATCAGTGGGGAGTCTGCTTCTCCCTCTCCCTCTGTCCCTCTCCCTGCTTGTGCTCTCTTGTACTCTCTCTCTCAAATAAATAAATCTTATAAAAAATTTTTTAAAACTCAAAACTGATTTATTTTATTTTAAAAAATATTTTATTTCTTTATTTGACGTGGGGGGCAGGCAGAGGGAGAGGGAGAAGCAGGCTCCTCACTGAGCAGTGAGCCCGATGTGGGGCTCGATCCCAGGACCCTGGGATCATGACCTGAGCCGAAGGCAGATGTTTAACCAACTGAGCCACCCAGGTGCCTCAAGATTTATTTACTTTAGAAAGTGAGACAGAGACGGGGGGGCGGGGGGAGAGGGAGAGAGAATCTCAAGCAGACTCCCTGCTGAACGCAGAGCCCGAAATGCGGCTTGATCCCAGAACCCTGTGATCATGACCTGAGCCAAAATCAAAAGTCGGATGTTCAACCAACTGAGCCACCCAGGCTCCCCAACACTTTCTCAGTTTTAATACTTGTGTCCCATGAGTCCCTTTGGTCCCAAATTGAGATGGTTGACCACCCTGTTTGTGAGTTATAGTTCAGTCAAATCTTACCTCGGGTAAGATTCTAAGGTATCATGTATAATGAAAATATCCTTGGAAATCCTTTCAATCATTCAACAAGTAAAGTACAGAACCATCTCTCAATAGCACAGCCAATTTTTCCTCTAGTAATAGAACAGACTGCTGTTTCTTTGGTGGTATATCTGAAGAGAGTGGCTTGCCTTAAACCCTAGAATCATACTCAGTGTGGCAAAATGCGCACACACTGAGGGTTTTATGAGGCAAGTAGGAACTGATACCAATGGAAGGAACAGCAGATTTACTTCTCCCATAACACACATATTCTGGGGAATATGCTGAGTGAGTGAAATAATATTTAATATATTATTGATCTTTCTCTTCCCATCTGTCTCTTTTTATTCACAGCAAGTAAAATTGAATTTCTGTTAAAAAAATATATAGTACCTATCTCATAGGGTTGTTGTGAGAATTAAGAGTTAATATTTATAAAGCGCTTGAAAGAACACCTGGTACAGAGTATTTGCTCTCATTGTTGTTAAATATGGATATGCTAGCACTCCACTGCCTGTCCTACAGCAATCCTGGGTATAAGTTGATGGCAATCTGGGAAAGATATTCTGTGGCAGGGATGAGGTTTAGGACCCCAGCCCTCTGCAGTTCCAACTTCATGAAGGGATACTTCCTAAACTTCTAGAGTTGCTGAGGGACTGCCTGCCTTTAGACAGTTCTCCCCAAGCTGGATCTGAGTCCGAGGCCTTAGGTGTGAGTGGCTGTGAAGACACCCTGGTGAGGGTTTTGCCCCTCTTAGTCCACTCCTTGACTTGGAAGATCCCCAAACACCAGCTAGAGAATAATAGCTCACCAAGCTCCCTCGGTGTCCAGACTACACACCCCTCCCATGCAGTCTGTGCTGCTCTTGGCGGGTAGCCCAGGCTAGCTGGGGGTCTGTTCAGAGGCCTGGCATGAGTACTGAGCTGTCTGCCACACAGACCCATGAACCACCAAACGTGAAAACACTACACTGTGAAGTGCTGTGCAGGTGTGAGAGACCAGGATTAGTATACGGTGGTGCTGAGTTCAGAGTCCAGAGAGATGCTGAGACTGGAGTTTGGGCAGTGACCACAGGATGAAAGGAGAGAGCAAACAGGCAATTATTTCAGAAGGCCTGGAGTGAGACACACCTGATACTTAATTATGCCAAGGCCAGCAATCGGTAAGAAATCCCAAGCAGCTGGGTTCCTGAATCCTTCTCCAGGCAAAGCGCACATTTCCCTGAGAATCTCAGAAAGGAAAGTAATAAGAATTACTTGATTAGTTTACCAAATACTCATCAGATGCCTACTCTGGTCTATGTATTGGGCATAATGGTCATGATGTCTGACCTAATTCCTAAGGTGGGATCTCCTTGAAACTTCCTTGACTGTTAGCCACATCCCAGCTCCACCACTTACTGACTCTGAGATGAGCAAGTCACTTACCTCTTCTAAGCCTCAGTTTATGTTACCTGTTAAATGAAAATAATGCTAAATAATACCTACACCGTAGGATTGTCCTGATGATGAAATAAAACAGTAACAAACACATAACGGTGCTTAGCATATGTCTGACACTGTTTTAGTGTTTTTCATATGTAAACTTGTTTAATAAAAATAACCCCAGGAGGTAGGTACCATTCTTATCCCTGTTTTCCAGTTGATGAAAAGGAAGCACAGAGAGGTCAAGTAATTTGCCCCAGATCATACAGCTAATCAGTGGTGGAGCCAGGACTGAACCCAAGCAGTATGCTTCCTGACCACTCTACTAGCCTTCGTTTCTTTTTTTTAAATAAGCTCTATGCCCAGTGTGGGGCTTGAACTCATAACTCCAAGATCAAGAGTCACATGCTCTACTGACTGAGGCAGCCAAGGGCCCCTATCCTTCATATTTTCAATGACATGCTTAGCATAACTCCTTGCACACAGTAAGCACCCAGGTGATGTTAACTACAATTATTATGAGTATATTTTTAACAGCTTTATTGAGGTATATTTTACACATTATGATTATGTTTTGACTATAAGGAAACACTTTCTCACACTGAGCTGAAATCCGCACCAGATCATCCCCCTCTTCTGTGGGTTCCAGTTTATCCCCAGAATCTCCTGAAAGCCTGTGTTCTCCCTTGCCCCATTCCAGTCTTTTAGAGATTTTCAGCCACAGGCCAGACCTACAGAGGCTTGATCTGGCCTTTTTCCTGTTGGTGACTCAGCCATTGGTCCACAGGAATCGACAAGCCTCTGACAAGTCCCAGGACCACTGTAGGTCAGGGGATGCTGCCTCCCACCTCAGAGCACAGAACCTACATCAAGGAACCACATAACCGGTAGGGCCCAGTGAAATGAAAATGAAAATGCAGGTTCCTTGTTAAGAAACTATTAAGAATTTTAAGGCTGTAACAGCGGAGCATTAAACCAGGCGTGGGGCTCTATGAAAATGTGCAGGTGACGCATGCAGGAAGCCAGCCTGAGCAGCACCCTCTCTGGCTCTTCACCACCCACACCACCTTCAGTCCCTCCAGCCCCTCAGAAGATCTGAGAGGCTGAGCCTGGAAAGCTCCGGGCATACCTGAGAAACAGAGGAAGCATTTGGCTCCAGAAGAGTTAAAGTCCACTTGGACTCTGGAGTCCATCAATTAGCTCTAAGTCTACCTCGAAGCTCCCTGGCTATAAGAGTCAGTCTGCCCCCCCCCCCGGCTCCCTTTGTTGGAGGCAGCCCTATGGGTTTAGTGGATGGAGTACAAATACCAGATTAGGATCTGGGGACCTATCATTGTGTTGCTGTGCAACTGGAGGAATTTCACGTCCTCTCCGGTCTCAGTTTTCCTGTCTATTAAAGCGAAATGGTTGAATTCAGTATCAAATTATTCTTTCACTGAGCACTGACCGGGCATGTTCACATCGTGATGATCCTATCATTAAACTGAGCACTTATTATTCTCAAGACACCATCATACCATAGTACATTCCTTGGTTTGATCCTCATGACAATCTAAAGAGATATTTTTCAGAACTCTAGAATTTAAACTTGACAGGGGTAGTGATTTTTTTTTTTTTTTTCTTCTTTCCCCTCATGATGTATCCCCAACTGCTAGAATGATGCCTGGCACATAGCAGGCGTTCAAAAGCCATTTGTGGAACAAATGAATGAGGCAACAGTCCAGAGAGGCAGTGATGTGATTTGTCCAGGGTCTCATAGTTAGAAAATACCACAGTCAGGATTCTAATCCACATCTGCCTGGCTCCAAAGTCTATGCTTATGCTTTTCCACCTGCCATATGGGTGAGTCTCGTTTTATACATGAGGAAAGAGGCTCACACAAATGGAGCTCCTCTCCATCATCTCTACTGCCTCTCTGATCTTGTGGTTCTAAGCGCCTGGGCACCCCCCCCCCCCCCCGCTGCAGTAATATCACTTTGAAAGCTAATGCAATTTGTCACCTCTGCCCAAGATTCTTCTCAGGCCTAAGAATATTCTCTCTTCACAAAAGCAGGGTCGCTGGCATAGGCAGCTCAGGTCCAAATCCTGCTCTGCTACATACTGTTGTGATGTCGGGCAATTTCTCAGTATCTCTGAGCCCCCAATTTCCTCATCTGTAAAATGGGTTCCATACTTCCTAGACATCCCTAGACGTCCCCTCCTCCAGGAGGTGCCCTGCACACAGCGGGCCCTTAATGAATGTCGCTGTAATTACTCCAGCCCAGAGCAGCTCCACAGTCAAACTTGCAGCCACTGATAACCGCCGTCTGCTGGGGCCTCCTAGAACCTGATTGGAGGCCACTGGTTCAGGGAAAGTAGGGTCAGCTGCTATTCTTGGAGCTGATGGAATTCAGCCGGTTTCAAGTTCCCTCAGAAAGCCCTGGCCCAGGCAGCTCGGCTGGTTATGTGAGCAGTGAGATCTGACCTCAGCATGTTCTCCTGGGCTCTCTACATGGCCCAGACTGGAGAGAACCTTGGGGCACAGAGCATGCTGCACGGAGACCATGTCCTCCTGAAGCTGACCTCAGCCTTCTAACTCTTGTTCATCAGCATCTATTTGGCACCCAGAAGAGCCCTGGATGCTGTTTCGGGATCTCCCAGAGATCGCAGAGAGTTTTCAACCTCTGGATGACAGGCAGCCTTGGGAAGTGGCAAAAGGGGTCAGGAGACAAGCAGGACTCCAGTTTAATCCGAGCTGCACTCCTCTCTAGGTCTGTCTTTTTACATGTTACTTTGTCTATCTGCGTCTCAGTTTCTTTGCCTGACGGCTCCTCAGAGTGGTGCTGAGAGGATTACAGCATCTGGCACATAGTAGACGTGAGCTCCTAAGTGACAGAGAACCTGTCACATTCAACTCCTCCTCAGTGTTGGTTGAATGGGTCACAAATTATGGAGGACACTGAGTGGAAGTGCCTTATTGGGCTCCCATCTTTCACCACACTCACCCCTGACCCCAATCCTCATGTAGAATCAGTTTCCTCTGCATCAGCCCTGACAGGTGGGCATCTCCTATTGGCTTGCATATCCTTGTGATAGGAAGCTCACCTCTTCCTAAGGCTTCCTTCCATCCATCGGGTCTAGTTCTGAGGTCTGTCTCCTTGCAGCTTCCATCCATCGGGTCTAGCTTTGCTCTCTGGAGCTGTACAGAACAAGCCTGGCTCTGCTTCCAGAAGATAGTCCTCCAGTGATTTATTACACAATTACAATGTGCCAGGCATTAAACTAGGCATCTCTCTTACTTTATCTCACTTAATCCTTCAACCTTCACATTAGTCCTGAAAAGTAAACATTATCTCTAATTCGGTGATTAGGAAAATGAGGCTCAGAGAGGTAGCATAACACATTTGTTCGTGGCAGAGAAATGATTTAAACCCAGATCCTTCTCCAAAATGTTTCCTTTTCAGTGTTCAATGGATCCCCTGGAAGATAGAATTTGTATCCCAGAATCCCTTCCCTTTCCTTTAGTAAAGATTTTTGACGCACCTTATCAGTACCAGATCTTGACTAGGCACTGGGAACAGAGATCAGACATAACCCGTACCCTTGAGGCACTTACAGCCTGTCCCAAACCCACTGAAAAAAACCAAGAAGTACAAGCATTGTCAGAGCACCACAGACCCTGGGGATCAAGGAGGGTTTCCTGGAGAAAGTGACCTTTGGGCTGAGCGTTGAAGGACTATTAGGAATTGGCTCGCTTGCGTCCAGGAGGGCAAGAAAGCAGATGTTTTGGTGGAACTGCTGTATAAAAAGCTGAAGCTGTGGAGCCCAGACTGCAGAGGGTCGTGGTGCCAAACGGAGCTACAATTACGAACCACGTGAGTGGATCATCTGCTTTAGTATGTGTAAAAATCTCCCGGGGTTAGCTTATTTAAAATCCAGATTTTTGGGATGCCTGGGTCGCTCATGCGGTTAGGCACCTGCCTCTTGATTTTGGCTCAGGTCGTGATCTCGGGGTCGTGGGATGGAGCCGTTTTGGGCTCCACACTCAGCAGGCGGCTGCTTGGGAGTCTGTCTCCCTCCCTCTGCCTCTCCCGCTGGTGCTCTCTCTAAAGTAAATAAATAAATCTTAAAAAAATAAAATAAAGGGGTGCCTGGGTGGTTCAGTCGGTTAAGCATCTGCCTTCGGCTCAGGTCATGATCCTGGGGTCCTGGGATCAAGCCCTGCATCAGGTTCCCTGCTCAGTGGGGAGTCGGCTTCTCCCTTTCTCCCTTTCCCTCCGTGTGCTTGCTCTCTAATAAGTTAATAACTAAATCCTTAAAAAAATAATAAAATAAAATAAAACTAAATTAAAAAAAAGACTGTCCTGAACACAGCCTGAAAAAATACTGACCCATCATGGGTCAGCTCCAGCTTAGACAGGAACTTTTCTCGATGAGCAGCTTCAAAAACAGTACACCCCTGTGGCTTACACTGGTTCCTAGATCTGAAGATGAGCCTGAGCCTGATTTGTCTTGGGGTGGTTGGAGGCTGCTGAGGTGCCACAAGGCGCTGTTCGTCTCAGCAAACAGCCAGCCTCATTCTGGGCACCGTGGATAGAGATGAGGCCAACAAGTCCCTATTCTCTAGGAACTCACAGTCTTGTGGAGAGTGGAGGCCATCAACACACAGATGATGACAGTGTGATCAGTGCTGCAATGGATAAAACTCAGGGCAGAGAAAGTCTCTAACCAGCCTAGGTGATGAAGGGAATGCTTCCAGAGTGTTAAAAGATGAAGAGTATTCTACTTAAAAGGTAGAAGGGGCAGGGGCCCTCGCTCTCTGGCCCCAGTCAGAGGAGACAGTCAGGGGTGGGGATTGGAACTTGGAAGGGGGTGATAAAACAAATAAAAAATAAATAAATAAAAGGTAAAAGGGCGTTCCAGAGAGAGCAACCAGCATCATAAATACACGGCAGTTAAGAAACAGCCTGGGTGTTTTGTTGTCATTTTCCTTTTTTCTTTCTTTTCTCTTTTTCTTTTTTTTTTTTTTTTCTTTTTTGGCAGTGGTGCAGAGACTACATGCAGCTCCCAAGTTAGGAAGAAGGAGCTAAATATGGAGGCTGGGAACGTATCATGGGGGGTGGAGAGACTTATATGTTAGGCAAAGAATTTTGGCCTTTCCCCTTTAGACAGTGGGGAGGCCTGATTTATACACTGTAATACAATCACCATTCCTTAAGCCTGGGGAGGGGCACCAGCTGGGAATAGTTTCCACTCCAGGCCCAAGCAGGTGCAAGTCTTCTCAGTGACTCTCTCTCCACTGGGGCAGCAGACGAGGAGGCAGGAGGCGGGCCCCACCCCCACCCCTTCTCTAGGCCTGTTTCCAGCAGCTGTTTTATGCCCTGAATACCTCCAGAGAGCTTCACCATCAGCTCCCTGGATAGTAAAAGAATGGCGACAAAGGCAGACTGTCTTAAAAGCTAGACTCCCTCACAAGTTAACACCGACACGTGGAAAGAAAACAATTATCTAATTATAAAATATGGTCCCATAAAAATCTTTTAAAAGAAACATTAATCATTCTCTGATAAGAGCTCCTATTTAATTCTCCTAACAACCCTAGAAGACATTGTTATCCCCTGTGATAGGTGACAAAACCAAGACCCAGAGGTCAGATAAAAAGTGCAAGGTCACACAGCCAATAAAAGCCAAAACCCAGGTGAGAATTCAGATTAAGACCTTTAGACCTAAGAACTAGAAAAAGCCTCGTACCCCCCATCCCACCAACCCTAATATAGAATTTAAAGCGAGAAATCTAAACTGTAAAATCCATGTCAGGAAGGCAAAAATGTTTTCACTTTTCCTCTCAAAGTGATTACTTGATGCTTTTTAAAAATACAAAATAATTTTATTATTTTATATTTTCTCATTCTTTGTTAGGTGCCCTAATCACTCATGCTTAGTATGCCTTTGACTAATCTAGAGTTGCCCACATCTGTAGGATCTGAAATCTAGGCATTTTCCCTCTGCCATGTTGCCTCTCAATTATTATTATTATTATTATTATTTTTTTTTTTTTTAAGAGAGGAAGAGAGAAAGGTGGGGAAGCACAGAGGGAGAGAGAGAATTTTTTTTTTAAGATTTATTTATTTATTTTAGGGGTGCCTGGGTGGCTCAGTCAGTTAAGCATCTGTCTTTGGCTCAGGTCATGATTCTGGAGTCCTGGGATTGAGCTCCATGTCCTCCTTGGGCTCCCTGCTCAGCAGGGAGTCTGCTTCTCGCTCTCCCTCTGCTCCCCGCACCTTATGCTCCCGTGCTCTCTTTCAAATAAATACATAAAATCTTTAAAAAAATTTTTTTAAAGATTTATTTTAGAAAGAGAGTGAGCACAGGGAGAGGCAGAGGGAGAGAGAGAATCTCAGGAACACTCCCCACTGCGCACAGAGCCCAAAGCAGGGCTTTATCTCATGACCCTGAGATCATGACCTAAGCCGAAATCGAGTCCGACACTTAACCAACTGAGCTACCCAGGCGCTCCTATCTCTCAAAATGTTTTCAAGCAATTTCATAAAACTTCAACAAATTAAAATGCAATTTATTTCTAAATTTTAAAAAAATTTACCAAACAGTTCAAAAAAGTTTTTTGTCCCCAACCCCATTCACAGGCTCCAAATGAATATGAATGTCACCCCCTGTCCACCCAAGTGCCCAGGCTGGAAATTTGGGTTCTTTTTTAACCCCAAGCTGACTCCACCATCCTCCCACCCCCACATTGCTCTCCCAACCATTTTCTACACAAGGGTGATCTAATTTCCTGCTCCAAACCCTTCAGTGACTCTGCATGACCCACAAGATAAAATCCCAATCACTAGGCCCTGCGGCCTTCCCCTCCCTCTCTGAGACTCTTGCTTCCCTTTCTCACAACACTGAGCACTGCACTGTGAAATTTTAGTGAGAACACTGAGAACACAAACCACTAGTCAATTATGAAACTTCTTCATTAGACTATCCAGCCCAAGCCTGGCACAGAGGAAAAACATCAGAAATAGTTGCTAATGAGCAGCTTGCTGTGACCAGAATCTGAAAACCTGCTTTTAAGCCTTGCCTCAAAGGTTGCACAAAAGTGAGAAACTCAAGCATGCTGGCTCTCATCAACCCATTCCTTCCCAGAGCAACCTGGGTATGAAACGGCCTTGGACCTTTCCAGACAGTAAATTATTACTCTTGACATTTTAATAACTTTTGTGAAATGTTACATTTTGAAACTGTTAATGCTTACTCCATTGTTCCCAGCCTCATCTCAATATATGATCCAAAGAAGGCGGCGCCTTGGGTCCCAGGCAGGAACTGGTCCATAAAAAAATAACCCAGCACATTTGCCACCAAAAATCAAATAAACTCCTCAAAATTACAAAACCAATGATTTAATTGGAAAGATGTGATTCTTTAAAAAGTAATTAAGCAAAAACACTACTGAGCCAAAGAATGCTAGTAGGTTGTAAAGGACAGTGAGGGGTAATTGTTTCTTCTGCCATGTTCCAAACTGCATTTCATGTGCACGCTGCTTTTATAAACAAAAGCTTCAAACCTTGCATTAAAAAAAAAATTCACTGTTTATATTTTTTAAAAACCGTAGTAAAACACATATAAAATTTACCATCTTAACTGTTTTTTTAAAGATTTTATTTATTTATTTGAGAGGAAGAGGGAGAAGCAGACTCCCTGCAGAGAGCCTGATGCAGGGCTTGATCCCAGGACCCCAAGGTCATGACCCGAGCCGAAGGCAGACGCTTAACCAATTGAGCCACCCAAGCGCCCCCCATCTTAATCATTTTTAAATGTATAGTAGTGTAAGAACTTTCACATTTTTGTTCAAGTAATTTCCAGAACTTTTTCATCTTGCAATATTCAAACTCTATACCCATTAAACAACTCTCCATTTTTCCCTTCCCCTAGCCTGTGGCAACCACCATTCTGCTCTGTGTTTAGACACCTCACGTAACTGAAATCACACAGTATGTCTTTTTGTGATGTCTACTTCACTGAGCATGTCTTTTAGGTTCATCCATGTCACAGCATGTGTCAGGTTTTCCCTCCTTTTAAGGCTGAGTGATATTCCATTGTATGTGTACACATTTTGTTTATCCATTCACCCACTGATAGACATTGGGTTGCTTCTGCCTTTTGGCAATTGGGAATGCTGCTATGAACATAGGTATACCCAGAGATGGAACTGCTGGATCCTACGGTCATTCTAGGTTTAATTTTTTGAGGGACTGTTGTATTGTTTTCCATAGTGTCTACACCATTTTACATTCCCACCAACAATGTATGAAGGTTCTAATTTCTCCACATCCTTGCCAATGCTAGATGTCTATACATATATATACACATATAACAGCCAGCCTGACAGGTGTGGGGTAATTATCTCACGCTTTTGATCTGCACTTCCCTAATTATTTGTGATGCTAAGCATCTTTTCATACGCTTGTTGGCCTACAGCGTTTATTTTTAAACAAAACAAAAGCTACTTCAAACAAAATAAACTCACTTTTTAAAACTTCTTGTCTGCTCCTGGGAAAGCCCCTCTCCTCTATCAACTTGAGAAGCTGGTAGGCTGTGCTTACAAACCTTCATCCACACCGCAAGCCTTCCTTCTGGGACAGCTGCAAAACTGGAAGTTCAGGAACAGTTAGGTGGTGACAGATCAGACCTGTTACTGCAGGAAAACGACAAGCTCGCCCCCTAGTGACAAGTTAGGAAGATAATAAAAAAAGCAAATGTTTACTTTAAAAAGCACAACCACCATGCAGAACATAATCTCTACCCTACCCAGAATCTGGAGGGAAACTAATAACACAAACTATGAATCGATCAAAATAGTTTATTCACAGGGACAGTTAAAAAGGTTCAGTTCCAAGGGACAAAATGTGTCACAAAATCATTGCTTATGAACCCCTAGCTGAAGTTGCCTTGGGAGTAATCTGCTCCTTAAGCAAGGACAGCAGTGCCAGCGGAACGGACTTGGGATGCTAGCTGTCATCTGTGAATGCCTCCACTAAAGGAGGGCTTATATTTCATCATCTTTGGCAACCCTGACACATAACGACCTTTAATTTTGTTGCACGTCCCTCCCAATCTCTATGAATTTACTGATGATTTGACTCTAAAGGCAAAATGGAAACACACACCAATGATTACATAAGTCAGAGGGTGGCAGTCATGACTATTTGACTTGTTCTTAGCTCCTTAAGCCCTCTATTATGTAAATCAAGATACTTTCTGATTTTCAAGCCTTCCCAACTAAAATAATAATAATGATAATAATAACATCTGATTCC
The DNA here is from genome assembly GCF_024610735.1 of Ursus americanus. Taxonomy (NCBI): domain Eukaryota; kingdom Metazoa; phylum Chordata; class Mammalia; order Carnivora; family Ursidae; genus Ursus; species Ursus americanus. The sequence continues at coordinate 10,233,841 of NC_142138.1, forward strand.
TTCAGGCACTATGGCTGCTGATTTTTCCAACTTCCTGCTGTCTCCCCTCCGCAACCCCCACAATCTCTATGGCTCTCTGGTTTGCTGTTTTTCACTGAGCTAGAAGACTTAGAACAAAATCCCATATGCGCGTGCCTTCATAGAACACAACAGATAAAAAGAACACTGAAATAAACATTTTAGGCTACAACCCAGCAGGTGACACTCTGGGGAAATGGGTCTATGTAACCACAGCTACTGACATCAAGTCCCAAGTCTTCCTGCTCCAGCAGGTTGACCTTCAAGGGCTATGTAAGACATAGGAGGTGCCAGCCTCAAGCTGTTTGTTGCTTAGGAATATGGACCACACTACCCAAATGTCAAAGGCTGGACATTTTTCTGCTGTTCTTTGTGCAGCTGCCGGGCCCGATTTTTTAGTACCTCAGCTTTCTCCTCATCTTTATCTACACCATCTCCCAGCCTGTACATGCGGCTGGCATTGGCACAGGCCCAGATGTGGCCCAAGTCACAGGCTTTCATTGAATATTTACATGCCAGGCCCATGTCCTTGGGAAAACCAGGGGCACCCTGCAGGAACATGGCACTGAGATTGAAGCAGCTGGAGGCATAGCTGCCTTCGCAGGCCCTTGTGTAGTAGTCTCTAGCCTTCTCCAGGTCAGGCTGGCCGTCCTCATTGACCTGTCCATCATGTGCCAGGAGACCAACGTTGTGACATGCCTCCACAGACTTCTTTCCGGGCCTCTCACATGCCATCAGAAAGCAGCTGGAGGCAGCTTTTAGGTCCTGGGTCAGTCCACCTGGGAGGAGGGAAAGGGAAGAAAAAAATAAACCAAAGCCAGGGCAGAACCTGAATGTCTCAGGCCAAAGTTAGAGAATAATTCCTGAATAAAGTTCATATATTTTGAGCTAAGGCAGCATGAAAGGAAGGTGGCCTGGTATGATGCACAAACCTTCCAGCTTTTTTAGCCTTGGAATCTTTTGTTCAAATGATATCTTATGAGACAGGCCACCCCTAAAGGAGCTGAGAAGTGGGGATTATAATAATAGATACCTCATGCGGTTACAGCAAGAACATGTGCTCTTGTAAGCTCCTTGTTCAATGTTCATTAACTTAAATGTATAATGAATACATATTATTTGCCAACTACTGTGCTAGGTTCTGGACAATAAACAGACACTATCCCTAGCCTTGTGGATCTTACAGTCTAATGAAGCAGATATTTAACAACCATGCAACCTAATGTATGATTTTAAGTGTGACAACCATATGGAAGAAAAGTACAGGATGTTATGAGAATGTATCAGGACTCTGACCTAGACCTGGGGGTAAGGCCAAGAAAAGCCTCCCCAGAGAAGTTAACATTTGAGCTGTAATATAATGGAAAAAAAGAAGGAAAAAAATACATGGTGAGGGTTGTTCCAGGCAGCAGGAATAGGATACAAAGAGAAAAGGAGCTCATATGGCTAGAATCCAGAAATCACTAGGGAAAACAGGCTGTAGAGACAGGCAGGGGTCAGATCATGCAGGATTCTGTACTAATCCTAGGAGCAATGGGAAGCGGCTAACAGGTGATTTTAAACACAGGTGGTGACAGGGCTTAATTTTCTCTTTATAGTTTTTTCATGGAAAATTTCAAATCCCCATGTACTACTGATGTGAAATGTTGGGGCTCAGGAGCAAATGGTCAAGAAAGAATTCTTAGGGGAGGGGGGTGGGGGTATGGGATAGGCTGATGATGGGTAGTAAGGAGGGCACGTATTGCATGGTGCACTGGGTGTTATACGCAACTAATGAGTCATTGAACTTTACATAAAAACCCAGGGATGTACTGTATGGTGACTAACATAATATAATAAAAAAACATTAAAAAAAAAAAGAAAGAATTCTTGAAGCATCTTCAGAGCAAAAAGGGTGGTTTTATTAAAGCATGGGACAGGATTGGTGGGCAGAAAGAGCTGCACTGGGGTTGTGAGGAGTGACTGATTATACACTTTCAAGTTGGGAAGAGGTTAAGGATAGCATTAAGTTTCTAAGGAATTTGGAAGCAAGGTCTCCAAGAACTTGAGGGGCCAGCTGTTAATAAAAAGTCACTTACTGTCTAGTAAAACCTTAGTCATGAGACCCTTCAGATGTGTATCAGTGGGCCATATGCTTGGAGGATGACTGCTAACATATATTTTGGTGGGTGGGGTAGAGATAAAGGAAGTTTCCAAAGGGATTTTTACAGAATCCTGGAGGTCGGGCTAATGTCTAAGCTAAGGCTGCCTTTTGCCCTTAGCAAAGTATTAACATTGAGGCAGTTGAGTTCCTGGAGGAAGGTCTCTCTGCCTGTCTCAAGTACTTGTGAATAGGCTGTAAGTTATCATGAAGTTTCATTTTTTTCCTTTTCCTTTGTTTTCCATATCACTATCACCCATTCTCAAAAAAATACAAACATCCTATCTTTTAACATTTTTTAAAAGATATCACTCCAAATCCACCACCTAGAAATAACTATCATTATCATTAAGAGAACACCATTCCAGTTATTTTTGTAGTATGTGTTCGGATTACATGCTGCTGGCTGAATGGACAGCTGATAGAAGTACTTTGCAAAACTGGACTGCATATGTAATTTATAAATAAAAAATTTAACTTTGGTTTTACTTGAATTTATCAGAAGAAAACCAAACTGAGTGGCACTGAAGAAACTACTTGGCTTCAAATGAATGTTTTTCACCAGAGAAATTTCCTAACGGGCCCCTGGAGTTACAAAGGGATTTTTAAAAAATACTATAAAGGTTACAGTCATTGTTTTTGTTTTTGAACTAAATTTTAGAAGTACTAACTCACAACTATAAAAGGTGAGGATACCGGTGTCTCATACTTCCTCCCATCTTTCCTCCCCCACCTTCTACTTTTTGTCATTTCTATTACTACAACTAGAAAGACAGCACAGTCATTAACAGAAGCCTGGGCCCTGTAGCCAGAACACCTGGGCTCCAGCCCTGGCTCCACTCTGTGTGTTGGCTTTGTGACCTTAGGCCAGTTACTTAACTTCTACGAGCCTGTTTTCCTCATCTGTAAAATAAGGATAAAAGTATCTACATTTCATATGTTAGAAGCTTAAATGTGTTTTTACAAAGAATCCGACACATAATAAGTGCTCAGGAACATTATGGTGTTTTTATGCCCTAAAAGTTTACGTTATTTACATTCTATTCAGTAACCCTAATTAATTAGCCCAACAGTCATTCTAAGTGGATTCTGGTCATCACGAGTCTTTTCATTAGAACTTCTTGTTCCTGAGTTGTTGTTGTTTTTTTTAATTTAAGATTTTATTTATTTATTTGACAGAGAGAGAGAGCATGCGCGCGCCCAAAAGCAGGGGGAGCAGGGGGAGCAGGAGGGAGAAGCAGGCTCCCTGCTGAACAGGGAGCCCAAGGCAGGGCTGGGTCCCAGCACTCCGGGATCACGCCCTGAGCCAAAGGCAGACGCTTAACCGGCTGAGCCACCAGGCGCCCCCCAAATTACCTCCTTTGATTAACCTCTTTACTGGTTATCAAAAAGATTTCTCCAGGAAAGCTCAGAGATTCTATATCCCGAGTTCTTCGAGTTTTGAGAGTATATTCGTGCCACCTTTATATTTAAATAGGATATACTTAGGTCTTGCTTTTATAACCAGCCTGACAATCTATGCCTTTTACTGGAGTGTTCACTTACATTTAATGCAATTATTGATATAGCTGGATTTAAGTCTACAGTCTTATTTCTTTCCCATTTGTCCCAAATGCTTTTTGCTTTTTCTCCTTTCTTGCATTCTTTGGAATTGTGTATTTTTTTTTAAAGATCTTACTTTATTTAAGTAATCTCTACACCTAATGTGGGGCTCAAACCCACAATCCTGAGATCAAGAGTTGCACACTCCACCAACTGAGCCAGTCAGGCACCCCGAACTGTGTATTTCTAATAGTCCATGTCATTCTCATCATTGGCGTTTTAGTTATACTTCCTTTTTCAGTGACTTATCTAGTGAATATATAAAGTTAACTTACCACAATCTACCATGAATTAATATTATACCACTTCACATATAATGTAAGTACCTTACAATATACTTTCATTCACTTACCACGTTTCCATGCTTCGTATTAATTGCCGTCATGTTTTATTACCACATATACTACTTCTTTTTTTTTTTTTAAGATTTTATTTATTTATTCGACAGGATAGAGACAGCCAGCGAGAGAGGGAACACAAACAGGGGGAGTGGAAGAGGAAGAAGCAGGCTCCCAGCGGAGGAGCCTGATGTGGGGCTCGATCCCATAACGCCGGGATCACGCCCTGAGCCGAAGGCAGACGCCCAACCGCTGTGCCACCCAGGCGCCCCCCACATATACTACTTCTTAATTTTACTTCTATATATAAGTCTCACGAACACTGCTATTATTTTTGCTTTTGACAGTCTTTTAGAGACAATAAGAAATGAGGAAAAAGTCTTAAAGTTACACACACATTCTAGTGTGCTTTATTCTTTTGTATGGATCCCAGTTTCCATCTGTTACCATTTTCCTTGGACCCAAACAACTTTAACATTTCTTGTAGTGTAGCTCTGCTAATGACTCACTCCCAAAGCTTTTGTCTACCTGAAAATGAATTTATTTCATCTTCACTTTTAAAGATATTTTTGCTAAAATAGAATTCAAGCTTGACAGTTTTTTCTTTCAGCCCTTAAAAGATGTTGTTCTTTTGTCTTCTGCTTATGTTGCTTCCTTTTTTTTTTAAAGATTTTATTTATTCATTTGACAGAGAGAGAGGCAGCCAGCGAAAGAGGGAACACAAGCAGGGGGAGTGGGAGAGGAAGAAGCAGGCTCCCAACGGAGGAGCCTGATGTGGGGCTCGATCCCAGAGCACCGGGATCACGCCCTGGGCCAAAGGCAGACACTTAATGACTGAGCCACCCAGGCGCCCCTGGCTTATGTTGCTTCTGATGAGAAGTCATGGGTTGTTCTCACAACTGTTCCCTTCAGTGTCTTTCTCAGATTGCTTTTATGATTTTCTCTTTATGTTTGGTTTTCACCAAATTGGTAATGATGTGACTAGGTGTAATTTTCATGGATTATCCTGCTTGAATTCACTAAGCTTCATGGATCTGTAGACTGATAGTTTTTTTTTTAGATTTATTTTTTTATGCTTGGAGGAGTTAAGATGGCGGAGGAGTAGGAGACACCTTTTTCAGCCGGTCCTCCGAGTCGAGCTGGATAGGTACCAGACCAGCCTAAACAACCACGGAACCAGCCTGAGACGCAGGAAGATGCATCTGGATCTCTACAAATGAACATCTCCAGCGCTGAGTATTGAGGTACGAAGCGGGGAGCCGGGAAACCGCGCACAGATATCGGAAGATAAACGGAAGGGGGAGGGAGCCGCCGCGTTCGGGCGCCGGGAAGCGGTAGCCACTTGCATGGGAGAGCGGGCGGGGCTCGAGGACGGCACCCGCAAAACAGCAGACTGAGACCGTGAGCCGGGTGCGCGCGCCACCAGGCATCTCGCGGAACACCGGAATCCCGGTGCGCTCACTGGATCCAGACTGAGACCGGGAGATCCGGGAGCTCGCGCGGGGCGGCTGGCGGCTGGCGGCGTTAGAAACACAAAGGACAGAGACACGCCGGTCCTGGAAGTGAGGGCTGGGACTCCGGGTGTGGGGCGCACATCCCGGGACGCTGCAGGGTTGAGCAGCACCAACAGTAACAGAGTTAAAGTGGCCAGAACATTAGTAGAGAACGGGCCGCAATCCCTCTGTTCTGTGACAGAGGCTGAAATTCGGCCGCTGCTGCTCTGACCCTCAGCAAACCACCAGGGAAAGCTGCCAGAGAACAAAAGCCTGGAAATACCGGCTCAGAGAGTGCCCATCCCCATCCCCCCTCGCAGGGGACACGGAGACTCTACCCAAACAGGGTTGCCTGAGTATCGGTGCAGCAGGCCCCTCCCCCCAGAACACAGAAGGCAGGCTGAAAAATCAAGAAGCCCACAACCCAGGCGCCTGGGTGGCGCAGTCATTGAGCGCCTGTCTTCGGCTTAGGGCGTGATCCCGGCATTCGGGAAAGGAGTCCCTCATTGGGCTCCTCCGCTGGGAGCCTGCTTCTTCCTCTCCCACTCCCCTGCTTCTGTTCCCTCTCTCGCTGGTTGGCTGCCACATAAATAAATAAATAAATAAAATCTTTAAAGAAGAAGCCCACATCCCTAAGATCCCTATAAAACAAGGGGCACAGCCTGGGACCCAGTCAATAATTTGGGCTCTGGACAACCCCGCAACCTCTCCTCATCAGAATGACAAGAAGGAGAAGCCCCCCCCACCCAGCAAAGAAAAGACAGTGAGTCTGTGGCCTCTGCCACAGAAATAATGGATATGGATGTAACCAAAGTATCAGAAATGGAATTCAGAGTAACGATGGTCAAAATGATGAGTAGAATTGAAAAAACTATTAACGAAAAGGTTACTGAGAATATAGAATCCCTAAGGACAGAAATGAGAGCGAATCTGACAGAAATTAAAAATTCTATGAGCCAAATGCAGGCAAAACTAGAGGCTCTGACGGCCAGGGTCACCGAAGCAGAGGAAAGGGTTAGTGAATTGGAGGATGGGTTAATAGAGGAAAAAACCAAAATAGAAGCTGCTCTTAAAAAAATCCACACCCACGAATGTAGGTTACGGGAGGTTACTGACTCAATGAAACGATCCAATGTTAGAATCATCGGCATCCCCGAGGGGGTGGAGAAAAACAGAGGTCTAGAAGAGATATTTGAACAAATTGTAGCTGAAAACTTCCCTAATCTAGCGAGGGAAACAAACATTCGTGTCCAAGAGGCAGAGAGGACCCCTCCCAAGCTCAACCACGACAAACCTACGCCACGTCACGTCATAGTGCAATTCGCAAATATTAGATCCAAGGATACAGTATTGAAAGCGGCCAGGGCAAAGATATTTCTCACGTACCAAGGCAAAGGCATCAGAATTACGTCAGACCTGTCTACACAGACCTGGAATGAGAGAAAGGGTTGGGGGAGCATATTTAAAGCTCTTTCAGAGAAAAACATGCAGCCAAGGATCCTTTATCTAGCAAGGCTGTCATTCAGAATTGATGGAGAAATAAAGACATTTCAGAATCGCCAGTCACTAACCAATTTCGTAACCACGAAACCAGCCCTACAGGAGATATTACGGGGGTTCTATAAAAGTAAAAAGGCCCCAAGAGTGATACAGAACAGAAAGTCACAGCCAATACAAACAAAGACTTTACTGGCAACATGGCATCATTAAAATCGTATCTCTCAGTACTCAGTCTTAATGTTAATGGCTTAAATGCTCCCATAAAACGCCACAGGGTTGCAGATTGGATAAAAAGAAATGACCCATCCATTTGCTGTCTACAAGAGACTCATTTCGAACCCAAAGATGCATTCAGACTGAGAGTAAGGGGATGGAGTACCATCTTTCACGCAAATGGACCTCAAAAGAAAGCTGGGGTAGCAATTCTCATATCAGATAAATTGGATTTTAAACTACAGACTATAGTTAGAGATGCAGAAGGGCACTATATTATTCTTAAAGGAAGTATTCAACAAGTGGATATGACAATTATAAATATATATGCCCCTAACAGGGGAGCAGCAAGATACACAAGCCAACTCTTAACCAGAATAAAGAGACATATAAATAAAAATACGTTAATAGTAGGGGACCTCAACACTCCACTATCAGAAATAGACAGAACACCCTGGCAAAAACTAAGCAAAGAATCAAAGGCTTTGAATGCCATACTCGACGAGTTGGACCTCATAGATATATATAGAACACTACACCCCAGAACCAAAGAATACTCATTCTATTCTAATGCCCATGGAACATTCTCAAGAATAGACCATGTTCTGGGACACAAAACAGGTCTCAACCGATACCAAAAGATTGAAATTATCCCCTGCATATTCTCAGACCACAACGCTCTGAAATTGGAACTCAACCACAAGGAAAAATTTGGAAGAAACTCAAACACTTGGAGACTAAGAACCATCCTGCTCAGGAATGACTCGATAAACCAGGAAATCAAAAATCAAATTAAACAATTTATGGAGACCAATGAGAATGAAAATACAACAGTCCAAAACCTATGGGATACTGCAAAGGCAGTCCTAAGGGGGAAATACATAGCCATCCAAGCCTCACTCAAAAGAACAGAAAAATCTAAAATGCAGTTTTTATATTCTCACCTCAAGAAGCTGGAACAGCAACAGAGGGACAGGCCTCATCCACGCACGAGGAAGCAGTTGACCAAAATTAGAGCTGAAATCAATCAAGCAGAAACCAGAAGTACAGTAGGGCAGATCAACAGGACTAGAAGCTGGTTCTTTAAGAGAATCAATAAAATTGACAGACCACTGGCAACACTTATCCGAAAGAAAAGAGAAAGGACCCAGATTATTAAAATTATGAATGAAAAAGGAGAGGTCACGACGAACACCATTGAAATTGGAAGGATTATTAGAAATTTTTATCAACAGCTATATGCCAATAAACTAAGCAATCTGGAAGAGATGGAATCCTTCCTGGAGACCTATAAACTACCAAGATTGAAACAGGAAGAAATTGATTTCTTAAACAGGCCAATTAATTATGAAGAAATTAAGTCAGTGATAAACAACCTTCCAAATAACAAAACTCCAGGCCCGGACGGTTTTCCTGGGGAATTCTACCAAACATTCAAAGAAGAAATAATACCTATTCTCCTAAAGCTATTTCAAAAAATAGAAACAGAAGGAAAGCTACCAAACTCATTCTATGAGGCCAATATTACCTTGATCCCCAAACCAGGCAAAGACCCCCTCAAAAAGGAGAATTATAGACCGATCTCCCTAATGAATAAGGACGCCAAAATCCTCAACAAGATACTTGCTAATAGAATCCAACAGTACATTAAAAGGATTATCCATCACGATCAAGTGGGATTCATACCTGGGATGCAAGCGCGGTTCAATATTCGCAAATCAATCAGCGTGATACATCATATCAACAAGAAAAGACTCAGGAACCATATGATCCTCTCAATCGATGCCGAAAAAGCATTTGACAAAATACAGCATCCTTTCCTGATTAAAACCCTTCAGAGTGTAGGAATAGAAGGTACATTTCTCAATCTCATAAAAGCCATCTATGAAAAGCCCACTGCAAATATTATTCTCAATGGGGAAAAGCTGGAAGCCTTTCCCTTAAGATCAGGAACTTGACAAGGATGCCCACTCTCGCCACTATTATTCAACATAGTACTAGAAGTCCTTGCAACAGCAATCAGACGACAAAAAGGGATCAAAGGTATTCAAATCGACAAAGAAGAAGTCAAAATGTCTCTCTTTGCAGATGACATGATACTCTATATGGAAAACCCAAAAGAAGCCACTCCCAAACTATTAGAAGTTATAGAGCAATTCAGTAATGTGGCGGGATACAAAATCAATGCTCAGAAATCAGTTGCATTTCTATACACGAATAACGAGACCGAAGAAAGAGAAATTAGGGAATCCATCCCATTTATAATAGCACCAAAAACCATACGTTACCTTGGAATTAACTTAACCAGAGACGTAAAGGACCTATATTCAAGAAACTATAAATCACTCTTGAAAGACATTGAGGAAGACATAAAAAGATGGAAAGATATTCCATGCTCATGGATCGGAAGAATTAACATAGTTAAAATGTCCATGCTACCCAGAGCAATCTACACTTTCAATGCTATCCCGATCAAAATACCGAGGACATTTTTCAAAGAACTGGAACAAATAGTCCTTAAATTTGTATGGAAACAGAAAAGGCCCCGAATCTCCAAGGAACTGTTGAAAAGGAAAAACAAAGCTGGGGGCATCACAATGCCGGATTTCGAGCTGTACTACAAAGCTGTGATCACAAAGACAGCATGGTACTGGCACAAAAACAGACACATAGACCAATGGAACAGAATAGAGAGCCCAGAAATGGACCCTCAGCTCTTTGGGCAACTAATATTTGACAAAGCAGGAAAAAACATCCGGTGGGGAAAAGACAATCTCTTCAATAAATGGTGCTGGGAAAATTGGACAGCTACATGCAAAAGAACGAAACTTGACCACTATCTCACACCATACACAAAAATAAACTCCAAATGGATGAAAGACCTCGATGTGAGACAGGAATCCATCAAAATTCTAGAGGAGAACATAGGCAGCAACCTCTACGACATCAGCCAAAGCAACCTTTTTCATGACACATCCCCAAAGGCAAGAGAAACAAAAGATAAAATGAATTTATGGGACTTCATCAAGATTAAAAGTTTCTGCACAGCCAAGGAAACAGTCAGAAAAACTAAGAGGCAGCCCACGGAATGGGAGAATATATTTGCAAATGACACTACAGATAAAGGACTGGTATCCAAGATCTACAAAGAACTTCTCAAACTCAATACACGAGAAACAAATAAACAAATCAAAAAATGCGCAGAAGATATGAACAGACACTTTTCCAATGAAGGTATACAAATGGCTAACAGACACATGAAAAAATGTTCAAAATCATTAGCCATCAAGGAAATTCAAATCAAAACCACACTGAGATACCACCTTACGCCAGTTAGAATGGCAAAAATAGACAAAGCAAGAGACAACAATTGTTGGAGAGGATGTGGAGAAAGGGGATCCCTCCTACATCGTTGGTGGGAATGCAAGTTGGTACAGCCACTCTGGAAAACAGTGTGGAGGTCCCTTAAAAAGTTAAAAATTGAGCTACCCTATGATTCAGCCATTGCACTACTGGGTGTTTACCCCAAAGATACAGACGTAGTGAAGAGAAGGGCCATATGCACCCCAATGTTCATAGCAGCAATGTCCACAATAGCTAAATTGTGGAAGGAGCCGAGATGCCCTTCAACAGATGACTGGATTAAGAAGTTGTGGTCCATATATACAATGGAATATTACTCAGCTATCAGAAAGAACGAGTTCTCAACATTTGCTACAACATGGACGGCACTGGAGGAGATAATGCTAAGTGAAATAAGTCAAGCAGAGAAAGACAACTATCATATGATTTCTCTCATCTATGGAACATAAGAACTAGGATGATCGGTAGGGGAAGAAAGGGATAAAGAAAGGGGGGGTAATCAGAAGGGGGAATGAAACATGAGAGACTATGGACTATGAGAAACAAACTGAGGGCTTCAGAGGGGAGGGGGGTGGGGGAATGGGATAGGCTGGTGATGGGTAGTAAGGAGGGCACGTATTGCATGGTGTACTGGGTGTTATACACAACTTATGAATCATTGAGCCTTACATCGGAAACCGGGGATATACTGTATGGTGACTAACATAATAAAAAATCATTAAAAAAAAAATTTTAAAAAAAATTTATTTTTTTATTATGACATACTAGTCACCATACAGTACATAATTATCTTTTGATGTAGTGTTCCATGATTCCTTGTTTGCATATTAACACCCAGCGCTCCATGCAATAGGTGCCCTCCTTAATACCCTTCACCAGGCTAACCCATCCCCCCATCCTCTCCCCTCTAAAACCCTCAGTCAACTGTTTCCCAGAGTCCATAGTCTCTCATGGTTCCTCCCCCCTTCCGTTCCCCCCCCCTTCATTTTTCCCTTCCTTCATCAAATTTAGAAATTTTTCTGCTGTTATTTCTTCAAATATTTTCCCCCAATCTCTTCTCTTTCCCCCAATCTCTCCAATACACATATGTTAGAATGATGAATAATGAACCCCACAGGTTGAGGCTCTGTTCTTTTTTTCCTCAGCACTTTATTTTAGAGAATATCTATAATCCTATCTCCAAGTTCACCAATCTTTCAAATTTACTTTTTTTTTTTTTAAAGATTTTATTTATTTATTTGACAGAGAGAGAGGCAGCCAGCGAGAGAAGGAATACAAGCAGGGGGAGTGGGAGAGGAAGAAGCAGGCTCCCAGCGAAGGAGCCTGATGTGGGACTCGATCCCAGGACTCTGGGATCACGCCCTGGGCCGAAGGCAGACACTCAAGGACTGAGCCACCCAGGTGCCCCCAAATTTACTTTCTGAAGTGTCTATTTTGCTGTTAAGCCTGCCCAGTAATTTTCAATTTCAAATATTATGTTTTTCAATTACAGGATTTTTTAAAAAAGATTTATTTGCCAGAGAGAGAGAGAGAGAGAGCATGTGCGTGCACGCACAAGCAGGGGGAGTGGCAGAGGGAGAAGCAGCAGACTCCCCACGGAGCTGGAAGCCTGACATGGGGCTCGATCCCAGCACCCTGGGATCATGACCTGAGCCAAAGGCAGAGGCTTAACTGACTGAGCCACCCGGGTGCCCCTCAATTACAGGATTTCATCTGGTTCTTTTTAAGCATCAATTTCTCTAATGTGATTTCTCATCTGTTCACTTATTATGCCCATCTTTTATTTAAACCCTGAAAAATATTTATTATACCTGTTTTAACAGGTTTTTTTTTAGATTTATTTATTTGAGAGAGAGAGAGGGAGAGCAGGTGCATGTGTGTACATGCACACAGGGTGAGGAGCAGAAAGAGAGAGACAAACAGACTCCACACTGAGTGTGGAGCCCGACTCAGGGCTCAATCCCATGACCCCAAGATCACGACCTGAGCCAAAACCAAGAGTTGGCTCAACCGACTGAGCCACCCAGGTGCCCTTTATTATACCCGTTTTAAAATACTGAACTGTTAATCCCAACATCTCTGTCATATCTAGGTCTATGGACTGCTTTTTTTTTCTGTTTAGCAATTTCTTATTTTATGTAAAACACTGTAGATGATACTTTGTTCAGTCTGGATTTTGTTGTTTTCCTTTGAAGATTGTTGAGTTTTGTTCTGGTAGGTAGCTAACTTACTGGTGAACCAAGCCAAAATGTCTTTGAGACTTGTTTTTAAGTTTTGTTAGAGCAGATCTAGAATAATCTTACTACTAAGGCATGGGCCTTTTTGGAGTCTTAGTTGAATGTCTGTGATGTTCGATGTCTCTCCACTCTGGCTGGTTCGAATTCAAACCACTCCCATCACTGTGAAACATATGGAATCTCTTCTCAGTTCACAGCTCCCCAGTAGCTTTCCACTACAAGGTCTCTCAGTCTCCCTCTATGCATGTGCAGCTTAAGATTAGGCCAAAAACCTAAGAGCACCCCTATATATATGGATTTCTAGAGCACCTTCTCTGTGTAGCTTTTTTCTTTCCTTCTTTCTTTCTTTCTTTCTTTCTTTCTTTCTTTCTTTCTTTCTTTCTTCCTTCCTTCCTTCCTTCCTTCCTTCCTTCCTTCCTTCCTTCCTTCCTTTCTTAAGATTTTATTTATTTGAGAGAGAGAGAGAGACAGGGAGTGAGCATAAGCTGGGTGGGGGTAAGGCAGATGGAGAGGGAGAAATAGGCTCCCTGCTCAGGGGCTCAATCCCAGGACCCTGGAATCATGACCTGAGCTGAAGGCAGACGCTTAACCGACTGAGCCACCCAGGCCCCCCTAAGTTTCTCAGTTTCACCTAGTTTCTTAGAAGCCTGAAAGATATCTGAAATGGTGTTCAGAATAACCACAGTATCTTCCACAGTTAAGAGGTTTATCAATGGTTATATTATGCCACAGTGAACAAGGTTTACAATCTATTCAACTGGTCCACCAGTTGTATAGTTGGTCATAGCCCATACAGCTTCCTTTTGTGTCATTTTTTTTTTTAAGATTTTATTTATTTATTTTATTTTAGAGAGAGAGAGAGAGAGAGAGCGCACGCCAGTGAGTGGGGGTGGGGAGAGGGAGAGAATCCCAAGCAGACTCCAGCCTTAGCGTGGAGCCCCACACGGGGCTTGGTCTCATGACCCTGATCTCATGACCTGAGCTGAAACCAAGAGTCAGATGCTCAACTGACTGAGCCACCTGGGTGCCCCTTCCTTTTGTGTCTTAAAGTCTTCCTTAGAATGCCAATGAGAAATGGGACTAATTCTTGATTCACGACTTACTGTCTGGTCCTGGCAGGCAGATGTCATGTTTTACATTTCCACGTTGCTTCCTTCTGAGTATTAGTTTTGGGGGTCATTACAGGCTGGGAAAGATGGCAAGTGCTCCCACATCTATTACAACTTGAGTCTGTTTGTCTGTCCCAGTGACAATACTTCCTATGGCTCTTAGCACAGAAGTCACAATTAGCAATTCAGGAGCTCTCCAAAGCTTCACAAATTGGGGCACAACTCCTCTTTTCACAAGCATTTCAATCTGTTCATTTGGAGCAACAGTATGGTAAGAAATGATCCAGCAGGTATCTCCTAATACTTCTGGATCACTGCAATGCAGATGAACTAAAGTGGGAAGAATTTGCTCAATAGCACCTACGTAAGTGTATGATCCTTGTTGGAACAAAAATTTGAAAGTGTCCAGGTAAGATTATCTAAGTAACCACATGCTAAAGATGACATATCAGGAACTGCAAGAAGGACCAACAGTGGGTCAAATGCACTATATTTGATAACCAAGTCTCAGAATACTGAACTATTTTGTGTAATGTTTCCTAGAGCTCATACAACTTGTTCACTGATGTGAGCATGGGAAGATGTCAATGGAGAAATGAATGCTGGGATAGCATCTCTATCTACCACAGCCTCGGTCTGTTCTGATATCCTGGAAGCAATGTTAGTGAGTGCTCAAACAGATTCAATTGAATGGGACTACAAACATTTCTGTCCAAAAAGGACACAAATGCTGGAATCAAACCAGCCCAGATTATGTTGTCTACATAGGCTGCTTTTCCACAGAAAGCAGTTTCTTAGCAGCTTGAGTAGCCTGGAGCTGGCTTCCCAAATTATTGCTACTTATGCCTTTGACAATGTTATCAACAGACCAACGTACACTCCCCTGGTTGTTGTGGTTTTCCCGCAGGGGAGAAGTAGCATTATCAAGAAATGAGCTTACATTTCTCCTTTTCAGCATCTAGTCTTCCTTCTTAGCTTTCCTCAGGTCCACATTAACTTCAACTCGGCACCACCTCATTTTTATACTGTCTTTCCCTTGTTCTTGAATCTGTTAAGGTTGGCAGTGGGGGAACTGCACTGCTGTTGGCAGACTTGCTTATGACACAAAGAGAGAAAGGCCAACTCAGGCTTCCACAGAAAGTATGGGCCGTGTGTCAGCTGCCCTCAAATACATCCACCACAGCTCAGCCCCAAGACAGTGTCCATGGTTTACATTCTTAAAAGTTCATTTTAGTTGCCTTATGGAAAGAGGTTTAGGGACTTGCATTAATCTCCAAACTGTAATCCAAGCAGGAGAGGAGGGTGGCTTGGAAAAGAATGGTAGGAGGAGAGGGAGAGAGACAGGACAGATTTGAGACATATTTTGGAAATAAACTGGCCATGAGCTACTAGGTAGAGAGGGATAACACTTGCTAAGGGTATACCTTGGAAGATAACAGAGGCATAATAAATTGGGGGGGAGAAGAAAACAATTAAGAATTCCATATCTGATTTGTTAAGTTTGAGATGCCTATGAGAACTCCAAGTAGGAATGTCTAATAAACCATGAGCTACATGTGGTCTGAAGCATACAAGAATGGTCTAGATTAAAGATTTGTTTGCATTATCATCAACTTATCTGAGCCTTCAACTCTTCCTCTAAAGTAATTCCACTTTTTAGAAGAGCAAATTGAGGACTCCTTTTTTTTTCTCCTTTGAGAGCAAGAAAGAGCATGTGCGCAGAGGGAGAGAGAGAGAATCCCAAGCAGGCTCCCTGCCCAGCATGGAGCCTGACATGGGGCTTGATCCCACAACCCCAAGATCATGACCTGAGCTGAAACCAAAATTCAGATACCCAACCAACTGAGCCACCAGATGCCCCCAAATTGAGGACTCTTAAACAGAAGGGAAACAAAAATCATCCATTGTTACCACCACCTAGAGACCATCACTACTTCATTTTTGGTGTATTTCCTCTTTGCACTATGTAGTTTGGTCTTTCTTTTTCATTTCAAGTAATCTCTACACCCAACAGGGGGCTCAAACTCACGACCCCAAGATCAAGCATCCCATGTTCTACTGACTGAGCCAGCCAGGCACCCCAATTTGGTCTTGTTTTCACATGTTGTAGTCATGAGCCTTCTTCACTCCCCCATCAGAAACCCTGCTTAATATCTGTTTTACTGGCTACATAATATTTCCTCCAAGAGATGGGTGTCAGAGTTAACTTCTACTTCTTTTCATAGGACATTTAGATTGCTTCACAAAAATAGTTCAAAGCTGAATTCATATATGAAAACATTTGGCCAAAGCATTCCTTGGGTTTGCACACTCTAAGTATATAATTCAATGTAGGTTCTGCAGCAACCAATACAGTCAAACCTGTTCATACTGATAGAATGTTTTACAATTTTTTAAAAGATTTTATTTATTTATTTTTTTGAGAGAGAGGGAGGGAGAGAACACAAGCATGGAGGAGCAGAGGAGGAGGGAGAGGAAGAAGCAAACACTTTTTTGAGCACAGAGCCCAACTCCGAGATGTTTAACCAGCTGAGTCACCCAGGTGCCCCAGAACGTTTTACAATTTAAGAAAGCAGTCATATCTGTTCTCATTTGATGTTCAGAAAAATCGTATGAAGAAAGTATGAGCGGACCATATTATTACTCTAATTTTGTCAACAAAGAATTTGTGGCTCAGGGAAGTAAAATGTCTTGCTTGATGCTGCACTGTCTAAAAGTGGGTTCTTTGGCCTCCTGCCCTTTCCCCTGCCCCAAGCGATCCTTGGTAAAAGGAGAGTTAAAGGACACTGGGTGGTTTTTTTTAGGAAAAGAGGGCAAAAGCAAAAGACTGGAAAATTCTTTGGCTTAGAACTAGACAAGGGAAGTCAATAGTTTTGGCATTTATTTATTTACTTACTTATTTATAAAAGATTTATAAATCCTAAAACCCTGAGATCATGATCTAAGCCAAAACCAAGAGTTGGACACCTAACCGACTGAGCCACCAGGTGGGAAAGAGAAACCTAAGCAGACTCCACGCTGAGCATGGAGCCCGACATGGGGCTTGATCCTATGACCCAGGAGATCACGACCCAAGAGGAAACTAAGAGCTTAACCAGCTATACCACCTAGGTGCCCCTTATTTTTTTAAAGATGTTTTTATTTATTTGAGAGAAACACACAGGCGAGTGGGGGCCAGGGGCAGAGGGACAAGGACAGAGAATCTCAAGCAGACTCCCCACTGAGCATGGTGCCTGATATGGGGCTCTATCTCATGACCTGAGCCAAAATCAGGAGTCAGAGGCTTAACCAACTGAGCCAGCCAGGTGCCCCCACAATTTTGGCTTTTATTTTATTTTATTTTTAAAGATTTTATTTATTTATTTGACAGAGAGAGACAGCCAGTGAGAGAGGGAACACAAGCAGGGGGAGTGGGAGAGGAAGAAGCAGGCTTCCCAGTGGAGCAGGGAGCCCGATGCGGGGCTCGATCCCAGGACCCTGGGATCACGCCCTGGGCCGAAGGCAGACGCTTAACGACTAAGCCACCCAGGTGCCCCAATTTTGGCTTTTAGACATGGCAGGGCCCAAGGTCTGCTAAACAGGAATCCAAAAGGGCTTAAGAAGCAATGATCAGCTAACAGAATCTTCTCTAACTACTTTGGTTTGAACACCCAGAGAAATTTATTTAAGAATGTCAGTTTAACAGGATTAAGTATTGATCTCTAAACACTCTGTGTTCTTTCACCCTCATGTACCTTCTCTCTGCCTGAGACAACTCTATTCCACCTTTACCAAACAAACTCCACTCTGTCCTTCAAGTCCCAGTTTCAATGCTGCCTCCTCTGTGACAGCACCCTCTGCATCAGCATTGAACACACACTCCCAGCACTGAACCCCCACAGTATTTTATATGTCTCTCTGAAGATGCTTACCAAGCTCTCTCAGGTGTAACAGGTATTAGTGTCCTTCTTTCCCCCTACTGGTCCATATCTAATTCATTGTTTCACTGAAGACTGTAAAAGTGTGCTCAATAAAGGAACATTTAAGAGGGAAAAAAAAGTCTCAATGTACAATCATTAATCACATAGATTTATCTAATAAGAGAAAATAATTTCAGAGCCACTTTTGTTTTCCCTACTTCAATAAGGAACTCAAAGTTCTTGTGAAAACTATAGTAAAATATGATATAAACATTACTTTAAAAGGGGGGGGGGGCCTGGCTGGCTCAGTTAGTAGAGCATGCGACTTAATCTCAGGGTCGTGAGTTTGAGCCCCAAACTGGATGTGAAGATTACTTTAAAAAAGGTATAAAAACAAAAAGAACCTAAAACTTTACCAAGACACAAATCCAGAGACTAAATAGCTAGGAACATTTTTGGTTTTGCATGCTGTATCATATAGGTGAGTTCACACCATATACAAATTTGTATTTGGCTTTCTTCACTGAAGAAATATATATATCATATTTCATAAGCTTTTCACCACATCAACAAAATTCTCTAGAAACATTATTTTTCCATGGGCTAAATAACATTCCATACAATGGAGGTAACATTATTTAACTAAGCTGCTACTGTTGGTGCACAGGTTTTGGGGTTTTTTTAATCATTAATATAATGCAGTTATGTATTACTTGTAAATTGTAAGTTAATGAAAATAAAATTTTGCTAGATAAATAATACCCGGGTATCTTTTCACATTAAGGTTGTTTTTTTTTTAAAGATTTTATTTATTTATTTGAGAGAGAGAGAGCGTGCATGAGGGTGGGGGGCAGAGGCAGAGGAGGAGCAGACTCCCTGCTGAGCAGGGAGCCCAACAGAGGGCGATGCCAGGACCCTAGGATCGTGACTTGAGCTGAAGGCAGAGGCTTAACTGACTGAGCAACCCAGACGCCCCTTTGTGGTGTTTTTAAAATATGCCCATTAAAAAAATAATAATAAAATAAAATAAAATAAAATAAAATAAAATAAAATAAAATAAAATATGCCCAAAAATTCTTTGATATTCCTTCCTTCAAGAAGTAGGATGTTAGTTCTCTATTAGTGTGGGCTGGACTTACTGACTCACTTCTAATGAACAGAATATGATGGAAATGAAAAACAGGTGACTTCCAAGGGTAGGTCATAAAGGACACTGTGGATTCCCTCATGCTCTCTTTTTTGGATAACTCATTATGGAGGAAACCAGATGCCATGCCATAAGGACATACAAGCAGCCCATGGAGAGATCCCTGTCACAAGGAACTGAGGTCTCCTGATAATGGCTGGAGGCCTTTCCCAACAAGCCAACAATCTTAGAATTGGAAAACTCCAGCACCAGTCAAGCCTTCAAATGACCATAACCCTAGCTCCCTGGTTAATGTCTTAACTGCAACCTCATTAGAGACCCTGAGGCATACAGCTAAGCCAATCCCAAATTCCTGACCTATAGCAACTATGTGATATGATAAGTTTGTTAGAATAATTTCTTACTTAGCGACAGATAAACACTACTCACTACTCCAGTGAAAACTGCAATTAGGGCATGAGGCGAAAAGGTAAGATGGTAGAGAACTAATTATTGGTCCCTTGCTCTGTGCCAGGCACATGCTGATGCCTTTACCTGCATTATCATATTTAATCCTCACACCAACCCTATGAAGCAAGTACTATTTTTCTCCATTTTACAGGTGATATAACTGAGGCAGAGTTAAAGTGACTGGCTCAAGGTCCCACTACTTGCCAATAGCATTCCCCAAGGTCTGCCTAGCTTGAAAGGCTGTGTTCTTCCCCCATCCCTCTGAATCTTCCTACAATGTGCTTTCCCCAAGGCCTGTGAGGCCCCTTCTGGGAAGAGGGCACAGCATGAGGCTCAGGATGTGAGGCCAGCATTACTATCAATAACAATGACCAAAGACAGCAGGCATCTCCTTACCTTTCCCAGTCACATAATAAGCCCCCAGTTTATAGCAGCTATCGCTGTGTTTGTTCTCTTCACAGTTGAACTTCAACACCTTCGCGGCCTCCTCAAAATTCTTCTGGATCCCTTCCAAATAGTCCACCAGCCGATAGCACCCTGTGAGGAAAAGGCAAGAGCTGTTCATGTTTGGGGCTGCTGCACAGCAGTGGGGAGGGCTGAGGTGTGGCAGGCCACAACGTGTCTTTTATTTAGGACCAGCTTCTGTCCTCCTGAGGTGTGGCAAGGTGACCTCACCACAAAGAATACAGGTGGTGTTCAGCCATTCCTACAAATGGCATCGGGTGCCCACAGCCAGGGACTGAGCAATATACAGGCTGGAGAGACCACGGCGGCTGTACTGGCTCCACCACTCCCCAGCCATTTTGATGGAGCCTTTCTGCTCCCTGTCACCCAGGGCCAAAGACTTACTGACTTCCATGATTGAAACTTTGCTACCTTTGGAACTTCCCAGGAAGTTTAGCAATAAAACACTGGAAACCAAAAGGGTCCATGGGCTAGTCTTTGTAGTAGCAAGAAAGGGGTGCTTCCATGACTGTACACCTCAGCCAGGCTGGGAATGAGAAGCCCAAAGACAGAGTAGAAATAGTAGCTACTAAAGGCGTTGGAAATAGACTCTCTCTTTGGCACTCTCTGGTCCCAGTGAGCCTCTTCTTAACATCTCTCCCCTCTGTCTCTGTCCCTTCTTCTCCATCCCAAATGACACTCATCTCATTCATCTTCATTCAACAAATATTTGAGCATCTATGTGCAACCATGTACCAAACACTGTTCTAGATGCTGGGAATACAATCACTTGCCCTCCTAAAAATTATGTTCTGGAGGAGGGGAAAAAAAAATAAGCAAATAGGTGAGCAAGATGTACTTATTTTTTTAAGATGCATTTAAACAATAATAAATGTTATATGATTGAAATAAAACAGGATAGGATACTTTGTTCTGCATGCTGGGGGACTAGTTATCATGAACTGGGCAATCAGGGAGGGCCTAGTAAGGACTGTGAGGTCTAAGCTGAAATGTGAATAACAAGAATGAACTAGCTATTTAAAGACAGTGAAATGGAAGGGGGCAGAAAGTCCCAGGTACAAGAAACAATAGATTAAAACACCCAAAAGAAGGAATAAGCTTGAAACAAATAAGGTATAATGTAGCTGGATCGAGGAGGAAAGGGGTAGGAAATGAGGAGAGAAAGGCAGTGACCAGATCGCAGGGTACTGTGGAACACAGGAAGGATTTAGGATTTTATTCCAGGTCAACGGCAAACCACTGGAGGGTTTTAAGAAGGGCGGTGAGATGACTCAATTTGCATTTATTTATTTATTTATTTATTTATTTTTAAGATCTTATTTATTTATTTGACAGAGCAAGAGAGCACAAGCACGGGGGAGTGGCAGAGGGAGAGGGAGAGGGAGAAGCAGGCTCCCTGCTGAGCAGGGAAGTGGATGCAGGGCTCAATACGGGGACCCTGGGATCATGATCTCAGGGGAAGACAGACACTTAACCAACTGAGCCACCCTGGCGCCCCCAATTTGCATTTTTAAAAGGTTTCTTCAGTGTATATGTTTGTATATGCCCGGATGAATATGGAAGATCAAAATGCATGAGGGGGTACACTCCAGCACTGATAACAACAAACGTGTTGTTTTGTTATTTAAAAATCTAATAAGATAGCATTTAATAGAACAAAATGAAAATTTAATTATCAGTTTAAGGGAGTGAGCATGCAAACAGAGTCAGGTTAGGCGGCTTTTTCAGTAATCCTGGTGAGAGATCATGATGATTTCAAAGGACAGTAGCTATAGTAACCATAGCCTCCTCTCAGGCTCTCCTTCTGAAGTGCTGCAGCCAATCCTTTTACGCCCACCCTCCCCCACTCCACTGCTGGTATACTCTCCAGCGTACATTACCATTAACTCTCTCCTCCAAAACATGTATGGCTCTCCACTGCCTACAGAATAAAGTCTAAATGCCCTACCCTGGCATTCAAGGCCTTACACACTGTGGCCCAGACTACCCTCTTCAATCTTATTTCTAACTACAGCCTCAATCTCCCAAAAGACAGCATTCTCTTCTCCCACACTGTCCTCCATTTAATCAACACTTGCCCGCTCCTCCTGACCTCCCCCAGAAGTCTTCCCCAACTATCCTGCTCCTCAGTGACTCCAACTCTTCTTAGGACATGGGCGAGCCCTCAAAGAACGATCCTGGGTTCTTGTTAAGCCATTATACAGCAGAGCAACTCTGGTTACTTGGTTAGCTTCAAGAAATAGCTATATCATGTTCTGGAAACCAGACTGCAAGCTATTAGAAGGCTGGGCGAGTGTCTTTTTTTTTTTTTTTCTTTTATACAAATAAAGCAAAGCAGGAAGAAGAAAACCACCCAAAGGTACTGGCTGCTCTGGATGGCCTCTTTTGAACACCACTATCCACTGACACACTCAAGTCAACTCAACGTTCCCAGAACACAAGGGGCACATTCATGCCTCAGGGCCTTTTCATTAGCTTTTACCTCTGCCTAGCATAGATCTCCCTGACCTTCTTCAAGGCTTTGCTCAAATGCCACTTTCTCAATGACTCCCTCTGACCACTTGATTTAAAACTGCCCTCCTCAGCTCCCCACACCTGTCAGTCCTTTTTCCCATTGCACTGACTTTCTAACACACGATGTCATTTATTTCCTTACGTTTATTGTCCAACTCCCCCCACTAGAATGTAAACTCCAGAACAGGGAATTTTATCTGTTCACTGACGTATCCCCACCCCTCTACCCCAACACCCAAGCGCATCTCTTCGTACCTGCCCCGGCCTCCAGGCTCGGTCCCGCCGAGGATACCCCGGCTGCGACGCCCGCAAGTCCTCGGGGAACCCAACCCGTCCCTCCCCAACACACACAAGGTCGTCAGTGTCCTACCGCGTCCCCACGAGTCCCCGGCCAGAGACCCCTTCCAGACCTCCCTTCAGCGGCCGCTCGTGACCCGTGCGGCCCCTTCCCCTCCCCCATGCGTCTCCACGTGTCCCCTGGCTGCGCTGCCGGCGCTCACCGTCCGGGTTCTTCTCGCGGTAGCACTGGTAGTTGCACTCCACCTCCATGTTCTCCAGAAAGGACTTCACCTGCTCCTCGTCCTGGAAATCCACCACGCCCGCCATGGCTCCTGCTCGCCCAGCCGAGGTTAGCCCGCCGCTCAGGACACCCGCCCGGCGGTCACGTGAGTCACAGGAGGGGCGGGGCCTGGGAGGGGCGTGCTGCCGAGGGCTGCGCGCTCACCCGGTGTTCTAGAAGGGGGAGCGCCGAGAACCTAAATAGTCGGGGTGTCGAAGCTTCAAGCTGTGAAAAACCTTGGCCGCCACATCTTTTGCTTTGCTCACTCCTTTCCTAAACCGGTGACAGTTTTTCTGCAGCACTTTTCTGTGCCAGCTTTGTGCCCTTCATCATTTTCTGCCTGCAGTTATTTATTTCTTCATTCATTCGTTTGTTCGGTGATCTCGAAGTGCCTACAGCGTGCCTCACCAAGTGCTTGGTTCCAGTAATACAACAGGAAATATGGTACCTGCCTTTAAAGAGCTTGCGGTTTAGTAGGAAGACATTCGTTTATTCATTCAGCAAGCATTCTGAGCATCTACTATGTGTCAGGTATAGCTGCACAAACCAATATTTATAAGTCTGTCCTAGTGCGATGAGAAGTCTAGTTCATCTGTACGTTCCTCCCGGACTTATTCCCCCATCCCCCTGCCCCCAACCTGAATGACCTAAGAAATGAATGGCTGTGGGAGATGATGACTGGAACACAGGAGCTACAGAAGTTGTAGTAATAATTCTGTTATAATAGCGAATGCTCAAACAGGTTTGAACTTTGTTCCAGATTCTATTCTAAGAGATTTATACAAAGTCTCATTTAATTCTATGACCCTCATTGTGACACTATAGGATAGGCATTCTTTTTTTTTTTTTTTTTTTTTTTTTGACAGATAGAGACAGCCAGCGAGAGAGGGAACACAAGTAGGGGGAGTGGGAGAGGAAGAGGCAGGCTCCCAGCAGAGTAGCCTGATGTGGGGCTCGATCCCATAACGTCGGGATCACGCCCTGAGCCGAAGGCAGACGCTTAACCGCTGTGCCACCCAGGCGCCCCTAGGATAGGCATTCTTATTATCCCCATTCTTCAGATGAGGAAACTGGGCTACAGAGAAGTTAAGTAACTTGTCCAAGGTCACACAGGAAGTGAGAGAGTAGTTATGCAATAAGTATTTTTTTTTTAATAAAAGAATGCATGTAGTACAAGAGGAACACGTGAAGGAGATGGAAGAGAGAAGGTTTGCCCGGTTTTTGCTTTGTTCTCTTGCACAGAATCATCAGTTCCATAAAGCCTAGACTGAAAGCTCTCCAAAGATAGTCAGATCCTGTCTCATCTCAAAGATGAGTCCTAGCCAGCCCTATTCTAGAGTCCTCAGTGGTATTCAGTCCATGGTTTTCCATCACCTACAGCAATGCTTCCCCAATGACTCCACTAAAGGCATCAGAGAGTGCACCACTTCCAAACCTTCCCTATTGGGGAGCAGTGTACTGCAACTGGAAAATGTCTTTGAAGTCCCAATTTTATTTTTAAAATTCATGTGATTTCATATTCAATTCCCTAGTAATATATCTTTCATAGGAAAACACAAGATTGCCTTCTCCCCAAGCCTTTTGGTAAAATGACATTTCAAGTGATATGCCACATTTTCATGTGGTTTCTCATACCCCTGATCATTTGGGAGACCCCTCAGGGCACATACCCCTGGAAGGGAAGCCCTGACTTTTGATTTTGAGCCCACCTGCCTTAGCCTGGCCTTCAAGGCCCTGTATAATCTGATTCTAGCCTCATATCATGCTTCTCTTCCCCCATACCCCTCTCAATCTTCTGATCTCCGAATAGGTCGCAGGTTTATGTCCCTATTTACTGCTGCTCTTAAAGCCTGAACCCCCCTTCTCTGACCAAATCAGAGATTCTCTCCTCTGTAGAGTCTTCCCAGGTGCAATAACCACACCCCTCCAAAGTGGATTTAAATGTTCCCACTTCAGGGTTCCCTGGGTGGCTCAGTCAGTTAAGCATCCGACTCTTGATTTTGGCTCGGGTCATGATCTCAGGGTGGTGAGATCGAGCAGCAGGGAGTCGTGTTCCACACTCAGCGGGGAGTGTGCTTGAGATTCTCTCTCTTCCTCTGCCCCTCCCCCTCCCTCTCTCAAATAGATAAATCTTTAAACACTTCCATTTCAGTGTTCCACGCTACTTGGTTTATTCTAGTATAATATAGTAGGAAAGGACTGGCTTTGGTGGACAGACAGATCTTAATCAGAATCCATGTCCCATGTTTACTAAATTGTGACCTTGAACCAATTACATTTATGAGCTTGATACCTCTTCTGTAAATGAAAATCCGTTGTGGCTGTCGGTAGGCCTAAAAGTTTGTGTATGCAGTGTGCTTAGCAGAGTCTGGCTCAGAATCATTCCTATTCCAGAAATGTTTATTGTCATGCCCATAATGGCATGAAAGTCTGTGTCCTCCGTGATACTGTGAACTCTATGTCCCTTTTGCCAGTCACAGGGTCACGAATAGAGCAAAGCTTGGTGAGGGTGATGTACACAGCTAAGGTCAGGGACAGGCCGCGAATGATACTTTCCCCATAATCATATTTACTGAGTTGAACTACACTAAAATGAGCCCACCTGAGCAGTAGGGGGTGATAGAGAGTTAAGGAAAAGATGGAAGACAGGCTGGGCCAAGTATGAAGTCACACACTTAGAAGGAAATTTAATGTCATCAAAAAGGCAGCCAGCTTCTTTTTTTAGTCCTGTCCTTATCTCTGTAGATTTATTCCACCTTATTCTTATAAATTTTCACATTTACTTTTTAAACTTATTTAATTATTCAAGTAATACATGAATACATGCTTATTGTGAATTAATCTCATGTTTTTCACCTAATATTCCTTTTCGTTAAGCATGATATGGCTTGTAGACACTGTTTAGACTGTTGCAGAGAAATCAAAGGTCAGAGAAGTTAAATGATTTACTCTAAAACACATAGTTAGAGGACTAGGAGGAGAAACCAGCCCTCTTGGAATCCTAGAGTTCACAATAACCATACTGGGTCCTGGAGGGAAGAATTGAAGAGCATTGTGGCACTCAACTCCTGGCTCCGGACTTAGATTCAACTATTACTAACTGATCACTAATTATGAGTTTAGTACTTTAGGTTCATTATCTCATTTATTCTTCATTCATTCCACAAACATACCCTGGATGCTTAAAAATGGCTAGAGCTTAAGGGATGCCAAACTGAAAAATGCAAGATTTCAATAAGAACATGCAACTCTTGGAAGAGGAAAAGCACTGGTCAGTAAACATATGATGAGGTGCTCCTCCTAATGATCAAAGGAAGGCAAACTAGAACCAGTATAATATAATTTTTCATCTCTTAGATCAACAAAGATTGGCATCCCGTGTTTGAAAGAATGCTGAGAGGGGCGCCTGGGTGGCACAGCGGTTAAGCATCTGCCTTCGGCTCAGGGCGTGATCCCGGCGTTATGGGATCGAGCCCCACATCAGGCTCCTCTGCTATGAGCCTGCTTCTTCCTCTCCCACTCCCCCTGCTTGTGTTCCCTCTCTCACTAGCTGTCTCTATCTCTGTCAAATAAATAAATAAATAAAATCTTTAAAAAAAAAAAAGAATGCTGAGAAATTGGCTTTCCAATATATTAATGGTGGGAAGGTAAATTGATGCCTCCTCTTTGGAGACCAATTTGGTAATATTTATTAACGTTTAAATGTGTTTTGATGTATTTTGGGGGGTGGGAGAAAAATTTGCAAAACTATCCCACAATGGACTTGTATCCTGAACATATAGAGAATTCCTACAACTCAGCAATAAGAAGACAATGTTTTAAAAAATGGGCAAAATATTTGAGTAGGTGTTTCACCAAAGACATATGGATGGGCGACAAGCACACAAAAAGACACCCAGCATGCGGAAATGCAAATAAAAATCCACACTGTGATATCACTACACAACTACTAGAATGGCTATAATCAACAAGACACACAATACCATGTGTTGATGAGAATAATAAAAAACTGGAACCCTTCTATACATATCTGGTTGGAATGCAAAACGCTGTAGCCACTTCATATTTTTATTTGTTTGCTTGCTTGCATTTTATTTTATTGTTGTAAGCACACTTAACATGAGATTACCCTCTTAACAAATTTTTAAGTGTACAATATATTACTGTCAACTGTAGGTACAATGTATAGTAATACAACTGAAACTGTATGTCCCTGATTAGTGATTCCCCATTTCCCCTTCTCCCTAGCCCTGGCAACCATCATTCCACAATTTGAGTCTAAGAATTTGACTGTTTTAGATAACTCATAGACGTACTTGTTTATTATGCAGTACTTGTCTTTCTGTGACTGTCTCATTTCACTTAGGATAATGTCCTCAAGTTGTTTGTTTTTTTTTAAGTAGGCTCCACGCCCAGCATGGAGCCGAACACGGGGCTTGAATTCACGACCCTGAGATCAAGACCTGAGCTGAGATCAAGAGGGACGCTTAACCAACTGAGCTACCCAGGAGCCCCTGTCCTCAAGTTTTATCCATGTTATAGCATTTTGCAGAATTTCCTTCTTGTTAAAGTCTGGATAGTATCCCAGTGCGCATATCTTCTACATTTTGTTTATCTGTTCACCTGTCAAAGACATTTAGGTTGTTTCCACATCTTGGTTTCTGTGAATAGTGCTGCAATGAGCATGAGGATGCTAATATCTCTTCAAGATGCTGATTTCAATTCTTTCGGATAAATAGCAAGAAGTGGGATTGCTGGATCATATGGCAATTCTATTTTTAATTTTTTGAGGAACCTCCAAACTGTTTTCCATAGTGGCTGCACCATTTTGCATTCCTATCAACAGGGTACAAGGGTTCCAATTTCTTTTTTTTTAAGTTTTTATTTAAATCCCAGTTTGTGGGGCACCTGGGTAGCGCAGTCGTTAAAGCGTCTGCCTTCCGCTCAGGGCGTGATCCTGGCGATCTGGGATCGAGTCCCACATCAGGCTCTTCCGCTATGAGCCTGCTTCTTCCTCTCCCACTCCCCCTGCTGTGTTCCCTCTCTCGCTGGCTGTCTCTCTGGCACATAAATAAATAAAATCTTTAAAAAAAAAATAAATAAATAAATAAATAAATAAATCCCAGTTTGTTAACACACATCATAATATTAGTTTCAGGTATACAATTTAGTGATTCAGCACTTCCTTACATCACCCTTACAGAAGGGTGCTCATCACAAGTGAACTCCTTAATCTCCATCCCCTATTTAACCCATCTCCTCTCCCACCTCCCCCCTAGCAACCACCTAGAACCATTGTTCTCTATAGCTAAGAGTCTGTTCCTTGGTTTGCCTCTCTCTCTCTCATTTTTTATGAGTCCCAATTTCTCCATATCCTCAACAACACTTCTTGTCTTGCGTTTTTGATAACAGTCATCCTGACAGGTGCAAGGCAATACCACATTGTGGTTCTGATTTGCATTTTCCTGATGTTTAGTACTTTGAGCATCTTTTCGTATACCTGTCAGCCATTTGTACATCTTTGGAGAAATGTCCACTTGAATCCCTAGCTCAGTTTTTAACAGGGCTATTAGTTTCTTGCTATTGAGTTGTAGGAGTTTCCCATATATCCCAGTGATTAATCTCTTATCAAATATCTGGTTTGCAAACATTCCCTCCCATTCCATAGGTTACTTTTTCATTCTGTTGATTGTTTTCTTTGCAGTGCAGATACTTTTTATTTTTTAGATTTATTTTAAGTAATTTCTATGACCAGTGTGGGGCTTGAACTCACAACTCTGAGATCAAGAATCACATGCTCTATGGACAGAGCCAGCCAAGCACCCCAATGCAGACAATTTTTAGTTTGATATAATCCGACGCTTATTTTTGTTTTTGTTGCCTGTGCTTACATTTTTGACCTAGAAATTCAACTTCCAAGGTTGTATCCTACAGAAATTCTTACACAAACAGATAAATATTTGCTGCAGATTTTATTGTTGCTGTTGCTGTTGTTACAATGGAAATAACAAATATCCAAGAATAGGGGATTTGAATTCAATGTAGACATTAAAAAGAATGAATAGGTCTATTCATTCATTTGAACATTGAAAGATGTTCAAATGCATTGTTAAGCAAAAAACAAAAAATTCTATAGTATAACAATTTGTTTAAAAAATAACCTTTTGTACGTCCATAGGGGAAAAAAACCCTGAGGGAAAATACCCTGAACTTTAATAGTTAACTATGAGCTGGAAAGGACGAAGGAAATAGCCTACAGGGAACTTCCAGTGTTTGTAACCCATCTTTATTTTTATAATAATGATATATTACTTTTGCAAGCAAACAAAATAATAAAAACATTTTTGAAAGACTTGATGTGTTCCCTAGACATGTTCACAGTCTTATGGGTCATTTCGGGATAAGTACTATATATCCATGTTATAAACGAGGTTCAGAGAAGTAGAGCAATTTCTTCAAGGTCACACAACCCATCAAGACTTCCCCAAAGATGAGGCATCTGTGAGCTGGCAGGATCCCCCCAGGGCAGAAAGACCGGGCCAATCACATTTGCTGTGAGGTCACTTTCAAGGCCTGGGATAGGTCCTCATTAGTTCATGCTGAGCCAGTTGTTCTTCATGGGCAGGTGCGGCTGCGGGTGGCAGGAGGCTAGGGACTAGGGACGATTAGGCTTTCCCCGGGTTACTCTGGGGCGCAGTTCTCTGTCCTCTACAGGTTCCCTGAGGACCCTTAGCATTGGATGGGTTAGCTGTGCAGGGGTCTTGCCCTTCCTGCTGTGGCCAGTCAATCCCCCAAGATTGGCCCCGCATAGCCCACAGCACTCCCTCCCTGCATCCCTCCCACCAAAATCAGGAAGAAGCCGTGAGAGGTGCCAGCCCTGCTCAGACTCCCGTTTCAGCAGTGGTGATTGCATATCACCTAGTCCTCGCCTGACCTGCATGGCCTCGAGCCAGCACAATGCAATCAGAAATAGAATTCAAGGGGCACCTGGGTGGCTCAGTCAGTTAAGTGTCTGCCTTCAGCTCAGGTCATGATCCCAGGGGTCTAGGAGCCCTGCATCGGACTCCCTGCTGAGCGGGGAGCCTGCTTCTCCCTCTCCCTCTGCCTGCTGCTCCCTCTCCTTGTGCACAAACACACACACTCTGTCTCTCTCAAATAAATAAATCTTTAAAAAGAAGAGAAAAGAAAAGAAATAGGATTCAATGCAACCTCTACTTCCCTGCCTGTCTTTTTTTTTTTTTTTTAAGATTTTATTTATTTATTTGACAGGGAGAGAGAGACGGCCAGTGAGAGAGGGAACACAGGCAGGGGGAGTGGGAGAGGGAGAAGCAGGCTCCCAGCAGAGCAGGGAGCCTGATGAGGGGCTCAATCCCAGGACCCTGGGATCACACTCTGAGCGGGAAGGCAGATACTTAACGACGGAGCCACCCAGGCGCCCATTTGTCTTTAAAGCGCAGTAGCTGGGGCTCAAACTGGAAAGGCTCCTGCTTTATACAGAAGAGGACTGGGGACCAGAGAGTGGAAGGGGCTTGGCCCGGGGCACAGAGCAAGTTAATAACAGAGCCATGGACTCTTTCTTCAGGGAAGCAAATTGGATGGTAACCTTTCCAACTTTATCTTCTCCTCCTGACGAAATACCCTCTCTCCTCCCTGCCTCAGGGTTCCTCTCTGTTTCTTGCTTATGTTTCATCATCTGGGTAGCAAGGTTTATCAAGAATGGTAAGGACTTTGGAATCACACTACCTTGGAATCCCACACTTGCTGTGGGAACTTGGACAAGTTGTGTTACTTTTCTGGCCTTGTTTTCCTCATCTGTTGTTGGATATGAACCTCTACTCTATTTAACTGATAAGAATAAATAAGGAATTGGTAGGCGGTTTAGTACAGAGCAGTGGTTTTCCAGATATGGTCCCTGGACCAGCAGCATCAGCATCACCTGAGAATTTGTTAAAAATGAATACTCTCTGGGGTGGCCTGGGTGGCTCAGTCAGTAGACCATCTGCCTTCAGCTCAAGTGATCCCAGGGTCCTGTGATCAAGCCTCACGTCGAGCTCCCTGCTTAGCTGGGAGCCTGCTTCTCCCTCTCCCCCTGCTTATGCTCTTCTCTCTCACTATCCCTCCTTCAAATAAATAAATAAAATCTTAAAAGAAAAAAAAGAGAAATGAATATTCTCTGACCTCGCCCCAGATCTCCTGAGTGAGAAACTTGGAGGCCCGGTGATCTGTGTTTTAACAAAGTCTACAGGTGATCTGATGCATGCCACGGTTTGACAACTACTGGTATTCATTCAGTGGGTAAAACCACTTTGGGTCAGACAATTCTGAGTTCTTCTAAAAGTGTCTTAGTTCTGCCTTTTAGTATTTGGGAGGCCTTAAGCAAAGCATTTTCCCCACCTGCTCCTTAGTTTACTCATCTGTGAAGTGGGACTAATAGTTATATTTACATAACAGGATTGTTTATTCATTTACTTAACACAATTTTTTTTGAGTGGCATTATGTGACAATGACTCTTCTAGGTTCTAGGATACATCAGGAGACAAAATAGACAAAAGTCCCTGCCCTCATGGGGTATACATTCTAACAAGACTTTTGAGGATTAAGCTATCTATGCTAACAGCGTTTAAAGCTTCATACAACACTGCACACATTAAGCACTCAGCAAATGGCAACTATTAGTAATGATGGGGAAAGGGCTTGTAAACAGTGAAATGCAATATTAGATGAGGCTGTGAGTTCTCTGAAACTTGTCTGAGTCATGTCTCTGTCATCAGAATCGAACGTAAGGCCTGGTGCAGATTAGGGCTTAGTCAATATGTGATGAATGTACATACAAAAGTCAGAGAGTAATGTTGATATCTCTCTTCCCTGAATGAATGGCTTTCCTATGTAATCCACCTTTAGAGCTGACAGCTCAGCAACAAGCCACACACTCCACTAAGCCTTCTCCCCCTAGATTTATATATTTCACTCTTTCTAGTCACATTCACATGTTGTGATGGGTCTGAAATATAGTCGGTGTGTAATAAATTTGTGCTGAGTGAAGGAATGGATGCACTGAAATAGGGATCTAGAGGCTTCCATTCTAATTCCTGTACTACCACTTCTACAGCATTGGGCCTTGGTTCAGTCCGCTTTCTTTTCAGATCCTCCATCTCCTCATCCGTAAAATGAGACTCACAATCCTGACTCCAGCGTGACACTGGGAGGAGACAGACCAACTGTAATTCTGAAGTTGTTTTTTTTCCCCAAACCTCACTGGTTTTTTAAATTTAAATTTAATTAACTAACATATAGTATATTAGTTTTAGTTCAGTGATTCATCAGTTGTATATAACACCCAATGCTCATTATATCAAGTGCCCTCCTTAATGCCCATCACCCAGTTACCCCATCCCCTTAGCCCCCTCCCCTCCAGCAGCCCTCAGTTTGTTTCCTATGATTAAGAGTCTCTTATAGTTTGTCTCCCTCTCTGATTTCATCTTGTTTCATCTTTCCCTCCCTTTCCCTAAGATCCTCTGTTTTGTTTCTTAAATTCCACATATGAGTGATATCATATAATTGTCTTTCTCTGACTTATTTCACTTAGCATAATACCCTCTAGTTCCATCCACATAGTTGCAAATGGCAAGATTTCTTTCTTTCTTTTTCTTTTTTTTGATGGTGCACTACTGAAGTTTCAACCACAAATGTGTTGTCTCCTTATCCTCTTACCTTTCAGGAAGAATTGCCGAAAGCAGTAAAAGGAGATAATGTAAGTGCATCTCTTTGCAAACCTTAAAACAATGTAAAATTTAAATAAGATACGATGTCTAATCATATAATTTACAATTTACAGAATTTATAGGTTGGATTCCAAATCCTTCCTACTGAATGTGTAATTTGAAGCATTGGCAGCATTTGAGATCTTGGTAGAAATGCAGACTCTTGGGGTCCAGGACCCCACTTAGATCTGCTAAACCAGAATCTGCATTTTAACAAGATCCCTGGGTCATTTGTATACACAATAAAATTTGAGAAGCACTGCTTTAAATCAGCCTCATAGGCACATACCCTGAAAAGATTTTGAAGATCTCTTTGACTCCCTCATTTTACAGATGAGTACCCTGGAGCCCAGCAATGAAAGGGACTTGTCTTTCTAAAAGGCAGATCTAACCATGTCACCTCCATGTTGGAAACCAATGACTCACCATGTGCCTAGCTCAGCATTCAAGGCCCTGTCATCTGGCCCCTTCTCACCCTCTACTTGATACTTCCCCACCTATTCTAGACAAGCCAATCACTCTCACCTACTACTCTTCTCTGTCCTCAGGCTGTTTTCTCTCTGTGGGCCGCTCTTCCCACTTCTTTCCAGCCACAGCTCAGACTAAATATACCCACCCCCATCTTTGTTTAGGACACCTTCCTAAGCTTTACTGGTTGACAACGGGCTGTGGTTAGCCAGTTATCTCCTCCACCTCCTGAAGCACTATGGTCATAACCTGTTTTTACATTACCTGTTTTACCAGACTGTGAGGTCCTTAAGGATAGGAACTGGGTCTCGGGTCCCCACACAGCGTCAGGCACTTTGTAAGAGCCTGTTTATCCCCTGTGACTAATGATTTGTAATGTGTCTTCTGGGTCTAACTTTTTTCATATTGATACTATGAATTCCCAGAGAGCAAGGACTTGATATTCTCTTCTTTCTCCGTCTCACTTATGAGGTGCCCTATGCCTGAGTACAGCAGGCACCGATTCACCCCCCAGACTGACTGGTTCAGCTGTTGTGACTGTAGCCGTTCCCATAATGTGTCCCGGACCTGGTTCACCGCAGCATGCTCAGAAAAGTCCAAACGACCCAACACCAAGAGCAGGGAAGGGATAGGGTTTCAGGGTAAATCATCTCAAGCCTGAGCTGAGATTTAGTGTCTTCTATAAAAGCTCACAAGATTTCAAGCTGTGATCCCAAAAGTCTATTCCTGAGGCTTTCTGTCCCTATATAAAAATTGACAGGCCCTCAGTACATGTTGATGATCAAATAAATGAATAAATGGGTAAATTAATCTGGGCTTCTAAATTAACTGAATGCTGACCGCCAGAAAAAAAAGCAGTTGTGCAGGAAGAGGGCCGTAACTAAATGTCACATAACGTTCAAGTTGAATTACAAGCTCCTTACCTTTGCATACAAGTCCTGCACTAATCTGCCCCAGCCTGCCTCTCCAGCTTTGTCTCTTCCCTTGCCATATATACACTCTTTGTGCCTCATCCAAAACTATTTGTAGAGCCTAAACACGTCATTGTGGTTTCATCCTCCAGCGCCTTCACACACGTGGTTCCCTTTCTTCCCCTCTTAATTTAGGTAATTCATATTTGCCTTTCAAAGCCCAGGTCAACTGGGCTGGATGCCTCCTCTATGCTCTGGGAGGCACCCTGCTTTTCTGAATGCTGATCATATTTTGCTGTTGTCTATCTTTTCCCCCACAAGACTTGAGCACCTTGACGGCAGGGACTGAGTCTTATTCATTTTTGTGTCCTCAGTGTCCAGCATAGGGTATGACACAAAGGAGGGGTTATTTATTGGGCACATGAGCCAGTGGAAAGAATGTATAGTAAAAGAATTATCATTAGTCAGGGAATTTGCCATCCATAGAATTCCAGGTTTAAGAAGGGCTTTGCAAAGCTTCATTTAATATTTATTGAAGAATAAATTATTTACATGCATATGACCTCCTAGAAAAGAGCTAGGGCACTGAATAGTAGATGACAAGCAAGGACGCCTAGGGAAGTGGAATTTCACACACACACACACACACACACACACACACACACCACCCCCTGCCCAGTCCATGGCGTATGCATGATTTGGAGGAAATAGGCAAATGACCCTTTACAGAAAGGTACCCTGGAGACAAGGCCCCAATAGTCTGATTGGGGTGATTGTTCCAAACTAGCTGCCACTTCTTCCTTTCTCCACCACCCTGAGAGAGAGTGGCAGAAGGGTTAAAGACAAGAAAATGTGCACACAGAATATGAGATCTTGGTCAGTTACCAGGCCTGGGAATCAAGTTAATTCTATAACCTCTCTCTAAACTTCAATTTCCTCATCTGTAAAATAGGGATAATAATATCTAGCTCTTAGGATTGTCAGGAGGATTTTATAACAATAGTTACTACATACATGACACTTATATCCTGCCAAATCCTGTTCTAAGACAGGACTAGAGAGAGAGAGTAACTCAATTAATCCTCACTAGAATTCTATCGGGTAAGTACAAATTTATAGTTAAAGAAACAAAGACACAGAAATGTCACACAACTTTTCCAGGATCATACAGCTAGCAATTATGGAGCTAAGAGTGAAACCCAGGCAGACTGGCTTGCTCCAGAGTCTCTGCTCTTAACAAGTTCTATGTTCTATGTTGTCTCTTTAATAAGATAATTGTGTGAGCGTGAAGGTGTCTGGCTCCTAGCAGTGTATGACAAATATGGACAATACAAAAAAGAATCTAATATCTGTAGTTGATGAGATGGCCCCAAATAGATGAATATTAATCCATTATTAATATTACTCATTTTAGTGGTACATGGGTGGCTCAGTCAGTTAAGCGTCTGCCTTCACCTCAGGTGATGATCCCAGGGTCCTGTGATCAAGCCCCACGTTTGCCTCCTTGTTCAGCATGGAGTCTGCTTCTCCCTCTCCCTCTGCCTGCCACTCTGCCTGCTCTTCTCTCTTTCTCTGTCAAATAAATAAATAAAATCTTTAAAAAAATATTATTCATCTTTCAACTAGTACATACTCCTGCAACTGGAAGAAGGTTTTGTGTCTGAGTCGTCAGGGCTATTTTAAGTTGCCCTAAAGGTAAGCTGGCTTCGCCTTCCCCTGAGGAGCTGGAACAAGTTCTTAGCACTCCAGCCAGAGGGCATTTGAGGGACATGCGGAGCCCATGAGATTAATTCCTCCAATCATGCCATGTTCTGGGTCCTGAAAACAGAGGTAAATTGAATCCAGTCAACACTCCCAAGGAGCTCACAGCCCAGTGGAGCATACAAGCAAAGGAGACAACTCTGATATAGTACTGCTATAGAGGGAAACCCATAAGGAACAGCTAACTTAATTATGGAGGGATTGATCAGGAAAGGCCTTCCAAAGGAAGAGACACGTAAGTCTAGTATCAAAGAACAAGTGGGAGACATATTTGAAGAAACCAGGGAAGGGTTTCTTTTTTTTTTTTAAAGATTTTTTAAAATTTATTAATTCGACATAGAGAGACAGCCAGCGAGAGAGGGAACACAAGCAGGGGGAGTGGGAGAGGAAGAAGCAGGCTCCTACCGGAGGAGCCTGATGTGGGGCTCGAACCCAGAACGCCGGGATCATGCCCTGAGCCGAAGGCAGACGCTTAACGACTGCGCCACCCAGGTGCCCCAGGGAAGGGTTTCTTGGCAGAGCAAATGCTATGAGTAAATGCACAGGGGCTTGAAAAAATAGCACTATATATATTCCAAGAATCATGAGCAGTTCAATATGACTAGAACAGAGCTAGGAGATGCAGAATGGAAGTGTTGTTGCCTAAGGCATGGACAGAGGCCAGGTAGGAAAGTGCCTCAGTTGTCAAGTTAAGAGGTTTCGCTCTCACCCTGTAGGAGATGCAGACCCATTAAAAAGCTCCAAACAGGAGCAATATGGTTTAGAAATAATTTGGTAGCAAAAGGGGGTCGAATTAGAGATTTAAGACTGAAGACAGCCCTTAAGCGGATGAAAAGATGTTCAACCTCATTAATCATTAGGGAAATGCAAATTCATATCACAATGAGATATTATTTCACCCCTACGAGGGTGCCTATAATAAAAAAGCTGAACACTAACAAGTGTTGGTGAGAATGTGGAGAAATTGGAACTCTCAAATGTTCCTGGTGGGCATGTAAAATGGTGCAGCTGCTTTGGAAAACAATTTGGCCGTTCATCAAAGTTATACATAGAGGTACCATATGAGCCAGCAACTCTACTCCTAGGTATATACCCAAGGGAAACGAGGACATGCATTCACATAAAATCATTTACATGCATGTTCATAGCATCATTAGTCATTATAGCCAAAAAAAAAAAAAATGAAAATAACTCAAGCTTCCATCAGCTCATGAATGGAAAAGCAAATTATGCTTCATCCATAGCATGGAATATTATTCAGCCATGAAAAGGAATGAGCTCTTGATACATGCTACAACATACATGAGCCTTGAGATATAATGTTAAGTGGAAGAAGCCAGATACAGAAGGCCATATAGTATGACACCATTTATATGAAATGCCCAGAACAGCCAAATCCATAGAGATAGAACAGAGATGAGTGGTTTTGGAGGCCTGGGGGAAAGAAGATATGGGGAATGACTGCCATGAGTACAGGTCTCTGGAATTAGTGGTGATGGTTGCACAATTTTGTGAATTTATTAAAAAACCACTGAATTGTACACTTTGTTGATTTATTTAAATTTATTTATTGTTTTTAGTGATCTCTACACCCAACACAGGGCTCAAAGCCATGACCCCGAGATCAAGAGTTGCATGCTTTTCTGACTAAGCCAGCCAGGTGCCCCTGAATTGTACATGTTAAAGGGTGAGTTTTGTGGTGTGCGAATTATATATTCAAAAATAGAAAGAAAAAAAAAAAGAAAAGAGAAAAGACAGGTGAAAGAGTGACCACCAAGGCTACTGAAATGTTTTAAGCAGCAACCTTCAAATGGGGGAACCCACACTCCTGTCTTGAAGACTTTCCAAGGGGATACAAAGCATGAGCAATTTCTACATCCCCCAACTTTTATGTGTGCACTCTTCCCTAAAATTAATCTGCCTGATAATGTGCCTTTTATTTCTTCTCTTTCACAATGTTTCTCTCACTTTAAAGGGAAGATACACCTCTCACCTATCCTGAATATTACTATAAGAGTATTGCCCTGGGGATAAAAATGTCTAGAGGGCTAACTTATGATCCCCTAAGAGGTAAAATTGGTGTGATTTGGATGATTTCTTGGCTGTAAGGGGTGAAGAAGAGGAAGGTGTCAAGGATGACTCCTAGGTCACCCTTAAAAACTCATTGATTTGAATATTCAGGGCTTCTGAGGGAGAGTCCCAGGAGAGCAAATCGAGAGTGTTCAGCAGGGAATTGTTAAACTGATAATAAAAATATAGATGTCAAATTTAAAATGTGTAAAGAGAACCATAGTTTCTCAAAGATCTTCTAGAAGGGGGCGCCTCGGTGCCTCAGTCAGTCAAGCGTAGGACTCTCGGTTTTGGCTCAGGTCGTAATCTCAGGGTCCTGGGATTAAGCCCTGCATTGGGCTCTGTGCTCAGCGCGGAGTCTACTTGAGATTTTCTTCTCCCTCTGCCCCTCCTTCCCATACTTTCTCTCTGTCTCTCTGTCTAAAATAAATAAATAAAATCTTAAAAAAAAAAAACCCTCCAGGTTTTGTGATAAATCCAGACAATGGAATATTATTCAGCACTAAAAAGAAATGATCTGTCAAACCATGAAAAGACATGGAGAAATCTTTTTTTTTTTTAAGATTTAATTTATTTGACAGAGAGAGACACAGCGAGAGAGGGAACACAGCAGGGGCAGATGGAGTGGGAGAAGCAGACTCCCCACTGAGCAGGAAGCCCAACATGGGGCTCGATCCCAGGACCCTGGAATCATGACCCGAGCCGAAGGCAGACGCTTAACGACCGAGCCACCCAGGTGCCCCAGACATGGAGAAATCTTAAATGCATATAAACTTCTACCAAGTGAAAGAAGCCAACCTGAAAATGCTACATACTATAGAATTCCAACTGTACAACATTCTGGAAAAGGCAAAACTATGGGGACAGTAAAAAGATCAGTGTTTGTCAGGGGCTTCAGGGGAGGGAGTGATGAATAGATGAAGCACAGAGGATTTTTAGGGCAGTGAAACTACTCTGTATGATAATATAATGGTGCATACATGTCATTATAAATTTGTCCAAACCCATACAATGAATAACACCAAGAGAGAACTCTAACATAAACTATGGACTTTAGGTGATTATAATGTGTCAATGTAGGTTCATCAGCTGTGACAGATGTACCACTCTGGTACATCTGGTGTGCAATTTTGATAACGGGGGAAGCTGTGCATGTGTGGAGGTAAGGAGTATTCTAGAAATCTCTGTACTTCCCACTCAATTTTGCTATAAATCTAAAACTTCCCTTAAGGCAAGCAAGCAAACAAACAAACAAATTCTGTTTCTGGAGCCCAGCCCAGTCCCATTAAATTAGATTATTTGGATACTGGGCCAAGGCCTTATAGTTTTGAAAGCTTATCAGGTTATTCTAATGTGAAGTCAGGATTGAGAACCACTGGCCAGAGAAGGAATATTGTGGCTAAAGCATAGGCACTAGTGCTAGGGATATGGAGGAGAAGGGAAGAACAGATTTGAGGAAATCACCCATAGGATTTCTGGTCTGGAAAGGGCTTTGCAAGCCTCAGTATTTGTTGAAGAACAGATGAATAACTTGTGACCCCCAAGAGGTAAAATTGGTGGGATTTGGGTGACTTTTTGGCTGTAAGGGGTGAAGGAGAGGAAGATGTCAAGGATGACTCCTGGGTCACCCTTCAAAACTCATCTGTGGGCATCTGCTCCTGAGATAGGGAGCATAAGAGGGGGGACAAGTTTAGGGGAGAGAAGAGTTAATTTTTGGACCTGTTGCTATGAGACACCAGTGGGACATCCAGGTGAAGTCTGCATTGGGCATTGGGTGTGGAGGTCTGAAGCTTGGGAGAAAGATCCAGGAGAAGAAGAATATAGGGCTGATCTCTTCCTGTCTACATGAAGCCATCAGGGAATTTTTTACCATTCAAGGAAATGTACAAAGATAAAGGGATTGTGATGTGTGTGTAGGATGTTTTCAGACTTCAGACATGAAGGAATTTTGAGTCTGACAGGGTCCAGGTTGCAGCCATGGGAGTGGGTGGCTGAAGTGGAAGGGAGAGTCATTAGAATTGAGGACGTCAAGGAGCAAGAGGCCAGATAGCTGGATGGTCATTGAGCTGAATATCGAAGTCACCCACGTTATTATAGGATTGGCATAGCCTCAGGGCTCTCAAACTTTAATGTGGATCAGAATCCATTGTTAAAATTCATATTTCTGGGCCCCACACCCAGAGTTTCTGATTTTGTTGGTCTTGGTGGCCTGAGAATTTGCATTTCTATCAAGTTCCCCGGGTGATGCTGATACTAGTGGTTTGGTGACTACACTTTGACGATTACTACAATAGCGTGAAGACTGCATCAGATGCGAAGCTCTTCTGTGAATGTGTTTAGCTGATGAGAACAATGGAGGAGAGATACCAACTCTGAACAGTTGATTTGGAGTGTGGCCCTGGCACTTGGACACTTCATCTGATGGTCACTTCTTTGTCTACCTTGGGCACATACTTCTCCCTACCCTCTGTAGCAGAAATTTTTGCAGCTTTCATCTCCCCTCCTTAAGCTCTGCATTCTAGGGCTTTGATTGCTTGTTCTATGGAATACAATTCACCCTGATGTTTGAATTAGAAATAGCTAAAGATAATCTTTATTCTAAAACCAGCAACTTTGGTGGGGGGAAAAGAAGACTGAACTGCCAAACTGCTTTCTGTTCCTAGAGGTTTCACTATGTGTTGGGGAATGAACAAAAGGAAAGGAAAAAGAAACCACTAGAGAGGTCATTTATAGATTAAGTGAATAGTAAGCATATTTCTCAAACTAATGCTCTTTCTCACAATAAACATGTTTGATGCCTTTATATTTTACAAGCTTTAGGAGTTAACCTTACCTATTTACATTAAAAGTCAGGAAAATACAGGGGCGCCTGGGCGGTGCAGTTGGTTAAGTGTCAGACTCTTGGCTTCTGCTCAGGTCCTGCTCTCAGGGTCCTGACATTGTGCCCCAGATGGGGCTCTGTGCTCGGTGTGGAATCTGCTTAAGAATTTCTCTCCCTCGCCTTCTGCCCGCCACCCCCCCCCCCCCCCCGCTCTCTATCTCAAATAAATAAATAAATCTTTAGAAAAAAAAAAAGGTCAGGAAAATACAGGAAAGACTTGTAACTTACATTAAAAGTGAGAGCATGGTAAAATGTAATCTTACTGGAGACCTCTGCCTTAGCCTGATTAGTTATATGGGAAGGCTCGTTTTACATCACTATACTTATAGGTCTGAGGAGTTTGTTTCCTTTCTGTACAAAACCCTCTGTTCATTGTTCCTTTTTAATTAAGACAGGACAAGAAGATATTTAATTAATTGATTTTTAACCCACAGTCCTCTTCTCTGGAGACAGAATTTCTGATTTCGTAGTCCAGAGTTCTCACCAGCTCCCCCGTGAGGTCTCAGAGCCATCATATGAAGAGGATTTCCCATGCACACTCGGATTTCTCAGAGTTCCTGTGGCCTATGTTAAATATTAGCTACTCTCTGTCCACCCTGGAGGCATAGGCACCTAGAGAAATCAAGATTCTAGCTAGACCAGAATTTTCGAACTGGCAGAGACCTTGGAGGTTACCCCTCCTGACCACTCATCCCCATAGGGCATATTACAGAAGATCAACTGACTCCCAAGAGAGAAGAAAGATTTGCCCAAGGCCTCAGCATCCCAGGGTTCCAAGCGGTCTTTGTTTAAATTTTTTAAAATTTTACTTATATATTTGTGAGAGAGGGAGAGAGTGAGGGAGAGGGAGAGAGAATCTGAAGCAGACTCCACACTGAGTACAGGGCCCAATGCAGGGCCTGATCCCACAACCGTGAGAACAAGACCTAAGCCTAAACCAAGAGTCGGACACTTAACCAACTGAGCCACCAAGGTGCCCCATCCAAGTGGTCTTAAAGGTATTAAATCCCACCTCCCCAATGTCAGGGCCTAGCCAGGGCCTAGCATTCAACTCTTCTGACTCCTGGCAGCTCCTCAGTCTCATCCTGAGATAGCACACTTGTCTCTTAGCGGCAGCCAGGAGAGGTATAAAACCCTTCTGTTTTTCTGCTCAAATCTTCCTCATTTGCCTTCTGGCATTTGACAGAAGACAGTAGAAAGGAAGGATAGAGTAAGAGTGGTTCTCTCAGTGTCTCCCTGGACCAGCGTCATCGGCATCCCCTGGGAATGTGCTAGTAATGCAAAATCTTGAGCCCCAACCCAGACATTATGGATCAAAAACTCTGGGGGAGGGACCTAGCAAACTGCTTTAACAAGTGCTGTAGATGATTATAATAGACACTAAAGTTTAAGAAACCTTATAGCAACAAATTAATTCCTCACTAGAAAGACCTCTTGTTCCCATGGTCCTTTCTATCCTAGAGTGAAATTCCAATCCTCTCCAAGGGCTGTGAGGTGGTGGAATGAGTTCTGGGCTCAGATTTAGCTCTTTCATGGCTGACTCGTGGGGTTTCCTATCTCTGAGCCTGTGTTTTCCCATCTATTAAATGAGGTTATGAACCTTTTCTATCAGCTGCAGGGGATTGTTATGAGGATTAAATGTGAGGCTGGCTGATAAACTGCTTTCTAAAAACTGTCCGCTATGACTTTGTGAGGGATTGCTAGAATCAGTATCTGGATTGCGACATTCAGCCCTGAAAACATCTCTTTGATACTGCCTAATTCTACACAGAGAGTAGCCATCCACCAACCAGGGTGGACTTTTCCTAACAGATGATGCTTATTGGGAACTTCTGCCCTGAAACTTGGGTTCTGAGTGGTTGGAATGCAGTTCAGCACCTCATACTCAGAAGTAGCCCATTGAAATTTCATCATATTCAGTGTTTATTTTCTCCCTTATTAAGGAGAAACTTGTTTATTTTTAACAGGGAGTCTTTTTCATTATCCAACAGGGTAACACAAAAGACAGAAGACCTTTAGAATGGTCCCCTCCCTTAAAGATTGAGGGCACTGACTATTAAAAGTGACAAGAAATCTTGCCTCTGAAATCAGTGAGTTGTATTGAAATTACGAATCCTTTGCTTTTGCCTTTTCCCATTTAACTTTTTGAATCACTTTTAGAATTAGAAGGAATCTGAACAATCATCAAGTTCATTTTTAAACTAACCATGGAACTCCTGTCTATCCATCCCTAACATTCTGTCAGTCGGCCCTCTTTTTCACATCTCTGGTGACTAGGAGTTTATTACCTCACAAGTAGCCCATTCCATGAGGGACAGTTCTCGATCTTAGAATGTTCTTCCCATTGTTGAACTGAAATCTACCTTCCTATAGCTTCCCATCCCCTTTGCCTCTAGCTCTACCTTCTAAAGCAAAATGGAACAAATTGATATTCTCTTTGTAACAATAAGAGTAGCTATCATTC
This sequence comes from Ursus americanus, assembly GCF_024610735.1. Classification (NCBI taxonomy): domain Eukaryota; kingdom Metazoa; phylum Chordata; class Mammalia; order Carnivora; family Ursidae; genus Ursus; species Ursus americanus. The sequence continues at coordinate 10,277,205 of NC_142138.1, forward strand.
AAGAATATGAAGGAATCGTCCCTATTCTGTAAACAATTACTTTCTGGATAAAGAAATAACCACAAGGCCTTGATTATACTTAGATTAAGACCAAAGGCCACGAGCTCAAAGCAGGAATTTTGAAAGGGTACAAGTGTTTTTGAGGGGTAAAACAGTGAATTAACCATTAATTTCTGTTTACACAGATAAGACGAAAGAATAGTGTACAATTATGTACCATTTGTCTTTGAATTTAAGTTAAAGCTATATTTAATCTTTCCTCATAAAGTTGAGTTTCCTTGTTTATCAAAAGGAACAGAGCTTCCCAATAATATCAAAAGGTTTACTTTAATAGTTTCAAAGAATCTCAATTTGTGACCTTGAGATTATGAATTGCTATAGGAAACTACGTTTGTTAGAATGTTTGTTGTAGAAAATGGTATTTGTTCATTTAAAGTTATACGCTGTTTGCCAAAGGAGGTTGATTCACCAAACTTATGATATTCACCAAACTTATGATGAGTAACTACTGATCTAGTTCTCATTAACTTAACAAGAATAAAAGACAGTCGGGCTCTTAAAATTGGGAACATCAATAAAGTCATTCCTTACTGTAAAAAAATTATTTTTACTTACAAAATAAATAAGTGTCTCCAAATGATTATCTTTCAAATCTTATTTACTTTTAGAATAAATAATACAGCCTCATGATTAAAAACATCAAAAGATACAGGGGGTACCTGGCTGGCTCAGTTGGCAGAGTGTGCTACTCTTGGTCTCAGGGTTGTGAGTTCGAGTCCCATGTTGGGTGTACAGACTACATAAATAAACAAACAAACAAACAAACAAATAAATAAACTTAAAAAAAAAAAAAGCTGAGGGGCACCTGGGTGGTTCAGTCATTAAGTGTCTGCCTTCAGCTCAAGGCATGATCCCAGCATCCTGGGATCGCCCGCATCAGGCTCCCTGCTCTGCTGGTAGCCTGCTTCTTCCTCTCCCACTCCCCCTGCTTGTGTTCCCTCTCTCGCTGGCTGTCTCTCTCTGTCAAATAAATAAATAAAATCTTCAAAAAAAAAGCCTAAAAAAAAATCAAAACATACAATAGGTTATATTATGAAAAGTCTCCTTCCTACCTGTCTCCTGCCATCCAGTTGTCCTTTCCAGCCGCTATAGGACAGTTGATACTATCAGTTTCTTTTAAATTCTTCCAAGGATATTTTCTGCATGTATAAGCAATGATGTAAAAATATTACTACTATCACTTCTTACAGGAATGACAGTGTGCAATATACATTAAGACCTTACTTTTTCACTTAATAGATCTTGAAAATCGCTCTATATCACTACATAAAGAGCTTGCTTTGTGATGGCAGAGTATGTATTGTAGGAATACACTGTTATTTAACCAGTTTATTAATAAACAATTAAGGTTTTTCCCAATTTTTTGTTAATATAAACAAAACTTGTTAGAAGTGGAATTTCTGAGTCAAATTTGATGGGAGGACGCCTGGGTGGCTCAGTCAGTTAAGCATCTGCCTTCAGCTCAGGTCAGGATCCTAGGATCCTGGAAACAAGTCCCATCCCCCCCATGCTCAGCGGGGAACCTGCTTCTTTTTCTGCTGCTCTGCCAGTTGCTCCCCCTGCTTGTGCTCTCTCTTTCTCTCTCTCTCTGACAAATAAATTTAAAAAATCTTTAAAAATAATAATAAAATAAAATAAAAATTTGACAGGGGCGCCTAGGTGGCTCAGTTGGTTGAGCACCTGACTCTTGGTTTCAGCTGGGATCACTATCTCAGGGTCTTGGGTTGGAGCCTTTTGTAGGGCTCAGTAGGGAATCAGCTTGAAGTTTCTCTCTGCCCCTCCCCCCACTCCAGCACACACTCTCTTGCTCTTTCTCTCTCAAATAAATCTTAAAAAAATAAAATAAAAATTTGATAAATACCACCCTCAAAGTGTCTTCCATAGTCATTCCAATTTAAACTCCCACAAACAAAAGAGAAGAGTACATGTCAAACTGCCCCCGCCACCCCTGCATCTTGTCAGTCTTGTAGATATTGGTCAATCTGATAGATGAAAACTAGCATTTCAAACAAATTCTAATTTACATTTCTCTTATTACAAATAACGTAAGCATCTAAGAGCCATTTCTATTTCTTTTTCTATGAACTATCAGTTTATGTCTTTTGCATATTTTTCCCCTTGGATTTTTTTTTTTTTTTATTTTGTTAGTTAACATTTAGTGCAATATTGGTTTCTGGAGTAGAATTCAGTGGTTCATCACTTACATACAACACCCAGTGCTCATCACAACAAGTGATACCTATCACCCATTTGGCCCATCCTCCACCTGCCTTCCCTTGTATTTTTACTCTGATTTCCACCTCATGATTTCCACTCTGTATATAAATATGAAAATTATTGATTTCCTATGATATGAAATGCAAACATGCTTATAGTCATTTGTCATCTTACTCTTCTTAAGGTGGCTTTTGCCCTACAAACATTTTTTTATTTCTGCATAGTTAAATTTGTTGATCTTTTATAACAACCACATTTTTAAAAAATATTCTATTTAATTTTTTTTTTTAAAGATTTTATTTATTTATTTGACAGAGAGAGACAGCCAGCGAGAGAGGGGGAACACAAGGAGGGGGAGTGGGAGAGGAAGAAGCAGGCGCTTAGCGGAGGAGCCTGACGTGGGGCTCGAACCCAGAACGTTGGGATCACGCCCTGAGCCGAAGGCCGATGCTTAACCACTGCGCTACCCAGGTGCCCCTCTATTTAATTTTTATATATTTTGAAAATATTTTATTTATTTATTTATTTGTCAGAGAGAGAGAGCACAAGCAGGGGGAGCTGCAGACAGAGGGAAAAGCAGACTCCCCAATAAGCCAGGAGCCCAAGGTGGGACTTGATCCCACAACACTGGGATCATGACGGGAACCCAAGGCAGCCACTTAACAAGCTGAGCCACCCAGGCATCCCTTAATTTGTATTTTATTTTATTTTTTTATTTTATTTATTTATTTTTTAAAGATTTTATTTATTTATTTGACAGAGAGAGACAGCCAGCGAAAGAGGGAACACAAGCAGGGGGAGTGGGAGAGGAAGAAGCAGGCCCCCAGTGGAGAAGCCTGATGTGGGGCTCGAACCCAGAACGCTGGGATCACACCCTGAGCCGAAGGCAGACGCTTAACCGCTGCGCTACCCAGGCGCCCCTAATTTGTATTTTATTTTAAAAGACCTTCCTTATTTCAAGATTATAAAAATTTTTCCAATGGTTCCAGCATGTATTTTTTTAAAAATATTTTATTTATTTATTTTGAGAGAGAGAGAGAAAGAACACGGGTGGTGGGGGGGGGAGGGGAAGGCAGAGGCAGAAGGAGAGGGAGAAGCAGACTCTCCCCTGAGTAGGGAGCCTGATGTGGCACTTGATCCCAGGACCTTGGGATCATCACCTGAGCTAAGGCAGACGCTTAACTGACTGAGCCACCCAGGTGCCCCATCAAGTATTTTTTAGTTTCATTTTTTTACATTTAAATCTTTGATGTATTTGAAATTTATCTTGGTAAGTAGTGTGAGGTGTAGATCCAAGTCAATTTTTCCTAGATGGCTATGCAGTTATTCTAACACGAAAAATACTAATATATATATATATATATATATATATATATATATATATATATATATATATATATATATATAATTTATTTATTTATTTTTTACTGGCCTAAATTTTTTATTTATTTTTTACTGGCCTAAAATTTTACCTTTATCACACTAAATTCCCATGAATATTTGGATATATTTTCAGACTTTCTATTCTGTGTCAATGATTACAGATCAACTATGGCTCCATTCTTTCTTTTTTTTTTTAAAGATTTTATTTATTTATTTGACAGAGATAGAGACAGCCAGCGAGAGAAGGAACACAAGCAGGGGGAGTGGGAGAGGAAGAAGCAGGCTCATAGCAGAGGAGCCTGATGTGGGGCTTGATCCCAGAACGCTGGGATCACGCCCTGAGCCGAAGGCAGACGCTTAACCACTGTGCCACCCAGGTGCCCCCCTAGAAGTTTTTATAGCAATTTAACAGAAAAATTTTGTCTGTGAAATTTAATAACAAAAAGTCTGACCTAGAGTTGTCAAATTCATAGATACAGAAAGTAGAATGGTGGTGTGAGGGGCTGGAGGAGGAGAGAATAAGGGGTGATTGTTTAATGGGTACAGAGTTCCAGTTTTGCGAGGAAATAGTTCAGGAGCTGAATGGTGGTTGGTGGTAGCACAACAATGTGAACGTACTTAATGTAATTGAACTGCATACTTAAAAATGGTGAAGATGGTAAAAAATGACCTGGGCTTGCATTTAGTTTGTTTGTTTTAAAATTTAATTTGTTTTAGTAATTAATTTTTATTGCATTTTACAAAAATTAGGTTTGAGATCAGAGAAAAAAAGAAGTCTTTTAGCACAGGTAGTTTGAGAAGAACTAAGGAGAGTTTGACCTCAGTTAAAAGTCAAATGGTTCAGGGCGCCTGGATGGCTCAGTTGGTCAAGCATCTGCCTTCAGCTCAGGTCACGATCCCAGGGTCCTGGGATCAAGCCCCACATCGGGCTTGCTGCTAAGCGAGGAGCCTGCTTCCCCCCCTCCCTCTCCCTGTCTCTCTCTCTCAAATAAATAAAATCCTTAAAAAAAGAAAAAAACCAAATGGTTCATGTCTACTAAGAAAAGGAAGGCAGAGTATAGGAGCAGAATTACAGGCAGAGCAGTTAGAGGCAGGCTGGAAGTCATCGTGGCTGGTGAGGAACTTGTGAATGTTCTCTCTTTCTCTCTCTCTCTCTTTTTTTTTTTTTTGGCTTCATTTTCTCAGTGCATTAGTGGCAAAATCATCAGTAAAGTGAGGACAAGGGAGGAAAGTTTGAAAAGATATATAAAAAAAAGGAAAAATATGAAATAGTCATTTAGTACGGTGGTACAGTGGTGTGGAACTGGAGGAATGTAGGTAAGCATTAGGGGCCTATTTGAGGATAATAGATTATCAGATTTAAAGAGAGCCCATCAGTATGATTCTGGATTTTTCTCCACTCTCCTCGGTTTTGCTGCAGGTTTAGGATTAGTTTCATCAAGTGAGCACAAGGAAAGGAGAGCAGGATTGGAGAAATGAAAGCTAATACCTAGGAATGGTTTTCATGATGGACAACAGAATCTAAACTCAAGGACAGTCACGTTCGGAGGTGAGGATATAAAGGCCATGTAAGAAACAGTGAAAAGTTAGTAGGATCAGTGGATTTTGAGTCTTGGAGGAGTTGAAGAAGTTTTGAATTAGGGTATTAGAGAAAGACAGCTAGAAATGAAAGGGGTTGTGATGGGAGAGTTGGATGATTAAAATTGAGATTATACAGGGGTTACAATTACTGGTAATGAGATCTAAGATAAGAGCATGGAAATGAGAGGCTGAGGCAAGGGTGATCCCTAGTGGAGAGGAACCTGAGATTTGAGGGCATTGAAAGAAATTAAGAGAATGGAAATCACCAAGAATTATGACAATGGTAACGGAATGACAATGAACCGGAAACGCAAGGGCCTATAAATTACTGAAAGGAGTGAGTGCTCCAATCTCTTGTTATGATGTAATATCTAAAGCTTTTATTTTTAGAGGGAAACTAGGATTTGAGGGGGTGTGGCTCCTTTAAGGGCCTGGCAAGGGGCAGAACCCAGAGGTCAAGCGCGCGGTCGCAACACCTCGACTGAGTCTGCGCAGTGAGGGCGGAGGCGGGTCCAAACGCCGCTCGCCAGTGAGGGGCGGGGCCTCGCGGGGGCGGAGTCTGCGCTCCGGATCGGGCTGCGGCTGCGGCTGCGGCTGCTGCACTTCCAGCTTCTGAGGGAAGGAGGCCGAGGCCTGGGCCAAGCCCGGAGCCGCCGCTTCCCGGAGCCTCCTGGAGCCCCCGCGCCGGCTCAGCCTGGGGGCGGGCTCAGGCCCGGCCCGCCGCCGAACCCAGGACAGAGGCTGCATGCCCGAGGACCAGGCCGGCGCAGCCATGGTGAGGGAACGAGGCCTGCCTCAGCCGCAGCCACACGCCACCCTAGCCCCCGCGGCCTGCCCCTCCCTAGCTCGGTGCCCCCTCTGCCCCCTGCCTTTATCTCACCCCCTTGTTACTCCCTCTCGACGCCTGGCTTCTCCTTTTCCCCGTTCCCCGTCCACCTGCTGGTGTGACATCCCTCCCCCCCAGCTCTCCTTCCCGGTGACACCCTTTTTTATCACCCCCAGTGACAGCTTCTTTCGCGTTCCCCTTTGCCGCCCCCTCCTCGTCCTTTAACCCGACCTTCCTTTTCTCTTCTACCATTTTGCTTTTTTCTCTTTGGGGATTTTTGTTCCTCGCTTCTTCCTCCCTATTTTTCGCTCCTGCTCTTTGCTCTCGCTTCTTACACCCTTTCATCATTTTATCTCCACTGCCCCTTCCTCTCCGTATCCTTTCTCCCCTTCGTCCTCTACCAGTCACATTTCCTCTCCCCCTTAATCGGATGTCCTTTCTCCCCCGCTCTCACAGCTGTCCCCATTTCCTTCTAAGGCTTCAGGGGTCTATGCAGGAACAATTTGAGGGCGATTGCTTCCCAGGAACAGTGGGGCGGGCAGATAGGGATTTGTAGGCTTTCTTCTTTTTCTATTTTGTAGAGGGGAAGGGGGAGATGGGGAGTATTGGCGAGAGCCTGGACGCCTTATTGCCTAGTGTTATTGCAAAACCTGGGTGATAGTGTGTTTTGGAGTGAAGCATGGGGTAACAGCCCGCATCCGTCCTATGACCTTTTGAGATACCTAGCCTTTTACAAATAATTACACATGTTTTGAAACGTATTTTTATTTTGAGTGTCTTTTAATGTGGAGGTACATATAGCTTGGGAAATTTAAAAATATTTGTTTGCAGGCTTAACTATTACTCAGAACAAACGATTTGTTTTTGTTTGGAGGCAGAGACCAGGGCATCTGAAGACTGAAAATAGGGTTGGCCATCAGATTATGCCAGTCTCTTTAGTACCTTCTAATACCATCGTTTGTTTTGTCCTCTCTGCCTTTAGTTGAGAGACCCTTAATATTTGCAAATTTTCTCCTTCCTGTTTCAAAATAAGTTGAGGCTTCAGTTGGTTTTTCATTGAGTTGGGTTACACATGGTTTGCAGTACATTTAATAAACACATTGCTGATCATATCAGCAATCTAAATTTTGGTCTCTGGGGGGAATAAGATACTCTAGTCAATACTAAGTCCTGGTAATCATGCTCTAGGAGGTTAGTCAGTTTTTGTTTTTACCCCATTCATTTTTTAGGAAAGTGGCTTATTATAAAATCATTTAATTTGTGAACTTTCCCTAACTCACTGCATCTTTCGGTGGTTCTTCTGTGTCTACCTCGACAACAACTCTTCACATACCCAAACCATCACACCACCTTTGTGTGGTAACCTGTTTCTCCCCCTGAAATGTGTTCTAGGCAGCAGAAGCTGTGCCTACTTATTCCTATTATTCCCAGTGCCCAGGCCATATGTGTGCTTGAATGATTCACTTTTGGTCTCATTTTCCTATCAGACAAGTATGATCTTAAACTGAGATTTGAGACAACTAGAGGACTACATAGAAAGAGTGAGTTCAGGAGAATTTTTTTTTTTTGGTGCAAAAAATAAATTTAGTAAGATGCAATGATCTCTTTAGAATAAAGTAAGCTGTCCTGCCTAAGACACAAGATTTCTAGGTTTTTGGAAGCATTGGCCCTCTCACTGAGAATGAAATTATGAGTACAAAGGGAGAAGATTTAAGCTCTTTCTGAGTATTTAGGACCTAAAGGTGTCATTTGAGCTGGTACTGAAAGATGAATATGATTTATATAGATCATTTTGGGAAGGCAAAGAATGCTTTGTTGTGAATGTGAGTAGAAAGTAATTAGGATGTATTGTAGGTAGATTACCTTTATTTAGCATGGAGAGATGAGGAAATGAGAATGTATAGTAAGAAATGTGACTAGAAAGATATATTAGGCATGAGTATAATTTTGACTTTGTCTGCAGCTAACTTGATTTTCTTTACTTGGTAAAACACATACATGCAGAGTAAGAGTGTATGTCTGCGAGAAGTGAAGAGAATGCAATATATTACTTATTATGAGCTAAGAATTAACCGGTAGAGGCTAGTCTGTTTCCTCGTACAACATATGTAGTAGGCACTCAGCAAATAGAGTTAAACATTATTATAAAGCTTTGTATTTTATATTTTTCAAAATTTTCATTGTTGTGTTGTGAATAGTTAAGATGTCTAAAACAAGGGTTCTCAGACTTTACCATAAATCAGAATCAGCCGGAGGATTTGTGCCACCACTTCCTGAGTTTATTACGTTGGAGTAGGGCCTCATAGTTTGCATTTCTAACAAGTACTCATGTCATTCTGATCTTCCTGTTCTATGACCAGTACTTTGAGAACCACAGGTTTAAGATGTAATTTTTACTTTTTTAAAAATTTTATTTATTTATTTGAGAGAGAGAGAGAGTGAACGGGAAGGAGAGAGAGAGAGGGAGAAACTGTAGCAGGCTCCACGCTGAGCTCAGAGCCCTACGCGGAGCTCAATCCCACGACCACGACATCATGACCTGAGCCTAAAGCGAGTCTGATGCTCAACCGACTGAGCCACCCAGGCGCCCCTAGTTCTTACTTTTTATTCTTAATTTTTTTTGAGTGCCACTGACTGTGTTGGCACTGGGGATATTACAAATAATACAGATAATGGTCCCTGACTTTTTGTATATTGTGTGTGTGGACAGTCTAGACATCCAGCAAAAAGAGTAATTTTAAATGCAAAGCGTGCTAAGAAAGGAAAAGTTGTGGGATCATGGTATGGGATAGTCAGGGCTGGCTTCTCAGAATTTTACTTTTAGGAAGGAAACTGAAAGATTAAATTATAGGAATTGTATTGTGGAAAACCAGATAGGAAGACTGGCACAGTGAATGACCCATGGTGGTACTTCTCTCTTGCCTGCTTAACACTGCATATCCTGAAGGTCTCAGCTAAAGGAACTCAGGGAAACCTCATCTGCCTTGCTTACACCTTAAAAAAACCCCTAAGTCACACCCCCTCTATTATGTAACCCTCTTTCATAGAATACATATCAATTGTAATTATAATGAGAAGCAGTTATAAATGCTAAAAAGAAAGAAATCAAGTAAAGTATAAAGTGACATTGTATAATTAACCCTTGAACATTGCCAGGGTTAAGGGCATCAACCTCTGTGCAGTCAAAAATCCCAGTATAGGGGCGCCAGGGTGGCTCAGTCGTTGAGCGTCTGCCTTCGTCTCGGGGTGTGATCGCGGAGTCCTAGGATCGAGCCCCACATCGCGCTTCTCCGCTGGGAGCCTGCTTCTTCCTCTCCCGCTCCCCCTGCCTGTGTTCCCTCTCTCGCTGCCTGTCTCTCTCTCCGTCAAATAAATAAAAAAAAATCTAAAAAAAAAAAAAAAAATCCCAGTATAACTTATCTCCCCAAAAACTTAACTACTAATAGCCTACGGTTGACCTGAAGCCTTACCAAAAACATAAATAATTAATGCATACTTTGTATGTTGTATGCGTTATGAACTGTATTCATATAATAAGATAGAGAAGAAATGTTGCTAAGAAAATCATAAGGAAGAGAAAATACATTTACAGTACCATACTGTAAAAATCTGTGTATAATTAGACCCACACAATTCAGACCTGTGTTGTTTAAGAGTCAAAGGTATATGACTGTGTGGCAACTATTTTAAATAGTATGTTAGGCTAATATTTATTGAACATGACTGTGAATTTTAAGTGCCGTTTTAAGTGCTTTATATATTTTATCTCATTTAATCTTCATAGCAACGCAATGAGAAATATACTAGCTCTGTGAAGGTAGAAACCACGTTTGTTTGGCTCACCGTTGTATCTTTAACACTACATACAGCCTCCTGGTGCATTGTAAGTGCTCAATAAATATTTGTTAAATGAATAAATGACTTTGGGGATGCTCAGAAATTCAGGGAGGCATTGTTGAAAAAGGGACATTTGAATTGGGGGTTTTAACAAGTGGGGTTTTATTGGATAAGAGTTTGGGAAGGAAGGCCATTCTTGGCAAAGGGACCAGCTTGAGCATAAAAACTGGGACCTAAGCAGGCATGATGTATTCTGGGAAATGGGTGGCTCTAGTATTGAGGATGCAGGAGAGGATGAGACTAGGTGAGCCTAGGGTTAGATTGTGGAGGACCTTGAGTTATACACTTAGGAGTTTTGGCCTCACTGTAAAGACCCAGAGTACCTTGAAAGGTTTTCTTGTGTGAAGGAATATCATAATTAAGAGATTTTGAAGATTATCACTCTAAATCAGTATGAAACATGTTTTGGTGTGGAAAGAGCTATTGCACTAGTCTAGGTGAAAATAAGTGTGTGAATTTTCACCCTAAGCTTGTTATGGTGGTGGTGATTTAAACTGGAGGAAGGAGAATATAAGGAAATAAAATACGAAGTTAGAGTGGTGCCAGAGTACACCACTTTTTGGCTAAGTGAATTTTCTATAGAGGCATTACTATGGAGTTGTAAAAGAAGCACAGAATCACTAATAGCTTTGCAATTTTGCTCACTGGGACTCAGTTTTCATATATGTTGCTGTTAGGGATTTATGAGAATATGAAAGTAAATTTACGTACCAAAGTCCTTTATTTACAAATAGTAGGTCTCCCAAAGGCCATATATTAGGTCACGTAAAAAGAATCAGCACTTCCCAATCTCATTTTTTTAAAATAATTTTGTGTGGTATAGGGAATAATTTTATTTTATTTTATTATTATTATTTTTTTTAAGATTTTATTTATTTATTTGACAGAGATAGAGACAGCCAGCGAGAGAGGGAACACAAGCAGGGGGAGTGGGAGAGGAAGAAGCAGGCTCATAGCGGAGGAGCCTGATGTGGGGCTCGATCCCAGAACACTGGGATCACGCCCTGAGCCGAAGGCAGACACTTAACCGCTGTGCCACCCAGGCGCCCCTAGGGAATAATTTTAAGTAAAATGTACTTTATTTTTAGATTACTTAATAATATATTGAACAAAATATATTAAAACAAATTTCAGCCTTTTCCTGTTTAACAAATGACACATTAACATAAGATAAAGCATTATTTGTCATATTTTCAAATGAGTATATATTACAGCGTAGATCGAAATCATGTTTACGGCATCAAAATAGGTAAGAACTGACTTTTTAACCTTAAATTTGGAACTCTTGCATTTTTGTACCTGAAAAATCAAAAAGTTTTTTAATTGTTCTGTTTTATTTTTAAATGACAAAAGGAATGGTTGCATGCTGCTACTTGTAAGCCTGTCTCCACAAATAAAATACTGGAAGTATAAATAGTTCATTTCCAATAAATGAAAAGTCAAATTGGATATAACTATCACTGCATTTCTTTGTAGTTTTTTTGTTTTGTTTTTAGGTTTTCATTTTAATTCCAGTTAGTTAATAGACAGTGTTAGGTTAATTTTAGGTGTACAATATAGTAATTCAACAATTCCCGTGTATCACCTGATGCTCATCACACCAAGTACACTCCTTAATTTCCATCACCTATTTAACCCATACCCCCATCCCCTCCCCTCTGGTAATCATCAGATTGTTCTCTGTAATTAAAAGTCTGTTTCTTGCTTTGACTCTCTCTTTCTCTTGTTTTTTTCCTTTGCTTTTTTGTTTTGCTTCTTAAATTTCACATGAGTGAAATCATTTGATACTCATCTTTCTCTGTCTCACTTATTTCACTTAGCATTATACTCTCTAGCTCTCTCCATGTCGTTGTAAATGGTGAGATTTTGTTCCTTTTTTATGGATGAGTAGTATTCTGGTGTGTGTATGCGCGTGTGTGTGCGCACGCATGCGTGCATGTATACATATCACATCTTACCTTATCCATTCATCAATTGATGGACACTTGGGCTGCTTCCCTGTCTTGGCTATTGTAAATAATGCTGCTATAAGTGTGGGGTGCATGTATCCCTTTGAATTAGTGTTTTTGTGTTCTTTGGGTAAATACTCAGTAGTGTGATAGCCGGATCACAGGGTAGTTCTATTTTTAACTTTTAAAATGATACTGCACTTTTAATTTTAACAGCATTGAAAATAGTGTCTATTTCAAAATTTTATTGTATACAGAGCATACTTGTGTGAATTTGTGGACTCTACCGTACTTAAGGAATCTGCAGTTAGGGTCCCACTAGTTTATAGCGGTCTTATAGGGTTGCTAGGGCCACACAGGTTGTACTGCACAACTGAGGTGGTAACCATATATGTGGACAACAATGGGTCTACAAAGATCTATATCGTATGTAGTTGGCAGTGTCTAGCACATAGTAGGGGCTCAGCAAATAGTTGCTAAATGAATGTGTTTTGCATAGTATACTAGGACCTTTTTAATCCAATGATCTGATTATTTTATGAGAAAAGTCTTTGCATTTTATGCTCAGTAATACTGAGCACACATTATGAGTTTTTTGTGGCTCTAAGTTTTGCTTACACTGATCCTTTTGTCTAGAATGCTGTCTCCCTTCTTGACTTTTAAGCCTTCAGCATCCCCTTAAGGCCTATTTCCTTTGTGAAGCCTTCACTTACCTCCAGGCAGCCTTGGCTTACTTACTCTTTTCTCTCTCTCCTGTACTTGACATTGTTGGTTAAGGAAGGTGGCTGTCTCTCCATATTGCGAGCTCTCTGAGGACAAGGACAGTACTGTGTTTTTTCAACTTCATGTTTTGAGCACTTAGCATAATGCGTGAGACATAGTAAGTAGATAAATATTTGTTCAGTAAAAGAGTCTGTGCACTTTGTGGAGAACATGATAAGGTAGTGTTAACTGAGATGTGAGTTATGAAAGATGGGAAAAAAGATGAATACTCTGTGTAGGTGCCCTGAGGGGAAAAAGAGGTTTGGTGGGCAAGAAGTGTTGGATCAGATAGTTTTTCTCTTACTAGCCCAAGTGATACTTTTGACCTGGAATATATGTATGTTTTTGTCTAGAACATTTCAGCAGGAAGAATTGGGGAGGAAGCCAAATGATTTCACGATGGATTGCTAAGCAATGTCTTTTTGTATAAACACTTTCAAATTATTTGTCTATAATTTGTGGAGATGTCCTTCCAGAGAATAGAATATTTAAACACAGATAGTAAAGAATGAGTTACTTGTAAATCTAGAGGAGTGGTTAATTATTTAAACATTTTGTTAGCTCTGTATAAAGATCTTCTGTTTTTTCTTTTTTCCTATCTCTAGTTCTCCCTTGTACAAACATTTTTCTTAGCTCTCCAGCATCTTAATGCCTGTGCAATGTCATATTCTCCTTTTCTAAGGACATTTTTAAAGTTTGAATGTTCTTGGTTATATAATATCAGTTTTTTTCTTTTTGTAGAACTTGTAACCTTTGGCAAATCGTTTTACCTCTCTATGCCTCCGTTTAAAAATCCCTAAAATGAAAATGTTGTATTGAATCTTCTCTGTGATCCCTTCCACCTCTTAAGATTCTAGGAAGTTAAAGGTAAATTATTATAGTAGATATATTCTATTAGCTATGGTACTGTGGGATCAGGGCACATGAACTCTTACGTCCGTGAATATATTACCCAGCTTTTCACACCAAAAAATTTTGGTTATGGTAATACTTGCATAGTACTTTAGTATTTTAAAGGCATTTTCATATACACATCTCATTTATTCTTCATCACCATTTTGTAAAGTAGTCAACATAGAAGTTTAGCAACAATTTTACAGATAAGAAAACTGAGAAGTTAATTTATTTTCCTAAGATCACACAGCTAGTAAGTAGTAGAGCCAGCACTGACTGCAAGCCCAGTGTTCTTTCCATTATTAACCTGGCTTCTCTGTTTACCATATTATATTTCAAAACTCATGCTAGCAGTTAAGAGAAAAATAATGCTGAAGTATCTCTTTGAGTTCACGATTCCTATGATCATATGTACAGTGATTACTGACCTGAGTTTTTGTTTTGTTTCTTAGGTTGTTTTATTACATGAGTTAAGGTGGAAAGAAGGGGATTTATTTACCTTGATCTTTTTTAGATAGAACTCTGGCTCCTTGCCCTTTAGCGTATAGCTGTTTGCCACACTGGCCAGGCCTTGCAGTGATACATGCAAGAAGCTTGCCTTATCTGCGTTTTTATCTGGCATCTAGGGATCTTTAAGGAGTAGTTGATGGTTTTTAAAAAAGAAAAGTAAGTCCCCCTAGTCCATTCCAAATAGTTTGATATATCTGTACCCTCGAACACAATATATCTGTGCCCTTGGTATTACCTTCTTGACCTTCTTCTTCATTTGTAAAATGATAATGTTTGGGGAAGGAGAAGATAAAGGGTTTAGATCATATCTAAGGTTATCTTAGATGTTTATTGCTAGAAATCTGACTTGGTTGAATCAGTAGTAGAAAATACAAAAACCAAAAAACCCAAAACTAATGAACTTAGAAGAGGTTTCCCATGGAGTACTACTAAAATGAGGAGTCAAAGATTGTCCAATATCTGAAGTTTCTTATACTCATGAACTCATGATACTTGTCTGCCTTTCATTTCCACGCTTTAATTTCAGGGCTAGCCTTAGGACTTGATATTTCTTTATGGATAGATAGTCTTTTTATCTAGGCGCAAAAGTATTTTAAATACACCTAACAATAAATTTGTGCTTGAATGTTCTTCTGTTCGTTCAATAAACATTTAGTGCCCACTATGTAGTACGTATTATTTTAGGCTCTGGGAATATATCAGTGAACAAAACACAGTTTTGTTCTGTAGAGTTTATATTCTATAATAAGAGGTAGTATCTACTGGGCTGTTACATCAGTCACTGTTCTAAGTGGTTTACACTTAGAATTTATTTAATTCTGACAATAATCTTATGATGTAAATACTGTTATTGTCTGCATTTTATAGATCATAAAACTGAGGTGCAGGGAGATTAGGTACTCTGCCTAAGATTATATCATTTTGTAAGTCGTAGAGCTGGCACTTTAGGCAGGCTGACTCCCAAACCACCACTTTTCTTCTTCTTCTTTTTTTTTTTTAACATTTTATTTATTTATTGGACAGAGAGAGACAGCAAGAGAGGGAACACAAGCAGGGGGAGTGTGAGAGGGAGAAGCAGTTTCCCCACAGGCTTGATCCCAGGACGCTGGGATCATGACCTGAGCTGAAGGCAGACGCTTAACGACTGAGCCACCCAGGTGCCTCCCAAACCACCACTTTTCAGAACAGTATTACACAATCCTCCAGAGAGATGTCAATAAACTATTTTTAATCATAAAATTATCAAGTTTGTAATCTTTGTAGTCACTGGTTTCTGGCCCAGTCTTAAGAAAAAAAATCATCCGGGTATACCAAAAAAAGGGGGGGGGGCACTATCAGAGCCATTTGTCTTCTTTGGGAGGGTTTGTCAGGTTTAGGAATATTTCAGGTAGGAAATGAGATTTTGAGCCTGATTCACATGAGTTAGAACTGAGCCAATTACAAAAAGCCAGGATCCTAAAATGCCTACACCCTGGAGGTGTAGGGAGACAAGCTTAATTGTCCTGATATGGACTCTGGATGGGAATAGTCTCCCTTGAGAATTTACAACCATGAACCTGCTGTCTTATGTGTCTGAAACTTAAGTTTATATTACTTGTGTGAGGTCATTGCTAGTAGGAAGGGAATATTTACTGAGTAATTACCCTATCAGGCATTGTGCTGATCAGGTTTTAAACATACTTTCTCACTTCATCCTGACAATAGCATCATGAAGTAAGTAGCAGTATTATCCCTATTCTACTGAGGACAGAACTAAAGGTCAGAAAAGCTAGATACTTTGTAGTGTAGTAACACCTAGAATTCAAATCTAGGTCCAGTATTCTTCCTATTAACCACAGTGCCTCTGGGAAAAGCACTTTATTTTTGTGGCTCAGCTTCCTTATCTGTAAAATGAAATTTGTAATATTTCTCCTTTCATTTCATAAGATTATTGTATCAAATGAAATAAAGGATATGAGCTTGCTTTGTTTACTGTAAGACATTGTTACCAGCATCATCCATGAAGTATATTTTTCCTTATAATTAACCAAAAGAGAGACCTCAATATTCAGTGATCCTGAAACCCACAAGGTCTATCTTGAGGAATTAAAGCAATTTTAATACTTTTTATATCAGCTATTTCCTGAAGTAGTGTCAATAGGAGAAATAAAATGAATTTTGAGACAAGTTACAATCTAGTAATTTACTAACTCATTCAAGAAATAATTTATTGGGTACATTTTATGGGGCTTCAGTTCCGAGTGTAAAAGCAGGGAATCTGCTTATAGGTAGTTCATTTAGTCACATACTCAGTAGACACCACTCATTTGCTCTGTACCAGAGTAGGGGACACAAAAATGGATAGGGCGTGGGTCTCAACCCCAGTCATTTTCAGTATTTGAGACATTGAATTCCTTCTGATAGATGATGAACTGTTCTAAAACTCCTTTCCTAACTCCTAGGGGCTGGTAAATGATGTAGTTCCCCAGGCGTTAATTTTTGTAAACTAAAGGCTCCATACTAGAGAACTACTTAGTTACTAAGAATTACTACAATTTAGTAATCAGAAAGCTAAAGTTAGCAGATTACGAGTTTATTGAAGGCTCTAGTCTTTTATGAAGAAGTCTGACATTTGAAAGTATTACAAAGCTCCTACTACATGTGTACAAATGTAGCTTTTTGGAATTCCTGTAATTTCTTGGAAGAGAGCTTTGTAATCAGTGCATCAGCAGTGTTGTCTTGAGTTGGTAGTTTTTTTTTATGGTTGCTAGTTTTGTATCTTAATTATGAATTGTCATTAATTTAGCTTTATTATTGATATCATTTGTTTTATTTTGTTAATCTAGTGTATGGTGATGATGTATATTTGCATTAGTAATATTTTTGACAAAAATCTTTCCAAATATAGACTTTGACAGTGTTGTTAATGAAATAGGAAATATTCATTTTCTTGTTGTTAAACCAGATATTTATAAAATTTCTTTGTAATGATACTTCATTGTTAACACTCTTTCCAGCTGGAACTTGGGAACCAGAGGGATGGGTAGGCTATGAAGTTTTTTGCCTCACCTAAGTGGGCCACAGGAAAAAAAAAATTTTGAGAACTACTTTTCTTGACTCATAGTCTAGAGGGGGAGTCAGCCATGTAAGCAAAAGTAGATTAACTGTAATAGAACTCTATACAAAGTGTAGTGTGATTATATCTGCCTGTGTTTTGGTATATGAGGGACATCATAGAGGAGTGGACATAGATACTGGCTCTTGTAGTATGAATAGGAATTTGATACATGGACAAATGCAGAAGGGCATCCTAGGAAGAGGGAACGGCATATATAAAGAAAGGGAGCATGGGTACCACTGGTAAACATTTCTCTAAACCTCAGGTTCCTAACAGAAATAATTTCTATTCTCCATAACTCACAGAGTCGTCATGATTGTTTTGAAAAGGCTTTATAAACTGAAGTGCCAGACAGATGTATATTGATGAAAATTCCTACTATTTTCTCTCTCTCTTTCTTTTTTTCAACATCTGGGAGCCTTCTGTGTCTCCCCTAGGTAATGTCATATCAAGACCTCTTCTGACCTCCTTTCATTTTAGTCATCCTTTTCCTCTGTTTTGTTCCTTCAAGGCCTTGCTCTGTGATATCTAAAGGCAGGAGCAGAAGAGAAGAGATGTGTATACACCTACCTTTACTAGTAGGAGAAATTCTTTAATTGCTTATATATATATATAACTGTTTAAGTTGTGACCTATATATCTAGTCTCAGCAGTGTCATAATCCATGGAACATAATCCTCCGCAGCCAAAAAGTCATTTCGAAATAACTCTTTTAAGTCTCTATTTGCAAATTTTGGAACATTGTAAAGTAGAACAGAGTTCACAGATATGCTTCTCAAAAGTATCTTTTTATTTCTTGTCTGCTTCCCTTATACATCATAGCTGCTCCTCTGCCTTTCCTCTGAAAATCCTCCCAAGACTCCTTTGCAACCCAGTCCATCATTATCAGATGCTAAAACCTCTGGGGAATGTAAGACTATGTAGGGGAAGGGTGAGAGCAGTGGTGAAAAGTTACATTATGGCCAATTTAGGAATAATAAGTGTGCATATGTATGTGTGTGTATATATGTAAATGTTTTCATTCAAAATTAAAATGTTACTCAGTCTAATAAAAATGTCTATTTTAGTTTGAATATACATATTGAAAAATATCATCTTTGATAAAATGACAGTTTCTTGGTTATCTTATAATATTTGAAAAGCAGAAATGGGCACATGGGTGGCTCAGTCGGTTAAGCGGCTGGCTGCCTTTGGCTCTGGTCATGATCCCAGGGTCCTGAGATCAAGCCCCACATCAGACTCCTTGCTCAGCGGGTGGCCTGCTTCTCCCTCTGCCTGCTGCTCCCTCTGCTTGTGCTTGCTCCTCCCCCTCATATCAAATAAATACATAAATAAAATCTTTAAAAAAAAAAGGCAGAAACAGCTTTTTTTCATTTCCACTAATTTGCATTTTTGTCTTTTTTCCATTTTTAATAATTTGATATATTCAGAAAGCCATATGAAACATTTATGTAAGTCATGAAACAATAAACAAATACCTGAAAACCTGACATCCCAACTTAAGAAATAGAACATGACCACTGCCATTTTTTTCCCCTGTGTGTTCCTCTATGGCACATCCCCCTACCCTTGATAGTATATATCACCCTCTATCCTTTTTTATTTCATCTCTTTCCCTTGTTCTTCTCTATAGATACACCACAACATATTTAGTTTAGAGGTAGCTTTCTAATCTTCTGAAATAATTTCCTATGGCTGTATGGATGTTCAATTGAAATCCTGGTACATACAGTTTTTATTTAGCTTAATAATCTTTTACTTAGCATTTTGCCATTAAAAGTTATTCAGAAACATGAATATTGTTGTGTAATATTATATAGAATTGATATACCGTGATTTGCTTACCATTCCCTCCTATTTTAGACATTTGTATGTGTGGATGTTTTTTTGTCAGAAAAACTGTGATCAGTCCCTTTATGTTAATACCTTCGTTAGTATCTCTGATTATTTACCATTTTTTAGGTAAATTCTACCAAATGAAGAGGTACTGGGTCAAGAGTGTGGGTGTTTTTATTATTATTAAATCTTTCATATCCAGAAAAATTGTGCCACTTTACACTCTGACCATTAGTATTTTGAGAGGACCAATCTGGGCAAACTTTATTTGAATAATTCACTATGTCAGGATTATATCCTGTTCCAGAAAATACCACATTAACTAAAAACAGTTTAAAAAGAGCTGCACTGTTCTTTCTACTGGAGTTGTTGTTTTTCCTATTTGCCGCAGGGTATTTTTTTCAGCCATTGTTCAGGGACCACGTCATTCTACCCGCTGTACTCGTGATAGTTAATTACAGGGCTTAGTTATCTCTCCTGATTACTTCCTCTGAGAATTTATCTATTCTTACCATTCAGCTCTCACCACTAGGGGATGCTATTTAAATCTGCATATTCAGCTCAGTTCTTTACCAGAGCCTTAGTTCCTTTTCTGTCCTTGCCTGAGCAGACCGAGTCCATGACTACAACGAATTTCTCTGAAGAAATAATCCTTTGCCTAGTCTTCTTCTTTTTTTAAATGCATTTATTTGACAGAGAGAGAGTGAGAAAGCACAAGCAGCAGAGGGAGAGGGAGGAGCAGACTCCCCACTGAGCAGGGAGCAGGATGTGGGGCTCAATCCTAGGACACCAAAATCATGACCTGAGCCAAAGGCAGACGCTTAACTGACTGAGCCACCCAGGTGCCCTGCCTAGTTTTCTTATCAGTTTTGTCAGTGAGATTATGGAAGTATTCCATATCCACTATTTTGTTTTTTATTTTTATTTTCTAACTTTTTATTTTGACAATTTCAGACTTATAAAAAGTTGCAAAAATAGTACAAAGAATTCTCACATAGCGGTCACCAAAATTGCCTAAACGTTTAGCATTTTATCCCATGTGCTTTATCATGCTCCTCTCTTGCTACACACACACACTTTTTTTTTCCTCCCTGGTTACCCTGGTTAACTCCTACTTTAAATCTTGAAGTTATTTATTTATTTATTTTTTAATCTCAGCTTGCCTTCCTCCATCTCCCTTTCTCTCTCACCAGAGGGTACTATATGGAATGAGGAAAAGGGTGTGATGTTTGGAATTAAGTACCTTGATACCTTGGCTCAATTCTGCCGCATTCTAACTGGATGAATTTGGGTCTGTTATTCTTTCTGAGCTCCGGTATTCTCCTATACAAAATGGTGTCTACCGTACCAGCTCCACAAGACTGTTGTGAGGGCTAAGTGAGATAATATATGTCAAAAGCATGCTGTATGAATGTTGGTTAACCCTTCAAATAACATTTGCCTGTTTAGTAGAGTGCCAGGCATTGTGCTAGGTACTGGGGATTCAGAAATGCTTACTTCATGTTGTTAATTCTTCCCTCAAATTATTTTTTACTTTTGATTTTTTTTTTCCATTTTCCTTGCCTCTACTCTAATCCATAGCATCATCACCTCATGTCTGAGCCATTGTAACAACCAACTGGTCCCCAAATTGTTTTTTGGAATTTATATCAGTATCTAACTGATAATTGTTGTGAGAGATGGTATGGTATAGTGGAAAAGGTATGGACTTCATTATCAACAGATCTGGGTTGTGTCTCGGCCCCACTTTTTTTTTTTCTTTTAAGATTTTATTTATTGGAACACCTGGGTTGTTCAGTCGGTTAAGCATCTGCCTTTGGCTCAGGTCATGATCTTAGGGCCCTGGGATGGAGTCCTACATCAGGGTCCCTGTTCAGTGGGGAGCCTGCTTCTCCCTCTGCATGCTGCTCCCCCTGCTTGTGCTCTCTCTCTGTCAAATAAATAAGTAAAATCCTAAAAAAAAATTTTAAAGATTTTATTTATTAGAGAGAGAACACGAGCAGGGATGGGGGGGAGGGAGAAGCAGACTCCCTGGTGAGCAGGAAGCCTGACGCGTGGCTCGATCCTAGTACCTCAAGATCACGCCATGAGCTGAAGGCAGACGCTTAACTGACTGAGCCACCCAGGCGCCCCTTGGCCCCACTTCTTAGAAATATTGTGACACATAGGGCAAGTCCTACTGTCTTCTAATTTGAACTCCTTTTTTTTTTTTTAACTGGCAAATGTCAGGGACTGTGCTGGGTACTAGGATATAAAGGAAATGTTAATTGGTTCCTTGAACTTGAAGAACATCATGGTCTAGTTGGGGAGACATACAGTCGTAAACTGTGGTTAACATGGGATTGTAAAAGAAACATAGATTTGGAGGCAGATATCAGTGGCAGCTTATGTAGTAGTGATTTATTAAAGCACAAACTGAACTCTACAGTCAGATTGCCTGGGGTCTAATTTTGGCTCTGCCACTTCTTAGCTGTATCATCATAGGTAAATTACTTAACCCCCCAAAACCTCAGTATCCTCATCTTTGTAGAATGGGGATACTGAAAGAGTTTAATTTATAGAATTTTTATGAGAAGTAAATGAAATTATGTATGTAAAGTGTTTAACATAGTTTATAGCATATAGCATATATTAACAAGTAGTATGAGCTCATCAATTATGGTTATAATATTATGATAGCGTAGTGGTTTAAAGCTTAAAAATACAGGCTGTGGCCTCATTCTTGTTTTGGGAGTCCCAGTTTAGCAACATGTTGGCCATGTAAATATAAGGAAGATATTTAACGTTAACCTCAGTTTCCTCATTTTAAAAATGCGTATTGTAATGGTGCTTGATTCATAAGAGGTAGAAATGGAAAGAACTCCTATATCTAAAGAACTCTGAACCAGGACCTGAGGATTAGTTTCATGAAAAGTAGCTGTTTTAATTTTTATTCTTGCTCTGCCATCTGCTGGCTGTTTTATCTTTGACATGTAAATTAATTTTTCTGAGCCTCAGTTTTGTTTTGTTTTTAAGATTTTGTTTATTTATTTTTTAAAAGATTTTATTTATTTATTTGAAAGAAAGAGAGAGCACAGCTGGGAGAGGGAGAGAGCACAGCTGGCAGAGGGAGAGGGAGATGCACCCCCCCCCCCCAAGCAGGGAGCCCCATGTGGGGCTTGATCCCAGGACCCCAGATCATGACCTGAGCCGAAAGCAGATGCTCAACCAACTGAGCCACCCAGGTACACCAGATTTTATTTATTTATTTGACAGAGCGAACGAGCACAAGCAGTGTGAGTGGCGGAGGGAGAGGGAGAAGCAGAAGCAGGCTCCCCGATGAGCAGGAATCCCAATGTGGGGCTCCATCCCAGGACCCTGGGATGATGACCCGAGCTGAAGGCAGTCGCTTAACTGACTGAGCCACCCAGGCGCCCTTGTTCAAACAAACTTTTGAAGATTGCAAGCATATATAAAGAAGCTAGATTAGTGCCTAGTACCACATAGCTGTCATTCAATACCTAATAGCTGTTGTTATGTGCAATTTAATTTGTCAGGCGCTAAGAGTAAAATTCTGCCTTGGAAATTAACAAAGGCATCACAGAACTAGTGATGTTTGACTGAATTTTGAAGGACGTGTGAGATTTTGCCACATAGAAGTACTAATCTAAAAAAAGGCTCAGAGGTGTCAAAGTGCCTGTTACATTGTTTAAGGAACCGTGTTAAGTAGTAGGTTGCATTAAGTAACACAGTTTAGTGTACCAGTAAGAGCTGTGTATTGAAGACCTTGGTTAGGCCAGATTGAGTAGAATCCATTTCAGTTAATTAAAAAGAACTTCCCTGTTTGTTCTTCCTAGAAATTGTTTAATCTTTGAACTGTGTAGATTACTTTATGATCCAAATGAAGTCAGACTTGACCTCCTTCCTCTCTCTCCTGCTATTTTAGTGGGAGCTGTGTTCATACTCTGACTACAGTGTGCCTAATTGGTAAAGGGGAAAATCTCTCTGAGCAGGAATTTCCAAGAGATGAATTGTTTAGACACTGAGTTCCAGCTTCTGCTTAATCGTTTCTTTTTTTAGTCTTCCTGTGCTGCTGCTATTTGTTTAAAAATAAAGTAGGAGCACTGATCTCTCAATACTTTTGTGTTAGCTTAAATTACTAGGATTTGGGGAATCATGGCAGTTTAGGTTTTGGAGTAGATCTTAGATAACCTAACTACAGTTCTAATTATGTCACTGGCTTGATACATAACCTTTCTGTTCTTCCTTTTTAAATGGGGGTGATTATCCTTGTTCACATCACAGGCCTGCTTTGAGTATCAGGTGAGATACTATATTCAAAACTGGTATGTAAAGTTGAAAAGGTAGAATATTGTGGTAGATAAGGGCAAAGTCTCTGGAGCCACATTTCCTGGGTTTCAATTCTGGCTCTGCTCCTTACACGCTGTGTGTTTCCAGACACACTGCCATTATTCTAAGTTCTCTGGTTCCTGCTTTATCTCATCTGATCCTCACAACAACTTCATGCGATATAGATATTATGCTTATCCCTGTTATAAGTGAGAAATTTGAGGAATGGGCGCCTGGGTGGCTCAGTCGTTAAGCTTCTGCCTTCGGCTCAGGGCGTGATCCCGGCGTTATGGGATCGAGCCCCACATCAGGCTCCTCTGCTGGGAGCCTGCTTCTTCCTCTCCCACTCCCCCTGCTTGTGTTCCCTCTCTCGCTGGCTGTCTCTATCTCTGTCAAATAAATAAATAAAATCTTAAAAAAAAAAAAAAGAAATTTGAGGAACAAAAGGTTAGGTATTGTGTATAATGCCACAGTTAGCAAGTGAAAAGTTGGAATGTGCACTCTAGCTCCAAAGCCCGGCTTATTAACTGTTTACTGTTAGGCAGATGCACTTCCCAACAGAAGAGCAGATAGAAAATTCTTTGACTTATCAATAGGAATTAAGATAAAATGGAGTTTCCTTGAAAACGGAAAATGTGTGGGGTCCAAAACCTCCTTGTTGAACATATTTTACTAATTGGTAAAGAATGATTACTTAGGGACCCCTGGGTGGCTCAGTTGGTTGAGCATCTGCCTTTGGCTCAGGTCATGATCCCAGGGTCCTGGGATCGAGTCCCACATCGGGCTCCCTGCAGAGCTTCTCTCTCTCCCTCTGTCTGCTGCTCCCCCTGTTTGTGTGCTCTGTGTGTGTGTGTGTGTGTGTGTGTGTGTGTGTGTGTGTGAAATAAATAAATAAAAATCTAAAAAAAAAGAATGAGTACTTAAGTATCTTAAGTGTTCATATATTCTTCCTGGGTTTGTTCTGCTAAGTGTCTTGCAAAAAGTATATTCTCAAAAGGTTTCTATATCTTCCCTCTGACAATTACACAACTTTCATTTCTTTTCTCTTCTGCAAAATAAATAGATTATGTTGAAATTTACCAAATGAGGTGAAAGTGTAGCTTGTTTCATCTGGCTGATGAATTTTAAGCATTTAGGAAGATGGTACAATAAAGAATAGAAAAAGCAGGAAGAATTCATTGTTACAACTCGGGAAATAAGATAGAATAAGCGAAGTTATGTGTGGCAGAAGTTGAATTTGATTAATTATTTCCTTTGAAATTTTTCTAATGTCTCCTTACACATGTAGCTGCAGAGGAACCTGAGATATGTAGTCTTTATTACAGATGGTTGTGTGTTCAGATAAAAATAAAATATTTTATTAATGTAGAAAAAGAACAGGGGCGCCTGGGTAGCTCAGTCCTTAAGCATCTGCGTTCGGCTCAGGGCGTGATCCCAGTGTTCTGGGATTGAGCCCCACATCAGGCTCCTCCGCTGGGAGCCTGCTTCTTCCTCTCCCACTCCCCCTGCTTGTGTTCCCTCTCTCGCTGGCTGTCTCTCTCTCTGTTAAATAAATAAATAAAATCTTAAAAAAAAAGAGAAAAAGAGAACAGATAATAGGGTTGGGCAGCCATAGTCTATATCACACTGGGCCAACCATTTAGCTTTTATGAAGTCTGTTTCTTCATTTGTAAAATAATGTCTTTGTTACCCACTTTACTCAGTTATTACAGTATCAAATGTGTGAATGTGAAAGCACTCTGTAAACTGTAAAATAGTATATAAATATTTTAATGTTTTTTGATTATAGAAATCTATTCTATATAGAAAGTTTGATTTTTTTTTTTTTCGGAGAAGGAACTGATAGCATATCACCAAAAGTTAACTACTGGTTAACTGCTGGTTAACATTTTGATGTATTTATTTCTAGTCTTATATTTACTTACAGTTTTATAAATTGCTTTTTTTAAAAGTAAGCTCCATGCCCAACATGTGACTTGGACTCACAACCCTGAGATCAAGAGTTACATGCTCTACTGACTGAGCTGGTCAGGCGCCCCTATAAATATTTTTTTCGGTAACTTTTTTGAGATGTAATTCACATACCATGCAGTTCACCCATTTAAAGTGTATCCCAATTTAGTGGGTTTTAATATGTTCATAGAGTTGTACAGCTATAACCACAATGAATTTTAGAACATTTTCATCATCCCAAGAAGAAGCCCTGTAGCCATTAGCATTCTATTCCCATTTTCTTTCAACTCCTCCTCCACCCAGTCCTAGCATCCAGTAATCTACTTTCTGTCTCTATAGATTTGCCTATTTTGGACATTTTATATAAATAGAATCATACGATATGTGATCTTTTGTGACTGGCTTTTTTCACTTAGCATACTATTTTTTTTAAGTTATTTATTTATTGGGGTACCTGAGTGGCTCAGTTGGTTGAGCCTTTGGCTGGGGTCATAATCCCAGGGTCCTGGGATGGAGCTCCTTATCGGCCTCCCGCCTGCTTCTCCTTCTGCCTCTGCTCCTCCCCCTCGCTCCTGCTCACTTGCTCTCGCTTTCTCTCTCTCTCTCAAAATAAATAAATAAAATCTTTTTATTAAAAGTTATTTATTTATTTATTTTAAGTAATCTCTGTACCCAACATGGGGCTTGAACTCACGACCCTTGATTAAGAGTAGCATGCTCCTCCAACTGAGCCAGCCAGGTGCCCCACTTAGCATACTATTTTCAAGGTCCATCCATGTTGTGTGGTATATCAGGATTCCTTTTTTTGCTAACTAGTATTCCATTTTGTAGATAAGCTATATTTTGTTTATCCATTCATCAGTTGATGGATATTTGTGGTGTTTCTACTTTTTAGCTATTATGAATAATGCTTCTATAAACATTCATGTACAAGTTTTTCATTTCTCTTAGGTAGATACCCAGGGGTAGAATTACTAGGTCATATGGTAATTGGTAGACTGTTTTCCGAAGTGTCTGCATCATTTTATATTCCTACCAGCAATGTATGAGAGTTCCAGTTTCTCTACATCTTTACCAACACTTATTATCTGACTCCCTGATTTTAACCACCCTAATGGGTATGAGGTGTTATTTTGTTGTGATTTTGATTTGCATTTCCCTGATCATTAATGATTTTGAGCATTTTTTATTTGATTTTTTTCCTTTTTTTTTTCTTTTTCATTTGATTATTGGTCATTTATACTTCTTTGGAGAAATGTCCGTTCAGACCTTTGCCTGTTTTTAATTCAGTTGGCTTTTTATTGAGTCATAAGAGTTATTTATATATTCTATTTTTTGTTTTTTTTAAATACAAGTTTTCTTTTTTAATTTAAATTCAATTAGCCAACATATAGTACATTGTTAGTTTCAGTTGTAATGTTCAATAAATTATCAGTTGCGTATAACATCCAGTGCTCTTCACATCACCCAATTAGCCCATTCCCCACCCAGAGTTATTTATATATTCTAGATTCAAATCTCTTAGTAGATACATGATTTGCAAATAGTTTCTCCCATTCTGTGGACTTTCTTTTCATTGTCTTGATGATGATCTTTGAAGTACAAAAGTTTCCCTTTTTTAAAGATTTTATTAGAGAGAGAGAGCGCGCCTGCAACGCTTCAGCTGGGGGAGGGGCAGAGGGAGAAGCCGACTCCCTGTATTGAAACTGTAGATCAGGGGCGCCTGGGTGGCACAGGGGGCGCCTGGGTGGCACAGCGGTTAAGCGTCTGCCTTCGGCTCAGGGCGTGATCCCGGCGTTGTGGGATCGAGCCCCACATCAGGCTCTTGCGCTATGAGCCTGCTTCTTCCTCTCCCACTCCCCCTGCTTGTGTTCCCTCTCTCGCTGGCTGTCTCTATCTCTGTCAAATAAATAAATAAAATCTTTAAAAAAAAAAAAGAAAGAAACTGTAGATCAATTAACAATATTAAGTCTTCTGATCTATGAAAATGGATGTCTTTCTATAAAAGTTTTCTTTAATTTTTTAATTTTACTCTTCTTTTGTTAAATTTATTTCTAAATTTTTTATTCTCTTTGATGCTATTGTAAATGGAATTGTTTTCTTAATTTCACTTTCAGATTGTTCAGTATAAGTGTATAGATATAATTGATATTGTATATTGTAAATAAAGTAGATCTTATATCCTACAACCTTGCTGAACTTTTTTTTTTTTTTTTAGTTCTGATAGGGTTTTTTTTGTCAATTCCTTGGCATTTTCTTTCTTTCTTTTTTTTTTTTAAGATTTTTTTTGAGAGAGAGTGAAGGAGTGTGAGTGAGAGAGATTGCAGGAGTGGTGGGGCAGAGGGAGAGGGAGAAGCAGGCTCCCCACTGAGCAGGGAATGCGATCTGGGGCTCCATCGCAGGACCTGAGCTGAAGTCACATGCTAAACCGACTGAGCCACCCAGGCACTCCTATATCTTTGAAATATAATTTTTAATGGCTGCCATTAAAAATGTCACATGTATAATATAATGTGGTTAAGAGTTGTGCTCCTGAGTCAGTTTTTAATTTGAAGCTGCACTTTATCACTGACTATGTGCAGAATGTTGAGAAAGATGTTACTTTTCTGAGCCAGTTTTCAATTAAAACTTTAAAAATGAGAGTGCCTGGGTGGCACAATTGGTTGGCTGTCTGCCTTCAGCTCAGGTCATGGTCCCAGAGTCCTGGGATCAAGCCCCGCATTGGGCTCCCTTCTTGGTGGCAAGCCTGCTTCTCCCTCTCCCAGTTCCCCTGCTTGTGCTCTTTCTCTGTCAAATAAATAAGTAAAATCTTAAAAAAAAAAAACACAAACATTTAAACATGAAGATAATGCTTGACCACTTTTTAAAAATAGGGGCGAAGGAATAAATAAAATAATGGATAATTCATGTAAGATACTCAGCACAGTCATAAAGAAAGCACCTAATGGTTGATAGCTACTATAATTATATTTTAATTATATTATTATTACTGGGGACATTTACAGTGTTAATTTCTTTTTTTTTTTTTTTTTTAAAGATTTTATTTATTTATTTGACAGAGAGAGACAGCTAGCGAGAGAGGAAACACAAGCAGGGGGAGTGGGAGAGGAAGAAGCAGGCTCACAGCAGAGGAGCCTGATGTGGGGCTCGATCCCAGAACGCCGGGATCACGCCCTGAGCCGAAGGCAGATGCTTAACCGCTGTGCCACCCAGGCGCCCCTACAGTGTTAATTTCTATAGTTAAAACCCTTACACTTAAATCTTTGTGCTTATTTGATTAGTTCTTTATTCCTCAGACTGGAATAACTGGGTTAACCTTTTTCTATTTTGAGGATGTTAATGCTTATAGCAAAATCTTTTACCCAGATAAATTCATCATATTGAAATTATCAGATTGGGATGGGGATTTTGTGGAAGATCAAATTTGAGAGTAAATTTGGTTTAGATTTTGGGAGGAGTCAGGGATCAGTCTAACAATCTAAGAATTTTATTTTTTGTCTTCAGGTCCATGAAAGTCCATGGAAGGTTTGAGCAGGGGAGGGTCATGGGTAGTAATTTAGGAAAATTAATCTGCTATACCTCTGAGGTCTTCCCTGACTGATTAGGGCACCCTGTTATACTTACGTACTACCCAGTATGTCCTCTAATATAGTATGTAATGTACTTTATGTAAATACTTGTTTGAACATTTCTCTTCTTGAGAACATGGGTCACCTATTGTATTCCCATTGCCTAACACAGTATCTAACATATGGTAGACACTGAGTAAAAATACTTGTTGAATACTTTGTTTTCTGCTTTTCTGGAAACTAACTTGTTGGCTTTTGTGTTCCTTTTATGTTTTTTCCTGGGCTCCAAGGAGGAAGCATCTCCCTATTCCTTACTTGATATCTGCTTGAATTTCCTGACTACTCACCTTGAGAAGTTCTGTTCAGCAAGACAAGATGGAACATTGTGTCTGCAGGAACCTGGAGTATTCCCACAGGAGGTGGCTGATCGACTGCTTCAGACCATGGCTTTTCATGGTAAAAAAAAATAAGCAGAGGAAATAAGAATTATGTGCTGTTAATTGGCATTGGATTTTGAAATGCTGCTGTGGCCATTTAATTATTTTCTTAGAAAAGGCCAGATGAGTCTGATTCCAGGAAAAGGAATTCATTAATTTTTGCCTATCCTGCTACTTACTATGTAATTTGGAATAAGCATTTTTCTTTTCTAATTTAGGAAAATTGCTTTTTTTCTTTCTTTTTCTTCTTCTTCTTCTTTTTTTTTTTCTTTTCTCATGGCAAAAATAACTTATCTTTCAAAATACCCATTTAGAAGTTTGCTGGAATAATATACCTTACATCGTCATTTGGCAGTGGGAAAAATAAATAAATACTATTATGGAAAAGCAAGTTTTTGTTTTTGACCTTTGAATTGGGAAAGCATAGCTAATTTAGTACTTCTGTTTTCAAAAACAAATTCTGTTTATGTAGAGGATTTTTGATTTTTCTGCTTAAGTTTTAAGTTGAAATAGATAATGCCTTTTTTATTTCTGGTTTATAAACTCTTTGAAGTAGGAAATATAATTTGTCCACAACTATAAAATAGAATGAAAATGTGGCAATAATAGTAACTGTCATTTACTGATTGTCTGTTATGTGCCAGGCATTTTATGTTTTCCTTGAATTTTCTCAAAAACCCTATAAAATAACCATTATTATCCCATCTGTATATATACAGATAAGGAAACTGATTCAGAGAAGTAACTTGTCACAAGGTCATAATGCTAGTAAATGGTAGACTCCTAATTCAAATGAATGTCTGATTTCAAATCTGTGCTGTTTTCACTGCCACACAATCTTCCCGCATCCACATTAGAGATATCCCTGTTCCTAGATGCCGGATCATGCTGTACACTTTTGCTGTGCCTTTATACATATATATATATAAAGTATGAATCCAGATAATGCATTCCAAGGAAGGGTGGAAGATATAAGGATATAATTGAGGGATTTTAGAATAATTTTGGAAAGAAGACATTCGTACACCTTGGTTTTCACTAAGTTGCTCAAGTCTGTAGCCTCTTTGAATTCAGCCTGCCAAAAGAACTGGGTTATATCAATAGGTACTATATATGATAAAGTTAAAGGTCCCTTCCAAAGCTGCACAACAATTTAAGAGATTATGCTAGTGCTTTCATTTCTTTCTGGTCTCAATCTAATGATTATGCTTAACATATTCAATTTAAATATATATACCTATAACTAATCTTGTAAACCAAAAGAATAAATGTTAACTAAAGTCTTAACTTTGCCAGATTCTTTTTGAAATGTAACTACTGATAGCTAATAACAGCAGCTGACATTTATTGAATACTTGTTATTATATACAAGCATTGTGGCAAATGGTTTATATGGGTAAAATAATGGAAGTAGTTTTTAAGTAAGTGTAACTAAATAATTATCCTCCAGAGTAGTGTCATCAGAATGTGTTTTCTACCTCTTCTTTTCAAGCTGCCTTCAGATGAAGAAACTGAGAGTCAGAGAAGTAACTTGCTGTCCCCATTTGTATTACCCCACTCTTCCTGCCTCATTCACCAAAAAGTGTTCTGAATTAATCTCTTTGCAAAAGAGACAAGAATAGATAGTACTTACCTGAAACTAATATAACATTGTATGTCAGCTATACTTCAGTAGTAAAAATGAAAATTAAAAAAGCAATCTGTGGGGGTGCCTGGGTGGCTCAGTCATTAGGCGTCTGCCTTTGGCGGGCATGATCCCGGTGTTGTGGGATCGAGCCCCACATCAGGCTCCTCTGCTTGGAGCCTGCTTCTTCCTCTCCCACTCCTCCTGCTTGTGTTCCCTCTCTCGCTGGCTGTCTTTCTGTCAAATAAATAAATAAAATCTTAAAAAGAAAAAAAAAAGAGCTAGGAATCAGAATAAGATTTTTGCCATCTAATGATAATGCCTCTGTGTTATATTGTGTACCTCATCTAAATTGATATACCTTGACATGTTCAGCCTTCTGTTTTGGGATTAAATTGAAAAGAGTAATGCCTTTTGGGGAAAAAAAAAAGTAATACCTTTTGAAACATTGTGGATTGCATCCTTGAACAGTCAGCTAGACTTTCTAGGTGACTGAGAGCTTATATTCTCTGAGTAGTACCCCGCTTCTCTGGAGGTCACATTGCTGGTAATCTCAGCTGTCTGTAGCCTAAACCAGAAAGAAACAAAAAATGCTTTGGGACAAAATCCTTGCATTTAGACTTCTATACTTCAGTCCTTGAAAGAAGCCCTTTGGGGTGCCGGGGTGACTCAGTCGGTTAAGGGTCTGCCTTCGGCTCAGGTCATGATCTCGGGGTCCTGGGATCAATCCCCACATCTGGCTCCCTGCTCAGCAGGGAGTCTGCTTCTCCCTCTCCCTATGCTCCCTGCTCATGCTTTATCTCTGTCTTGCTCTCTCTCTCTCAAGTTAATTAAAAAAAAGAAGCTGCAGCAGCCCTTGAGGAACCCTCATTTAGAGCATATTCTTAAATGGGAGTACTGAGACAGGGTAGGAGGATCCTAAGCTCACCTTGTGCCACAGATACATCTAGATAACACCCACATCAGTGTAGATAACCTACAGCATATTCTTAAATGTACATGCTTCTAATTACCTTGGTTCTTTAACCATAACAAATTAAGAATTAATAATCTGAAGGGGACAGGCTGCTGACTAACAACCCAAGTGGATAGTATGACAGTAAAGGAAGATTTAGCTTAAATACATTGTAGCAAGGACAATTACTGGTCATGGAAAAAAGATAGGTGATTCCTCAGTATGTTTATTTTTGAAAGAAGGGGAAGATAATCTAGAAAGATTTCCTTCAGATATAGTAATGACATTTGTGTAGTGCTTTTAGTTTGCAAAATGATTTTTATATATATTGCCTTATTTAATCTTTACAGAAGTCCCTGTGAGGGAAATGTAATTATTCACTACCTAACATAGTGCCTGTCACACAACAGATAAAGAATCTTATCTTTTACAGATAAGGAGCCTTCCTTTTACAGATAAGGAATCTTAGACTTGTGTAATAATTTGTATAGTGTCAAATAGCAAAAAAATGTTGGAACCAGGATTTAAACATAGGACTGATTTCTAGATCTCATGCTCCTTTTAAAATTCTTTGCCCTTTTAATTCTATTACTCTTAAATGTAGAAACTTAAACTTAGTTACTAGAAAATTTTACTTAATGTAGATTGACCCAGAGAGGCCAGGAGTGACCTATTTTACTACATGTATTTGTATGATATCAAAATTTGAAAGCAAATTTTGTAATGCACTATGATAGTCACTATAAGGTTAAAATCAGTCTTAATTAACTGAAGAGTCTGAAGTTTCATCTGTAAAAGACAAAACTAACATTAAAAAATATGTGTAAATAAGGGTGCCGGGGTGTCTGCCTTTGGCTCAGGTCATGATCCCAGGGTCCTGGGATCCAGTCCCACGTCAGGCTCCCTGTTCAGCAGTGAGTCTGCTTCTCCCTCTCCCTGCTGCTCCCCCTGCTTGTGCGCTCTCTCTCTCTCTCTTTGTCAAATAAATAAATAAAATCTTTTTAAAAAATTCGTAAATATATTTTGTGGTGTAAACAGGAAAACATTGATCCTAACTCAGGATCTGTTTCCATTTTTGGTTTGTATAAGGGTCCTTAGCAGAAGATCCTTAATGTATGTGTGAAAGGCGTTACTACTGGGTTCAGAAGAGGCTCAATAGAAGTAAAATGTGTGGGAAGGAAGATCCAGAGAAGAAAATTATTAAACACCTGTTGTGTGTCAGGCACTATGTTAGGTACTGAGTGTACAATATTGAACACAGAAATCTTGCTCTCATGGATCATATAATTCAGTGGGACTTTCTTAATTGTAGTTAAGGAGCAAACAAACATATATGGAATTATAACGTGATCAGTTCTCTGAGGGAAAAAGAACACAGTTCTCTCATGGAGAATAGAAAGAGAAGGCATCTAGTTTAGATCGCATGGTCAGAGACAGCTTCTCTGGGGAGGCAGTAACTAGGCTGAGATCTGCATTGTGAAGAGGCAAGTCAGTATGAAAAATGGGGCCTCTCAGCACTGCCCAGAAGTTGGGTATTTTCCTGATCAGCTACTCAGTGCTCAACAATTGTTTCAGATGTTCTTTGCTCTTCTCATACTTTCTACCATTTACTCTAAGCAAGAAAATTGAAGTCATCAGATGGAATTCCCTTAACTCCATGTCAGCACGCCTTCAGTTTTCCTCAGAGTGATCTTTTTTTTTTTTTAAATTAAACTTGGTTTTATGTATCTGTTCGTTTGTTTTTAAAGGTTTTTTTTTTTTTTTTTTAAAGTAGGCTCCATGCCCAGCATGAAGCCCCGTGCGGGGCTTGAACTCACGACCCTGAGATCAAGACCCGAGCTGAGATCAGAGTTGGACTCTTAACCAGTGAGCCACTGGTTAAGATTTTATCCATCCATGTGTGAGAGAGAGAGAGAGAGATAGAGAGAGCAAGAGTGGGGAGAAGAGGGAGAAGCAGGCTTCCCAATGAGCAGGGAGCCTGACACAGGGCTGCATCCCAGGACCCTGGGATCATGACCTGAGCTGAAGGCAGACCCTTAACCAACTGAGCCACCCAGGCGCCCCAAGATCTTTTTTTTAAGCAATCTCCAAACCCAACCTGGGGCCTGAACTCATGAACCAGAGATCAAGAGCTGCATGCTCCACTCTCTGAACCAGCCATGCACCCCAAGATTTTAATTTTAAGTAATCTCCATACCCAGCGTGGGACTGGAACTTAAAACCCCGAGATGAAGAGTCGCCAGGTGCCTCCAAAGGTTTTTTGTTTGTTTCAAGTAATCTCTGTGCCCAACATGGGGCTCAAACTCATGACCTCATGATCAGAAGTCACATGCCTACCAACTGAGTCAGGCAGGTGTCCTACTAAACTTTGTATTTTTAGATAATTGTTGATTCACATGGAGTTGTAATAAATAATTTAGGTGAGGTCCTCTTTCTCCAGTGATAGTGTCTTATAAAACCACAGTACAGGGGCGCCTGGGTGGCTCAGTTGTTAAGTGTCTGCCTTTGGCTCAGGGCATGCCCGGCGTTATGGGATCGAGCCCCGCATCAGGCTCCTGGCTCCTCTGGGAGGCCTGCTTCTTCCTCTCCCACTCCCCCTGCTTGTGTTCCCTATCTCACTGGCTGTCTCTCTCTCCGTCAAATAAATAAATAAAATCTTAAAAAAAAAACAAAAACCACAGTACAGCCAGGATGTTGACATTGATATGGTCAAGATTTCCATCTCCACAAAGATCCTTTGTGTTGTCTTTTTATAGCCACATTCACTTCTCTCCTGCCCCTTCCCCCTCCATAATCCCTGGTAAATATTTTTGTAATTTTGCCATTTGAAGAATATTACATAAATGGAATCATTCAGTATGTAACCTTTTGGGATTGGCCTTTTTGACTCCATATAATTCTGAGGAGATTCATCCAGATTGTTGTGTTTATCAGTCCAGTCTTTTTTATTGCTGCGTAGTCCATGTTTCAGAGTACATCAGTTTATATAAACATTCATCCACTGAAGGACATCTGCATTTCCAGTTTTTAGCTATTATGAATGTAATATATTATGAATATTATACTGCTGTAATCACACATTTGCAGGTTTTGTGTGAACATATGTCTTCGTTTCTCTGGGATAAATTCCCAGGAATGCTATTGCAGGGTTGTATGGTAGTTGCATGTTTAGGTTTTAAGAAATTGCCAAACTGTTTTCCACAGTCACAGTCCCATTTTATATCTCTATCAGCAGTATATGACTGATCCAGTTTCTCCACAAACTTGCCAGCATTTGCTGTTATTACTGTTTTTTGAGTCATTCTGATAGGTAGCTATTATTTCTTCAAGTATTTTTTCAGTCTTGCCCTCTTTCTCTTCTTCTGGGACTTCAGTGACACAAATAGCTCTGTTCAGGTTTTGTGGGGGGGGGTTTTGTTTTGTTTTTTGGGTTTTTTGGGTCTATTTTTCTTTCCTGTTATGTAGATTTGGGTAATTTCTTTTGTTTTATCTTTTAGTTCACTGATTCTGTTGTTCCTTCCATTCTGTTGTTGAGCCCAACCATTATTTTGTTTTTCAGTTCTAAGATTTCCATTTGGTTCTTTTTTTTTTTTTTTTTTTAATTTTATTTATTTACTTGAGAGAGAGAGAGAGCATGAGTGGGGGTGGGGAAGGGGCAGAGGGAAGGGGACAGGCAGACTTACTGCTGAGCAGGGAGCCCGATGCAGGGCTCAATCCCAGGACCCCAAGACCATGACCTGAGCTGAAAGCATACACTTAACCGACTGAGCCACCCAGAAGCCCCATTCGGTTCTTTATATTTTCTATTTCTTTGCCGAGGCTTTCTATTTTTCATTTCTTTTGAGCATGTTTGTAATTGCTCACATGCATTTTTTATGATGGCTTCTTTAAAATCTGTCAGATCATTTTAACATTTCTGTTATCTCAGTGTTGACATCTATAGATTGTCTTTTTTTCATTTTGAGATCTTACTGGTCCTTGGTACGACAAATAATTTTTTTTTTTTAAAGATTTTATTTATTTATTTTGACAGAGAGAGTCAGCCAGTGAGAGAGGGAACACAAGCAGGGGGAGTGGGAGAGGAAGAAGCAGGCTCCCAGCGGAGGAGCCCGATGTGGGACTCGATCTGGGAACGCCAGGATCACGCCCTGAGCCGAAGGCAACCGCCTAACGACTGCGCTACCCAGGCGCCCCACGACAAATAATTTTTGATTGAAATCTGGACATTTAGGGTATTACGAAACTTTCCTGTTTTAGTTTGTGTCTCTGACACCACTCCAGCAGGGGGAAGGTAGAGGCACTGCCTTGTTATTGCCAGATTGGGGTAAATGTTCTGGTTTCCACTTGACTTTTGATGACACCCAAGACATGGGGTTTCTCATTACTGTTATGCAGGGGATGGCATTCTGGTTCCCCACTAGGATTCTACTGATATTTCCCTAGCTGAGAAGGGTGTGAGTATCTCATTTTTTTCCCCAGTTGGTCTCTACTGACATCATGTTGGGGTGAGGTGGCCTCATTACTCTTGGGCAGTAGTGAAAGTCTTGACTCTTCATCGGGCTTTGTTCGAGACCACCATAGTGAGGAGGAGGAGCACCTCATTACTGCCAGATGAATGTGAAGTCCAGGCTCCCCACATGGTATCCATTGCCATCACAGGGGAAACAGTGGTTCTTACCACCCAATGGGGATGAAAGTCCTGACTCCCTACTCAGCCTTCTCTAATACCTCCCTGTGGGAGATTGGAGCAACTACTTTGCTAGCAGGGGTAAAAGTCCAGGCTCCCTTCTTGGGATTTACTGGTGCGGGGGAGGGTGGGACCACAGTCTTTTCTGTGGTGTTCGGCTGAAGTGAAGTAGTTCTTGTCTCAAAGTTTTCTGTCTTGCTAAACTGCTTTCTTCCTGGTTCTTTAGCTAGAATGAGCATATTTTGGGGGAGCTTTTTTTTTCTTTTTTTTTTTTAGTCTCTGCTTGTCAGCATTTCTGGGTTACCAACTTCTCTAACTTTAAGTCTGGGATATATGGAGCAAGAAAAAAAACTCAGGAACCTCATCACATCATTTTTTGGGTCCCTACCTGATCTGCTTTTCTTCTCTTTATCTTTCAGCTTTATCTAACCCCAACTTAACTTCCCGCCTCATTTCTTGCCTCTCCCCACTTGCATGCTTAAATCTCTGGGATAGCACCATGTTCTCAGTCATATCTGGGTCTTTACTAATAATGTTCTTCCCCTCTTTATCAGGGAAACATCTTATAGCTCTACGAGTTCTTATGTTCAAGCAATGTAGAACTACTTGCCATTTTCTAACCGTGTGTTGTGCTTTTATATCTCTGAGGCCTTTTGGAGGGGGGATATTTTTAAATTGAGATAAAATTGACATATAACATATTAGTTTCAGGGTGTACATGATTTGATGTATGTATGCTAAGGCTTTGTTTATGCTATTTATTCTTGCTTTAATACCCCTCACCTTTCTCCATCCTTGAATTTTTCCTTCATCTTTGAAGGACTTACTTAAAGATCACCTCTTTTGTTGAGTCTTTCTAGACCTTCAGGAATGATGGGTTGCTTCTTTTTCTTTGTTTCCATGGTACTTTGTACTTAACTCTGCTATACCATAGTTCTCATTTTGGTACATTGTTGAGACTTTTACTCCATGGAAGTTTGAATTCTTTGAGTATGGGAGCATATCTTAATTTTCTTTGTATACACATTTGGTAGTGTTTGACATATAGTAATTGTTTAGTAACTGTTCAGTGGCTGGAAACATACCACAAAACTTACTCCCCTGAAATAGAATTCAGGTAGTTTAAAGGACTATCTCTAGAACCGCACTGCCCAATAGAAATATAACATAAGCCACAAATGTGAGGCACATATGTAATTTTATTTTATATTTTTTAAAGATTTTATTTATTTATTTGACAGAGGGAGAGAGACAGCACAAGCAGGGGGAGCAGGAGAGGGAGAAGCAGGCCCCACACTGAGCAGGGAGCTGGGTGTAGGGCTCGATCCCAGAACCCTGGGATCATGACCTGAGCTGAAGGCAGATGCTTAACTGACTGAGCCACCCAGGCACCCCCACATATATAATTTTTAACTTACTAGTGGCCACAGTTTAAAAGTAGGAACAGGTGAGGGGCGCCTGGGTGGCTCAGTCGTTAAGCGTCTGCCTTCAGCTCAGGGCGTGATCCCAGCGTTCTGGGATCGAGCCCCAAGTAG
This sequence comes from Ursus americanus, assembly GCF_024610735.1. NCBI lineage: Eukaryota > Metazoa > Chordata > Mammalia > Carnivora > Ursidae > Ursus > Ursus americanus. The sequence continues at coordinate 10,315,306 of NC_142138.1, forward strand.
GGCTCCTCCTCTAGGAGCCTGCTTCTTCCTCTCCCACTCCCCCTGCTTGTGTTCCCTCTCTCGTTGGCTATCTCTCTGTCTGTCAAATAAATAAGTAAAATCTTTAAAAAAAATAAAAAAATTAAAAATAAATAAAAGTAGAAACAGGTGAAACTAATTCATAATTTTATTCAACCCAATATATCCAAAATACCATTTTAACGTGTAGTCAATATGAAAGTTATTAATGAGATATTTTACATTTTTTTTGTACTAAATCTTCAAAATCTGATGTATATTTTATACTTACAGCATACCTCAGTTTGGACTATCTGCATTTCGAGTGTTCAATAGCTGTGTGGGCTAGTGGCTACTGGCTTGGACAGTATAGCTCCAGAATAATGGAGCTCTTAATATATAGTCATTTTTGTCCACTGTGACAGTTTTTCTTGATTTTGACTCTTTACCCATGAGTAAGTCTGCAAAATCCACTAGAAAGCGGTGTTCCCTTAAAAAAACAAACAAACAAAAAACTTTAGTTGTAATATTAGGGTGACCGGCTGGCAGCCCAGGCTGTATCTTTAGTATGAGTCTACTGAGTGCCACTTAGAGTTCTCCCCTTGACTCCAGGTTATTTATTTACCTGGTCCCAACTGTCGACTCACCCTAGACTGTTCTTAGGCTATCTTTTATTGGCATGGCTGTTACTTTCACAGGAAATGTTTAATTGATAGGTGATATGGTTGAGATTGATGTGGTTCCAAAGCATCATATACTTCTGGCACTATTAATTGCTAGTCAGGTAGATCTCTAAGGGACTTTAAGAGGTTACTGTATCTACTTTATTTGGATTTATCTGACAGAAAGGGACTATAACCTTTAGATCCTTTTAATAAGATTTCAGATCTAGCCAGTGGTTTAATGAATTGTAGATAAGCATGTGCTAAATATATGTGTGTATATATGTGTTTGTGTGTATAATAACGTATATAGTGAAATTAAAGGATAGACTAGTAATGTATTGGAAACAAATTAATTCCCCAGATTCAATAGCTTAACATAAAGTTTGTTTATACCTCACTCATGCTACATAAATGCTGCAAGTCCATGGAGGTTTCTGTTCCATGGTCACTCTTGGATCCAAGCTGATAGAGGCTCCACTCTCGGAAATCCATACTGTCTGGAACTTGGAAGACTCCTCATTTGTCATAACAGGAAAAGATAGCATAGGAAATCATACACTGGCTCTCAGGTGCTTCAGTCTACAGGCCATTGGTTAGAACTAAGCACATGGCCCCATCTAACTCCAAGGATGGGTTGGGAAATGCAGCTGTCTGTATGTCCAGGAAGGCAAGTAGAACCAGATGTTAGTGAATATCTGTAATATCTACCACAGTCACTTGCTAGCTCTGTGATCTTGGAAAGCGACTTTTCTCAGCCCTAGTTTACTCATCTATAAGTTGTAATAATAATATTCTTACCTCATGGAATTGTTACGTATATTAAATGAAATATTGTTACATGGGTGTGCTTTGGAAATGTAAAGTATGCTGGAAATTTTAGCTATTCTTTAATTATTTTTTGAAATTAAAGTGCTGCTTGTTTTTTTCCAGGTCTACTGAATGATGGAACTGTAGGTATCTTCAGGGGCAACCAGATGCGCTTAAAGCGTGCTTGCATTCGCAAAGCCAAGATCTCTGCTGTTGCTTTCCGGAAAGCCTTCTGCCATCACAAGTTAGTGGAACTTGATGCTACAGGTGTGAATGCAGACATCACGATTACAGACATCATCAGTGGGCTTGGCAGTAACAAATGGATCCAGCAGAATCTCCAGTGCTTAGTGCTGAACTCATTAACTCTCTCCCTTGAAGATCCTTATGAGCGGTGCTTCAGCCGGCTTTCCGGCCTTCGAGCATTAAGCATCACCAATGTTCTCTTTTACAATGAAGACCTGGCTGAAGTTGCTTCATTGCCAAGATTAGAGAGCCTGGATATTTCTAACACCTCAATCACAGACATCACAGCTTTGCTGGCCTGCAAAGACCGACTCAAGTCTCTAACCATGCACCACTTAAAATGTTTAAAAATGACAACTACGCAGATACTGGATGTTGTTCGGGAACTAAAATATCTGAATCATCTTGATATTTCAGATGATAAACAGTTTACATCAGACATAGCTCTTCGCTTACTAGAACAAAAGGACATTCTACCCAACCTTGTCTCCCTAGATGTTTCTGGGAGAAAGCATGTGACAGATAAAGCTGTTGAAGCCTTTATACAGCAACGGCCCAGCATGCAGTTTGTAGGTTTGCTGGCCACTGATGCAGGTTACTCTGAATTCCTCACCGGTGAAGGACATTTGAAGGTTAGACTTTAAAAATGTATTATTTTGTCAGGCTGACAATTATCATGTATTATTTTGTCTTAGCCGTGTAAGGCTCCATTAAGATGAATGTCTAACAATATATGGAACATGTCTGTGAAAGACGGCATTGTATAACGGAAAGGCCTTGCTTTAGAGTCAGAGTCCCAATTAAAATCCTAGCTTGCATGCTTCAGACCCAAGATATGATGTAACTCTTTGGGTTTCCACTTCTTTATTTATAAAACAGATATTCTCTCTAACAGAATTCTTCTAAAGTTAATAATTGTATATGTAAAGTGCAAGTCACATAGTAGGCCTTGGATAAATGATAGTTCTCATGATGGTAATATTTAGATATTTTGAACCACTGTAACATACCATTTCTAATTGGTCATTTTAAAAAACTGAATTGATATCCATTGGGAAGTCAAGTTCTCCAAGGAGATGTTTACTGTAGAAATGGTGTAATTTTGCTTTTCTTAAGGTTTTTCATGCCTAATGGTTTAAATTAATCTGCTTGGTACTTGGGATTCAAAGATGAAAAAGATATCGGATCTGTCTCCAAGGAGCTTAGTCTTGGTGATGATACAATCATAAATAACGATAAAGCCAAAGATCAGTGTCATCACTATAGGAGAGTAGAAGAAATTTCTCCCAGCTGGAGAATTTGGGGCTTGGTAGAAAAGATGGTCTCTGAGTCAGACCTTGAAGAATAGAATTGTGACAAGTTTAAGGAAAACCAATATTTTCCTAATATACACTGTATCCTCTAGATGCCTTATATTGATAAGTATTAACCCCATTTTAAAGATGAGAAACATAGACTCAGAAATTATATGATTTACAGTTAGTTAGAACCAGCATTTGGATTTACATCTAATTCCAGAGCCCCATTTTTTCCCCCTACTACCTACACTACTTAAGCAGAAGCACCCTTTGATCCTACCTGGAGCAGAGTCAGGGATGGCTTGGAAGTGGATATTGTTACCCAAAAGGCAAGGTATCTTTTTTGAGTAATCATGACAGACTTGAAAAAGGAGAAGAAAAGGTTAGTTGTAAGTATCTTAAAAACATCTCAATTCTTAGGTTATTTGTAAATTTAGACCTTAAAAAATAGAATGTAGAAAGTGATTTTCAGTTACTCTTTTTTATTCATTCAGTATTTTATCAAGTGCATGTATGCACTGGGCACTATGCTGGGCATGGGGATTTGATGGTGAGGCCAAACAGGCATGATTGTGCCCTCATGGAGCTTGTAATTTAGTGAGGGAGTCAAGCAATCAAATACTGTATGTCAATAGTGTGTGTGTACTTTAAATATACACACACACATACATTTAAATATATATATCACATATATATTTATGTATATTATATAGACATACTGGTATACATGTTTTAAACTATATTGTGCTAAAATCTAGAAGATATGCAATATTATATATGAGAATGTTTAACAGAGAGACTTTTTTTTTTTTTTAAGATTTTATTTATTTGACAGAGACAGTAAGAGAGGGAACACAAGCAAGGGGAGTGGGAGAGGGAGAAGCAGGCTTCCCGCTGAGCAGGGAGTCCAGTGTGGGGCTTGATCCCAGGACCCTGGCATCATGACCTGACCCGAAGGCAGACTGAGCCACCCAGGCACCCCTCACAGAGAGACTTGACTTAATTTAAATCTTCTCTAAAGAATTAATGAATGAGTGGAGATCTTAAGGGTGAGTAGCTTGGTAGAGAACATTGCAGGCAGAGAGAAAAATATATGCAAAATATGTGTGGTAAGAAGGAGTGTGGTACATCCAAGGAACTGAAAGAAAGGCCACTGTGGCTAGAGCTCAACAGTAGAAAGTCACAGAGCAATGAGATGAGGCTGGAAAAGTAGGCACCAGGGCCAGACTTGGAAAGGTCACATAAGCCATGTGCAGAGCAACAAGAAATGTGAGGATCTTACTTAACAACTTGTTATGGAACAAGACAGATTTTTAGCACAGGGCTTGTTGATGAAGGAAATATAAAAATGTAAATTACTATTGTAATGTTACTTAACTGCCTAACAAATTGGTCTGATAGTAAAGAGTTCTAAAAATTAAAAGGGGAAGAAATCCCTGGGTGCTGGGAGTTGAGGGAGAATTTCCCAGAAGAGGTGAGCTAGACCTTCATCCCAAAGGATGAAAGGAATGTGTCCCTGGTGTATTAAGCCAAATAATATTCTCAAGGCAAAGATACTATAATAGGTATGATCCCAGAGCAGTACAGTTTTTGCTGATTTCTTCTTATAACCAACAGACCCTCCAGTGAATTAGCCTAAGTTATAAAATTGAGGCTAGTAGGACATCTGTATTCCACAGTACCTCTGTGAAATAAGTTTGATTTCACAAATGGAGCCGTTATTACTTTGAAATCTTGACCATATGAAACACCTACTTTACTTGGTATCATTTTCTAGTTTCCTCCTCTGTAAACATTAAAGTAGTGATTCTCAACCTGAACTTCAATTAAAATCACCTGGAGTGTAGTTATGTGAAATGATGGATATGTTAACCAACCTTATCATGGTAATCTTTTCCCAATATATACATGTTTCAGATCATCATGTGTACACCTTTAACTTACACAATGACATATGTCAATTATATCTTGATAAAGCTGGGGGAACTATTTATTTATTTTTAAAATATTTTATTTTTAGGTAATCTATATATTCAACGTGGGGCTCAAACTCATGACCCCAAGATCAAGAGTCACATGCTCTAGGGGCACCTGGGTGGCTTAGTAGGTTAAGCCTCCGACTCTTGATTTCAGCTCAGGTCATGATCTCTGGATTGTGGGATCGAGCCTTACGTGGGGCTCTCCACTGGGCATGAAGCCTGCTTGGGATTCTCTCTCTACCCCTCCCCCCTTCTGTCCCTCCCCCCCAAAAAAGAGTCACATGCTCTACCAACTGAGCCAGCCACACACCCCCATAAAAATTTTTTTTAATTAAAAGAAACCACTTGTGGAGCTTGAACAATTAAATCAGAACCACAGGGAGGTAGGACTCAGGCAGACATAAGTATTTTATAAAGCTCCTTAGCACTGATTGCAATATTCAGCCAAAGTTGAGAATCATTGTTTTAAAGTAATTTTTTTTTAAAAAAAGAGATCATTGTGGGGTACCTTACTGGCTCAGTTGGAAGACCATGCTACTCTTGATCTTGGGGTGTGAGGTCAAGCCCCATGTAAGGTATAGAGATTACTCAAAACACAAACTTAAAAAGAGATCATTGGAACTTTCCCCTTTGTTCAACTATATACAAAAATTGATGTTCCTTTTAAATTATTTAACCACTGATTTGAGAACTGAAAAATAATAAGTCATGTTAAGGGAGGAGAGCTGAGATTGCCACATCTCCTTTTTAAAAATTGTCCAGTTTAGCACAGTTGTTGAAAAACTTGTCTGAAATGATTGTCTTCGTATTGTGATGCTTTGAGTTAGTTGAGGGGGCACATGGGTGGCACAGTTAAGCATCTGACTCTTGGTTTTGGCTCAGGTCGTGATCTCAGGGTTGTGAGATCACCCCCGCCCCCAACCTCCATGTCGGGTTCTGCGGTCAGTACAGAGGCTGCTTAGGTTTCTCTTTCCCTCTCCCTCTGTGCACCCCACCCCAAAATCCAAATAAATAAATAAATAACTCTTTAAAAACAATAAATTAGTTGAGGTTGACTTTTTGGCTTTACATGCCTTGGTTTTTTTAAGCCACACAAAGGAATGCAAGAAGTAGAGACACTGTGACTACCCACTCAGTATTCCTTATAAGGCATAATATGATACTCTGAATGGGTGGTTATAAGGACAAGCGGTTTGTTTTTTGCACTTTCATGTGTATTACTTAGTTCAATCTCTTGACTCTATGAGAGAGGTATTATTGTCCTCAGTGAGAGGGAATGACTTTAAGGGTGACAACCAGCCGATATTGGAGTCTGCCTTTGTATCGTGGACTATTTGATTCCAAAGCATGTGTCCTTTCCACTACATCTCATTGTCTTTGTTTGAGAATCTTAGTTCTTTACTTAGTTCTTTACTTTCCCCTTAATTTCAGAAGGTTTTCTTACCATAGAATTTCTGTCATTGTTTCCCCATCCATCAATTTTCTGAACCTTCCATTTTCCCACAACTAGGGTTCGTTGGCTATCTCATTCCCAGACTGGGGGGTTATCTACTAAGCTGTGGTTCCCAGTTCCTAGAATCACTAGAAATGTGCTAGAAATATTAGTTCTCATTTTTACTTAGCTTCCTAGCTATCACCCTTGTCTTTTTTTCAAACTTTTCTGACTGCCATGCTTAATTTCCTTTATTGGTTCTTCCTCATTTCCCAGGTCTCTAAATATTGGAGGTTTCCATTTCTTGGTCCTTAGATCTATATGCTAGACTTCTCCCTTGAACTAAGACTCCTATACTGAACTGCAGTAATCAATACCCAGTGAAGATCCATGTAAGATTTTAGGCAGAAGAGTTGATCCATTTCAAAAAACATTTACTAAGAACTTTTTAAAGACATCTGAGTTAGTGCCCCTGCTCTCAAGGAATTCTGGTCTAGTAGAGAGGAGACAGATAAATTTAAAAATCGATTTAGGGGCGCCTGGGTGGCACAGCGGTTAAGCGTCTGCCTTCGGCTCAGGGTGTGTTCCCGACATCACGGGATCGAGTCCCACATCAGGCTCCTCCGCTATGAGCCTGCTTCTTCCTCTCCCACTCCCCCTGCTTGTGTTCCCTCTCTCGCTGGCTGTCTCTATCTCTGTCAAATAAATAAATAAAATCTTAAAAAAAAAATAAAAAAATAAAAATTGATTTAATGTAGTGTGAGAGGTGCTTTAATAGAGTTATATACAGAATGCTATAAGAAAATTTTTCCTTAGAATATAAATTTTAGTTTTATTCAGTGTATTAAATATTAACAAGGCTTAATTTAGTGGTTATGGACATTTTCTGTTTTATTTATTTTTTAGAAGATTTTATTTATTTATTTGACAGAGAGAGAGCGCAGGCACGAGCAGGCAGAGCAGCAGGCAGAGGAAGAGGGAGAAGCAGGCTCCCCACTAAGCAGGGAGCCCGATGCAGGGCTGCATCCCAGGACCCTGGGATCATGACCTGAGCTGAAGGTAGACACTTAACTGACTGAGCTACCCAGGTGCCCCTCTGTTTTATTTTTTTAATTTTTTAAAGATTTTATTTATTTGAGAGAAAGAGAGAAAGAATAGGGGGAAGGGACAGAAGGAGAGGGAGAGAGAGTCTTAAGCAGACTCCGCACTCAACATGAAGCCTGACACAGGGCTTGATCTCATGACCCTGAGATCATGACGTAAACAGAAACCATGAGTTGGACTCTTAACTGACTGGGCCACCCAGGCGCCCCATCTCTGTTTTAAATTGTTTGCAGAAACTGGTACATACAGGTACTTGTTTTCTTTATCATCTAGCGTATGAAATTGGTTGAATTGAAGATGCCAGTAGCTTGAGGAGTCAGACTACTTGACTCGAGGATTTATCACTGGCTATTGATCACTGAATAAAACATACATGCAATGAAATTCGTTTAGAATATTTAACATTCTAGTAACAAAAGTTCTTTAATTTTACATTCAAAGATAACATGAGGCTATATTTCATATAGATATTATAAAACAGTTGAATCAACCAAATATGGGTAAATGAAGTCTTAACTGAGATCATTGGGTTTTGTTTTGTTTTGTTTTTAAGATTTTATTTATTTATTTGACAGAGATAGAGACAGCCAGCGAGAGAGGGAACACAAGCAGGGGGAGTGGGAGAGGAAGAAGCAGGCTCCTACCGGAGGAGCCTGATGTGGGGCTCGATCCCATAGCACCGGGATCACGCCCTGAGCCGAAGGCAGATGCTTAACGACTGAGCCACCCAGGCGCCCCTTAACTCAGATCATTGTTAAACATTTTCCCTCTTACAATCTTTCTTACTTCACATAGTATTTCAATGTCTTTACAAATGTAAGAAAATCTAAGAAAAAGTTCAGGATAATTAAAAAAGAACTGAACACTTGGAAAATTTTTATTATTCAATAACCACTTATATATGTGAATACATAATCAAGACCAATATGTATGTATGTATATTTCATGTAGTTTTTTTTTAAAGATTTTATTTATTTGTATTAGAGTGAGAGCAGGTGGAGGAGCAGAGGGGGAGGGAAGGGGAAAGACTCTCAAGACTCTCTGCTGAGCAAGGAGCCCCCCATGGGACTCAGTCTCACAACCCTGAGATCATGACCTGAGCTGAAACCAAGAGTCAGATGCTTGACTGACTGAGCCACCCAGGCACCCCTACTTCACATAGTTTAAAAAGCATTTGTAAATAAACTTCCATTGTTCTGCCCTCAGGGAGAAAAGGTGCTTTGCAGTCCAAGTGACAGCTATTGTTTTTCTCACAACAGGCAGCACCCACTTAATGTGATGTGTGAACATAAGAGTAACTGTCATCTAGTCTCGGTTGTGGGGTGTCTGCCTGAGGGCACAGCATTTCAGGGTTGGCTTCCCTGAGCACAGAGTTGTCTTCATAGTAGATGGACAGACCTGGTCCTTGGACAGCCGTACAGCCAGCACTACCTTTGCCCCACTCAGCTCCTGGAGCTGTTACAAGTGTGGCGTGTGTTTGCTGTTTGAGTGAGGAGAAACACAAGAATGGTCACAGGTTGTTTAAAAATACATATTTATTTTTAAAAAAGAAACTTCCATTGTTATTTCTACAGTCTTACAAATGCTTACTTAATACGTGCTCTTGTGTCTGTTGGCACACATCTGTACTGAGTCTGAGTCTTCCGATTTAAAGAGGCTATTTAAAGAGACTATATCTCTCTGAATGTCAGGTTGGGGTTTTTTTTTGGCTTTTTTTTTTTTTTAACCTTCTTATAAATAAGATAGATGCCAAGATCATAAACAACAAATGTGTAGCTTAAGAAATTCAGGGGTACCTGGGTGGCTCAGTCAGTTGGGCTTCTTCCTTTCGCTCGGGTCGTGGTCCCAGGGTCCTAGGATCGAGCCCTGCATCAGTCTCCCTGCTCAGCAAGGAGCCTGCTTCTCCCTCTCTCTCTGCTGCTGCCCCTGCTTGGGCTCATGCATTCTCTCTCTCTCCCCTGTAGATAGATAGATAGATAGATAGATAGATGATAGATAGATAGATAGATAGATAGAAAGAGAAAGAAAGAAAGAAAGGAAGAAGTGCAAATAGGGAGATAAGGGAGTGCCTGGATGGCCTAGTTGGTTAAATACCTGACTTGATTTCTGCTCAGGTTATGATCTCAGGGTTGTGAGATGAGTCCCTTGTCACGCTCTGTGCGGGTGTGGAGCCTGCTTAAGACTGTCTCTTCCTCTCCCTCTGTTCCCCCCCCCCTTGAAAAAAGAAATGCAAATAAAGCAAACACACTTGAGGCCATTGCTCAGGTTAGTAGACGGAACTTTCAGCTACCCCGAAATTCTTCCATGTGCCCCATCTAGATCACTGCTCTCTCCTTCTCCACAAAAGTAACCTCTGTTCTGTCTTTAATAATAATAATCATGTCCTTATTTTTTAAATAGTTTTATGACCCATCTCTTTATCTCTAGGCATTTAGTTAATCTTGCTCATTTTTCAAAATTGTATGTCTTTTGAGGAATGCCTGGGTGGCTTAGTCGGTTAAGCGTCTGCCTTCAGCTCAGGTCGTGATCCCAGGGTCCTGGGATCAAGTCCCACATTAGGCTCCTTGCTCAGCAGGGAGCCTGCTTCTCCCTCTGCCTGCCACTCCCCCTGCTTGTGCTCGCTCTTTCTCTCTCTCTCCCTTCCTCCCTCTCTCTCTCCCACCCTGACAAATAAAATCTTAAAAAAAAAAATTTAAAAAACAAAAAAAAAATTATATGTCTTTTTACAGATTCCCTCTTCGTTCCTTTCTTTTCCTTAAAATTTGTCCAGTAAAGGATCCAGCCTCTTTGACTTGTAGACTTTGTCTCAGTCTGGATATTCTTTTTTATTATTCTTCTTTATTTTTTTAAGAAATCTCTACACCCATTGTGGAGCTTGAACTTACAACCCCAAGATCAAGAGTCACATGCTCTACCAACTGAGCCAGCCAGGGGCCCCTGGATATTCCTGATTGTATTTCATTGTGCATATTTCTGTGTCTGTATTCTCTGCAAATTAGTAGCTAGATGTGGAGGATTAATCAGACTCATGTTTGATCCCTTTGGCAGGACTCTTGGGTATTGTGCTCTTTCACTAAGGAAGTGCATAATATATGGTTGTTTTTTTCTGTGACGTTAGTGGTTGTTGACACTAGTTTCATTAATTCACTGGGGATCAGTAGTAATATTCTAATAATTTATTTTTCACTTTTTTAGTTGGATTACTTTTATAAAAAGTCACTTCCCATTATAAACATTTGGTTACTCAATACTGTGTGAACCACAGTTAAAGATAAATGTGTGAATCTATATAAATGGGACATTCCTTAGACCTAATTTTGAGTAGAATCTATTTATTTATTTATTTATTTAGTTAGTTAGTTAGTTAGTTAGTTAGTTTTTAAGTAAATACTACACCCAGGGGCGCCTGAGTGGATCAATTGTTAAGCGTCTGCCTTGTCCCAGAGTCCTGGGATTAAGCCTCGCATGGGGCTTCGGGCTCAACAGGGAGTCTGCTTCTCCCTCACCCTCTACCTCTCCACCCCCCTCATGTGCATGCTCTCTCTCTCAAATAAATAAATAAAATTAAAAAAAAAAAAGTAAACACTACACCCAATGTGGGGCTTAAACTCATAACCAACTGAGCCAGCCAGGCGCCCCTGAACAGAATTTCTTGATGCTGAATGGGAGCTAGATAAATCTGGGAGAATTAATTAACACAGTTATTTGATGAATACTTATTGAGCACTTATTCTTTTTTTTTTTTTTTTAAGATTTTATTTATTTATTTGACAGAGAGAGAGACAGCCAGCGAGAGAGGGAACACAAGCAGGGGGAGTGGGAGAGGAAGAAGCAGGCTCATAACGGAGGAGCCTGATGTGGGACTTGATCCCAGAACGCTGGGATCACGCCCTGAGCTGAAGGCAGACGCTTAACCGCTGTGCCACCCCGGCGCCCCATATTGAGCACTTATTCTGAGCCACACATAATGCTAATTATTGGGGTACAGTGATGAATGGGTCAGTTGAGTGGGAGGATTATGATAATGGTTATGAAGGGGATGTTTCAGAGGGACCTGTTTTAGATTAGTGGGTCAGGGAAGGCCTCTCCAAAGAAGTGTCATTTAACTTGAATTGGGAAGGATGAGTAAAAATTAGTCAAAGAGAGCAAGATTTCAGTCAGAGAGGATATTATATATAATGGCCTTTTGCTGGGAAAGAGCTTGGCTTATTGAAAGATCAGGGAAAAAAGTAGCTTTAACATGAATTAAAGGGAATTTGGAGTTACCTTAAAAGACGGATAAGAGACTAATCACGTGGTAAGACTTTATAAATAGTGTTAAATATCTTGAGATTTACTTTAGGTGCAGTATAGAAAATGTTACCCATAGGCTTATAGTAGGGTAAGCCTATCCCACATACATCTCTTCAGCATATATACACCTTCATAGGATGACTATTCTGGGGGGGTTGGAAAGCAATCATTCGCATTTGTTTCAAAACTGACATGGATATCCTAGATGCCATCTCTACAAGTGATCTTTGGCTAGAGAAAGCTAGAGGGTTGAAGAAATCCTAAAAGCTAATCTTATGGCTATGTTCAAAGGTGTCCGGAGAAGCCAATGAAACTCAGATTGCAGAAGCATTGAAGCGGTACAGTGAACGGGCATTCTTTGTCCGGGAAGCTCTATTTCACCTTTTTAGCCTGACTCATGTGATGGAAAAAACAAAGCCAGAAATTTTAAAGGTAAGAATAAGACACTGGATATGAAAATTTTCAAATTATCTCCCTGGATACAGATGATGGCTTTGTGAAGAAAATTGGTAAAAATTTGCATTTAGTCTTTGATTTTTGTTGTTGGTGCCGGTGGTAATGGGATTGATGATGTACGATTTCAGTTGTTAGCCATAAATGAAAAAGAGAGAAGATAGTTGCATAGTGTTATTGAAGTTTTCTAGTGGTCTCAGTAAGCAGTATAAATGCCTCCCACTTCATATTTAACTACCTAAAACCAGTGACCAGAGTGATATTTTTTTCACCATCTACAGTAGAAAATGAAAGTATGTGACTGGAGTCACAACGCTGCATTGTATTGCTTCCATATACACTTTTTAAAGAAATATAATATTGGAATTCCATAAGGCACCTTCCTGTGCCACTTTTAAACCATCTATGCTTTCATAATTAATTTATGGTATTTCCCAATTAAAATCTTTTAACCAAGACAGCTTTTGAAGGGCAAGAAAGGAAGATTCTTAATTTTTGTTGATTGCTTAGGGCCGTATTTATCAGATTGTGGTCCTTTGTCCACCAGAAGTCTGGAATATTATTTATTTTTAAAGCACATTTGTGAACCCCGCTCTAGGAAATTTAGATTCAGTAGGGCTGGATGAGGTACAAGAATCTGCATTTTAATAATCCCCCAAGATAATCCTAATACACATTTGAAACCAATGAGTGTAGGACTATATTATATTTGATGCCTCATTTAGTGGGCACAGCAATCCCAATAAATAAGTTTTATCTTTTATTTTACAGATTGTGTAACTCAAGGTCTGTGAGGTTAAGTAGCAATAAGTTAGTGGCAGAGCCAGAAATGACTTAACCACCCTGTTATCTTAAATTTTGAGGATGCGGTGCTTTGATAGGAACCAATAACATTTCAATCACTCTGATGTTATCCCCAATACCAGTCACCCCTCCATATTTACCAGAGGATATTGGCACTTGGTATATGAATTATCTTGTTTTGGGTTTGGTTACTATGAACCTGAGCAACAAAGGACCTCTAGTCCTGATCTGAAATATTTACTCATTTATTCATTCAGAGAATGGTACAGAGAAACATGAAAGTATATAGAAAATTCTTTTGGGGGATTTAGTTGCAAAGGAGAACAAAGGAAAAAGATGGTAGTTGGCTGAGGAACTGGGTGTTTTGTTTTTTTTTTCTTTTTTAAGATGAGAGGAAAAAATAGCTTTTTTGTATGCTGATATGAATGATCCAGTGTAGAATAAAAAGTTGATATAGAAGAACAGCTGAAGCAATGTCCTTGAGTAGACAAGAAGCAAAAGATGTAGCATGTAAGTGGAGGGATTACCTTCCGAGAGGAACCCAAAAAGATCATTTATGGTAATAGGAAAGCAGCATATGCATGTTTATGTACTGGTAAGGGGGATACATGTGGTAGTGAGAATCTTAAGTTCTTTTCTGAATGTTTCAATTTTCTCATGTAATTAGAAGCAAGGTTCTTTAGCTGATAGTGAGGATTGGGAGGATTTGTTGGGATTTGAGGTGAGAGGAAAAAATGAGAAATAGTTATCTAGGCCAGAGGGAAGCAAATGGATTTCATTGTACTATAACCTTAGTAGTGTTCTCAAGAAACTGAATGTTGGTATTTGAAAGTGAAAAGTTTGCCACTGGTTTACTCTAAAGTCAGTAAGAATTTATTTAGTGCTTAGCATGTAACAGGCACTGTACTAGGTCTGGGAAATACAAAGATGAGTTATCTGAATAGAAAAGATTCATTAGCCCTATAGAAAAATCCCTGGACATGAACAACTTGATACCTTCTTGGGCCAGGTGGGCAGGAACTACGTGTTGATAAGTGACTGCTATGCCCTAAGCTCTTTGCACATGAGGATAAAAAAGAAACCTAAGACATCTTGGAAGTTGTTATAGATCAACAAAGTAATGTTGCTATGTTAAGAGGACTTGTATTAATAATGTGAGTAAAGAGAATTAATTTTTTTCCAGCTTGTGGTTACTGGGATGAGAAACCACCCTATGAATTTGCCAGTACAACTTGCTGCAAGCGCCTGTGTGTTTAACTTAACTAAACAGGATCTTGCTGCAGGAATGCCTGTCCGACTCCTGGCCGATGTGACCCATTTGCTGCTCAAAGCCATGGAACATTTTCCTAATCACCAGCAGGTAAGCATGCGGGAATTCCTATTCAAATAGCCCTTTTAGTGTCCCCTATCCATCTCTTACCTCCATAGAGTTCAGTTTAGTAGACCAAGGCTGGAAATTCAAATGCCTTTGCAGGCTGTAAAGTAATAAATTTATGGTATGATTGAGTGTAGGAAAACAGAGAAGTAGAAAACTAAAGAGTACATTCCCTGCATAAAAGTATTTAAATCCAAATGTTGAGGGAAATCGTGCAAACCATAAAAAACTCATTTTCCACCTCAGTCTTGACTTTGTGATGATTTCAGCAAATAGCCATAGCACATCTGTTCTGGGCCAGGCACTATCAAGTACTGGCGTACAGAAATGAATAAGACGTGGGTTTTCTACTTCTAGCCATATGGTAGGCTACATAACCTGTCCTATCCTCAGGATGAAAACTGAAAATATAAAAATTATATTTTTAATTCTTAAAACTTAGCAGCCAGTTGGCAAGCTAATAAAAAATACTCAAAAGCCAAAAACCAAGTAAAAATGGCAATACAGGGGTGCCTGGATGGCTCAGTCGGTTAAGAATCTGCCTTTGGCTCAGGTCATGATCCCGGAGTCCAGGGATGGAGCCCCACGTCGGGCTCTCTGCTTGGCGGGGAGTCTACTTCTCACTCTCCCTCTACCCCTCCCCCTGTTGGTGCTTGCTGTCTCTCTCTCTCTCTCTCTCTCAAATAAATAAAATCTTTTAAAAAAATGGCAATCCAGATTGGTGATTGGAACATTAAAGCAAGCTTCCCTCATTAAGGGTAGCTGCCAAATTGGATGAGCTTTGACCTTTGTTTTTTTGTGTTTTTTTTTTTTTTAAGATTTATTTGTTTTAGAAAGAGAGAGCAAGCATGTGTGCATACAAGTGTGGGGAGAGGGAGAGAATCCTCAAGCAGACAACCGCCGAGAGTAGAGCCTGTTGCGGGGCTCAATCCCAGGACCCTGAGATCTTGACCTGAGCTGAAATCAAGAGCTGGCCACTTAACCTGCTGAGCCACCTACGGGCCCCTAGGCTTTGGTTTTTATGGCCTCTGGAAGCCAGGTGGATAGAGAACAAAGCCGAACCCACCCAGAAGGGAGGGTGATTAGCTGATATTAATTGTATTTATTATCCTATCTTATCTAACAGAAAAGACAAAGAATATGCACAAGTAAACTCACATGGGTCCAGTGGAAGTCAGTCTTTCAACAATAGGGAGGTAGAACAAAAGTTGTAAGAAATCATTGGTGTTTCATCAGAGATCTTCCTTTTTTTATAGAGGCTACACCTAGTTTAACAAAGCAATATTTTATTCAGGAATTTTTTTCTCCCTTTGGTTCTTTAGTTACAGAAGAATTGCCTCCTTTCACTTTGCAGTGACCGGATACTTCAAGATGTTCCATTCAACAGGCAAGTGTTAGTCCTAGAACTTAAAATGGGCCAAAATGGAATTTTAGAATTCTGTCTTGGGCCATTTCTTACCGGTTGGCATATCCTTGGAGTATAGTTAATCTAGCGGATGGGATTCTGCACTACCTTATAGAATGCTAACTCTACTTTCTTTAATTTAGTGCTTTGACATTCGTGTTAACAGATTGGCCCCTGTTTTCATAGCCCTTTGCTTAAAAATTTATATTATGGGGATGCCTGGGTGGCTCAGTGGGTTGAGCGTTTGGCTCAGGTCATGATTCCAGGGTTCTGGGATCGAGCCTCACGTCGAGCTGTCTGCTTGGTGGGAGCCTGCTTCTCCCTCTCTCTGCAGCTCCCCCTGCTTGTACTCTCTCTGTGTCAAATAAATAAATAAAATCTTTTTAAAAATTTATATTATGGTTTTTAGAATATCCATACGATATTGTAGGCCGAAGAAACTGAGGCATATAGATTCAGTGTCTTGCTCATGGTTTTGTGTCTAGTAACTGCAAAATTAGAAAGTCTCAAGTCTTCTAGTTCTAGGTCCAGTGTTCTTTTCTCTGTATCATACCTCTTATTATTGTTATTTAATACTGAATTATGGAAGAAACTTTTTAAATAGAGGTTAAGGGAGGTTATGTAGCTGGATTCAAGTAACTATAAAGTGTTCTTCCCTTGTTTTCTAAGATGTGATTTGAGAGCTAAAAAGGATTTTTTGTCATCTTACTATTTTAAATATATTTTTTAATGATGGTATTGAAAAAGAAAATATACTTACGATTTAATGAAAAGTATATTTCTTAAGCAGCAGTTTTACTGTGATTTATTTGGGTAACAGTACACTGTTATCTGGCATAGCTGAGGAATGAGATGTTCCATTTACTATTTCAAATAAACAGTTTGGATAAAAATATAAGTACATATATCTCATGTAGATTACTCATTTTATTTTGTAAATACTGAGCATCTGTACTGATTACATGAAGTCATATGTAGGAAAGACATAGTCACTTTCCTAAAGAAAATTGTCAACACCCAGGGGTTGACAAACTTCTTTTAAAGGGCTAGCTAATAATATTTGGGGCTTACTAGCCACAGGGTCTCTGTTGCAACTACTTAACTCTGCCATTGTACCTCCAAAGCAGTTGAAGATGGTATATAAACAAATGGTTTTACTACGTTCCAGTAAAACTTTAGGAAACAGGCAGCTGGACCCACAGCTATAAAATCACTGTATGTAGGCTATAGTTTACTTACCTCTGATCTAGCCAGTACACTCTGCTAGATTTGAGCTTCTTTGTGGTCAGAGACTGTTATTGGTTAATCTCTTTGTCTCTAGTGCTTAAGTGGATGTTTGATGGATGAATGAATGAAAAATGAGTATGACAGAAGACAGAATTTTTCATAGAAGAGGATGACAGAATGCATTGGGCCCCCAAACGAGGAGGGAAAGATTTCATCTGATTGGTGATCATTAAAGATTTCATGTTAGTGATGGCATTTGAGATAATAAAGATAACAACTAACCTGTATAAAGCACTTCCTATCGCCAAGCACTGTGCTAAGTGTTTTACATATGCTTATTCAGTCCATACAAGAGTCCTGTGGAATTGTTATTCTTATAATTTTCATTTTGTAGATGTTCGAAACAAAGGCACAGAAAGGTTTAGTAACTTTCTCAAGGTGATAAGATAGCAAGTAGCAGAATTTAGATTTAAATCCAGAATGACTCCAGAACCTCTTCTTTTTACATCCATGCTGTATTCCATTGAAGATGAGAGCTGGTTGAATTGATTGTTTTATGTTGTGGGAACTGCACAAATACAGGTACAGAGGAAGTTAATAATAATACTAGAAAAAAATAACCTTTATTAAAAGCTGGGTATGTGCTAAGTTCTGTACTAAGTCTTAAGTTTTATGTGTAATATTATTTAATCCTCACAACAATCCTATTGAATAGATCTTATTATTTTACAGATGAGAAAATTGAAGTTCAGAGAGATTAAGGAAATTGCCCCAGGTTCCCAAAGTTAGTAAGTGGTAGAAGTGATACTTGAAACCGGGCTGACTCCAGAATGTGTGATGTTCTTAATGACTTTCCTGCATTGCTTCATGTGATAAAATAATGTATTTTATGATTATTATCAGCAGCATTAGGTAGAACTAGAATTTAAACCCCAAAATACAAGGAGCTTCAGAATCTGTGCTGTTAACTATAAGGCTATCTTAATCATAATTGTGGGCATGCTTGGGGACTAATGAGCAGTCCACTTTGCAGTAAGCATAGGGTAGGCAGGAAAAAAGATTTGAAAGTACGGGCCCATTGTTAGAGTCTGAAAATACTGTGAGTACAGGAATGACATCATACCTAAATTCTCCGACAGATTTATGTATTACCAATGTGTAGACACAAATTGAAGGAAAAACAATGGAGGCACAATGGCTCATTAGAAATCTACTGTAAAAGAATCTGAGATGGCCTTGGGAATAGAGGTAACAGTAAATTTGAGGGAATTTGCAGAAGAGTAATTTATATCTCTGTAGTTCAGCCAACATGTATTAAACACTATCCATGTGTAAAGCTCTGTATTGGGTTCTTGGTATAAAGGGCTGAATAGGATACGGTCCTTTACCTCAAGAACTCAAGGGCCAATGGTGTGGCTACAGATAATCACTCTGACAGAGTTACAAACAAATGCTAAGGAGCAGTGGGAAAGCAGTGATGAACTTGTCAAGGAAAGCTCAGAGGAAGTGATATTTGAGCCAAGTCTTGAAAAGATGAAATTATGGATATATTCCTTGGTGTCGTCCTGATTTCTCTTCTTTTCTCACACCCCACATTCAGTCCTTTGACAAATCCAGCTATCTTCCAAATATACCATGAATTCAACCATTTCTCTTCACTTCCATTTCTACCACTTGCACTAGACTAAAAGTGATTTCTCTCCTGAATTATTATGGCAGCCTCGAACTGCTCTCTTTGTTTCTTTCTTTGCCTTCTTGAAGTTTATTTTAAACACAGCTAACAGAATAATCCTATTAAAAATATAAGTCAGTTCATGTTATATCTCTGCTCAGAATTTTTCTATGACTTTACATCTCCGAGTAAAAGCTAATTTTTAACAAAGACCCTAGGATCTGGCTCCCCTGTTTCCTCTGACCTCATTTCTTAGTGCTACTCTTGTTCTCTCTGCTCTGGGTCTCACTGGCTTCCATGTTATTTCTCAAAACCTCCTGGCATACTCCCAATTCAGGGTTGTTCTGTCTCCCACCCTCTGCCTAGAATGCTTTTCCCCTAGATATCCACACAGCAAGCTCTCTTTTTTCCTCAAAAGTTTCTGTGAGGCCTTTCCTAGTAACCTTACCTAAAATTCAACATTTCATATCCTCTCTTTACCTGCTCAATTTTTTTCTCTATAGCACATACCACATATTTTACTTACTTCTTTGATTTGTTATCTGTCTTCCACACTACAGTGTAAGCTCTGTGAGAGTAGAGAGATTTTTCTATTTTGTTCACTACTCTGTCTCCAACACCAGGAACAGTATCTGGCACAAATCAGGGGCTCAATAAATGTTTGTGAATGAATAAATGAATATTTCTGTTGTGCTAGGTACTATAAGGACCCAGAAAATACTCTAATACAATATAGAAATTACTACAGGATAGAAATATGTTATAATTCTAGAAGATAAATGCCAGATAGTTTTGATCATATTTCCTAAACTCTTGTTTCTTTACAAAGTGTTGTCAGAATTAACAAGACACTATCTCCAAAACACTCAAGTGTAATTGTTATTCTGTTATCAGTTAAGAGGAATTTTCCTGTTCTTTCTCACCTACCTAAACTGTAGCATCAGTTCCCAGCTAGAGCTCTGAAACTGCCTGCTGACTCCAGGATTCATTCATGGAAACCCTTTGTGTGTTTTCAGGTTTGAAGCAGCCAAGCTTGTCATGCAGTGGCTCTGCAACCATGAGGATCAAAACATGCAAAGGATGGCAGTTGCTATCATTTCCATCCTGGCTGCCAAGGTATCTGAACTCCTATTATTGAACAATTTTCTGTAGTTGGCTGTTTCCCATTACAGTTACTGTTTTCCCCAAAATCTTTGTGCCAGAAAAGTTAGTAAGTCTCTTTGCCAGCCTGTTTATTCAAGCTACATTCAATATTGCAGAATTCCATGTTGATGAGAGATTTTAGTCTGACGTTTGGAGTCTGTTGGCAGTGAATGATATTAAACTCACACTAGTGAGTTCTTGGACGTTTACTTTGTCTTCTGCTTGCTTGCAGCTTTCTACAGAGCAAACTGCGCAGCTTGGTGCTGAGCTCTTCATTGTCAGGGTAAGTCTGTTATCTCCTCTGTGCAGACCACTAGACAGTTTTCATTTTCATCGTTTTCAGGCAGTGTTGTGTATCTTCTGACATTTTATATTTCAAAATGTAATTTTCATTACTTCTAACTTGGATGTATTCATTAATTTTCATAGAGGCAGCTTTATTCCTTAACAGATGGAGTCAGATGACCTAGGATCTAACTGTAAACTCAGTTTGTGAATTTAGGCAAATTATGTGAATGATTGGAGCCTAAATAAGCCTTAAGATCCCATCTAGACCTAAAATTCTGTTATTTTGTTATTTGTGAAGAAAATGTAGAGACTATTGTAGGCATAAAATTGTGCTAGATGCTTTGGAGAAAAAGATAATTTAAATAACTGACAGATGATTTTGCTTGCTTACACTCAGTTAAGGAGGTGATACAATGAACAGTGAAAAGTTAAAAAGCTTTAAAGAGCTTTTATAAATACAAACAATGTCCTAGGGAGGACTAAAGGAAAAAGTCCACTTCGGAGTTCCTTGTTATAATCCTGACATGTGGTGTTTAAACAATAACGATAGATGGAAAAGTCAAATGAAAGACTCTCCCTCTTTTTTTCTTTTTAAGATTTTATTTTTAAGTAATCTCTACACCCAACACGGGGCTTGAACCCACAACCCCGAGATCGAAAGTTGCACACTCCACCGATTGAGCCAGACAGGTACCCCAAAAGACTCTCTTTTTCCATGATTTACATATTATGTATGTAATGAGAAAGTCATTCCTTTGATAAATATCTGTAGAGTATTTATCAGGTACCTAGCACCTTACCTGATGTTAGGGATTCACATTGAATTATGTCTATAATTTCTGTCCATAAAAAGTACTAGAGAAGATAGCTATGTAGACATGGTTGTAATACAGTCTAGTACGTATAATAATAGCAATATGAATGAAAAGAGTAATGTAAAGAGAGGAGAAAGCTGTGGTGGTATAATGCAAAGAGTAGGAATTCTGGAGTTGACCTATCTGGGTTTATTCCCAATTCTATGAGTTACTAGCTTGGGCAGGCACATAGATTTACTTAGGGGTGATAAACTACTTTGTACAGTTATTATGAAGACTAAATGAAAAGGAAAATAAGATTAATTGAAGGGGAGGCACGTGGCTGGCTCAGTTGGTAGAGCATGCGACTCTTGATCTCTGGGTCGTGAGTTCAAGCCCCACATTAGGCATAGAGCTTACTTAAAAAAAATTATTTGAAGTAATATATGCTAAGTGCTTAGCACAAAACAATATATGTTAGATAAGTAGAAAAGGATGCTGATTTACTATTTTCAGGGATGACATTTTAGTTTTAAATACGACTTTTCATTGTTATATATGTGTTCCAGTAGTTTTGGTTGGAAATATATTCAAAGATTTTAAGGAAGTAATCTACTTATATGCTTTGGGGGGAAATTAAGCTTAGTTTAAGCAGGAATTAGTAGCAGTAGTAGTAGTAGTAGTAGTAGTGATGATGATTACTAGCTTTTTTTTAATCTCTTGATTATCACCCACAATTTACAGATGAGGAAACAAAGGATTAAATCGGCAAACAAGGTTACACAGATCCAGATTCTAATGCCACACTCTTAGCCACTATGCTATTAAGTTACATAATTGCACTGAGATGTTTTTATTCCTAAAATTTTTTTTTCCTGAATTGTGTGTAACTTTACGTAATAGCGTTCATTAAT
The DNA here is from genome assembly GCF_024610735.1 of Ursus americanus. Lineage (NCBI taxonomy): Eukaryota > Metazoa > Chordata > Mammalia > Carnivora > Ursidae > Ursus > Ursus americanus. The sequence continues at coordinate 10,337,202 of NC_142138.1, forward strand.
GTTTTCTTGTATCTGTTTGAGCAGAGCTGCCTATTTCCCCCATAATTATAATCTAAAACTGGAATTATGGGTGCCTTATCTAGGTCTCAAAACATTTATCTTTCAGACTTAAATTTCTTAGGTTAAGGCTATGATAGAAATAATTTACAAATGGAATTTCAAAGCCATTATCTTATTCAAATCCAATATAGACTCTAAGTCTTTTACTATTGAATGTAATTTATTCTTTTTTTTCTTAAGGAAAACTTGAAATTAGGTCTTCCAATTCTTATTTTCTCTTACTAAGTTGACTATGATCAAATTACTTAATATTTCTCAGATTCAATTTCCTCTCCTGAAAAATGGACATAACAATACTATAATATAGGATATAATTTGTTGATACTTAATAAATGTTAGCTTCCTGTCCCCTTTCCCCCTCCACTTTTTTTTTTTTTTTAAGATTTTATTTATTTATTTGACAGAGATAGAGACAGCCAGCGAGAGAGGGAACACAAGCAGGGCGAGTGGGAGAGGAAGAGCAGGCTCCCAGCAGAGGAGCCTGATGTGGGGCTCGATCCCATAACGCCGGGATCACGCCCTGAGCCGAAGGCAGGCGCTTAACCGCTGTGCCACCCAGGCGCCCCTACCCCCTCCACTTTTTTAAACCCAGGATCTGAAATGAATGTATGTTGTGACTGATTGGGCACGGTAGTTTTCCTAAGCTTTAATCATTTTGCTTTTTATTTTATTTACAGGGTATTAGTATCCTCAGAATAATAAAGTATTTCTGAAGATCCTATACTTTTTTTCTTGTTGAAGGAAAAATCTGATCCAAGAAGATATTTGTTGTACTTATAAAAACCTTCACAAGAAATGTTTTAAGCCATGAGACCAATCTTTATGACTTGTGATTATCATCACTAATTATAACAATTTTGTGATGAGAAATTCATTCTGTTTTTCTTCTTTCAGCAACTTCTTCAAATAGTGAAGCAAAAAACCAATCAAAATTCAGTGGACACTACTTTGAAGTTTACTCTGAGTGCACTTTGGAACCTCACAGATGAATCTCCAACCACTTGCAGACATTTTATTGAAAACCAAGGGTTAGAACTCTTCATGCGGGTTCTAGAGGTTAGAATGGGAATTTAGCCTATAGTTTTGACATTGATTGATTTTTATGTATTCATTTATTATATTTGGTTCTTCGGGTAGTTATAGGTTTCTGTTTCTTTTTACAGTCTTTCCCAACTGAGTCATCCATTCAACAGAAAGTCCTAGGACTTTTGGTAAGATATGAACATTTCCTGCTAAATTCCAAGCTGTAATTAATTATTTTCCTTCTGAGGTAATATGTTGAAAGTTGCTTCTCAGGGTGCCTGGGTGACGCAGTTGGTTAGTGACTGACTCTTAGTTTCATGGTTTCAGCTCAGATTGTGATTTCAGGGTTGTGAGATTGAACCTCACCTGGGGCTCCATGCTCAGCACAGAGTCTGCTTGGATTTCTCTCTCCCTCTTCCTTTGCCCCTCATGGGCCCCCCCCTAAGCATACTCTTCCTCTCTCTCAAATAAATAAATCTTAAAAAAAAAAAAAAAAAAGGAAAAAAGTTGCTTCTCTATTTGTAAACACCGGTGACATTAGAAAATTTATATGCAGTATAATAAGTGAGAAAAGCCGGCTATAAACAATGTATACGTATTAAGATTTTCACTACATTAAAAGGAAAAACATAAATTACATACTTTATTATATATTGTTTGGTATAGTACAAAGCTTTACTGTAAGTTTACTTTTATAATCAGAAAAAAAATCTCATGAAAAAATTGCACTAACTGGGGCACCTGAGTGGCTCAGTTCGTTAGGCATTGGACTCTTGATTTTGGTTCAGGTCATGATTTCAGGGTCTTGGGATTGAGTCCTGTGTCTGGCTCCACAGTTGGCAAGGAGTCTGCTTAGGATTCTCTCTCTCCCTCTCCCTCTGGCCCTTACCCTGTTCTCTAAATAAATAAATAAATAAATAAGTTAAGTAAATAAATCTTCAAAAAAATGTCACTAGCCTGTAAGTGTTCTTACATGCTATGTTTGGTAATTAATAATCAGTACTTAAAAGACTGCTTAACAAATTAGACATTCCATAAATATATTGGATATAGATTAAAGTGAGCATTCTAGGATTTTGAAGCAAAGCTTGTAAGGGAGCAGATATTTATCTATTTATTTATTTATTTACTTTAAAGATTTTATTTATTCATTTGACAGAGAGAGAGACAGCCAGCGAGAGAGGGAACACAAGCAGGGGGAGTGGGAGAGGAAGAAGCAGGCTCCCAGCGGAAGAGCCCGACGTGGGGCTCGATCCCAGAACTCCAGGATCACGCTCTGAGCCGAAGGCAGATGCTTAAAGACTGAGCCACCCAGGCGCCCCAGGAGCAGATATTTATTATGTTTAATCACTACAACAGGAAAAGTGCCTATGTGGTGAAAGCTATTTTAGAGCAGACCTCTGCTCTTGAGAAGTTAGGTAATAGGAGACATAGATGAGTGAGTAAAAAAAGATATAGATTAGTGTTTGTTTTACAGATGCAAGAGTATGAGATACTAAACAATGAGAGATGGATTTTGGGGAAGGCTAAAGGCTAGCATTTAAAGACCTATCTATTCACTATAGCTTTAGTTATATATAAAGTGGAAAATGTAAAAAGACCTGAATGCAGGGGCACCTGGGTGGCTCAGTTGGTTAAGACCAAATGCCCAGAAATAGGGAAGTATTAAACAGATCATAGTATTTGATTGTTTTATTCAGGGTTCATAGGATTATTATCTATAGAAGTTGGTTCACATCACCATAAGAGGAAAAGTGGAATTTATTTTACATATTTAGAGAGCTTTTGTAGAGCTTTAAAAATGCTTTTTTTTTAATTTCAAAAAGAACACGTTTATTATAACTAACCAAACAATACAAAAGTGTATTTAAAAAGCTTAAGACTTTGTCCCCAGCCTTCAATCATTTTGATTTCCATGAAGTAATTAATATTAATACAACACAATATTAATATTAATACAACACTTCCATATCTTTCTCCATTACTTTGTGATTGAATTTTTTTCAGTAATTTATTTTGAAATATTGATTCTAACAGTTGTTTTGTGGGCAGAGAACATACTTTGATTTGAGTTCTTGGAATTTATTGAGACCTGTGTATGATCTATCTTGGTAAATGTTCCATGTGCATTTGAGAAGAATGTGTATTTTGCTGTCCTTGGTATAATGTCCTATAAATGTCAGTCAGTCTAATTGGTTGTTATTGTTCAAGTATCCTTACTGATTTTCTGCCTACTAGTACTAGCAATTATTGATAGGAGTTTTGAAATCTTCAACTATAATTGTTGATTTATCTATTTCTTCTTACAGTTATATCAGTTTTTGCTTCATGTATTTTGAAGCTCTGTTATTAGGTTCATAAGCTATTAAAATTGTTATGCCCTCCTGATTAAGTGACCCCTTACCATTATAAAATGACCTTCTGTATCTCTGCAATATTCTTTACTTTGAAATCTCCTTTGTCTCATTTATGAAATCTCCTTTGTCTCATTTAATATAGTCATCCCAGCTTTCTTTTGACTAATATTAACGTGGTTTATCTTTTTCCATCCTTTTACTGTTAACATGTATATGTCTTTAAAGTGTATTTCTTGGGGCACCTGGGTAGCTCAGAGTTAAGCGTCCAACTTTTGATTTCAGCTCAGGTCATGATCTCAGGGTTGTGAGATTGAGTCCCATATTGTTGGGTTCTGTGCTGGGCTTGGACCCTACTTCAGATTCTCTCTTCTCTCTCTCCCTCTGCCCCTTCCCACATCTCATCCCCCACTTGGCATGCACCTGTGCACACACTCTCTTTCTCTCTCAAAAAAAGAAATGAGGTGTGTTTCTTGTAGACAGCTATGTACTTTGCATCTTGCTTTTTTATCCAGTCTGAAAATCTGCTTTTTATTTGAGCTATTTGGATCATTTACATTTAATGTGATTATTAACATGGTTAGATTTGAGTTCATTAATTTGGTATTTGTTTTCTGTTTGTCCCATCCGTTCTTTTTTTTCCCTTCTTTTTCTGCCTTCTTTTGGTTTAAGTATTTTTTTATGATTCCATTTGATCTCTTCTCTTGATTTATTAGTGATTACTCTTTGTTACTTTAATGATTGCATTGGGTTTGTAGTATACATCCTTAATCACAGTCTTCCTTTAAGTGATTTTATACAATTTCATGTATATTATAAGAATCTTATAATAGTAGGCTTCCATTTTTACTCTTCTTTCTTTGATGCTGTTATCATGCATTTTACTTTTACATATGTTATAAACCACACACGTTATTTTTGTTTAAAATGTCAGTTATCTTTTAAGGATATATATATATATATATATATTTTTTTTTAAGAATTTATTGATTTATTTGACAGAGAGAGACAGCCAGCGAGAGAGGGAACACAAGCAGGGGGAGTGGGAGAGGAAGAAGCAGGCTCATAGCAGAGGAGCCTGATGTGGGGCTCGATCCCATAACGCCGGGATCACGCCCTGAGCCGAAGGCAGACGCTTAACCGCTGCGCTACCCAGGCGCCCCAATCTTTTAAGGATATTTAAATAATTAAACTTATGTGTTTACCCAAATAGTTACTATTTCTGATACTCTTCTTTCCTTTGTGTAGGTCCAGATTTCTATCTGGTATCATTTTCCTTCTGCCTGAGAGACATCCTTTAACATTTCTTGTAGTGCACATCTACTGTTGATTAATTCTCCAGCTTTTATATGTTTGCAAATATCTTTACTTAACCTTTGTTTTTGAAAGATGTTTTTGCCAGATATAGGATTCTAGGTTAACAGTACTTTAAAGATGTTGACTAACTTTTTTCTTCCTTGCATTTTCCAATGAAAAATGTTATGTCATCATTATCTTTATTCTTCTCTATGTACATGATTTTTCCTCTGGCTACTTTTAAGAGATTAGCAATGATTTTGAGTGGTATGATGATGATGTATCTTGATGTAATTTACATCGTAGTTCCTGTATTTGGGACTCATTGAGCTTCTTGATCTATAGGCTTAAAGTTTTCATCAAGTTTAAAAAAGTTTTGGCCATTATTTCTTCAAAAAAAATTTTTTTGTACTGCTCTTCTTGCCCCCAACCCACTGGAGACTTTGGAGACTACAGTTTCTCATATATTAAACTGCCTGAAATTGTCCCACAGCTCATTGGTGCTCTTTTAATTTTCTTTGTTCATTTTTCTATGTATGTTCCAATTTGGATAGTTTCCATTGCTATGCCTTTGAATTCAGTAATCATTTCTTCTGCAGTGTCTAATCTGCTGTTAATCCCATCCAGTGCATTTTTTATCTTAGACATCATCATTTTCTTCTCTAGAAGTTTTGGTCTTTATTATATCTTCCATGTTTCTACTTAGCTTTTGAACATATGAAACATATTTGTAATAACTCTTTTACTATCCTTCTCTGCTAATTATAACATGTGTCACTTCTGGGTCAATTTCAAATGATTGATTATTCTCCTCATTTTGAGTTGTGTTTCCCTGCTACTTTGCCTGCCTGGTAGTTTTTGATTGAATGCCAGGCGTTATGATTTTTACCTTGTGTGCTGGATATTTTTTGTTTTCCTATAAAATATTCTTGAGCTGTGTTCTGGGATATAAACTTACTTTTAAACAATTTGACTATTTTGGGTCTTTCTTTTATGATTTATTAGGAAGGTCCAGAGCAATGCTAGGGTTAGGGCTAATTATTCTGTACTACTGAGAGAAGACCATCCTGAGTACTCTATCCAGTGCCTTGAAAATGAAGTTTTTCCAGACTGGGTGATGAAAACAAGCACTATTCCTGGTCCTGTGTGAATGCTATGGAACTTTTCTCTAATCATTTTTTATCATTTCCCACCCTCAGATGGTTTCATTTGTTTCAGATAGGAGAGTAACTCTGGCCCCTTTTTGCTTCATCTTGGCCAGAAGTAGGTGTCCTCATCAATCTTCCATCAAATAGAATTAAAAATGAGAAATGTGTCTTTTATATTTACCCACGTATTTCTCATACTACTTTTTACATATCTTTTAGTGTAGATATCCTGGCAATGAATTTTCACTCAGGTTTTGTTTGTATGAAAAAGAATCTTGCTTTTACTTTCAAAAGATACATTTCTAAAAAAAAAAAAAAAAAAGGATACATTTCTGCTGGGTGTTGAGTTTAAATGGATAGTTTTTTCTGTTGGATTTTGGGTTTATAATTTTCATCAAATTTGGAAAAATTTTGGCCATTATATCTTCAAATATATATATGTATTATTATTATTATTATTATTATTATTATTATTATTATTATTATTATTATTATATATTTTGGTACCCTCTCTCATCTCTCTTTCTGGGACTCCAGCTATAAGTATGTGAGATTGCTTACTATTATCTTATAGGTCACAGAGTAATCTATTGGCTTTTCTCCCAAGGTTTGTTGTTTTTGTTTTTGTTTTTTTCTTTCTTTCTGTGCTTTCACTTGAATGTTTCCTATTGCTGTGTTTTTTTAGTTCGCTAGGGGTTTTTTCCTGCAACATCTCACCTGCTGCTAATTTCATCTGGTGTATTTTTCATTTCAGATACACACATACACACACAGACACACTTTTTATTTCTAGAAGTTATGTTTAAATCTTTTTATAGCTTCATTTTCTCTCCTCAGGTTTATGTTTTCCTTTCATCCTGAGTCATATTTTTAACATTTATAGTAACTGTTTTAAGTCTTTGTATGCTAATTCTATTATCCCTGTCATTTCTGAGCCCATCTTTAGTGATTGATTTTTCTCTTCGTTTTGCATCATATTTTCCTGACTCTTTGTATGCCTGATCATTTTTGGCTGGCTACCGGTAATTGTGGAATTCATATTGATTTTTGCTGGATCTTATTGTTTTTCTTTAAAGAGTCTTGGACTTTGTTTTGGCATACTGTCTGTCCTTCTCAGAGGGTCATTGTTTCTTTACTTTCTTTTCTTTTCTTGTTTTTGTCACTATAAAAATGCTATGTAAAAAATATAAATAGGGAAGAATATGAAAAATGAATGTGAAATGCCTTTTCTTTTCTTTTTTAAAGATTTTATTTATTCATTTGAGACAGAGAAAGCATGAGCAGTGGCGAGGGGCAGCGGGAGAGGGAAAAACCGACTCCCTGCCGAGCAGGGAGCCCAATGAAGGGCCTGATCTCAGGACCCCAGGATCATAACCTGACCTGAAGGCAGACACTTAACTGACTGAGCCACCCGGGTGCCCCTGAAATCCCTTTTCTTATTTAAATGTGTGAGATTAGAGAGGGGTGATGATTAATCATTGATGCCGGTGGAAAATAGATTATGCACATTCTAAAGTGTAGAGTTAAACTTGTCTCTTCTACCCTCACTCTTTTTCATATTGAAGAAGAAAACTTGTTAGTCCTTACAAAGTATACGTTTAGACATGATGCCTTTCACTTTCATTTATTATAGAATGACTTAAGTTAGGGAGTGAATAGTCTCTTAACAATCAAAAGTTCAGGGTCTTGGTTCCTAAGAAATTGAATCAACATGTTAGGGAGAATTACTATTATGTAATAGATCAAATGAAGTTTTAAGAATGAGGATTAATCTTTGGAGTAGTAAGTTGGATCTTAGATCCTTTGGAAGATCAACCACAGTCTAAATTGGAAACCCCTCAGTCGTTTCCCATGTGAACAGAGGTCTTCTTTTGTACTGCCTAGGGAAGCCATTCTAAGAAGGAACAGAGATTGCAATGATTTAAACATGTATTAGCATATGCACAAAAGGTGAAGCCTGTTGTTATTATGCACAGTAGGTTACTTCTTAGAATGCAAAGGGTCATTTAGCCATTTACTATTCATAAGACTTTAATTTTTATATCTTTTTTTTTCCAGAATAATATAGCTGAAGTACAAGAACTGCATTCTGAATTAATGTGGAAGGATTTTATAGACCACATCAGTAGCCTCCTACATAGTGTTGAAGTGGAAGTCAGTTACTTCGCAGCTGGAATTATTGCCCATTTAATATCTAGAGGTGAACAAGCTTGGACATTGAGCCGTAGCCAGAGGAATTCTCTTCTGGATGATCTGGTAGGGTCATTTGGTATTTTCTAGAAGCATACAAACAACATTTATAGTAGTTAAACTATCAGAGTCTTGTAATACAATAATGCAGTGCTAAATAAATACTGTGTTCTTTCTTGTGTGTCTTGTGTCTTGCAGCATTCAGCTATTTTGAAATGGCCAACTCCAGAGTGTGAGATGGTAGCATACAGGTAATTAGCAAGATAATTAATATTAAGCTAGTAACCTAGTCATTTTGCTTGCTTAGAGATCATTCCTACTAGATGTATAATGTATTTTCCCTCAGGCATCTGTCTTTTCACTGGCTTTTAAAAGGATCAAACTATTTTTACTTTTTTCTGCTACCTGTCATTTATCAATTCTTCCTTCGTTCCACATTTATTGAAGACACATGCCAAGGACTTGTTCTGTGCTCTTGAAATTCAAAGATGAGTAAGACATGTTGCCTACACACAAGAACCTTAAAGCTGGGGTTCCTGGAGGGCACAGTCAGTTGGGTGTCCAACTCTTGGTTTTGGCTCAGGTTGTGATCTCGGGATTGTGAGTCTGAGCCATGTGGAGCCAGCATGGAGTCTGCTTGAGGTTCTCCCTCACTCTACCTCTGCCCCTCCCATTCATGCTCTCTCTCTGTCTCTAAAATAAATAAATCCTTAAAAAAAAGAAGAAAAAAAAAGAAACCTTACAACCAACCTAGTGAGGGACAACAAAATGTGAATCAGATATAATTCACTGTTTAGCTAGTTATATGAATAGAGCACTATGAAATTAAAGATGACAGTACTTAAATGCACTAGAAAGTGGTAAAAAGCTTCCAGAGGAAGTAGATTATGAGCTGAATTTTGAGAGATAACTAAGTAGGGGCAGAAGATTTTAGGAAGAAGAAGTAATGTATTAACGCAAAGAGATCCAAGACAAGATGACACGTTGGGAGAACTAGAAGTAGCACCAGGTTAGTTCGGGGAAACAGTTTGTAATAATTTCTTAAATGCATGTTGGATGCCTAACTGTTTATGACAATTAGGTGACTTGATAGCTAATTTACTAATTACCTGAAGTACTCCATATTGCTGCATAAATAATATTATCGCATCTTTTGTTCTCTACTTCATAAATGCTGATACTGCCAACATTTTTGATTTCCTCCAATTTATGTTCTACCTATTTTGGGGCAGAAGACCAATAGAAATAGAAAGGCTAATTTTAGACCTTCATGGTGTTCTACCAGTTAGTTATCAACTGACTCCCCCTTTTCTAGGTTTCCAAACCAAAATCTGCTATTCTTCAAATGTTTATCTTCAACACCAGAAGAGTACTTTTGAAAAAAATATTTCTCTCTGTTAGTACCTTATTCTGGTCACCTTCTATCTTTTGTACCAAAACTTTTATCTGAATACAATCCTTTCTCAAATGGCTAAGACAAAGAAAAGATGTTCTATAGTTCACTTACATTAGTTTGAAAATAGTAGATGAAATTTCTAGAATGAAAAGCTCAGTAACTATTGCTTTAGAAAGTGACACTGAGTATAGGATATAACTTTTACTCTTTTCTTTTGAAATTTTAGGTCCTTTAATCCATTTTTCCCATTACTTGGCTGTTTTACAACACCAGGAGTCCAGCTCTGGGCAGTTTGGGCCATGCAACATGTCTGCAGCAAGAATCGTACGTACCAAAAAGAACTGTGTTTTTCTTTTTTCAGTGAAATTCTCCTTAGATAGGAAACCCATTTCTACATGGTACATTGAAGTGATTTTTTTAAGGACACAGATTTTAAAAGATACAGTATAAGAGAATCTTTAGGCGTGCCTGGCTGGCTCAGTTGGTAAAGCATATGACTCTTGATCTCGGGATCATGAGTTCAAGCCCCACGCTGGACAGAGAGATTACTTAAAAAAAGAGAGAGAGAGGGACTCCTGGGTGGCTCAGTACATTAAGCATCTGCCTTTCTCTCAGGTTATGATCCCAGGGTCCTGGGATTGAGGCCCGCATCAGGCTCCCCGCTTAGCGGGGAGTCTGCTTCTCCCTCTCCCTCTGCCCCTCCCAATCTCTATCAAATAAATAAAATCGTTAAAAAAAAGAGAGAGAGAGTGACAGAGAATCTTAGGTTATAAACCAAATTTATTCTTTCAGAATTAGCTTAGTAATACTAAATATTAATGACATTAATACTAGTATTAATGATATTAATACTAGATACTGAATGATAGTGGTGAAGGAGGCACAGTTCTGACCTCATGGAATATGAAGATTAGGAGCCTACAGTGAGTCCATATGCAAAAAGCAAAAGTTTTAAGGCAATCCAGTGTTTATGGTTCATTCCAGTGCCCAATCCTCATCCACGCAAAATTCCATTGTTTAATAAGAAGTTGCTCTCAGCACCCATGTCTCTGGAGAAGCAAGACTTTATTTTTTTATTTTTATTTATTTATTTATTTATTTATTTATTTATTTGATGGAGAGAGAGACAGCCAGCGAGAGAGGGAACACAGCAGGGGGAGTGGGAGAGGAAGAAACAGGCTCCCAGCAGAGAGCCTGATGTGGGGCTCGATCCCAGGACTCCGGGATCACGCCCTGAGCCGAAGGCAGACGCCTAACGACTGAGCCACCCAGGCGCCCCGGAGGAGAAGCAAAGACTTTAGATCAGATTCTGTATTACTCTTTTTTGAGGGTTGTGATATAACTCTTTGTTGTTCATTTATTAATAAAAACTCATTTTGTAAATGATTTGAAAAATTACACAAGAAACACTTTAATAGTAGAAACACTTTAAGTATAAATGAGAATATTTGAAATTAGAAATCAGGATCAAGGAAAAATGATTTGAAAAGAAATTAAAGACTATAGGGAAAATAAAAGACTATACATGGTGATTCATGTTCTTTTTGTGACTGGGCTGCAAATAATCAGCTACATGATTCTTTTTCTGTATAAGGAGGAAAAACTGTTCCATATCCTCATTGGGAAAGCTTTTCTGAGCAATTAACTACAAATTAAATTTCTTTTATAGGACCTCGATAGGGGTGATATTATAATTGGCCTCATATAGGGAACGTGAGTGTTGTTTTTAACAATAGTCTTATAGGAGATAGCAGTAACATTTTATTAGGTACTTTCTTATTCTTTGATGAAAACTCAGTGCATACTGCAAAAAGGCAAAAACTCTTTTATGTCAGATAGACAGGGGAGGAGGGTTTAAGGAATGGGATGTGACAGACAAAACTTGTACCCAACTAAATTTCTACCTGGAAACTTTTCAGACCCTTCCTACTAAATTCCCAGTTTATTCATAACCATAAGCTGCCTCCGATCCAAAAATTTCCTCTTTTTATTGTCCCTACAATAATAGTTTCTTTTTTTTTTTTTTAAAGATTTTATTTATTTATTTAACAGAGAGAGACAGCCAGCGAGAGAGGGAACACAGCAGGGGGAGTGGGAGAGGAAGAAGCAGGCTCCTAGCGGAGAAGCCTGATGTGGGGCTCGATCCCATAAGGCCAGGATCATGCCCTGAGCCGAAGGCAGACGCTTAACCACTGTGCCACCCAGGCGCCCCTACAATAATAGTTTCTTAACAGCCTATCCTATGTTATACCCAACCTCTAATCTCTAGGCTTCTTTCCTCATTACTCAAGGAATGGGCTTTTCATGGTTTTATAAGAGAAAGCGTAACAAAGAATAGTGTATTTTCATGTAAGTGTGTTTTTTTTTTAATGACTACTTTTAGGTGTAGGTGTTCTTTTAAGTTTACTCTGTGGAGTGACCACCCTGAAAAATTTATTCGAAAATGCACTGTAGGTGGGGGGGCAGGGTGCCTTGCTGTCTTAGTTGGTAGAGGATGCAACTTTTGATCTTGGGGTTTGAAGTTCAAGCCCCACAATGGGTATGGAGATTACTTAAAAATAAAATCTGAAATGAAATGAAAAATAAAATGCACTATAGGGGCACCTAGCTGGCTCAGTCAGTAAAGCATGAGACTCTTGATCTGGGGATTGTGAGTTTGAGCCCCCCAATGGGTATACGGATTACTTCAAAAAAAAAAAAAAAAAGACAATAAATAAAATGCACTGTAATTGGGGAATGTTAGGTATTTTATCTCCAACTCCAGTAGTTCAGGTTTCTGCATTCTTACTTCCCAGGCTCATTTTGTTTATGTTTAAATGGAGTTAACTTCACAGTTTGCAATAAAAGTTCTAATGTTGCTTACAGCTTTTAATAATTAAGAGATAGTATGGTGTAGTAATTAAGGGCACACAGGAATCTACCTGGATTCAAATCATGTTCCACAGTTACTGTGTATGCCAGCTTGAGCAAATTATTAAGCCTGGGATCTTAATTTCCACATTTGTTAAATGGGAATAATATTTCACACATTATAATGAGCATTTCCCCATATTTTAGAAAGTTTAACAACATGATTTTTAATCATCACATAATCTTTATTGTATGGCATATTAGTTTCCTAGTACTCATAACAAAGTTCCACGTGTGGGTGACTTAAAACAACAGGAATGTTTGGAGTGCCTGGGTGACTCAGTCGGTTAAGCATCTGCCTTTGGGTAAGGTCATGACCCCAGGGTCTTGGGATTGAGCCCCACATTGGGCTTCCTGCTCAACAGGAAGTCTGCTTCTCCCTCTCCCACTCTCCCTGCTTGTGCATGCTCTCTCTCTCTCTCAAATAAAATAAATAAAATCGTAAAAAAAAATAGGAATGTTTGTCTCTCAGTTCTGGAGGCTAGAAATCTAAAATCAAGGTGTCATTAGGGCCATCTTTTCTCTGACAGCTCTAGGGGAGAATTTTTCCTTGCTTCTAGTTTCTGGTATGTGCTGCCAGTCCTTGACATTCCTTGGCTTGTAGTTGCATCACTCCTGTCAGATGACCATCTTCTCCTTGGGTGTTTTCATATTGTTTTCTGTGTGTATCTATTTCTATGTCTAAATCTCCACTTTTCATCAAAGAACACCAGTAATATTGGATGAAGGTCCACCCTAATAACTTCGTCTTAACTACATTAGGAGCAAGGGTCACATCCTGAAGTACTGGAGATTAGGGCTTTAACCTGTCTTTTTGGGGGACATAGTTCAACCCTTAACATATGCCTCTATACTTAATAATAAATGAACTTAGCAGTAATTTATATAGCCACTTCCCTATTGATGAACATTTAAGAAGTTTTAATTTTAAAATTACATCCAAACACTTATTTAAGTGAGAGATATTCATCACACCGTTATTTAAAATAGCAAATAACTCTAACCTAGAGGTCCAGCAATAAACAAATGTTAAATGTTGAAATACCCTGATGGTATATTTGCATGTTATTATAAGTGAAGACATGATAGAAAATTATATATATATAAGTAGAAACTTATAATCTGGGGCCATGACATAATAACTTATAAAAGACTAGCCCTCTAGCTGTTAATAACAGAAAATGTGGAGTGGGGAAGATTTGAAACAAGTCTTTCTAGACATTAAGCAGAAGGCAGCAAAGATTCCCATACCTGAAAGAGAACCAAGTACAGCACAGCAATTTTATTGAACCGAGGAGACAGAAATCAAGACTTTGGTAAGATTGAGGTATGGGAGGGGCACCTGGGTGGCTAAGTTGGTTAAGCGGCTGCTCAGGTCATGATCCTAGGGTCCTGGGATTGAACCCCACGCCAGGCTCGCTGCTCAGTGGGGAGCCTGCTTCTCCCTATCCCTCTGCCTGCCGCTCCCCCTGCTTGTGCTCTCTCTCTTTCTGTGTCAAATAAATAAATAAAATCTTTAAAAAAAAGAGAGATTGAGGTATGGGACAAAATTTATGGAATTTATGAGGCAGAGTAATGCAGAGATGACAGCTACATCTAGAAAGTACTCCAGAAATCTTCCTAAGGATTCCTTTGGCTGATTAGTAAGTGGTAAATGCCTAGGGACTCCTTGGGGCCTGAGATAGAACAAATACCAAGTTGCTGCTAACCCAATAACACTTGGATCTCACGCAGGAACTAGAGTTCTAAAGAGCAGAAAGAACTTAATACCCAGGGCATTCAATACAGGTGCTAGAAAAGATTAAATGAACCTTGAAATAAAAACTTCTCTGGGGCAATCTTTAAAAAAGCTTAAAAACAAGTCTTGAAATAGTTAAGTTGCTCTGAAAATAAATTAACATATTTTTCCCCAAATTTTTATTTAAATTCTAATTAGTTAACATATAGTGTATTATTGGTTTCAGGAGTAGAATTTAGTGATTCATCACTTACATATAACACCCCGTGCTCATCACAAGTGCGCTCCTTAATACCCATTACCCGTATAACCCAACCCCCACCTACCTCCTTCCATCAACTCTCAATATGTTCTCTATCATTAAGAGTCTCTTATGGTTTGCTTCCCTCTCTTTTTTTTCCCTTCCCATACATTCATCTGTTTTGTTTTCTAAATTCCACATATGAGTGAAATCCTATAGTATTTGTCTTTCTCTGACTTACTTAGTTTGCCTAGTATAATACACTGTAGCTCCATCCACGTCGTTGCAAGTGGCAAGATTTCATTCTGTCGATGGCTGAGTAATATTCCATTGTACGTATATATCGCATCTTCTTTATCCATTCATGAGTTGATGGACGCTTGGGCTCTTTTCATAGTTCGGCTATTGTTAATAATGCTGCTGTAAACATTGGGGTGTATGTACCCCTTTAAAATGTATTTTTGTATCCCTCAGGTACATATCTAGCAGTGCAATTGCTCCATAGTAGGGTAGTTCTATTTTTAACCTTTTGAGGAACCTCGATACTGTTTTCTAGAGTGGCTGCACCAGTTTACATTCTCACCAATAGCGTAAGAGGGCTTCTCTTTCTCTTCATTCTCGCCAACATCTCTTACTTCCTGTGTTGTTAATTTTAGCCATTCTGACAGATGTGAGGTATTATCTCATCATGGTTTGATTTGTATTTCCCTGATTTCTAGTCATGTCTTCTGTCCATTGCTTAACTGGATTATTTGGTTTTGGGGTGTTGAGTTTGATAAGTTCTTTACAGATTTTGTATACTAACCCTTTATCAGATATAACCATTTGCAAATATCTTCTCCCATTCCGTAGGCTGCCTTTTAGTTTTGTCGACTGTTTCCTTTGTTGTGTGGAAGCTTTTATCTTGATGTAGTTCATTTTTGCTTTTGTTTCCCTTGCCTCCAGTGACACGTCTAATGAGAAGTTGCTACAGCCTGGGTTGCTGCCTGGGTTCCCTCCAAGATTCTGATAGTGTCCTGTCTCACATTTAGGTCTTTCATCCATTTTGAATTTATTTTTGTGTATGGTGTAAAAAAGGAGTCCAGTTTTCCCAACACCATTTGTTGAAGAGACTTTTTCCCATTGGCTATTCTTCCTGCTTTGTCAAAGATTAATTGATCATATAGTTGTGGGGAACTAACTTTCTGCCAGAGGAAAACTAAGCACTCTTTAAAAAAGACAACAAAATTTAGACACTCAACAACATGTTTGGTATTTGATAAAAACTGCTAGATGAGGGGGCACCTGGGTGGCTCAGTCGGTTGAGTGTCTGGTTCTTGATTTCAGCTCAGGTCATGATCTCAAGGTCATGAGATCAAGTCCCACATTGGGCTCCACGCTCAGTGGGGAGTCTGCTTGGATTCTGTCTCCCTCTCCCTCTGCCCTTCCCCCTGCTCATGTGCACATGCTCGCTCTCTCAGCTAAATGAAGAAAACCTTTTTTAAAAAATTGCTAGATGAGGGAAGAAGTAGGAAAATATGACCCATAACGAGGAGAAAAATCAGACCCATAAGTGATGGTGATAATGGAATTACTAGAAAGAAACTGAAGGGCTCACTTTGGCAGCACATATACTAAAATTGGGAAGATAAAGAGATAAGCATGGCCCATGCACAAGGATGACACATAAATTTGTGAAGTGTTCCATATTTTTCATGGCTACAACCAGAATAAACAATGTATAAATAACAATCTTGCACCCTTGTTTTCCAAAGTTCAGTTTATTTTGATCATTTCAGTATATTGCACTAATTGCTTTAGGTATTTTCATTATATGAAATCTGTCATGTGTCAGAGATGATTTAATCTATTTGAGTGTTGAACTGCTAGTAGAACTTGCACATTTACAGTATTTCAGAATTAATAAGGAAAACAGTTTACCGTTTAGTTTTGTATTGAGGTGCTCAGGTTGGAATAAAGTGGTATGGAAAGAAAGAAAGAAAGAAAGAAAGAAAGAAAGAAAGAAAGAAAGAAAGAAAGAAAGAAAAAAGAAAAGAAAAGAAAAGAAAAGAAAGAAAGAAAGAAAGAAAAGAAAAGAAAGGAAAAGAAAAGAAAAGAAAAGAAAAAAAGAAAAGAAAGAAAGGAAGAAAGAGAGGGAGGAAGAAAGAAAAGTAACCTCAAAATTTTTTTTTATAGATACAATCCTAGTTTTTAGGGGCACCTGTGTGGCTCAGTCATTAGGCATCTGCCTTTGGCTCAGGTCATGATCCAGGTGTCCTGGGATTGAGCCCCGCATCAGGCTCTCGGCTCAGCGGGAAGTCTTCTTCTCCCTCTCTAGCTCCCCTGTACTTGTGGTCCCTCTCTCGCTATCTCTCTGTGTCAAATAAATAAATAAAATCTTTTAAAAAAAGAAGATTTTAAAGAAAACATGAATATATTCTTCTGTTAATAACAGAAGAAAAAATGAAACAAAAATAAAATAGAGATACTAGAGCTAAAACTCTAATATTTGACATGAAAAATGTCTGGATGAGCTTAACAGTAGATAATGGAAGAAAAGGTCAATGAAATTGAGTACATAACAATAGAGACTATCCAAACTGAAGCTTAGAGAGAAATAAAGTTAGGGGGAAAAGAATGTCATAATTACCCTGATATCAATACCAGGCAAAGACATTATAAGAAAAGAAAATTACTGAATATCTCTCATGAACAGAGATGAGGAAATTCTTAACAATTTTCTAACAAATGGAACCTAACAGTGTATTAAAAGGACCAGGGAGGTTATTCCAGGAATGCAAGGGTTGGGTTAACATTTGAAAATCAGTATGTTCCATCCTATTATCAGAAGAGGAAAGAAAAGCAATCTGATCATTTCCATAGATGTAGGAAAAGCATTTGACAAAATCCAACACACAGTCCCGATAAAGAACATCTAAAGAAATCTTATAGCTAACATCAAGATTAATAGTGAAATATTGGGGCGCCTGGGTGGCACAGTCAGTTAAGCATCAACTCTTAGTTTCAGCTCAGGTCGTGATCTCAAGGTCGTGGTATCTAGCCCTGCATCAGGCTCTGCACTCAGCATGGAGTCTGCTAAGGTTTCTCTCTGCCGCTCCCCACTTCTCTCTTTCTCTTTTTCTCCCTCTCTCTCTCAGATAAATAGGTAAATCTAAAAAAAAAAAATAGTGAGGTATTAAATGTGAATGTTTCCCTGCCAAGATCAGGAACAAAGCAAGAGTGTCCAGTATCACCGTATTGAATACTGTAATGGAGGTTCTGTCCAGTGTGATCAGGAAAGAAACAAAAAGACATCCAGATTGGAAAAATCCCATAAAATCTTCAAAAGGGCAACTAGGTCTAATTGAGTTTAGTAAGGTTCTAGGATACACAATATATACAAATCATTTGCATTTCTTTTACCAACAACAACCACCAAAATAAATGCAAAAATGTGGGGTGCCTGGCTGGCTCAGTTGAGAAACATGCAGTTCTCGATCTTGGGGTTGTGAATTTGAGCCCAATGTTGCATGGAGAGATTACTTAAAATAAATAAAATTTGTTTAAAAAATGGAAAAATGACATTTATATCAAAAACTATGAAATATTTAGGAATATATCTGACAAAAATGTGTAGACCTGTACACAGAAAAACAAAGCACTGCTGAGAGACATTGAAAAAGGCCTACCTAAAGGAGAGATCTACCATATTCATGAATTGGAAGAGTTAATATTGTTAAAATGTCAATTCTCCCTGAATTTATTATAGATTTATACAGCCCAAGTCAAAATCTCAGCAGGTTTTTGAAGAGAAATTGACAGACTGATTCTAAAATTCATACAGAAGTGCAAAGACTATTGAAACAACTTAGGGGTGCCTGGGCGGCTCAGTTTGTTAAGCATCCAACTCTTGATTTCTTTTCTTTTTTCTTTTCTTTTTTTTTTAAGATTTTATTTATTTGACAGAGAGAGACACAGCGAGAGAGGGAACACAAGCAGGGGGAGTGGGAGAGGGAGAAGCAGGCTTCCCGCTGAGCAGGGAGTCCAACATGGGGCTCGATCCCAGAACCCTGGGATCATGACCTGAGCCGAAGGTGGATGCTTAACGACTGAGCCACCCAGGCACCCCACCAAACTCTTGATTTCAGCTCAGGTCATGATCTCAGTGTTGTGAGATCGAGCCACATGTCGGGTGCTGTGGTGAGCATGGAGCCTGCTTAAGATTCTGTCTCTCTCATGAAAACGAGGTGTTTTCTCATCTTCATTAAACCAGTATTATTCCTATATGTCAAAAAAAAGAAACTGACCTTCATTAAATTGAAACCAAATCCTTTGTACTGCAACTTATGTATGCAACTTCTCTTTCATGCAAACTGGAAATGAAATTTAGCCTCCTTTATCTGTAAAAAAAAAAAAAAAAAAGGATTCTCTCTTTTTCTCTCCCTCTCCCTCTGCCCCTCCCCTACTCACTTGCTTGCTCTCTCAAAAAAATAAATAAATAAATAAATAAACAAACTTAGAAAAATGAACAAAATTAGAGGACTCAGACTGCCTGACTTCAAGGCATACTGTAATCTACAGTAATCAAGACAGTGTTTTATGGCCCCAGGATGGCACCTTACCAAGCAGTTCTCCAATTCTCAGCAATACTGACTAGGTGACTTACAAATTTAATTTATTTCGGACAATATTTACCTGGAGATGGCATCAGATCTCACAGTCCCACAAGGCTGCTGTCCCCACTTAAGATGCCAAGACCAAGTGTAGGTTTTTATCTGTGCTTCTGACTGACTGGTTATAAAAATTGGAGGTTCCCACAACCCCCTCTTCTGTTTTATTAATTTGCTAGAACATTTCACAACTCAGAGAAGCATTTACTTATACTTACCAGTTTATACTTATACTTACCAGTTTATTATAAAGGATATTATAAAGAATATAGATGAACAGCCAGGTTAAGAAGTACATAGGGCAGGGGCGCCTGGGTAGCGCAGTCATTAAGCGTCTGCCTTTGGCTCAGGGCATGATCCTGGCGTTCCGGGATGGAGTCCCACATCGGGCTGCTCCGCTGGGAGCCCGCTTCTTCCTCTCCCACTCCCCTGCTGTGTTCCCTCTCTCGCTGGCTGTCTCTCTGTCACATAAATAAAATCTTTAAAAAAAAAAAAAAGTACATAGGGCGGGGTCCAGGAGTGTCCTGAGCACAGGACCTTCTGTCTCTGCAGAACTGGGGTGCACCATCCTCCAGGCATGTGGATGTATTCACCAACATGAGAGTTCATCATATCTTCTTGTTCAAGAGTTTTTATAGAGCTTAACCTGTGCCCTTCCCACTTACCCTTACTAGGGTCCAAGGGTGGGGCTGAAAGGTCCAACCCTCTAATCATTTGGTCTTTCTGGTGACCAGTTCTGTTCTGAGGCTGTCTAGGGACTCTACTCTGTCACTTATTAGCAGGTACTCAAAAGGGACTCCTGGTAATGACAAGATATTCCTATTGGGAAATTCCAAGGGTTTGAGGGGTCTGCCACGAACCTGAGACAAAGACCAAATACATTTCTTATTCTACCACAGGCCACCCCAATCTTTGACCACAGATCCTTTATAACAAAAGGATCATAACAGTTAACAGATACTAGTACATTATGAGAGTCCCATTCAGTCATTAATACTCAAATCATATGAAAATTTTTGCCAGGGCAAGGCCAGTCAGGTTTGCAGGCTTCCATTGGATCTTTTAGTTTCCAAAGGCAGAAGCGGTCTTAAGGTGAAGCCATATATTGTTATCAGGCAGCTGCTAAAATTGAGCTAAGATATCTCTTGGCTCTGAGCTTCTTTCAAAGTGTTAGTGTTATATTGGATTTTTCTCATGACATGACCCATTTGTTCATTTCAGCCCTTAGCTACTATTTCTCTTTCTCTTCATTTATACCCAAACTTTTCCACCTTTGGAAGGGACATAAGTTTTGGCTACTGTGCTAGATTGCAGGCAGTAATACTAGTCTAGCACGTGTCTCCCACTGAGTCAGCTCTCATTCAGAGAAGGTAAGGTTATGTAAGTACAGAACTCGTGGGTGGTTTTACCTCCAGACAGTATAATTGCGTTCACTGTTAATCCCAGTTCTGTCAGATGGAGTGAAGGCACAACTCATCCATCCCCATTACACCCTGGGGAATTCTGACAAAAATATTTTAAAACATAGTTACAGTTTCTTGCTTAGAAATCATTCCTGCTTCCACCATTTGTAGTTGCAGCCCTGGTCCTATGACCACTGCATCAGGTTGGGAATTTTTTAAAAGTTTAAGTGGTATGGGAAGAAGAAGAAGAAGAAGGGGAATATATATAAATATTTATTTATTTGTTTGTTTGTTTGTTTGTTTGTTTATTTATTTTATATAGTCATTTTACCAGTATCCTCCCTTAACAAGAATTACATAGTCATTACGGCATCCTTTCCACTGCCTCTTCTCTAGATCTCTGAGAAAAACAGAAAAATATCTAATATCTAGTGGGGACACTCCTTTAGCCCTACTCATACTGAGCATGAGCATACTCTCACAAAGGCATGAAATCCAGCTCTTCAGGCCTATATCCCACCTCTACCCCCACTTGCTTTTTAAAACAACCAATAATGAATTGCCCATTCCAGTCCTTTGAAACTGTTACCCTGAGGAAGATCTCTCTCTGCCCATTGTTGGACATTGGAAGGTGGGAAAAGTTTTATTCAACTCTCTGGCAATTTGTGGCTCAGAGGTTACAAGAAGAATATGTCTAGATTCAGCCTATCTCTGCATTGCTGCAGTACCCCAGATCCACTCATTTCATGGACCCAGGTGTCTACCTCAAGGAAGCACATGGGTCTGAAAATTAAACTGACAGGAACACCTGGGTGGCTCAATCATTAAGCATCTGCCTTCGGCTCAGGTCATGATCCCAGGATCCTGGGATTGAGCCCCTCATGGGGAGCCTGCTTCTCCCTCTCCAGCTCCCCCTGCTTGTGTTCCCTCTCTCACTGTCTCTCTCACTCTGTCAAATAAATAAATAAATAAATAAATAAATAAATAAATAAATAAATAAAGGCCCACTTAAAAAAAAGAAAGAAAGAAAATTAAACTGACAAAGACAAATTTACAAAGAAAAGCATACACATTAAAAAAAAATTTTTTAAGATTATTTATTTTAGAGAGTATGTGAGCAGGAGGAGGGGCAGAGGGAGAGAGAATCTCAAGCAGACTCCCCACTGAGCATGGAGCCCAGGTGGGGCTGGATCCCAGGATCCTGAGAGCATGACCTGAGTTGAAATCAAGGGTTGGACGCTCAACCGACTGAGCCACCCAGGCACCCCTAGCATACACATTTTATTAAAACTTTATTATTTTTTTAGGATTTTATTTATTTATTTGAGAGAGAGAAAGAGAGCACAAGTAGGGGGAAGGGCAGAGGGAGAAGCAGACTCCCTGCTGAGCAGGGAGTCCCACTCAGGGCTCGATCTCAGGACCCTGGGATCACAACCTCAGCCAAAGGGAGATGCTTAACCGACTGAGCCACCCAGGTGCCCCAATTTTATTAAAACTTTAAATGTATGTGGGAATCTTCAAAAAAGAATGAAGCCCTGAAGTGACTAGAACAGGAAGATTTTTACCCTTTAGATAAAGAGACGAATTTGTGAAAAAATGACAAGACAGATGTTTGGGCTAGGAGTAGTGAATGGTGAAGAGTGACTTAAAGAAGGGTTAGTTAAACAAGGTTTGTTTGTACAGATTCCTCAGCCCCTGAATTCAAGGTCTCTGGTGGTAAGAATATCTTCCTTCTTTCTAGTACAGGAAGCGTACTTTTTCTTTTTCTTTTCTTTCTTTCTTTTTTTTTTTTTAAGATTTATTTATTTATTTTAGGGAGAGCACAAGCGGGGGGGCAGAGGGAGAGGGAGAGAGAATCTCAAGCAAACTCCACGCTGAGCTCAGAGTCCGACTCAGGGCTCGATCCCACGACCCTGAGATCACAACGTGAGCTGAAA
This sequence comes from Ursus americanus, assembly GCF_024610735.1. NCBI lineage: Eukaryota > Metazoa > Chordata > Mammalia > Carnivora > Ursidae > Ursus > Ursus americanus. The sequence goes on from NC_142138.1 coordinate 10,359,547, forward strand.
CGAAGAGTTAGACGCTCAGCCGAGTACACCACCCAGGCACCAGGGAGGCACGTGGTAGTTTTATGACCTGTTTCAGGGAAGAAGGGTGATGGAGGGAAGTCAGAGTGACCCTCCTGCTTCTGCTGTTTTCTCAAACTGTTTTAGCTTAAGATAGTCAATATGCCAAGGGCCCATATTTTGGAGCAGTGTGTCCTGAATGTCATCAATAGTAAACACTGTAAAGCATGTTCCTTGATCTGAAGAGATGACAGTTGGCTGTCCAAATTGGTGCAGTATCTTATGTTTTGGTTCCTTTATAGCATTCTGAGTGTTAACATCTATCACTGGCTGAGCGAAGCCCAGTCCAGAGTCAACATTTATTTCTGTCAAGACCCATTTATAGCTCCCTGCCCCCCCCCCCCAGGGCTACCAGCATTGGTCTGACTTGCCAGCTATGATCAGCCCCCCCCCCCCCCCGGCTGTCACTCCACCGCCGGGAATTTACCACATAGCCAACTGCAGTCTCTGTCTCTTTTGCTGGCAGATAGAATAGTTCTTACTGGCAATGTGTGCCTCAGAGATTGCAAGGGGAGTATTTCTAAATTCAGCCCATATCTGCATTGTTGTCGTATCTCCATATCCATTTATTTCATGGACCCACATGGCTACCCCGAGCAAGTTCGCAGGGATATCTGCTTGTCTATTCCAACTGTCTTCTGAACCTGGAAGGGAGTTCTTCTGATGGGGATAGAAATGTCCTATTTTAATATACTTCTCAGATTCCCACAGTGATTCTCATAGGGCCATGTCCCATATGAGCGTCCCTTTAATAGTCCCGTTTCTGTTGCCCTTGTGTCCAACTGTATGTCCAGGCCCCTGGCCACTGACCTTGAGTCAGTAAAAACCCAGACAGCCTTTTTATCACTTTTCCAATTTTTTAATCACTGCTGGGGAAACGGCATGCAATTCAGCCCACAGCGCTGATTTGTTTTTTCCCTTTTTCAGTCAGAGTGCTGGCCTTTCAAGCAAGATGTTATCTGTTCACCTTGGAACTACTGTCCACAAACTGAGCAGCTCTTTGTTGGCTAGTGGAAAATGTCTATAGGGCACTATCCAAATGATGATAGAATCCAGAAGCTCCTTGTGCGGTTTCAAAGTTGGTCCTAGGGAGAAAGAGGCTCCTGGCTCGTGATAATATCCTCCTTACATTCCCCAGGTAGCATGATCCTATGTAAACATTTCCATTTCACTATAGCACTCTCCTAGCACTGCCGTCCCCATTAGAGTGTTTCTCTGACATCACCCAGAACACCAGGCATATTTCAGGTTTTAAGATCATTTTTTGTTCTTCAGTCATAAGGGTAGTTTCAATTAATAATAGCAAGGTAGTAAATGCCCCTTAGATGGAAGTTCTATAGTCCAAAGTCCCAGTAGTCATCTCTGGGAGGCACTTACAGGATTTTGCCAGAAGTCCCAGTCTGTCCTTCATGTAGGTCATAGAGAAATTGTCCCTCCCAGCACTTTAGCCTATATTCTACACTGTACAGGCTTTTCTCAATCTTCTGGTACCTATTAAGCATGTCTGATTAACATTGCTTAAATGGTGGATTTGCATGCTTTCTGTTTTACAGTGTTAGGTAGGAGAAACATTCCCTGTTCAAATAAACTGTCCGGCCTTATAATACAGTCAGGTAAAAGAAATGCAACCACTTTACATAAAGCCTGTTTAACCATACCAGTTCTCCTACAAACTTGTAGTTTAATTCCATCAATGCTTAACCGTCCCCCCTTTTTTAATGCTTTTGTTCTTAACTGTGGCCTCCATTAGGACTTCATCCACATATTTTGATTTTATATTACTAGGTAGGTGAATTGTTCCCTAGCCAGACTCATTCCCATAAAACATTCAGGTAAAGGAAACACAACTTTTTTAATGTAAAGCCTGTTTAAACATTCCAACTTTCATAATTCCATCAACCCTTACATTTTTATTTTCTCTCAGTCTAATTATAGCCCGTATCGGGGCTTCGACAGTTGGTTTTGGTAACTTCTGCATTCCCTGGCCAATTTACCCAGCCTTACCTGCAAGACTTGAGTCCCCAGTGAGGAATCATGCCAAAGAACCCTGGCCCTTTTGTGAATCTTTATCTTGATTATTTGGCCTAACCACTGCCACAAGCAGTTGCTTGCTGGTCAGGTTTAGATCCGTTTCTAAATTCTCTTGGCAACTTACACCTTTAGTAACTGATTGCAACACACAGCTGTTATTCTATACCGTGGTGAATACCTGGCCACCCAGGAATCAGAGGTTTTTCATCCCATCTTTCATCTTTTCTCTTCCCAAACTACATGTTTTTATGAGCCAGGGCCATTATAACAAATTCCACTTCTGACACTGGTTCTAATGTGTGTTTTTTCCACACCCCAGTTCTTGGCAGACGCTGACTGGGTGTTCTACAAATTGAATTCAATTCTGACATTATTTACCTGGAGAGTGTCAGATCCCGTAGGTTAAGGGCCAGTCCCTTAAAAAGTGACTGCCATCACTTTAGACATCAATTGCAAGTCCAGGCATAGAAATAGACAAAGATGGTTCAATGGACCAGGGTAGAAAATACAAAAATAGACCTATACATATGTGGCTGATTAATTTTTGACATAAGTTCAAAGCAAATGCAATAAAGAAATGATAATCTTTTCAACAAATGGTGCCACAGCAACTGGATCTCTGTATGCTAAAAAGCGCAGGGTGCCTGGCTGGCTCAGTCGGAAGACCAACTCTTGTTCTTGGAGTCATGAGTCCAAGTCCCACATTGAGTATAGAGCTTACTAAAAAAATTAAAAGAAAAACCTACTTTAAAAAAGTGACCTTTTTCAGACCTTGGACAACATACAAAAATTAACTCTTATTTACTTATTGATTGATTGGCTGATTGTGATCTCTACATCCAACATGGGACTTGAACTCATGACTCTGAGATCAAGAGTTGCATGTTCTTCCAATGGAGCCAGCCAAGCACCCCCAAAAATTAACTCTTAATTGGTCATACATATAAAACAAAAAACGATTTAAAAATTCTAGAAGATGGGGCGCCTGGGTGGCTCAGTCGTTAAGTGTCTGGCTTTGGCTTAGGTCATGATCCCAGGGTTCTGGGATCGAGCCCGCATGGGGCTCCCTGCTCAGCGGGAAGCCTGCTTCTCCCTCTCCCACTCCCCCTGCTTGTGTTCCCTCTCTCGCTGTGTCTGTCTCTGTCTAATATAAATAAATAAATAAATAAATAAATAAATAAATAAATAAATAGAAATTCTAGAAGAAAACAGGAGAAAATCTTTGAGACCTTGCGTTAGGCAAAATTTTTTAAAGATGTTTATTTCTTTTTAAAGATTTTAAATTTTAAATCTTTTTAAAGATTTTATTGTTTTGAGAGAGAGAGCATGAGCAGGGGGATGGCTGGGTGGGGCAGAGGGAGAGGGAGAAGCACGCTCCCCACTGAGCAGGGAGCCCAACGTGGGACTCGATCCCAGGACCATGACCTGAGCTGAAGGCGGACAATTAACCGACTGAGCCACCCAGGTTTCCCTAAAATTTTATTTTTTAAGTAATCTTTACATCCAACGTGGGGCTCAAATTACAACCCTGATTTCAAGAGTTGCATGCTCTACCAACTGAACCAGCCAGGTGCCCCACAAATTTCTTAAATATGCACAAAAGCATGACCTACAAAAGAAAAAAATGCTAAATTGCACTTGATCAAACTTAAGGACTTCTGTTCTTTGAAAGGCACTGTTAAAGAGAATAAAAAGCCAATACACATACTGGATCAAAATATTTGCAAATCACATGTCTGATAAAGCGCATACAACCTGCCCCATGGAAGGGTACTTTTATCAAACCTTGAGTTTAAGAACATACAGATGTTTCTTTTACCATGTCTAAAGTAATTGTCTATGCTTTTCCATATAACTTTTAAAATTTCTACATACCTCCATTGTTCTTCCATCCCAGTTATTGTACGAGGACAGGGAGGAAGAGGATTGGTTAAAACATCCCTCTAAGCAGTTTTCTCCTGTCCCTTCTTTCCAAATAGAGGGTGGATATGAGGGACCAACACTGACGCCCCCCCCCCCCCACAGCTATGGAAGCCTTGATAAGGGAACCATATATATATATATATATATATACACACACACACCATATATAAGGGAACCATATATATATGAATATATATATATGTATATATATATATATGAGAATGAGAGAATCATTATTATTTGTGGGGCCTTGCAGTGTAAACATAACATCATTAAGGTGGTATTTATCAAGGTGTAGCATATGTTAGTGGTCAATAACAAAATAGCTAAGATTTAAGTGAAAAAAGAATTTTTTTGTGTGTGGGATAATTTTTCAGTGTTGTAAGAAAAGCTCTCTCTCTTCTTTTTCAGCCTCAAGGTATTGCAGCATGCTGATTGAGGAAGGAGGACTGCAGCATTTATACAACATCAAAGAACATGAACAGACTGATCCCCACGTCCAACAGATCGCGGTGGCCATTTTGGACAGCTTAGAAAAACACATTGTGCGCCATGGCAGACCACCGCCCTGTAAAAAGCAGCCGCAGGCTAGACTGAATTGATAGCCATAGGTAATTGGATAATTGAATCACAGGAATCCTTTTTGTGATAGGTTCATTTGGAATATCTTATCCTCTGTGATGTTTTAGGGGTTTCTATGATGAGAGTCATAAGATCAGTTTCGGATTGATGGTGTACAGTACTGCCCATGTGAACAGTCTCTAATTTGTCTTGTGATTTTTAACTTCTGAGGCAAGAAGGGTCTCTTCCTTCATCATTGCCTTTTAGGAAATTTTCCACATATTTCTGTGTTTGAACTTACCTGTGCTTGAAATTCTACAGTTTTATGAAAAGTTTGCACGAACCCTTAGGCCAGACTTTTCTGATCTTAAAGTCCCTCCCAATCAATTTGCAGCTTCAGATAAGCTGTTAACCTGATTTCTGGCACTGCTTCAGTTGTAAGTTTTATACTGCTTCTGTATAAAATGCCTTTATTCTCTGTCTGTGTACCTTTTATAAGATGTCCTTCTTAGTGTGAAAGAACGGAAATCCGAGTCCTCTTGGAAAGCTACTCACTGACTGGAACCTGGGTGGTTGGCAGAAAAAACATATTAGCAAACTAGTAAAGGAGAAAAGAGATTAGGAACTGGAGAAAGGTCTACTCTTATAGTATGGTTTTTAAACTGGAACAAGCTATCCTTCTGGAACCCACCTCTCCTGAGGCAGTGAGCAGTAGCTTGTTGTTCATATTTATTCCTGGGAGCATGGGCTGCTGCTCCCTACGCAGACTGCTGGTTACTCTCTAGAAATATTTCCCCAGGCATCACATTGAAATACATTACAGCATTCTGTGTTAAACATTAACTCTCTGAATCTCTATATGTCATACTGTTGTGAAAATGTGAATTTTTATAAAATTGTCTCTTGTTAAAACTGACCATTCTTTTCCCTCTATTTCAAAGTCATCTTGTTCAGTGAAATAGAGACTACACATGGTATTACCTGCTCAGTTAAAATACAGTTAGCAACAGTAAATTTTGTCACAATAAGTTAAATTTTCTTTTGTTTCAAAATACATGTATCTTAATGTTTTCATGTTGGAGAAAGATGTCCACATCTCACTGCCAAAAATGAATGAGAAGCACTAGGCTATTATTAAATGTAGTGATTCTAGTTGTGGTGCATAAAAGGAAATATTTTTGATGGTTTATTTTGTAGACAATTACCTTTCCGTTATGATACTGTTACAGCATAGTAAAGAATCAGTTATCATTATGTCAGTAATGAAAGTTGGGAGGCAGCAAGTCACCAAGAAACTTAATTTCCATTTTAAATTTTAGTTTGTGAATAAGGTTAATGACAATTTCAGGTCACTGTGTTTTTGTAGATGGCCAAAATGTTTTCAGTAGAGATTTAAATGGTATGTTTAAATTATGGTGATTTATTTAGAAGCATTTTTATTTAGAAAGGAGCTGGCTTATTAGTATGCTGATAACATTTTTGACATATGTATTTCAAACCACTATCACAAAAATCATACTTGAATTATTTTGTGACTCCTTCGCAGGGATGAAAACTTAAAATAAAAGAAAATAGGTATTTAGAACTATTAAGAACCATATTATATTCTGGGTTACTTCTGACTTAATTGGTTTAAGGAATTTTTATAGGCTCAAGAAAAATTTTCACAGATTGTCTATTTCAGAGGAAGTGGAAAATTCTTTTAACTTTCCCCCTTTTTCCCAGATTTTAATGTCTAAGGCAAAATGTAGAAAATAGGATGGCCTACACTGGCTTGAAAGTTGCTATCTATGTTGACTATCTCCAGGTCTCTTAACTTGCATAGTTAAGGGAAAGCCTGTTTGAGAAGTTTGGCTTCAAGTTTCTCTTATGTCTTGTTCAAGACAAAAGTGCATGTTCCTTATAGACTAATCTTAGGTTTTTATCTTTATAAATTGTTTTCAGAAATAGCTAAAAATGTACAGAAAACAATAACTCCCTTCATTATTCAGAATAACTTGATAGATGAAGACTCAAAAATATTTAAAATTAATTCTAAACTCACTACTTTGAGCATTGGTAATGGTGGGATATTTCTGAGTCTTAAAAGCAAAATAATTGATCACATCCCATATATAAAAATTGTAGTGCCTTTGTGGTTGGGATGGTTCTTAAAATTGTGTATCTAAGGCACAGAAGTGTCTGTAAGGTCTTGAATCTGGCTAAAATATAGTAGATGTATATATTGAAATTATGAGGCATAACTGGCCTGTGTCTACAGTTAGAATCTGGTAGGCTTCCCTTTTACACGTGTATACTGGAATGTAACAGTACTTGGTGCCTTCAAGGGTTACCTCTTCAGTGGCTTAGAGGTGCTGTTTCAAGCACAATTTAGACTAGGGTTGAACCACTCATTGCTTAAATCATTGGTGCACTCAGATATTGCAAAATGTCACTCCCAACAGTCCACAAGCAGCAGCAAGGTTTAGGTCTACCAAAGGAAATGGAATTAGACTTTTTTAGAGTATAATGATGCATGTTGGTATCATTGAGTAAAACAAGAATGGTCTGAAATTAAAGCAAAAATAAGATATCTCATTCTTTTCATCAAGTAAGTTTTGCTTGTGGTCTCTATATTCTAAAAAATCATTTTCCCGTTGGCAGTTGAAAAGAAACATAAATCAAGTAATAATAAGGGGTTAATTTACCCTCTGGCCAAGGACTCAGTGGCTACTGATCTTAGTTGAGGCTTTTTAAAATTATCAGACCCACAGTTCCAGGTATTGACCTTAAATATTGCTGCTCTTTAGCCCTGGACGGAAATGCCATTTGGTAGCAATAGTCAACTTAATTACCCAAAGTGGAGGTGAGTCACCATGGAAGGGTGCTACGGGGCTTTAATTTCATGATCGCTTTTGTTTGCAAACTTCCAAAGAATCAAAGATTCATGTTTAAAAACATCAGTCTATCCAGCCTAGAAAGTTGTTCTTACTATTGAGACCTTTTGAGTTGGCCCTTTTTCTCCCTCATCACTTTTATTTAGCTGTATGTTTTAATTATGCTATGTGTCAAGAGAGCATTGGGCCATCTTCTAGCCCTTTGGAGCACATCTTTATGAAAACATATTTCATGTGCTAAGTTATGATAGATTAGATTAATGAATGATGATTTTGGCTTAGTGTTTTAAAATGCATGACCACCCATAGAACAACGTGCGGCAGCATTACCCAAGGTTGAAAAGAGGTCGGGGTGGGGGGGGAACAAACTTAGTTTTGTTTATGTTGAAACCCACCCCTCTCCTGCCCTCTACTGGTATGTTTACACTATTTGGTCATTGTGCAACTTTTATTATGGAGTAAACAGTATTATTAAACTGAAAGTCTACGTTAAAGGCAGTATCATAATATCAGCTGGTGTGGGCAGTTTTATCCGTATGTTACTCGTTTGGGAACTTGATATGGACAGGGCTTCAGAGTAGTGTACCAAGACAGTTTACAGAGCAGTTGGCTTCCCTCTCAAATCCATTGTAGCAGTTTCAAATGATTGTGTGGATGTCGTGTGTTTAATCTTTACCATTTGCTTTGTATTGACACGTTTTTCATTTTTGGTGTTAACTCATGCACTATTTGAGTAATAATGCAAATCCGGCCTTCATCCAGTGATGAGAATAGCAGTAGGATAGGAATTTGCTGAATGTGCTTTAAATGAGTAATTGCTTCATCTTTTTTAGTATCTCACAGACTTTGCATGATACGGTACAGTCCTCATTACGCATTCTTTAGTTTCCAAATCTTAACCTAAGACATTCTATGTTAACTGATTGGTAGTCTGAGAAAGAGCTTTCTCTGCCTGTTTCTCCCATCACCCAATTTTTTGGGGGAAATTATGGGAAAATCAATGCTGTTTCTCATTTCTCTGGATGAAGCAAAGTTTGTTTGGACGGCACAACCAACCTTTAGAGCCAGATAGAATGGCTATTAAGAATATTTAGAAAATCCACATTGATCAAAATTATTCTGGGAAATCATAAATCTAGTTCATTAATAGTATATGCTTAATTTTGAACTTACTTTTGGAAAAACTGTTCAGATGGGTTCTTTTAAGATTATTTTAATTAGTTTAGAAGCAAGCTACTTAGCTAATGAAAGCTGAGATACACTTTCATAAAAGCAAGAAATTCTTGAGAGCATTTTTTTCTTTAAAAATGGGATGATGTTAATGTCAAGATTTATACTCAGATAATCTGCAAGAATAAAATTTTTAAATCCTTGACTTTTGTAGAATTCCCACTGTCAGATTCCCGGGGACTTGTAAGAGAAAAGCTATCTTTTGCTTGAATTCTGTTGGAAGAGTTTAGCTCCTTTCAAAGGATATGAAAAATTCATTGGGAAGTGTAATGTGTTCATTTCAAAGGCTCTCAGTTATCTGGAATGAAGGCACTGTTCTCACTGTGGCCAGATGAATGGGAGTGTTCTGTACATGAATCATGCTATATTTTAAATCAGGACATCACTTAGGTATTAATGTTGTGTGTGTACAGAGTTTTGTTTTGGGATTTTTTTTTTTTTGCCTAAATAAATGTTATAAATTTTATGTAAAGTGTGCCTTGTCTACTTTATTTCTAGTCATTTGCCTTAAATTTAATGCAAGATTTAGATTCCTTGGTTATTCACTTGTAACAATTGCTTACCAGTGGTTTTACTGCAGGAGTTTCTAGGATTGGAACTCCATTCATTCATTTTATTGAATACCTATTGTGGGTACTGTTAAAGTGTTGGAACTTATGTAATTTATAAGTCCCTCAGGGAACTTATAGTTTTTTTGGAGAAGAAATATTAAGCATATAAATATTATTTAACATTTTATCACAGACCAGTCCAAAGTGCTTGTTATAGAGGCAGGGAGATCACACTTAATCCAGAGTGGGCACCCATTACACAACCTTCCTAGAGAGCTTCCTAGAGAGCATAATATCTGGGTTGACATCCATTCACACAACTATTGAGATAATTAACTGATATTATGTATATTAAGTACATTTAATGAGGGAGTTTACCAAACAACAAAGTATAAGAACCACATAGCCAGGAAGAATCCTTAGTTATTTTAGTTTCAGAAACTCATTTTGTAGTTGAAGAAATGTAGTCTTAGATAAAATGATCTTGTCTGTCGCACAGGAGGTCAGTGACAGACTCTGCCCTATAGTTTTTATTTCCAACTTCCAATCTTGTGGGCCTCTCTTCCCTACCGTATTGTTACATAATAGCATGAGATTTCTTAGATCTTAGGCATTATGTGATTAAGCATCAAAGGAATGGTACAGAAAACAATGTGCACCAAATGGTCAGAGAAGTGGAGATTGCCCCTGAGGTGTTCTAAGGCAGTATTAGTGTTTAAATGCTATAGAATTGTTAATGAATGGTCACTACAAACAGTATTGCTTCACTAATACACAAACATGAGGTTAGCTGTGTCAGGGTGACAGGGTTTGTTTGTTTTTAAGTGTTACTATAATTTTTATAATAATTACTAGTTTCAACTTGTTATCTGTCCAGTAATTCACTCATTAGTAGATGGTATCACTATGGGCCATACATATTGAGGAAAAGAAATACTTTTGGCTAATATTTAACCAAATAAGTGGATGAGCTGTGATGTATAGCCAACACTCCAAAAAGGAAAAATTTAAAAGTCCTCCACTCTTCCTCCTCCCTCACCCTTTGTCACAGTTTTTATTATGTAGATAGACCCAATCTTTCTTGACTAAATTCTTCCTTTCCTCCCCATTACCCTTCCATCTCCCATTCTCCATTCTTAATCTGTATTTTAGGAGTCTAGTGAACTGATCTAACTGCCTAACTCCTCAAATTGAGAGGAGGGGGTGAATGGTAGAAACTGTGAGCATTTACATTAATCATTTTTGTCTCATAACTTTAGATTCTAATGCAGTCTCAAAATTCAGCCGTTACACAGGCTCCAGCCTATGAAAGAGCAAATCCTAGGGTAGGAGTACCCACAGTGAGCTCTTAGCTTTCAGAAGTAAGCCTTTGGAACGGGTTTGGGGGAATGGCAGTAGTAGCCAGATGCTGCAAATGAATGGCTTATTCCCATGCATTCAGTAGGACAGCTGTTTAAAATCATCTTGTATTGACTCAAAGACCATCTCTAGTGAATATCCCTCCTAGACAGGGATGTGAATCTAAGAGCCAAAAATGAAAAAAACCTTTGCTCAGGCACCTGGCTGGCTCAGACAGCGGAGCAAGCGACTCTTGATCAAGAGTTTGAGCCCTGGGGCGCCTGGGTAGCGCAGTCGTTAAGTGTCTGCCTTGGGCTCAGGGCGTGATCCCGGTGTTCCGGGATCGAGTCCCACATCAGGCTCCTCCGCTGGGAGCCTGCTTCTTCCTCTCCCACTCCCCCTGCTTGTGTTCCCTCTCTCGCTGGCTGTCTCTCTGTCAAATAAATAAATAAAATCTTAAAAAAAAAAAAAAGAGTTTGAGCCCTACTTGGGGCTCCTGGGTGGCGCAGTCGTTAAGCGTCTGCCTTGGGCTCAGGGCGTGATTCCAGCATTCTGGGATCGAGCCCCACATCAGGCTTCTCCGCTAGGAGACTGCTTCTCCCTCTCCCACTCCTCCTGCTTGTGTTCCCTCTCTCGCTGGCTATCTCTCTCTGTCAAATAAACAAACAAACAAAAAAATCTTTAAAAAAAATAATAAAAGAGTTTGAGCCCTACATTGGGCATAGAAATCATTTAAAACAAAAAAACCTTAGATCTCCTGTCACTTCCCATTAATACACATTATAAAAGGAACCATTTTCAATTACATACAAATTGTGATTGTCACATTTGAATATGGAAATTAAGGAGTTACCAAACACATTTTCTACCGAATTCTCCCTCTCATCAATTCAGCCTTAAACAAAACACTTCAAAACTGCAGATATTATGAATAATGAGCCAAGTACTATGTTTAACCCTCAAACATCATGTAAGAGAAGATAATTATCCTCTATCTTACAGATGAAGGGAAGCCTAAAGAGGTCAGATGACTTGCCTCAAATCATAAGACAGTCCGTAGAGGAACTTGTAGATTAAACCTAGACACCATTTTGACACTAGTGTCCCCATTATTGGTAGAACCTTGGCTACTTTGTAAAATATTAGTACTGATGTCTTTCAATGTGAAGGCAAAGGTATAATTATAATCAAAAGCCCTCTGAAACAGTTCATGAAATAAATCACATTGTTTGTGGATATTAGCAATGGATTTAAAGACTTTTCCCCTTTAAAGATCTGTGGGAATAAATCAACCATAGTTTAGGATTTGGGGGTCAATCAATTAGCACTATGTGGCAAGTACTATTGTAGGGGGTCTATAATTTCAAATACTATTAGTTATTTGATAGATTCCAATGGTTAACCTGGAATTCCAATATGACCAGAAAGTATATCAAGGTAAATATTATGCTAAGCTTTTAATGTCTATTTTCTCAGCTAAGCCTTGGGACAACCTTGTAAAGATGATAATTATTTCCCTTTTATAGATACAGAAGTTGTGAGGTATTAAATAATTTTGCTGAAGTCACAAGCTATTAGGTGTCAGAGTCACAGGTAAGACTCAGGTCTGTCAGGCTCTGAAATCTATGCTCTTAATCACTGTGCTATGAAGAGGGAAAATCTAATTTAACCCTTAAGGCCAATCTCAAATCCAATTTAAACCTTTCCTGTTCAGGGCTGCTGACACTTTGTACTCCTCTGTGGTTCCCGTTCCTTTATTTCCTAGGCATGCTTTTTCCATAATAAAGGTTTTATTGCTGATTACTACAATGGGAGAAATAAACCAAAGCTCATTTTTGTGTGTTTCTTTGATGCCCAGAAAGACACAAAGACTTGCTCAAAGTTACAGAGCATCGCATGACCCTTGCCCTTAGAAAGCATCCTTTCTATTTGAGAAGCCAAAAATAACGCATAGGGTAGATGTTCTATCAGTTTTTTAAATTCTGCAAGTTTGGTATTATTATTAATCTCATTTTCCAGAAAAGGAAACCGGAGTTCATAAGTTAAGTAACTGCCCAAAGGAGAAGTGAAGTGGAATTTGAATTCAGGCTTTTTTGACATCAAAGCTCGTGATCTTTTCCCTATGCTTCAGGGCAACAAAGCAAGAGATTTTATAAAGTTCTTAAAGAAATTCGACCATAATTTAAAGAGATCTTGACTAGGATTTTCTAATTTCATTTCAGAAGTTTAATTTCTTTAAACTGCTCAGTTTGTCTGCATCTTCACTATCCTTTCCCTACCTTTCCTTCAGAGTTGGTAGGAAGAGGGTGGGGTGTGTCCGTGAAGACTTTCTAGAGGAAGTGACATCTAAGTGAGACCTAAAGGATCAATAGGAATTAGTAGGGGAGGTAGAGCGGACAACAACGCGTGTGCAAAAGCACATTTCTGGAAGTGAAAAAATTTCAGTACACAATGGCCAAAGGAAAGATTATAATGAGAGTACTCATGGTTTAAACCAGAGAGGTAACCAGGAGCCCGATCATGAAGGGCCATTGAAAACTATCCTAAGAAGTTAAGGCTTCATTCTGAGGACAAAGGGGACATGGAAGTGTTTTAAACTGGGAAGAAAGGTGATCGGTTTATGTTTTAGGTAGAGCACTCACTGAAAGTGGGTGAAGAATTAGAAGGGCTGAGTCTGGTAACAGATCAATTAGGACCATGGACTAAATCTTGGAAAACGGGTTAAACTGAATTGAAAAACTGACAACTGACAAATAGGTGGGGGATAGGCATAGAGGAGATTAGGGGAGGAAGGGATAGAGGAACAGGTTATCACAAAACTTATCCCTCCTTAAATAGATGCAAACTTGTCTCTGATCTCAGAGGGAAAATTTCCTCTAGAGCTACAATTCATTTTTTCCAGGTGTAAGCCATGTATTTTTTCAACAAACATTACTGACCACCTTCTAAAAGTTGGGCACCGTTTTAGGCCTGGGGATACAACAAAACAAAGTCTTTGTCCTCAAGTAGCTTACATTTTTAGACTGGTCCTTAGAGAGGAGCAGTCAGAAAATTATAAGAAATAAAATAAATAGCATGACAAATAGTGGAGATCTTTTTTTAAAGATTTTATTTATTCATCTGAGAGAGAGCACAAATGGAGGAGAGGCAGAGAGGAGAGGGAGAAGCAGACTCCCCGCTGAGCGGGGAGCCCGACATGGGACTCAATCTCAGGACCTGGAGATCATAACCTGAGCCGAAAGCAGACACTCAACCATCTGAGACACCCAGGTGCCCCAACAAATAATGTTAAGTATGAAAGCAGAGCAAAAGGGATAAGCAGTATGGGGATGGCGTGGTGATTGTTGTGAGGATTGCTATTTAATGTATCGCAGCAAGGGAAGCCCTTACTGATAAGGCAGTATTTGAGCAAAAACTTGGAGGTAAGAGAGCCGTCCATGAGAACAGCAAGACGTCCAACAGTCCTGGGGTGGAATAAGCACAGGGGAGCATGGTGGGAAGGTGAAGGGAGAGAAGGGTATGAAAAGAACAAAACTATGTAGAATCTTATAGAACACCATCCCTAATAATTTTTTTATTCTTCCTGATATAAGAAGTTACTAGAGAGTTTTGTGCAGAAGGGTGACATGACCATTTAAAATGATCACTCTAGGAGCGCCTGGGTGGCTCAGTCGGTTAAGAATCTGACTCTTGGTTTCGGCTCAGGTCGTGATCTCAGGATCTTGAGACTGAGCGCCAGTTGGGCTCTGAGCTCAGCTCAGAGTCTGCTTGAGATTCTGTCTCTCCCTTTGCCTCTGCCCCACGTTCCCTTATGCATGCACACACGTGCTCTCTCGTTCTCTTTCAAAAATAAATAATCACTCCTGCCGCTATGTTGAGAATAGATTTCTTTCTTTTTTTTTTAGATTTTATTTATTTGACAGAGAGCAGGAGAGCACAAGAAGGGGGAGTGGGAGAGGGAGAGGGAGAAGCAAGCTCCCCGCCAAGCAGGGAGCCCAATGCCGGGCTCAACCCCAGGCCCCTGGGATCATGACCTGAGCCAAAGACAGTTGCTCAGTCAACTGAGCCCCCCAGGCGCCCTGAGAGTAGATTTCAATGGAACAACGGTGGAAGCTGGGAAACCAGATAGGAGGATATTGTAAAAATCCAAGTAGGCAATGACAGGCATTTGGCCCAGGGAAGAGGTGAGAAGACATAGACAGTCTCTAGATACATTTTGAAGGTAGAACCAACAGAATTTCTTAACAGATAGGATAGGGGATATAAGAATCAAAGAGGACAGGGTACCCGGCTGGCTCAGTTGGGAGAGCATGGGACCCTTGATCTCGAGGTTGTGAGCTCAAGCCCCATGTTGGGCGTAGCACCTACTTAAAAAAAAGGGGGGGCACCTGGGTGGCTCAGTTGGTTAAGTGTCTGCTTTCAGCTCAGGTCATGATCCCAGGGTCCTGGGATTGAGTCCCACATCAGGCTTCCTGCTCAGCACGGCGTCTGCTTCTCCCTCCCTCTCTGCCCCTTCCCACTGCTCGTGGTCTCTCTCTCAAACAAATAAATAAAATCTTTTTAAAAATTAGGAAAAAAAAGAATGAAAGAGGGGTTAAAAATGATTTCCAAGTTTTTATAAGGAACTGAAATGAAGAAGTTGCCTTTTACTGAAGTAGGGAAGACTGACAAGAAAAGCAAGTTAGGGAAGGATATCAAGAGTTTACTTTTGGACACATTAAGGCTGTTTACATAACCAGGTGGATATGTTGAATAGATAGCTGAATATGAGTCTGAAGTTTAAAAGTGGGCATAGGGTAGACATACTAAAATAGGGATACATCAGCATATAGATTGCTTTTAAAATTATGAAACTAGATAAAATCCCCAAGAGTGAAAGAGAATGGATAGAGGAGAGGAATACAAGTACCAAGTCCTGGCATACATAAAGATGTAGAACTCTGGAATCAAGAGGATGAGAAGGAGCAGCCAATGAGGTAGGAGGAAGAGAGAAAGAAAGAAGAAAGAGGTAGGGGTGGGGGAGGAGGAAGAGATGTGTTCTGGAAGCCAAATTCAAGAATTTTAAAGGAGAAGAAATCACTTGGGTCAAATGCTGCTGAACAGTCAAGACAAAGAATGAAAAGTGACCGCTGAATTTAGCAACTTGGAAATTGACAAGAACTGTTTAATGAAGTGGCCAGGGTGAAAGAAAATGGTAGGAGACAGTGAATAAAGACCATACTTTGGAGAAGCTTTGCTGTAAAGCATAGAAGAGATATGGGGGTAATACGTTGTCAAAGTTCAGACATAATAGAAGTAAAACTAATGAATCACCAAATTAGTGATTAGTAAAATTTTACTATGCACACCAAAACTTTGCAAACCAAGAGCACTCAAAACCAAAATATGGATAGAGTCTCAAGGGTTATAAAGTGGCTTATATAGTGAGAAAGCAGTGATTAATATACTCTTCACAGTGGTTGGTTACAATATTAGAGTTTTCTTAAATGATAGGGAATGGGTCAGTGGTTACCACATAGGAAACTTGGGAAACAGTTTTTTTTTTTTCTTTCTAAGATTTTATTTATTTATTTGACTGAGAGAGAGAGATCACAAGCAGGGGGAGTGGCAGAGGGAGAGGGAGAAGCAGACTCCCCGCTGAGCAAGGAGCCCGATGTAGGGCTCGATTCCAGGACCCTGAGATCACGACCTGAGGTGAAGACAGATGCTTAACCAACTGAGCCACCCAGGAGCCCCAACTTTAAGTTTTGCTTATGATTTTCAGAGGTATAGACAAGAAATGACCCAGGTTAAGTTAGCTTTGCACAATAAGCTAAATTAAACTTTTTTTTTCTGTTCAGGGAATTTTCAAGGCTGGTCTCCATTTGTTTTTGATACCTACTGACAAGAATTTTTTTTTTTAGTATGAGGATTAAATAAAAGAATAAATGTGAAGGGAAGGCATTTTGCAAAGTATTTGTACTTGAAAAATAACTTTAACTTTTGAATGTACTTATCAAGGACTTGCTATGTATCAAGCATTATTATGTTTTTCATGTAAATTATCTTGTTTAACCTTTATATCAACCCTGTATGCTAACACATTCTTATCCTACTTTACCAATGGGGATGTTGAGTTTCAGAGAAATTAAGAATCTTGCCCAAGGTTTACAATTTAGTAGATAGGGCTGAGCAGGCATTTCAATCCAGGATTCAAATCCAATGCTCATACTCGTTTAGAACTACCATTTTCAAGACATATTTTTTCTTAAATTAGCTAAAGTGTATGAATTTACTGCTCTTTGAGGGTTTCTTTCTTGGAGCCGGTTATAAGGCTCTTCTTGATACGTTGTAGGTTAGAAGAAAGCAGACTAGTTCATTTTGTGGACTTACTAGGTCAGAAGTGGCTTCGGTATTTGATTCATCCAATGTCAGAAGTTGAAACAGAGAAGGCTGATAAAATAGAGGTGCCTGTGCCGGAGTTTTAGGAGAAAGGTCTTTAAAATACATATATTTTTAAGTATTAAAAATATGTATTATATATTAATTATATATATGTATATATATATTCTACAGGTGTCTGGCTGGCTCAGTGGGTACAGCAAGCGACGCTTGATCTTGGGTCGTGAGTTCGAGCCCCACGATGCGTACAGAGATTACTAAAACAAAATATATAAATATTCTATTTCCCAACTTCATCGAAGTGGTCTGTGGGCAGGCTCTACAGGGGCGAGAGGAATGCGGTGTCAATCTCTGAGGTGTGGGTTTGAGGGAAGATGGACTCAGAGGGGTGAGTAGGAGTTGAGCGAGTGGCACAGCAGGTATGAGCCGCCGGAACGAGGACGGTTGGCCTCTGATAGGGTGGGGTAGTGGTCGGCTGGAGGGGGGAGGGGAGAATAGGCAAGGGGAGAGCCCATCCTAGGGGCGGGGTCTGCGGCGGTCCGGCCTCCGCGGGAGGGGGCGAGGCTGCGGCGGGCGCGTGCGCGTCGTCACGCCGGGCGTTTCAAAACTCCTGGGGCCCGGACGGAGCGGCGTGAGGGCTGCGTGAGCTGCTTGGGAGCCGGCGACGGTCAAGCTGTCTGTCGGCTGGAGTCGACTCCTCCTCTCGCGGGATCCGGGTCCCGGCTCGACGCCCGGGAGACCTGACGCCCCACCGACGGGGGTCGCCATGGTTCACTTCTTGCACCCGGGCCTGTCGCCCCGGACCATCGTCCCTCCTGACGCACAGAAGGATGCGCTGGGTTGCTGTGTGGTGCAGGTGAGCACGGGCGCGGGGACGCGGACCTCGGCGGGACGCTGCGCTCGTCGAGGAGTCGTCGGGGACTGTGCGGAGGCACTTACTGGTTTGTTTGGCCGACGCGGGGGTAAAGTCTGAAGGGCTGAGCCGCGGCTGGGCTCCGGTTGACGCTGGGGAAGTGCATGCTGGAAGGGAGTTTTCTGCCCGGGGCGTCCCAGCCTCAGGGCAGAGCGCGCTGACCTCGCGCGGCAGTCTGAAGGCGCCGCGCGGGAGAGTGCCCCCCTCTCCGGCTGACCTTGGGGAGGGGTAGTCCTCTCCTCCAGTCGCCGACTTTGCGGCCCGTATTTTGCAGCGTGGGATAAGTTCGGACGTAAGCTCTGGTCAGGGCACTAGGCTTGGCCGGCAGTAGACGGTGGCGCTTATTACTGTCAAAAAGGAGCCAAATGCCCCAAACCTCGACCGTACTGCCATGTGCGTTGTGGACGTGGTACCCCACAGAGGCTGTGACCCAGCAGTCCCTACTACGCGAGGCCTTGGGCCCGGCAACTCTAACTGGAAGCCCTCCTGAGCCCGGCGGGGGAAACTGGAACCCCAAGACTGACATTCCTTCAGTTCACGTGTTCTCCCCCTCCCCCACGGAATTCCTATTAAACTGAACTTACCAAAATGCAAACCATAGAGTGTTTTTGCTGCTTACTGTGTAAGTGTCGCGTTTTTAGAGTCATTTGGTTATCTCCCGTCTTTTGTAAGCATTGGTAGTCTCCGTTTCACTGGTGTGTGTGCAGAAGTTGAGAGCTCTGAAAGTTAGTTGGTTTGCTCGAGAACCTGAACCTGACATCAGGTGTTCTGAAGTCAGACTCCACATTCTACAACGCCCCAAGGGCCACCCTCTTAGAACTCAAAATCTAGAGAAGGTTCTAGAGAACCTAAAATACGGAGGGAAGGAAATATTCATTGAGGTTGTACTTACAATGCCTCGTTGGAAGGCTTTTGTGCCCTGCAAGAAGATCTGACCTGTGCTCCTGTACTCTCTGGACTCACTTTTAAGTGTTGCTATATAATTTGTAAATTTGTAGCTAATGGAAAAGCTGGGTTTTTAAGCATGTACTAGCACAGTATCTCAAGCACAGTTTTTGTTGCCGCTGACTGGAATTAAAACAAATTTCCTTAGAAAAGTGATCAGCCCATTTTCTCTATGGTAACATAGTGTACGGTGTACATTCGTTTTATTTATAAGATTTTATTAATTTTAAAAATTACAGTGCACAAATACATTTTCGCATATGATATCTACTTATCCATTTGTATATGTTGCCTCTATGTGTTGTAGTTTCTGATATAAAGGTCTTTCACATATTTTGTTAAATTGATCCCTTTTTGATACTGTAAATATTTTTAAAAACAATACAATTTCCCCCCCGTTATTGATCTTGTGTTCTACAACCTTGCTAGATTCACTTTTCTTTAGCCTTTTTTTTTAAGATTTCTTAAGATTTTCTTCACAATCATGTCATCTGCAAATAAAGAAAGCTTTACTTTATTATTCCCTTTTAGTTCAGCTTTTTTTTTTTTAAGATTTTATTTATTTATTTGAGGGGGTGGGGAGAACACAGAGGGAAAGTGAGAGAAGCAGACTCCCCATCAAGCGGAGAGCCTGATGAAGGGCTCCATCCCAGGACCCAGAGATCATAATCTGAGCTGAAGGCAGAAGCACAACTGACTGAGCCACCCAGGCACCCCTTTATTTCCTTTTTCTAAATTGCACTTTCTAGGACCTTTGTAGAATGTTGAAGTGGTGAGAGTAGACATCTTTGTGTTCTAGATCTTTCACCTTTAAGTATAATACTGACTATAGGTTTTTCACAGATGCCTTTTGTCAAATTAAGGAAGTTTTCTTCTATTCCTAGTTTGCCAGGAGTATTTTTTAAGTTATGACTGTGTGTTGAATTTTGTCAAATGCTTCAGCATTTAAGAGTATATATTTTTGTTGTTTAGTCTGTTAATGTGGTGGATTTTGTTGTGAATTTAACTTTACATTCTAGGAATAATCCCCACCTGGTCATATATTTTTATATATCACAGGATTCTATTTGCTGATATTTTGTTAAGTATTTTTATGTCTGTGTTTATGAGGAAAATTGCTCTCCAGAAATATTTTATCTAGTTTTAGTATCGAGATAATGCTGGCCTCAAAAAGTGAATTGGGAAATGTCACCTATTCAAATTCTTTTTCCTATTCAATTTTTTTAAGTTTGCGGAGTATTATTTCTTATTTTTAATTTTTAATTTTTTTTTTTTTAAGATTTTGAGAGAGAGAGTCAGAGAGAGCAAGGTGGAGGGGCAAAGGGAGAGAGGGCCTTAAGCGGACTCTGAGCTGAGCATGGAGCCCATTGTGGGGCTCAGTGTCAGAACCCTGAGATCATGACCTGAGCCAAAACCAACAGTGAGATGCTTAACTGACATCACCACCCAGGCACCCCCTATTTGTTTCTTTTAAGTAAACTCTACCCCCAATGTGGGGCTTGAACTTAAAACCCCAAGATTATTCCTTCCTTCGATGTTTAATAGAACTAACTCACCAGTGAAGCCATTGAGACTTGAATTTCTTTGGGAGAGTTAGTCATATACTTTCATTTCATGTTTATAAAAGGGTCAGTTTGTCAAGAAGTAAGTGCACACACATTTAGGAATGTAATGTCTAATAGATGGTCAGTTTTTGTAGTTCGTTATTCTAGTAATTTCTGTATTTCATCTGAGTTATCAAATTTATTGGCAAAATTGTTCATACAGTTCCTTTATTATCCTTTTAATGCTTGTAGGATCAGTCATGACGTTCAGTTTTTTGTTTCTGGTATTGGTGTTGTTTTTTTTTTTTTTTTTTTTTTCTTTCTCTTAGTCTTTGTACTTAGGGATTTGGTAATATTATTAGTCTTTTTGAAGAACTGACTTTTGGCTTTGATTTATATCCATTGTACATCTGTTTTCTCTTATTTTTGCTCCTATCTTTATAATTTCTTATGTTTATTCTGGTTTTAACTTACTCTCTTTTTTAAATCTTTTTAAGGTGGGAACTTAGGTCATTAATTTTATATCTTTCTTGTTTATAATAGAAACATTTAGAGCTATACATTTCCTTTAACACAGCTTTGGTTAATACCGGAAATTCTGATATATTGTTCAAAATATTTTCTGATTTCCATTACGAGATCTTATTTGAGCCATGGGATATTTAGAAATATATTGCTTCATTACCAAATAGTTGGAGATATTTCACATTTTTTTAATTGACCTCTAACATAATTGTTGTCAGAGAACATACTCTGTGATTTTAATCCATTTATATTTATTGAGATTTGTTTTATGGCTCAGATATGATCTATCTTGGTGCACGTTCATGTGCACTTAAGGAATATATAAGGATATAATATTCTGTGAATGTCAGGTCAAGTTGGTTGATAATATTAATTTCTATATTCCTGCTTATTTTCCAGCTACTTATTTTTTTTTTTATAAAGATTTTATTTATTTATTTTGACAGAGAGAGACAGCCAGCGAGAGAGGGAACACAGCAGGGGGAGTGGGAGAGGAAGAAGCAGGCTTCCAGCAGAGAAGCCTGATGTGGGGCTCGATCCCATAATGCCGGGATCACGCCCTGAGCCGAAGGCAGATGCTTAACGACTGTGCCACCCAGGCACCCCTCCAGCTACTTATTTTTTATCAATTGCTGAAGATGAGTGTTCTTTTCCACCTATAATTGTGGATTTCTCTTTTTATTCTTTCAGTTTTTGCTTCATAAATTTTAAAGCTGTTAGTAAGTGCATATACATTTAGGGATTATGTCTTCTTGATGAAGTAATCCTTTTATTTTTATGATTTCTCATAATATTCTTGCCCTGAAGGCTTCTTTTGACACTAATCTAGTTAACTCCATTTTTCTTATGATTAGTGTTTAACAATCCTGTGTTGTTTATGTTTAAAGCACATCTGTTATAAACAAAGGTGTTTTTTATCCAGTCTGACAGTGTGTGCCTTTTAAATTAGAGTAAATGTAATTATTCAAAATTGTTGGGTTTAAGATTACTATGTTGCTATTTGTGTTCTATTTATCCTGTTGTTTGTTGTTTTGTTTCTTCCTTCCCTGACTTTTTTTTTTTTTTAAGATTTCATTTATTTGCGAGCAGCGGGTGTGGTAGGCAGAGGGAGAGGCAGGCTCCCTGCAGAGCAAGGAGCCTGATCCTGGACTCCATCTCAGGACCCTGGGCCAAAGGCTGAGGCTTAACCGACGGAGCCACCCAGGTATCCCTTAGATTCCATTTTCTTAAGCTACACACTAGTGAAATTTGCAAAATGTAAAACAGTGTTCTGTTATCACTAAACTTTAAAAAAAAATTGCTTTTACGGGGTGCCTAGGTGGCGCAGTCGTTAAGCGTCTGCCTTCGGCTCAGGGCGTGCTCCCAGCGTTTTGGAATCGAGTCCCACATCGGGCTCCTCCGCTATGAGCCTGCTTCTTCCTCTCCCACTCCCCTGCTTGTGTTCCCTCTCTCGCTGGCTGTCTCTCTCTGTCAAATAAATAAATAAAATATTAAAAAATAAAAATAAAAATAAATTGCTTTTAAAAATATTTTTAAAAATCATTCTTTTTTAAAAACTGTTCTTAAAAGGGGGGTGGGGAGGGCGCTGGGTGGCTCAATCTGCTAAGCAGTCTGACTCTTGATTTCAGCCCAGGTCATGATCTTAGGGTTGTGAGATTGAGCCCTGCATCAGGCTCTGTGCTCAGCGCAGTCTGCTTGTCCCTTTACGTCTGCTCCTCCCCCTGCTCGCTCATGCTCTTTCTCTAATAAATAAATGAAAAAAAAAATTTTTTTAAAGAGTTTAATTTATTTGACAGAGACACAGCGAGAGAGAGAGAGAGAGAACACAGGGAGAGGGAGAGGGAGAAGCAGGCTCCCCACTGAGAAGGGATCCCGATGTGGGGCTCCATCCCAGGACCCTGGGATCATGACCTGAGCGGAAGGCAGATGCTTAACGATGAGCCACCCAGGCGCCCTAAATAAATAAAATCTTAAGAAATAAAACATGTTTATTAGGAGAGTTACTTGCTACAGTTTATATTTTAGAAATGATGAGTCTAGACTGCAGGCAGAGATAGATTAGAAAAGGATTAGGAGCAAAAGTAGAGAAATTAATTTGTAATTTCTTAGCATTCTAGGTAAGATATGGTAGTAACTTGAAATAGAAATTGGTAGTGTAGCTAGAAAGAAGGGGACGAACTAGAAATTTATTTGGGAGGTTTAACAGTCATATGCACGGTAGGAAATAGATGATACACTCGGAATAGGGATAATTCAATGAGAATTTAATTAAAGGACTGTTTCCAAAGATAATAAGGGTGAATTATGGAAAAGCATGGTAATGTATTACTCCATGTCCACTAAGTAACTATTGCCATCCTTAGGCCCAGATGACTTCCCAGAAGGAGCGTCTTAGTCTTCAGGCTGCCATAACAAAAATACCATAGACTAGGTGACTTATAAAAAACAGAAATTTCTTTCTCATAGTTTTGGAGGCTAGGAAGTCCAAGATCAAGTCTGTATCTGCTGGGAACCCACTTCTTCCTTCATAGACACTTTTTGCTGTGTTCTTTTTTTTTTTTTTTTTTAAAGATTTTATTTATTTATTCGACAGAGATAGAGACAGCCAGCGAGAGAGGGAACACAAGCAGGGGGAGTGGGAGAGGAAGAAGCAGGCTCATAGCAGAGGAGCCTGATGTGGGGCTCGATCCCAGAACGCCGGGATCACGCCCTGAGCCGAAGGCAGACGCTTAACCGCTGTGCCACCCAGGCGCCCCTTTGCTGTGTTCTTACATGGCAGAAAGGGGAAGGGAGCCTTCTGGAGCCTCTTTATAAGGGCACTAATTCCAGTCATGAGAACTCATGACCTAATCACTTCCCAAAGTCTCCTACCTCCAAATATCATCACATTGGGAGTAAGATTTCAACATAAAGAATTTTCGAGGAACACAGACATTCAGTCTATAGCAAGGAGAGAGGGTTAACTTTAAAGCAGTGATTGGGGGAACACAGCCAGCTCAAGGCAACCTTAAAGAGAGAAAGCTGGGGAAATCATCTGTAGTGCCCCCCAAAACGTGTTCAAGTCCTAACTCCTGGAACCTGTAAATTTGACCTTATTTGGAGATAGGGTCTTTGCAAATGCAGTTGAGAATTTTTTTTTTTTTTTTAAGATTTATTTATCCTAAAGAGGGATAGAGCACAAGCGGGAGGGGAGAGGGAGAGGGAGAGAGACTCTCAAGCAGACTCCGCACCAAGGATGGAGCCCCACACAGCTCGATCCCATGACCCTGAGATCACAACCTGAGCTGAAACCATGAGTTGGACATTCAATTGACTATGCCACTCAGGCATTCCTAAGTTGAGAATCTTGTTGAAATTATCTGGATTTAGGGTCCACCTAAATCCAGTGACTGGTGGGATCTTTATGAGAAAAGGGAGGGAGATTTGAGACCTAGAGACACAGGGAGCAAGGTCATGGGAAGATGGAGGCCTAGATCAGAGTTTCCCTCAGCCAGGGAAAGCCGGGAGCTACCATAAGCTGATAAAGGAACAGTTTTTCCCTGGTGTGTTCAGAGGAGAATGGCCCTGCTCACAGGGACTTGATTTTGGGACTTCTGTCCTCCAGAGCTGTGAGAGAATAAATTTCTGTTGTTTTTAGCCATACCATTTTTTGTGGCAATCTGTATAGTCACACTAGGATATGAATACATGTTCTAACGTCATTCACCTCCCTCCTATCTTTGAAAATTTCATGTTGTCAGAACCAAACTGATAGCAGGGCAAGGGCATCCATTCGTGGGATCCACTTTACCTCCAGGAGTACAGAGCAGGGTGGAGAAAATTAAGGGGATGAATCTGGGTGGGAGGTAGGTGGCAAATTGAAGCTACCTGACACAGGTAAAAGTGGTAGGATTTTGCTAATGTATTGGATATGTGTTTGTGTGGGGTGTTGATTAAGAACAAGAAAGTATCAGTAATTTCTGTCAGTAGAAGGACCTAGACCTCTTAGCACAAAGAGTGTATGTGCATTGCCTCTGTAACCTTAGATTAAAATTCTGTTTTGGGAATTGTGGAGGTTAGTGATAATCCATCCATATCAATATAAAACTTCATGTGTCACACAGCTGCTGACTCTAAATCAAAAAGTTTGTGACAGTGGAGTTTGACTTGGTAGTTATCCTGGACAGGGAATTGATTTATTCTTACTAATGGAAAGTATAGGTCTTTAAAGTGAGAAATAATGGAATCTATTTTACGCTTAAATAGAATTTCACATTCACCATTGGTATAGCATGGGCTTTGGATGTGATCTTCTAGTAGTCACATACTACAAGGAGTATGTTCCAAATTCACAAGAGTACTTTGTAAAATTGTGTATTTTAGAATATATGGATAGAAGTGCTCGCTTTGGCAGCACATACACTAGAATATGTGGATAGGAGGGGTGCCTGGGCTTAGTCAGTAGAGCAGTCTTGATCTTGGGGTCATGAGTTCAAGCCCCACTTTGGGTGTAGAGCCAACTTTAAAAAATGTATATATGGATAGGATTTTGTTTTAAATTAATTTGAATTTACTGGGTACCTTCCATATAAACCACTGTCATGTAAAACAAAAGAAATAGAGAACAATGGATTTTGATAGGTTGATGCTGCTTGTTCTCCCCAGTTCTGTTTAGATGTTCTGCTCTTTATCAAGTTATGTTATTGATCCTGAGAAATCCTCTTTCAGTACTGTTCCATTCCCCAAAATGTCTGTATAAAGGAGTGGTTAAAAATAATCATTTGAAAGTACAGGTACTTCACTTTTTATTTATATTTATCCTCTTCATACTTCCAAAATGAACTTGAGGTACCTTCAGAAAGGAGGAAACAACAGCAACAAATCCAGTATCATCAAAGTTACAAAATAGATAAATTAGGAAATTATTCACATTCTAACAAAAGCCACCAAACTTTTCTTTTTAGGATGCAGTAATGCAAGGTCATCCAGATAGCAATTCATATAACAAGGCAGATTGGTAATGAAATAATTTATTTTATTTATTTATTTGAGAGAGAGAGAGAGTGGGCACGAGCAGGGGGTGAAGGGCCGAG
Organism: Ursus americanus; assembly: GCF_024610735.1. Classification (NCBI taxonomy): domain Eukaryota; kingdom Metazoa; phylum Chordata; class Mammalia; order Carnivora; family Ursidae; genus Ursus; species Ursus americanus. The sequence goes on from NC_142138.1 coordinate 10,385,494, forward strand.
GGAAAAGCAGACTTCCCCTGAGCAGGGAGCCCAATGCAGGGCTTGACATGGGGCTCGATCCTAGGACTCCAGGATCATGACCCGAGTGGAAGGCAGCCGCTTAACAGTCTGAGCCACCCAGGCGTCCCGAAATGAAGTATTTTATAAAGATCCAGATATGTAACTTTTTTTGCAACCTGATCTGTTGCCAAAAGTAAAGTGTCTGCGAATACTTCTTACTTTTTGGTATGTATTGTAAACTCTTGAACCTTGACATTATTTTTATTGTTTATTCTTTTAATGTATGTTCATTGAGCCTCTGCTATGTGTCCCAAGTTGTACTGTTGCTCTGGGGAAAAGCCACATAAAGACATGGTTGCTTTTTATTCTAATTTCAGGGTTGGGGAAATTTAATATCTGAGTGAAAGGTCGTTGATGGCCTGTTGGTGGGTCAGAATTTGTTCTCATACTCTGGTTTTCAAGAAATGGTAGTTGAGCACAGCAACTAGTTCCAGTACATGCTTTATGACAGCTGATAAATAGAGTTAACCACAAAGACAATTATTGATCTTACATTGGTGTATCTTGTAGAAACACTGTTAAAAATTCTCTACTATCTGGGGCGCCTGGGTAGCGCAGTCGTTAGGTGTCTGCCTTCGGCTCAGGGTGTGATCCAGGCGTTCCAGGATCAAGTCCCACATCGGGCTCCTCCGCTGGGAGCCTGCTTCTTCCTCTCCCACTCCCCTGCTGTGTTCCCTCTCTCGCTGGCTGTCTCTCTGTCACATAAATAAATAAAATCTTTAAAAAACAAAATTCTCTACTATATTTCAGGGAATTAAAAATAGTGTTTTTGAGTGCAAATTTTTCTTGTTAGTTTATATCCATCCAAAACAGTAGAAGGAATACAGTTAGCCATTATGTTAGTTTATTTGAAAACATGCTATTTTTAGCACACTAATTTCTAGAGAAAGGGGAGATGTGATTAAAACTAGATTGATCCAGGTTGCAATGTGAGTTTATATTACTTGATTCTCTTAACTTGGAAGAGTTAGAATTGATTGTAAGAAAGGGTTTGGCAAATGATGCTTTTTAAAAGAAATGGTCTTGTTTCCTGTGTGCTCTCAACACATTGGGGAGATCAAAACTATAATGCCCTACATAAGTGAAATGCCAAAGGTATAGCTGCAGCATGATGGCCCGACAACTTGGTTATTATTTGATCCAGCATTTTAATGTATTTTCTAAATTATTAGCCATGGCAATAGTTTAAGAGGTTCTTTTTAATTTTTTTTTGAGTTTTTATTTATTTATTTGAGAGTGAGCACAGAGGGAGAGTGAGAGGGAGAAGCAGACTCCCTGCTGAGCAGAGAGCCTGACATGGGGCTCAATCCTAGGACCCTGAGAGCATGATCTGAGCCAAAGGCAGGTGCCTAAGAGGTTCTTAATATAAAATTACAGGGGATACTGGTAAGTAAATATCTGCTGTTGTTGATCAAAAATTAAAGCCTAAGCAAGGGAAAAAAAGAAAGTATCAGTAAAGATTAAGCAGCTAAATAGATGTGATGCCATTTTATTGAGCAATAAAAGACTGGGGAAATTCAGTTTTCTACATGGTGAATTTGAAGAATTTGTGACAGTTAAGTAGACATGTCAGGAAGGCAACTGGGTACCTAAGACTAGCTTAATGAGAGATATGAGCTGGAGATAATCTGGAATTCATTGGGTTTATAGATTAATATTGATCTATTTTTTATTTTTATTATTTATTTATTTATTTTTAAAGATTTTATTTATTTATTTGATAGAGACAGCCAGCGAGAGAGGGAACACAAGCAGGGGGAGTGGGAGAGGAAGAAGCAGGCTCATAGCAGAGGAGCCTGATGTGGGGCTTGATCCCATAACGCCGGGATCACGCCCTGAGCCGAAGGCAGATGCCCAACTGCTGTGCCACCCAGACGCCCCTAATATTTATCTATTTTTTAAAAAGATTTTATTTATTTATTTATTTATTTGACAGAGATAGAGACAGCCAGCAAGAGAGGGAACACAAGCAGGGGGAGTGGGAGAGGAAGAAGCAGGCTTCTAGCGGAGGAGCCTGATGTGGGGTTCGATCCCAGAACGCCAGGATCTTGCCCTGAGCTGAAGGCAGACGCTTAACGACTGAGCCACCCAGGCGCCCCCTATCTGTCTATTTTTAAGTAAAGTCTACTACAACATGGGGCTCAAACTCACGACCCTGAGGTCAGGAGTTGCATGTTCCACTAACTGAGCCAACCAGGTGCCCCTATAGATTAATATTTAGAGTCATGTAATCAGTAGTCAAATAATACAGAGGTGGAGGCATTAGTCATTATTGGTCTTGGTGGGGGATGGGAACTCGATAGAGTGATTTGAAGAATGAATGGCATAGGATGTTTCTCTAAAACATATACTGATTTATAAAACAAAACCAGTAGCAGACTACTATAGTATAATTCTGTTTACATAAAGTTCACAAACATGGAGAACTAAACAGTATTCAAAATAATGATAGCCTCTGGGTGAAGGGATGGAAAATAGCATCAGGGAGGGACACAATAAGGGACTCCAAACATATTGGTATATACAGTTTAAGCTATGGGCTAAATATAAAAGTATAAAAATATATTTTACATTTTTTTAAAGATTTTATTTATTTATTTGACAGATAGAGACAGCCAGCGAGAGAGGGAACACAAGCAGGGGAAGTGGGAGAGGAAGAAGCAGGCTCATAGCAGAGGAGCCCGATGTGGGGCTCGATCCCATAACGCCAGGATCACGCCCTGAGCCGAAGGCAGATGCTTAACTGCTGTGCCACCCAGGCACCCCAAAAATATATTTTACATTTTATTATGTTTTTATATTTGAATGTTTAGTATCTTGTATTTGGATTTAGTCTTTATGGTATTTTTTAAATGGGGCTGTCATGTTCATTAATATGGCAAATAATGTCAGAAAGTCTTAAAACTAAATATTCAGGATAAAATGTTATAAACACTCTCAAAGTAAGAGAAATCTCCATCATTCCTGCCTTATTCAGAGAAACTGGAAAACAGAACTGTAAGCAGACCCTGAAGCTTTGACATTTACCAATGTTGATAACCAGGGATTAGAGGCTAGGCTTTTGTCAAAACCAGGTAGGGAATTTGAGTGCAGACTGTAAACTATAACTATATATATAATATAACTAATATGGGCTAACAGAGGCTGGCTTTACTTTAGTGAAGTGTGATCTAAAAAAAAAAATCTGCTTATGGAAAATGAAAATGGGGAATCCTGTCAGTTTTGGCTTGGATTTTGAGTGGAAACATATCTCCTAAAAATTTGCTCTCACAGTCCTGTCTTCACACAAATTCAGGGTTTTAAATGACATTTCTTGCTGGTTCAGGAAACCTGTCCCTGAGAAATTATCAAAGCGATTCTTGGTAATGCCCCTGGGGTAAATGGCGTTTAGCAGAATCTCTCTGATGTGACATGTATTCTACCCAGGCCTCATAGGAGTCCTACAAATAAAATCCCACTAAAGATCCACTCACAATTTTATTTATAAAGCATGAGTCTCCATGAGTAAGAATCAGTGACTAAAAGGGTTATATTCCAGGAGACTTCAGAAAATGGAATTCCTAAATACTATATTTAAAAGTAAAGAAATAAAAGATGAAATAAAACATGAAAAAAGAGCCATATACAGTTAGACTGTGAAGAACGAAAGACCACTAAATAGATAGTGACTGGGAAGATAGATCTATAGAAATTATCCACATGAAGTATAATCTCCATTTTCCCATGGGCACGTGAACCAATTCAGGCTTTTGAGACCTAAGTAGAAGTCTGCTGAGACTGTTTCAGGAAATTTTTTTTGCTTCCCTGTTTCTTTTTGAACATGAATTCCGTCATGGGGATTTGGAACAACTGAAATTAGATTCTTTTGGGAATGCAAAATGATAGATCCACTTTGGAAGAACAGGTTATCAGTTGCTTATGTAAAGTTAAATACATACATGAGTAGAAAGTGTGGAATCGCTGGGACCCAGGAATCCCATTCCTAGATAACTACCCAAGACAAATGAAAACTACGTTCCTGGAAACCTTTCCATGAATATTTATCTAAAGCTTTAAATAATCCAAATGCTCTTTTTTTTTTAAGATTTTATTTATTTATTTGAGAGAGAGAGCATGAGCTGAGTGAGGGGCACGGGGAGAAGCAGACTCCCTACTGAGCAGGGAGCCCAGTACCAGAGATCCTGGTACTCCAGGATCAAGACCTGAGCCAAAGACAGACGCTTAACCAACTGAGCCACCCACACGCCCCAATCCAAATGCTCTTAAGCCAGTGAATAAAATTGTGGAAAATTCATGCAGTGTAATACTTCTCAGCAATAAAGAGGAACTAATTTCAAAAACACAACAACATGGCTGAATCTCAAATACATTATGGGAAGTGAAAGAAATCAGATTCAAAAGGCCTACATGCTATATGGTTCTATTTATATGACATTTTGGAAAAGGCCAGACTCTGGGGACAGAACACAGATAACTGGTTGTATGGGGATGGTGGGAGGGAATATCTACAAAGGGACAGTAGGGAATTTTGGGGTGATAGAACTGTTTTCTATCTTTATTATGGTGGTGGTACATGACTGCATTTGTTAAAACTTACAGAGCTAAGGATGCAACAAAAAGTAATTTTTTTGCTAGATGTAAATTACACCTCAATTTAAAAAACAAATAGGAAGAAAGTGATTACAGTAGTCCCCCTTTATCTGAGGTTTCACTTTCTGTGGTTTCATGTATCTATCAGCTGTGGTCCAGAAGCAGGTGATCTTTCTCCTGATGTATTGTCAGAAGGTCATTAGTGTCATTTACCTAACGACGTCTCATCACATAGGCATTTTATCATTTCATATCATCACAAGAAAGGTGGGTTATAGTACAGTAAGATATTTTGAGAGAGACCACATTCATAAGGCTTAATACAGTATGTTAATCTCTTACAGTGCCTAATTTATAAATTAAACTTTATTGTATGTATGTATAGGGAAAAATAGTGTGTATAGGGTTTGGTACTGTTGGCAGTTTCAGGACATTCATTGGGGTCTTAGTACATATCCTCTGCGGATAAGGGGGGACTACTCTATAGCATGTCAACTTACTGGAGAAATGTAGTTATGAAGAGGAGTAACTGAAGAGAATATGGGAATCAACAGAAGGTTTTTTGTTTTTAAGGTATATAGTAGAGCATAAATTATATGTTAAGAATAATCCATTTGAGGAGAGTTTGAAAGATGTATGTATGAATGAAGAAATGACAGGAGGGACCAAGGCAAGGAGGGATGAAATCCAGTCAGCACATGTGTAAGCGTTGGTCTTTTCAAGGAGGTACATGTTCTCCATGTAAGAGGAGAATAAAGAAAAGATACGTGTGTTTTCCAGCTTAGTGTAATGGTGAGATGGCTTCCTTTTTCTCAGTGCAGTGAGTCAGAGTCTGTTAACAGCATAAAATGTGTTTAAGGAACAAGTGGAAGGCAAGGAATAATTCTCGCTTGATGTTGGGAGAGTACCCTCTCTGGAAGAGAGCTTGTGGACAGAGCTACTGTCTCAGCTACTGAGGACTCACATACTATGTTATGTGAGTCTTTCCCCCCTCTGTAGACGATTAGCTGCTGCGTGTTGCTATAAAAAACTGGATAATGAAGTTCTTCCAGGAATGGAGTTTTGTCTGGAGAGGGAACAAGGAGTTGAGGGTATTTGCAAAGGAGTAATTTAACTTTAGACCATGGAGGTCAAAGAATTATTCCACGTTGAAGCCTTTGACAAAGGTACAACCTCAGTTTGGCCTATGTATAATACAGTCATGTCTAACACAGTGCCATGCCTTTCAAATGTTTGTTGAATGAACAAATACCAGTGTCTCTTAGAGGAGAAAGGGACCATATGCCTTTATAGTCTCTCCTCTCTTTCGGTTCTTATCCTTCTACAGCACCCTGGGTATAGCAGCCTTTTACATTGTGAACACTTGAGAGTAATAATAGGCAGGCCTTCTTATCCTCTGGGACATAATAATCACTGAATAACTATTTGTTGACTGAATGACCATGTGATCTCTGCTTGAGTTGTCCCTTGTGTTTTATTGAAATTGTCAGATTTCTTGGTTTTATTCCCCAATAAACTCTTAGCTCCAAAAGGATTAGAACTGTGTTTTGCTCATCCTGTATTTTCAGCGGCTGGAACAGAACAGGTGATGAGTGAAGGATTGAGAGAACTTACTTTTTTTCAAGATAGAACAGAAAGTGTAATAGATAAAATTTTCCATTCAGTTTAACAGTTGGAATAAGGTGGTTTCATTACATATAAATCATATAAAACACTCTTAGGGTAAAGAAAATGTATCTTCAGATATCCTCATCAAGTAGTTTGTTGTATGTTGCGTGACCACTTTGATGGTGAATTTTTGTAGATGTGTTCTAACAAAGTTTGTTTTCTAGGAGGAGGCATCTCCCTACTCTTTGGTCAACATCTGCCTGAACGTCCTGATCGCTAACCTAGAGAAATTGTGTTCTGAAAGATCTGACGGAACCTTGTGTCTTCCGGAGCATTGGAGTTTCCCTCAGGAAGTAGCTGATCGATTCCTTGGGGTAATGACATGGCAAGGTAAAGATAAAGCTCCTTTATTTTTATTTTACTTATTTTTTTTTTCAGTAAGGCTTCTTTATGTTGTACACTTACAGCACTTTACTATTTGAAAAGCACTTTCATGTACAATTCCTGTTTTGCTCCTCACAACAAGTGGGTGGGAAATATGCAAATTATTCCCATTTTATTTGTGTGGAGATTTGAATCTCCGAGTATTTTTGGGATCCCTTGATGGAAATTCATCTTGCTTCTAGGCTTACCTTGCTATTGGCTTAGCAGAGCGAAGATGGGAACTAAATCAAGTTCCCACTCCTCCATCTGCTCTTTAGCTTCTGAAATGCTGTTGCTGTAGTCTTGTCTCCTACTCTTTTTTTTTTTTTTTTTTTTAAGTTTTACTTAAGTAATCTCTACACCTAACATGGGGCTCGAACTGATGACCCTGAGATCAAGAGTCACATGCTCTTCTGACTGAGCCAACCAGGTACCCCTCCTACTCTTTTCATTTTGAATATGAAACTTCAAAAAAAGTTTTCCGGGGCACCTGGGTGGTCCAGTCAGTTAAGTGACTGATTCTTGATTTCGGCTCAGGTCATGATCTCAGGGTGGTGGGATTAAGCCCCTTGTCTGGCTCTGCACTTGGTGAGGAGTCTGCTTGAAATTCTTTCCGTCTCCCTCTGCCTCTCTGTCTTGTGCTCACTTGCTCTGTCAAATAAATAAATCTAAAAAAAAAAGAAAAAACTTAAAATTTTTTTCCTTTACTTCCCATTGTAGTTGGGCTTTCAAGGGCTATGTTTAATTTACCATGTTACAGTTTTTTCTTTTTTCTTAAGATTTTATTTATTTGAGAGAGCAAGTGAGCAAGCATGAGCCAGGGGAGGGGCAGAGGGACAAGCAGACTTCCTGCTGGATGGGGAGCCCGACATGGGACTCCATCACAGGACTCCGAGACATGACGCTTAACTGACTGAGCCACCCAGGCGCCCCTACAGTTTTTTCTTAATAAGAAGGTTTTTTTTGTAACAAATTATTGAGATGTATTTCACATACCATATAATTCACTCATTTAAAGTGTACAGTTCAGTGGGTTGTTTTTTTTTTTAAATCACAGATTTGGGCAGCCATCATCACAATCAATTTTAGAACATTTTCATCATCTTAAAAAGAAACTCCTAACTTGTCCCCCCAACCCTAAACAACTACTCATCTACTTTCTGTCTCTATGAGTTTGTCTTTTCTAAACATTTAATACAAATCAAATCATGCAATATGTGACCATATTATGTCTGGCTTTTTTTACTCAGCATACTATTGTCAAGGTTCATCCATGTTGTAGCATCAGTCACTACTTCATTCTTATGGCTGTGTAATATTCCATTTTGTGACTGTACCACATTTTATTCATTTATCAACTGATGGACATTTAGTTGTTTCTACTTTTTGGCTATTATGAATAATGCTGCTTATAAACATTGGTGTACAAATTTCTGTATGGACATGTGTTTTCATTTCTCTTGGGTGTATACCTGGGAGTAGAATTGCTGGGTCAAACAGCAACTCTGTGTTTAACTTTTTGAGTAGTTTCCAAATTGTTTCCCAAAGTGGCTGCACCATTTTTTGTTCCTTCAGCAGCATGCAAGAGTTCTAATTTCTCCACAACCTCACCAAAAGTTGCTGTTTGACTTTTTGATTATAGCCATCATGGTGGGTGTGAAGTATTTATTGTGGTTTTCATTTGCATTTCCCTAATGAGTAATCATGTTGAGCATATTTTTATGTGCTTTTGGCCATTCGTATATCTTCTTTAGAGAAAATGTCTGTTCGTATCCTTCCCATTTCTTAATTAGGTTGTCCTCTATTATTGAGTTGTAAGAGGGGCTTTTTTTTTTTTTTTAAGATTTTTAAAATTTATTTAGAGTGTGAGTGGGGGGAGGGGCAGAGGAAGAGAGAGAATCTCAAGCAGATTACATGCTGTGTGTGGAGCCCATTGTGGGGATCCATCCCATGACTCCGTGATCATTCATGACCTGAGCCAAAATCAGGAGTCAGTTGCTTAACCAACTGAGCCACTCAGGCACCCCAAGAATTGTTTGGTTTTTTTTTTAATTGAAGTATAATTGACATCATTAGGTGTATAACACAGTGATTCATTGCATATGTTACAAAATGATCAGCATGGTAAATCTAGCTACCATCTGTCACCATACAAAGCTTTTACACTATTTCTGACTATATTCCCTATGCTATACATTATGTCTCCATGTCTGTTTTCTTTAAATATTCTAGGTACGAGTCCCTGATCAGTTACTGGCTTGCAGTTATTTTCTTCCATTCTGTGAATTCTCTTTTCACTTTGCTGATAGCATCCTTCGACTCTGATGAAGCCCAGTTATTCTGTTTTTTTTTTTTATGACTTATGCTTTTGGTATCCTATCTAAAAATCCATTGCCAAATCCAAGGTCCTAAGTATTTACACCTGTATTTTCTTCTAAGAGTGTTGGTTTCTTCACCCTTACACTCTAAGGTTTTTGGTCCATTTTGAGTTTATTTTTTTATATGGCGTGAGGTGTAAAAGTCCAGCTTCATTTTTAACATGTTCTCGAAGGTTGTCCCATCACTATTTGTTGAAAAAGTCTGTTCTTTGACTATTGAATGGTCTTGGCACCCTTTTAATTTTTTAATTTTTATTTATTTTTCCTTTTTTTATTTAAAATTTTTTTTTTAAGTAGGCTCCACACTCAACATGGGGCTTGAACTCACAGCCCTGAGATCAAGAGTTGCATGCTGTATGGACTGAGTCAGCCAGGTACCCCTGGTCATCCAGGTTTTTTAAAAGGTGCCAGTGGGGTGCCTGGCTGGCTCAGTCATAAGAACATGAGACTCTTGATCTTGGGGTTGCGAGTTCAAGACCCACATTGTGTGTGGAGATTACGTAAAAATAAAATCTTTAAAAAAATATATTGGATGACCATAGAGGCACGGGTTTATTTCTTACTCTCAGTTCCGTTCCATAGAACAATATGTCTGTCCTTATGTCTGTATGACTCTGTCTTGATTATTGTTTGTTTGTAGTAAATTTTGAAATTGGAAAGTGTGAGTCTTGCAACTTTGTTCTTTTTTGGATTGTCTTAGCTATTCTGGATCCTTTCTGTTTCCATATGAATTTTAGAACCAGTTGGTCGATTTCTTTTCTTTCTTTCTTTCTTTTTTTTTTTTTTTTAGAATTTACTTACTTATTTGAGAGAGAGTGCACATGAGAGAGCATGAGCAGGGTAAGTGGCAGAGAGAGAAGCAGGCTCCCCACCAAACAGGGAGCCCGACACAGGGCTTGATCCCAGGACCCTGGGATCATGACCTGAGCCGAAGACCTCTGCTTAACCATCTCGGTGCCCCTCTCAGTTGGTCAGTTTCTACAAAGAATCCAGCTGTGGGGTGCTAGAGCCTTCTAGCTAGAGCCTTCAGCATAATGTCATAGTATTGAACACTGAAGTATTGAAATGGACATGCTTATCTTTTTCTGATCTTGGGGGAAGGAATCTAGTCTTTCACTATTAAGTATGATAGTTTTGGGGTTTTAGTAGCTGCCCTTAACAGGCTGGGGAAGTTTCCTTCTCTTTTAGTTGTTGGACATTTTCATCAGGAAAAGTGTTGGCTTTTTCTTCATATGTCAGAATGCTTATGTGGGTTTTGTCTTTTATTCTATTAATATAATGTATTATGTTAATTCCTTTTTGGATATTAATACAGTCTTGCTTTCCTGGAATAAATCCCACCTGGGCATGGTGTGTAATTCTTTTGTATGTTGCTAGATGGTTTGCTGCTATTTTGATGAGGGTTTTTTTGTGTGTGTGTTTGTGTTTTTTCTATTCTTTTCTTTCTTTCTTTTCTTTTTTTTTTTTTTAGATTTGTCCTTTACTTTAAAGGATATTGTTCTGTTATATTCTGCTTTTGTGATGTCTTTATCTGGGTTTGGCATCAGGATAATACTGAGTTGGGAGGTGTTCCCTCTTCTGTTTTTTTGGAAGAGTTTGTGAAGAATTGTTATGTATTCTTTAAATGTTTGGTAGAATTCACCAGTGAAGCCCTTGTGCCTGTTTGTGTGGGTAGGTTTTTGTTTTTGTTTTTAAAGTAATTTCTAGGCCCAGTGTGGGGACTGAACTCATAACCTCGAGATCAAGAGTTGCATGCTGTACCAAATGAGCCAGCCAGGTACTACCTGTGTGGGGAGTTTTTTTGTTTTGTTTTAAGATTTTATTTATTGGATGCCTAGGTGTCCTGACTCTTGATTTCAGCTCAGGTCATGATCTCAGGGTTGTGAGATCAAGTCCCATGTTGGGCTCAGTGCTCAGTGTGGTCTGCTTGGGTTTCTCTCTCCTCCCACTGCCCCTCCTCTCCATGGGGCATTGGAGTTTCCTTCAGGAAGTAGCTGATCGGTTCCCGCCAAATAAATAAATAAAAATCTTCAAAAAAATTTCTTTAAAAAGATTTATTTATTTGAGAGAGAGGGAGGGAGAGCGAGCACCTGTGCGCAGGGGGAGGGGCAGAGGGAGAGAACCCTGCTTTAAAAAAAATTATTTTATTTTTATTTATTTGTCAGAGAGAGAGGAAGCACGCTAGCATAAGCAGGGGGAGCAGCAGGCAGAGAGAGAAGCAGGCTCCCTACTGAGGAAGAAGCCCAATGCGGAACTTGATCCCAGGACCCTGGGATCATGACCTGAGCTGAAGGCAGATACTTAAGTGACTGAGCCATCCAGGCGCCCCTGTTTTGTTTTGTTTTGTTTTTTTTAAGATTTTATTGTAGTTTAGTTTGGTTTCCAGATTTATTTATTATTTTGGTGGGGGAGGGGCAGAGGGAGAGGGAGAGAAGCAGACTCCCAGCTGAGTGAGGAGCTGACCTTGGGGCTTGATCTCATGACCCCCGAGATCATGACCTGAGCAGAAGGCAATAATCAGATGGTTAACCAACTGAGCCACCCAGGTGTACCCCAAAATTTTATTTTTAAGTAATTGCTACATCCAGCGTGGGACTTGAATTTAGAAGCCTGAGGTCAGGAGTCGCACGCTCTACTTACTGAGCCAGCCAGGTGCCCGCATAATCTGTTTCTTCTTGCGTAGTTTTGGTAATTTGTGATATTCTTTGAACTTGTCCATTTAATTTAAATTATTTAATTAATAGGCATACAGTTGTTCTTAGTATTCCCTTATGATATTTTATTTCTATAATGTAAGTTGTTCTGTCCCTTCTCATTTATCATTCTAGTAATTTGAGTCCTCTCTCTTTTTCTTGGTCAAGCTAAAGGTTTATCAATTTTGCTGATCTTTTCAGAGAACCAGCTTTTGATTTCATTGTTCTTTTTTTCTTTATTGTCTTTTCCATTCTCCATTTCATTAATTTCCACTCTAATCTTTATTATTTTCTTCCTCCTGCTATTTTGTTTAGTTTGCCTTTTCTTTTCTCCTGTGTACTAAGGAAGAAGTTGAGGTTATTGATTTGAGATCTTCTTTTTTTTAATATAATGTGATTATATTTTCCTCAACACTGCTTTAGCTGTGTCTCATAAGTTTTTGTGTGTTGTCTTCATTCTGCATTCATCTCAAATTATTTTTGATTTCTTTCTTCCTTTTGATTTCTTCCTTGACCCATTGGGTTTTTAGGAGTGCATTGTTTAATTTTCACATACTTGCGATTTCCCCAGATTTCTTTGTTATTAATTTTTAATTTCATTTCATTGTGATTGGAGAACATAACTATGTTTTATTTCAGTTCATTTAAGTTTATTGGGATTTATTTTGTGGCTTAATATATGGTCTATATGCCGTGTGGTCTTAAGAAGAATGTGTATTTTGCTGTTACAGGGCCAGGTATTCTGAAGAGTTCTTTTTTTTTTTTTTTTTTTAAGATTTTATTTATTTGACAGAGGGAGAAAGCTAGTGAGAGAGAGAGATAGCGCGCACGCGCACAAGCAGGGGGAGCAGCAGGCAGAGGGAGAAGCAGGCTCCCCAGTGAGCAAGGAGCTATGTGGGGCTCCCCATTGAGCAAGGAGCTATGTGGGGCTCCATGCGGGGCTCCATGCGGGGTTTGATCCCAGCGCTCTGGGATCACGACCTGAGCTGAAGTCAGATACTTAACCAGCTGAGCCACCCAGGCACCCCTGAAGATTTCTGTGAGATCTAGTTGTTTGTTTGTTTGTTTGTTTTTAAAAAGATTTTATTTATTTGAGAGGAAGAGAGGGACAGCATAAGCCAGGGAGAGAGAGAGAGAGGAAGAAGCTGAAGCAGACTCCCCACTGAGCGTGGAGCCAGATGCAGGACTCCATCCTAGGACCCAAGATTATGATCTGAGCTGAAGTCAGGCACGTCACCAACTGAGCCACCCAGGCACTCCTGAGATCTAGTTGTTTATAATGTTGTTCTAATCTTCTGTTCTCTTGTTGGATCTTTGGCCTACATTGATAGTTTTGAATCCTTTTTGTTATTCATGCTAAATAGGATACACCTGTACTCTTAAGAAATTTAACAGGGAAGAAAGAAAAAAGGTGGTGGATAATTTTTTATGAGTGTGCAGGTGGGGAAGGGATAGCATGGACCTCTTGTATGCAAGAAGGAAGAAGCCAATGAAGAGGGAAACATTAAAAATTGAAGAGCTGAAAATTGATGACACAAGGTCCTGGTGGTGACTGAAGGACGAGAATTATGAGCCTGGGTGTGTAGGGTTTGCCTCAGAAGGAAGTGTAGGGTTTGCCCTGGGTGTGTAGGGTTTGCCTCAGAAGGAAGAAGTGCCGGATAACTAAAAGGAAAGTGGTGAGGGTGGGATAAGAGCCGTGTTTGATGTTGGTAGGGAGGAGTGTCATTCTGAAAGATTCTAGGTTATTTGCAGGCTGAGGGCAGGTGAGGTGATAAAGAGAAGGAAATAAAAAGATTTATTTTTCCAAGTTGAGGTTGGAGATACCCAGTTTGTAAAGTCAGTGTTTATTGAGTTACTCAGTTTATTTATGGGAGACAAAGAATACCTTTGGTGTTCAAGAATCCATAAGATAACTTCACGAGGGTACAGTTCCTACAGTTCCTACAAGAATCCATAAGATAATTCCCACGAGGCTGAAGATTGGGAACTTGCATTCTGTGGTTTAATTACGAACAACCCTCCCCCCATCAGTTTTTCCCAGTAGAGATAAGCGGTATATCAGCCCTATGTTATTAAGTTTGTATAATAATAAAGCCATTAAAGTTATAATGGCTAACACTTTGGCAGACACTATAGTAAGAACTTTTTGTATATACTATTAATCTCTCTCATTTTTTTTCCCCTCTGTTATCTCTTTTTATAGATGAAGAAACTGAGGATCAGAGAGATTAAGTAACTTTTGGTTCAAGGTGGTATAGCTCAGAAGTGGCAGTCAGGATTTGAACCAAGGCACTCTGGATCCAGAGTGGGGTTTTTTTGTTTTGTTTTTTAACTACCATGTTATCTGTGCTTTAATATGTTCACTTAATGTGTTGACTTGTTTGGCTGAAATTTTACTAGGTCACTATTTGATAACCTTTTCAAGAGACTTGTGGCAAATTTCTTACAAATAACCATGTGCTTATAGGTATTTTTACTTCTTAATTTATCAAGTCCCTACTACTCAGCAGACACTGTGCTAGGAGGTAAAGCTATGAAAATAAACCCTGAGATCTGTTCCTCTTAAGGAGTCCCTGAAAGTGCTGCTTTGTATTCTGTCCCCGCCTCCCCCCAGATTTGAAGTATTCAATTTTATTTATTTATTTTATTCTAGTTTTTAAAGTAGGCTCCATGTGCAGCGTGGGGCTTAAACTTGTTACCCTGAGATCAGGAGTCACATGTTCTGACTGAGCCAGCCGGGCACCCCTCATATTTAGTTTTAATATAAAGATGCTATATATCACCAGTTAAATAAATTTGCAAAAATTTAAGCAAAAGAAAATGCATTCTATCCTGTGTCTTTTACCCTCGGAGCACCATATATTCTTCAGAGTGAAGGCATATAGTTTAGTAAGAAAAAAAGATAAATTTTATATCTTCTAATCTCTCTGTAGATTTGATTTTTTAAAAATCAAAATTTTCTTGATTTTAAAAATCAAGATTTTTTAAAAACTATTATGTAAATATTTTGAAATGTACAATACTAGAGAAACTAAACCTCAGTATATTCAACTTAGACAATTATCAGCTCTTGGCCGATCTTGTATCATCTATACCTCTACCCACCCTTGTCCTGCCCCCACATATTTTGAAGTAAATCCTAGATATTCTGTCATTTCAACTGTAAATGTAGTTGGTGGGTGGGGACTTGGGTGTATGTGTGTGTATACATATGTGTACACATATGTGTATATATAACACTAATTTTCATTTCACACTTAAAATTCTAATATTTTTAATATTATCAAATATAGTGAGTGTTCATTTTGACTGTCTTACAACTTTTTAAAAAATTTTTATTTTTTATTTTTTTGTTTTTTAAAGATTTTATTTATTTGAGACAGAGAGCACGCATGTGCAAAAGCTGGTGTGGGGGAGTGGGGGCTGCTTCTCCTGAACCAGATTCTCCGCTGAGCGGGGTGCCCGAGGTTGGGCTGGAACCCACATGACTTGAGCTACCCAGGTGCCCCTTAATTTATTTTAGAGAGGGAGAGAGAGAGAGAGAGAGTCCTGAAGCAGGCTCCCCGCTGAGTGCGGAGCCCATAGGGCTTGAACCAGGACCCAGAGATTATGACTTGAGCTGAAATTAAGAGTTGGCTGCTAACCAACTCAGCCACCCAGGCGCCCCCCTCTTACAACTTTTAAAAACCTTTGTTTTAATTAGTATCCAGGTGAGGTCCGTATATTGTGATGGTTATGGGGTTTTTAGGCCTCTTTTAATCTACAGGCTTTCCATGTATCTCTTGTATTATTTTGCAATATGTATGCTGTATGTATATGTTTCTCTATCTTTGTGTATTTTTTAAGAATGTATTTTTTAGAGTAGTTTAGGTTTACAACCAAATTGAGAAGGAGGTACAGAGATTTCTCGTTAATTCTATCCCCACATATGCATAGCCTATCCTGTTGTCAGTATCACTCATCAGAATGGTACTTTTTTTTTTTTTTTTTTTTAACCAAGGGTGACCCTACATTTGACACATCATAATCACCCAGAGTCCATGTTTTACCTTAGGGTTCACTCTTGGTGTTGTGTATTCTATGTGTTCGGACGAAAGTATAATGACATATTCATCACTATATCAGAGTATTTTCACTACCCAAAAAGTTTTCTGTCCTCTGCATATTTATGTCTTCCTCCCATTCTTGGCAGTCACTTATCTTTATACTGTCCCCATAGTTTTGCATGTTTGGAATCATACAGTATGTAGCCTTTTCAGATTGGCTTCTTTCACTCAGTAATATGTGTTTTGCCATGTCTTTTATAGTTTAATATCTCATGTCTTTTTTTCTTTTTCTTTTTTTAAGATTTATTTATTTATTTTAGAGAGAGCAAGCACACAAGCAGGGGGAGAGGGAGAGGATCTCAAGCAGACTCCCTGCTTAGCATGGAGCCTGACTCAGGGCTGGGTCTCATGACCCTGAGCTGAAATTAAGAGTTGGCCACTTAACTGACTGAGCCACCCAGGCACCCCTAGCTCATGTCTTTTTAGTGCTGAATAATAGTCCATTGTCTGGATGTGCCACAGTTTATTCATTTACCTACTGAAGGATGTCTTGCTTCCAAGTTTTGGCAATTACGAACAAAACTGCCATAAATGTCCCTGTGCAGGTTTTTGTGTGGGCATGTTTTCACTTCCTTTAGGAATATGATTGCTAGGTCATGTGGTAAGACCTTTAGGAATATGATTGCTAGGTCATGTGGTAAGAATATGTTTAGTTTTGTAAAAAACTGACAGACTGTCTTCCAGAATGGCTTTTGTACCATTCTACATTCCCACCAGCAATGTGAGAGTTCCTGTTGCTTCACATCCTGCCCAGCTTTGGGTGTTACCAGTGTTTTGAATTTGGGCCATTCTGATAGGGGTACAGGTGTACAGTAGTGTCTGCTTGTTGTCTTAATTTGCATTTCCCTCATGACATATGATGTGGAGCATCTTTCTGTATGCTTATTTGCCATCTGTATATTGTCTTTGGTGAGGTGTTTGTTTAGGTCTCTGGCCTGTTTTTTGTTTGTTTGTTTTTAAAGATTTTATTTATTTATTTATTTGACAGAGAAGGACACAGCCAGCAAGGGAGGGAACACAAGCAGGGGGAGTGGGAGAGGAAGAAGCAAGCTCCTGGCGGAGCAGGGAGCCCGATGAGGGGCTCGATCCCAGGACCCTGGGATCACGCCCTGGGCCGAAGGCAGACGCTTAACGACTGAGCCACCCAGGTGCCCCTCTGGCCCGTTTTTAAATTGGGAAGTTTGTTTTCATTTGTTTTCTTATTGTTATGAGTTCTTTGTATACTTTGCATAAGTAATTTACCAGATATGTCTTTTATAATGATTTTCTCCCAGTCTGGCTTGTCTTTTAATTCTCTTGATATACTCTTTCACGGGGCATAAGATTTTAATTTTTTAAAATGTTGTAATTTATTTATTTGATAGAGTGTGAATGAGAGGAAGAGGGAGAGAGAACGTGAGGTGGATTCCGCACTGAGCACAGAGCCTGTCACGGGGCTCAATCCCATGACCGCAAGATCACAACCTGAGCTGAAACCAAGAGTTGGACACCCAGCCAACTAAGCCACCCAGGCACTCCAAGATTTTAACTTTAATGAAGTCCAGCTTATCAATTATTATTATTTTTTTAAATTTTATAGATTTAAGTAATCTCTAACCCTCCATGGGGCTCTGACCCATGACCCTGAGATCAAGAGTCATATGGTCTTCTAACCTAGCCAGCTAGGTGCCCCTCAATTATTTCTGTCATGAATTGGGTCTTTTTGTATCTGAAAAGCCATCACTATACCCATTGGTTTTCTCCTGTGTTATCTTCTAGGAGTTTTATAATTTTGTGTTTTACATTTAGGCGCATGATCTATTTTAATTTTTGTGAAGGGTGTTAGGTATGTGTCCAGATGTGTGGTTTTGTTTTTGTTTTTTCATGTGGATGTCCGTTTGTTCCAACATCATTCGTTGAAGATACTGTATTTGAGCTATCGAATTGCCTTTGTTCCTTTGTCAAAGATCAGTTGACAATATTTATGTGGGTCTATTTCTGGGCTCTCTCTTCTGTTCCATTCATCTTTTTCCCTATTCTTTCACCAGTACCACACTGTCTTGATTATTGTAGCTTTTATAGTAAGTCTTGAAGTTAAGTAGTGTCAGCTTTCCAAGTTCGTTCTTCTCTCTCAATACTATGTCAGCTCTTCTGGGTCTTTTGCCTTCCATTTAAACTTTAGAGTCAGCTTATTTCACAAATAAGATATTCAAAAAATAACCTGCTGGGATTTTTCTTAGGGTTGGCATTGCATCTGTAGATCAAGTTGGGAAAAACTGAGAACTTTTTCTTTAAAATTTAACTCCAATGTAGTTAATGTATAGTGTTATATTAGTTTCAGGTGTACAATTTAGTGATTCACCAGGTCCATATATCACCCAGTGCGTTCCTTAATCCCCATCACCTATTTCACACACACCCCCACCCCCGTAACCATCAGTTTGTTCTCAATCGAATCTGTTTCTTGGTTTGTCTCTCTCTCTTTTTCCCCTCTCCTCATTGTTTTGTTTCTTAAATTCCATATGAATGAACTCATGCAATATGTGTCTGTCTCTGACTGACTTAGTTCACTGAGCATTATACTCTGTAGCTCCATCCATGTTGTTGCAAGTGGTAAGATTTCATTCTTTTTTATGGCTGAATAATGGGAAAAACTGGTATCTAGATGATATTGTCTTCTTATTTGTGAACATGGAATATCTCTCCATTTATTTTTTCGTTTATTTCATTTAGCAGAGTTTTCTAATTTTCCTCATATAGATCTTGTATGTATTTTATTAGATTTATACTTAAGTATTTCATTATTTTGGGGTGCTGATGTAATGGTATGGTATTTATAGAAAGGAGTAGTGAGAGGGGATATCCTTGCCTCGTACCTGATCTTAGTGAGAAAGTTTTGACTTTCTCACCACTAAGTTTGTTAGTTGTAGATTTTTTGTAGGTAGGCTTTTCAAATTGAGGAAGTTCCTGTAGTTTATCGAGAGTTGTTATTAGGAATGAGTGTTGGATTTTGTCAAATGCCTTTTTTTTTTTTTTTTGCTTCTGTTGATCTAATCATATGATCTTTTTTCAGTCTATTGATACGATGGATTACATTAATTGATTTTTGAATGTTGAACCAGCCTTCCCATAACTGGGATAAATTCATTTGGTTGTGGTGTGGAATTCTTTTTATACATTGTTGGATTTGGTTTGCTGGTATTTTGTTGAGGATTTTTGCATCTGTGTTCATGAGATTTATTTGTCAGTATTTTCTTTTGTGATATCTGTTTGGTTTTGCTGTTTAGGCTATTGCTGGCCTCAAAGAATGAGTTAGGAAGTATGTCCTTTGAAAGAAATTGTGGAGGACTGGTATAATTTCTTCCTTCGGTGTTTGGTAGAATTCACCAGTGAACTCATCCGGACCTGGTGCTTTCTGTTTGGAAGGTTATTAATTTTTTTTTTTTAAGATTTTTTTTTTTTAATTTATTCGACAGAGATAGAGACAGCCAGCGAGAGAGGGAACACAAGCAGGGGGAGTGGGAGAGGAAGAAGCAGGCTCATAGCGGAGTAGCCTGATGTGGGGCTCGATCCCATAACGCCAGGATCACGCCCTGAGCTGAAGGCAGATGCTTAACCGCTGTGCCACCCAGGCACCCTGGAAGGTTATTAATTTTTGATTCAGTTTCTTTAATAGATAAGCCTATTCAGATAATCTGTTTCTTCTTGTGTGAGTTTTGGCAGATTATGTCTTTCAGGGAATTGGTCCATTTCATTTAGGTTATCATATTTGTGGGCATGGAGTTAGTTGTTCATAGTATTCTTTTCTTTCTTTTTTTTTTTTCTTCCTTTTCTTAGCCTTTTAATAGTCATGGGATCTAGAGTGATGTCTGCTCTTTCGTTTTTGATGCTAGTAATTTGTCTCCTCTCTTTCGTTTTTTTCAGTTAGCCTGGCTGGAGGCTAACTTTTCTTTAGTTGGTCTGATTATTATTATTTTTTTAAATTTTTATTTCTTTGACAGAGAGTGCACACAGAAGCAGGGGGGGAGAGGGAGTGGGAGAGGGAGAAGCAGGCTCCCCACTGAGCAGGGAGCCTGATGTGGGGCTCCATCCCAGGACCCTGGGATCATGACCTGAGCCGAAGGCAAATGCTTGACCTACTGAGCCACCCAGGTGCCCCAGTTATCCTGATTTTATAGATTTTTTCAAAGAACCAACTTTTGGTTTTGTTGATTTTTTTTTTCTATTGATTTCACATTTTCGATTTCATTGATTTCTGTTCTGATTATTTATTCCTTTTCTTCTGCTTACTTTGGATTTAGTTCTTTTTCTGGTTTCCTAGGTTGGAAACTTAGATGATTAATTTTAGATCTTACTTTTCTAATGTATGTATTCAGAACTATAATTTTCCCTCTAAGCGCTGCTTTCACTTTATCCCACAAATTTTGATAAGTTGTGTCTTCATGTAGTTCAAAATTTAAAATTTGAGATTTCTTCCTTGATCCATATGTTTATTTAGCAGTGTATTGTTTAATTTCCATGTGTTGGGGATTTTCCAGTTATTTTTTTCAAAGAAACCATTGTGGTTTGTTATGTAGAGTGTTTCCAGTCTGGTGCTCGCTTCGGCAGCACATATACTAAAATTGGAACGATATAGAGTGTTTCCAGTCTGGATTTTGCCATTGTTTGACAGTACTATGATTTTTGAATGTTCCTCTGATCCTTGTAATTTCTCTAAATTGGAAGTTAGCTGTAGAGGCTTGATGAGATTCAGGTTTGATGTTTTTGGTAGGGCCCAGTACTTCCTTAAGGGAGTTAATTAACTCTGGTTTTGTAATTTGTTGTTGTTGTTGTTGTTGTTGTTGTTTTTTGCCATTTATTTCCCCCCAAAGGGGGTGCACCATTCCTGGAAGTACTGCAATACCAGGTCGATGCGTGGAGTGGACGGAGCAAGCTCCTATTCCATCTCCTAATTCCAAAAATCCATTTAATATATTGTCCTCGGATAGAGGACGTATCAGATATTAAACTGATAAGAACAGATACTACACTTGATCTTAGTCAAAAGGCCGAGAAGTGATGGATTTGTAATTTTTCAATTTTGGTGGCCATAAATGAGCGTTGCCTAGATTCATTAAATCATCAGGGATTTTTGTACCTTTGACTTTTAGTATTAATTACTCTTGACCTTTCTGACATAGAGTATTTCCTTTTCCTGTTTTTTTTAAAGATTTTATTTATTTATTTGTGTGAAAGAGAAAGAGGGCAGAAGCAAGGGGAGCAGCATGCAGAGGGAAAAGCAGACTCCCCACCAAGCAAGGAGCCTGATGCGGGACTCGATCCTGGGACCCTGGGATCATGACCTGAGCCAAAGGCAGACGCTTAACTGGTTGAGCCACCCATGTGTCCTGAGTATTTCATTTTTCTCTTGTTCCCCCCCGCCCATCCCTGGTTACTCTTCCACAATTTCCTTTGTGTGCTCTTGTTTTTCTCTATGTACCTTAAGTGTTTTGCGTTCCTTGAGGTTCCATCTTGGGTACCCATCTTACTTTCAACATTCCATAGGTCTTTTTTTTGGGGGGGGGGGCTTAGCTACCACTTCTACTCTGATTCCCCAGAGTTCCCAGCACACTACTTTTATTCTAAACTTCAGAACCACAAATCCAGGGTGCATCCTGTGTATACTGTATTTCTTTTCTGGGCTACTCAGTCCTTATAGTCTTCTGGTTTTCTTCCTACCTCAGTGGCTGCTGCTGATCTGTCTCCTTATCCAGCTTCCCTTGAAAGGCAGAACAAATTAAGGTTTAAGAGTTCTGGTTCTGGTGTCAGACGGTTTGGGTTTGTACACTGTCATAACTATTAGATATATTTCCTTGGGCCAGTTACTTTAACTTTCCTGTGGTTCAACTCATCTGTAAAACATGAGTAATAATAATTCCTTCCTCATTGGGTTTTATGAGCAGTTAGAGAGTTAATATGTCTAAAATGTTTAGAACATTCAGCAGCTAGTATTTGCTATTATGACTTCTTCCTCATTCTATTGACCTTAAATGTAGATGTTTTCAGTATTTTGTCCTTGCTCCTTCTCTTAGATTCCCATATTATCCATTCCCACAGCTTTAAATACTGTCTCTATGCCAGTTAATTCCAAGTGTTTATCCTTCAGTCTCATAGGTTTAAACTTTATAGAATCTAGAATACCTCAGTTGATCTTTTGGGGAATCCTGAAGGTGGAACAATGACTCAGATCTGTGTAGAGTTGGGATGTGAGGGCTGGACCTTTATACCTCCCAACTCAGTTTTGGATATGGGTCTGCATGGGAAATGGTGTGACCTTGGGTGGGGCAACTCTTTTCAGCTGATGTCCCATAGATAAGGGCTATTAGCTGGTGGTGGTCCCAGCAGCTCTAGTAGTAAGTCCTTTGTTCCTATAAAGAATCTAGGTGTCATATTACAACATCTGCTATACTACCATTTCCCCCATCTCCAAAATGACTTGACCATCTACCTTGCTGTTCAGTCACTCAGGAGGAGTCCTTTTTCGTTTTTCCTTTTTCTCTCCTTGGTTCTACTGAAACATTTTATACCTTCAAAATATCTATCTCAAGCATTCTTTTTCCTCTTAGCTCCTATCAGCGACACCTTTCTCTTTCCTCTCCCCTGACCTCACAAGTGCCCTCCTTACCTCCACTTTTGCCCATTGACAACGGCCAGATAGCAAACAGCCCTCTTAACAGATCTGGCCACTTCTCTGTCACCCTTGAAAGGCTTCTCCTTGTACTTAGAATAAAATGTCAATTCTTGGCCCTGGTCTGCAAGATCTGACTTGTCAGATGTGGGTATCCCCTTCATCAGCTGTGCTTTAGCCACATTGGTTTCCCCTCATTTCACAGAAAAAACCATATCAGGACTTTAGCTCTTCCTTCCATTTAGAATGACAGTGACCTTTTATCTTTCACGTCCTTTAGGTCTTAGCTTAAAACAGCACCTCCTGGAACTCCTGCAGAGAGACAGAAGATTCTTATCATCCTTCTTTCCTTACCCCTGTTGCATTATGTTCTTGTTTCTTTCCTTTAGAACACTTACTACATTTTTTAAGTTTGTATTTAAATTCCAGTTATTTAACAAACAGTGTAATACTAGTTTCAGGTGTACAATTTAGTGATTTAGCACTTCATACATCACCCAGTGCTCATCACAAGTGCCCTCCTTAATCCCCATCACCTGTTTATAACCTGTCCCTCCCTGCCTCACCCCCCCATCATCATTTTGTTTTCTGTAGTTAAGACTCTGTTTTTTTTTTTCTTTTCTCTTTCCTTTTCTTTCTTTTGAGAGAGAGAGGGAGCACATTGGGACAGGGAGGGTGGAAGGACAGAGAGAGAGAGAATCCCAAGTATTCTCCCTACCCAGGGTGGAGCCTGCCGTGGGGATTGATCTCTTGCCTGAGATCAGCCAAGACCAAGATCTGGACACTCTACTGACTGAGCCACCCAGATGTCCAAAAGTCATTTTCTTGGCTTGCCTCTCACCTTCTTTTTCCCCTTTGTTTTTTTGTTTTATTTCTTAAATTCCACATGAGTGAAATCATATGTATTTGATTTTGGTATTCGTTTTTCTTGTAACTTATTTTGCTTAGCATAATACTCTGTAGCTCCATCTGTGTTATTGCAAATAGTAAGATTTCATTCTTTTTTATGGCTGAGTAATATTCCATTGTGTGCGCAGGTGTGTGTGTGTACATTTATGTATATGTGTATACATACCTCTTCTTCTTTATCCATTTATCAGTCAGTGGACACTTGGGCTATTTCTATAATTTGGCTGTTGTTGATAATGCTGCTATCAGGGTGGTGTATCCCTTTGAATTAGTTTTTGTATTCTTTGGGTAAATACCTGGTAGTGCGATTGCTGGATCATAGTTCTATTTTTAACTCACAATATATTTTTTTCTCACTGTATTTTTAATGTTAGCAGTTTTCTGCTTGTTCAGTGTTCTCCCTCTAGGGTGTAAATAAACTCTGTGTTGGGAGGAGCCATGTTTGTCTTATTCACCATTCTTAGCATTTAGCATAGCTAGCACTTCACATACAGCAATCGCTGGTATTTGTTGGATAAATGTATGAATGAATGTACTGAAATCTTCCTCAAACTCTGAAGTATAGGGACTTCTTCCTCCTGTCTTGGTAGCATAACCCAACTCAAACTGAGAAGCTGGGAATCAGCTTATGTACCTTTTTTTTTTCTCTGTTCTCACCCAGTCTGTTCAGCCACCATGTTCTGTCAGCCTTAGTTTAAACTTTATCTCGCATTATGAAAAACATTAATAATATCTTGCCCCATCTCACTCCCACCAAACACTGTCCTGATTTCTTTATAATCACATAATTGGTCTTTTTTTTTTTCTTTTTTTGTCTTAAGATTTTATTTATTTGAGAGAGAGTGCAAGCAGGGGAAGGGGTGGAGAGAGAGGGAGAAGCAGACTCCTCTGCTGAGCAGAGAGCCTGATGTGGGACTTGACCCTAGGATCCTGGGGTCATGACCTGAGTCAAAGGCAGATGCTTAACCAACTGAGCCACCCAGGTGCCCCGGTCTTTCTAAAAATATAATGACGATTTTTTTCTCCTTCAAAATTGAATTGTCCATGGGATAAAAGTCTAGGTTTCCTAGCTTTGTGTACAGGCCCCATCTGCCTTTTACCTTCCTCTCCACTTTCCTTTCTAGCTTTTACACCACTGTGTTCAGTAGTGTTGATCTACTTAGGGTCTTTTCAAATAATCTGCTGGTTTGTGTTTCCTTGTCTATGATATGTTCTTCCACCCTTCATCTTCTCCCCCCACTCCTCAAACTGTTATTTAGTCTTCAAAACTTTTCCCAAAGTTAATCTCATCTATACTAGTTCAATAGCTGTTGCAAATCTCTACTGCACGCAATACACTATTACATTTATTTGCCTGATACGCCTTCCTAGACTGGAACTCCTTCTGGTCACAGGGGTCTGATTACCTTGTGTGCCCATTACTTAACACAGGATCTCACACATAGAAGATGGTTAGTAAATCTTTTCTAAATAAAATCTAGTATAACCCATTTATTTTATAAATGAGGAAAATGAGGCCCAGAGAGGTAAGTGACTTGTCAGAGGCTCTTGATTATTTTGGTTAAAAGTAATCATTAGTAGGGGCGCCTGGGTGGCTCAGTTGTTAAGCGTCTGCCTTTGGCTCAGGTCATGATCCCAGGGTCCTGGAATCAAGCCAGGCATCAGGCTCCCTGCTCTGCTGGGAGCCTGCTTCCTCTCCCACTCCCCCTGCTTGTGTTCCCTCTCTCGCTGGCAGTCTCTCTCTGTCAAAGAAGTAAATTAAAAAAAAAAAATCTTAAAAAAAAAAAAAAAGTAATCATTAGTGGTGTTATTTGTGTATTATATATCCTGTACTTATTTACCTATTTTTTTCTTTTTTTTTTTTTTTTTTGTGAACAAGGTTACTATGGATAAAACTATGGTTTGATTCCTGATTCTGCCATGTATTTTGACTTTGAGCAAGTTACTTAACCTCTTTAAGCTCCAGTTTCCTCTGTTATGATAGTAATAATAGTATTACAATATTATTAAAGTATTATAAAGAATAAATAATCTGAGTAAAGGGTTTAGAACAATGCTTGGCACAGAGTAAGCAGTAAATATAGTCACTGTTATTATTAGCATCTGTCATTGTTCATCGGCCACAATGCCTCCTGGAAAAGGCATGAAATTTAGTTGTCTTATAAGCTGGTTTTGGTTCTCTTATAGGCAAGCTGACTGATAGAACAGCAAGCATTTTCCAAGGCAACCAAATGAAACTGAAGCTGGTCAATATTCAAAAAGCTAAAATCTCGGCAGCTGCATTCACAAAAGCCTTCTGCCATCACAAAGTCATCGAGCTAGATGCTACTGCAGTGCACACTGACCTCCCAATTCCAGACATCGTACATGCACTCTGCAGCAGTAGCTGGATCCAGCAAAACCTTCGGTGTCTCCTGTTGGACTCAGCAAGCATCCCTCGAGATTCAAGACTGCTATTCTTTGGTCAGCTCACTGGTCTTCGCATTTTAAGTGTTTTCAATGTTTGTTTTCATAGTGAAGACCTGGCTAATGTTTCTCAATTACCAAAACTGGAAAGCTTGGATATCTCCAATACTCTGGTCACTAACATTTCTGCACTCCTTACCTGTAAGGATCGACTCAAATCTCTGACAATGCACTATCTGAAATGTCTGACTATGACCAAACCACAAATTCTTGCAGTTATTAGAGAACTTAAATGTCTGCTTCACCTTGATATTTCTGATCACAGGCAACTCAAATCAGATTTAGCTTTTCATTTGCTGCAGCAAAAGGATATTCTGCCCCATGTTGTGTCACTGGATATTTCGGGGGGCAGCTGCATCACCGATGGAGCTGTAGAACTGTTTATACGGCAGCGGCCCGCAATGCAATTTGTGGGACTGTTGGCTACGGATGCTGGTTACTCTGACTTCTTTACTGCAAAGCAAGGCTTGAGGGTTTGTTTTTTTATTTGAAATAAGTTTGATTCCTTTGTTAAGAACGTTATTAGGCTTTTGTTGTACATAAGAATATACAGTAGGTATTAGGGTTACAGAGACAGAGAAAAAAAATCCTTAAGGAGCTTAACAGTAATTACTGTGTAGCTACCACGTGGTGGGTTCTGGAATTACGACCTTAAAACAAGGTATGGTTCTGGCCTCCAGGTCTTGTAGTCTAGTTTGTTATGGTAGGTATAGCCATTTATACATTTCCTCCTGTGTACCAGGTGCCACGTTGTACATGTTGTTTTCCTCTTTATTCCTCCCATTTTACAGATGAGGAAGTGGAAGCTCAGAGGTTAAGCTAATCCTCTAACTGCATATTAAGTGGTAGAGCTAGGATGTGTGTCCAAGTCTTTGTGACTAAATGTTTACCTTTATTTAATAGCTAAATATAATTAGTAAGGCAGGTGATCAACATTTTTGGTGAAGGTATGAAAGAAAACAGTTTTGGAAAGGGTCTTAAGAGAAAAAGTTTTGACAGGGCTCCTGGATAGCTCAGTCAGTTAGGTGTCCAACTCTTGATTTCCACTAATGTCGTGATCTCACAGTTGTGGGATTGAGCCCTGTGTCAGGCTCCATGCTTAGCGAGGAGTCTGTTTTGAGATTCTGTCTTTTCCTCTTCTTCTGCCTCTCCCCCTGCTGGCATGCATACTCGTGCTCATTCTCTCTCTCTCTCTCTCAAATAAATAATCCTTTAAAAAAAAAAAAAAAAGAAAAAGGTTTTGAACATTGCCAGAATAAGTTTTTGGCCAGTCATGGGGCTATTTTTTTTTTAATTTTTTAAAATGTGGAACACTTAACAAATTTGCATATTAGCCTTGCATAGGGACCATGCTGATCTTCTCTGTATTGTTCCAGTTTTAGTATATGCACTTGCTGAAGCAAGCCCTCGTGCTATTTTTAAAACAGCATATATTTAAATATTTATGTTTCAGAATACTTCTTTTTTAAAACAGTGGTTCTCTACCTTATTTGTACATTGTAATCACTTTGGAAGTTTTGAAATGTACTGATGCCTGTGTCTGATCTCCTAGATATTCTGATTTAATTGGTCTGGGACTTGGCAGGGACATCAAAATTTTGAAAGTTCCCAGGTAATTCTAATATGCAGCCAAGGTTCAGAACCACTGCTTTAAAATGCTTTATAATTACACCATATGTAATTCCTTTTAGGGTGAGAGAGTAAAATAATTTACAGTCATTAGTTGTATTCATTCATTCATTCATTCATTCATTCATTCATTCACTTGCTTACTGTGCCCAGCATGGGGCTTGAACTCTCAACCCAAAGATCAAGAGTCACATGTTCCATCGACTGAGCCAGCTGGGTGCCCCAGTTGTTTTCACATTTTTATTTCCTACCCCCCCCCCCCCGACAAAAGCTCTCACATAATTACTGAACCAGCCTACCAGTGCAGAAGCATAGTGACAGAAAAATCATTTCCCCAATAAAACATGTCTGTTGTTAAGGTAGTAGTGATGTTTACAGAGTGATAGGATATGAGCTGGTAACCTTCATGCAGCGTAAATATGTGTGCCATCTCGTGCTATCTCTTGTAGACCCAGCTTGATTGTTCTTCGGTGCCGCTTCTTAGAGTTGTACTGGATTTTATAACCAGTTTTCATCCGAATTCACTGGGGAATGGGATGCTTCTGCTTTTGTTTCTTGGCCAGCAATTGCTTGATTCTGAAGTCTTGTCAGAAGACATGGCAAAAGACAGTCAACTGCACATACCATGATGGTGGAGAAAAGGAGAGAGCTATTTTCATTCTTTTGATTTGAAAATAGCAATTATATTTTGAATTTCTTTTATATTATTAAATAATATTTATTTATTTTAGAGAGAGAGCACGCAAATGGGGGAGGGGCAGAGGGAGAGAATATCCAGGCAGACTCCCATTGAGTGCAGAGTGCTACACAGGGCTCAGTCTCATGACCCATGAGATCACGACCTGAGCTGAAATCAAGAGTCTGACGCTCAACCAATTGAGCCACCCAGGCGCCCCTGAAGTCCTTTTAATTTTCTGGCATGTCTAATGAAGCTGGAAGCCATCAGTTACATCATTAGGTTTGAAATAGAGATAAATAATAATGTGAACTTTCAGATTAAATATGTAGAGAATTGTTTACCAGGAATGTATACCTAGGCCTGTTTCAGATTAATAGCATTTAGTGTCACAGTGATCAAAAGACTAGCAATCAGGGGGAAAAATTTTTTTTTAGCGCATAAACTCTCGATATGCAATAATATGGGACAAATGCTGGAATATTCTATAGACGGATTATACACGTAGTTAAGATACTGTCAAAGTGGGTACACCGAAAGAAAATGGGAAGCTGGGGCGCCTGGGTGGCACAGCGGTTAAGCATCTGCCTTCGGCTCAGGGCGTGATCCTGGCGTTATGGGATCGAGCCCCACATCAGGCTCCTCTGCTGTGAGCCTGCTTCTTCCTCTCCCACTCCTCCTGCTTGTGTTCCCTCTCTTGCTGGCTGTCTCTATCTCTGTCAAATAAATAAATAAAATCTTAAAAAAAAAAAAAGAAAAAGAAAATGGGAAGCTGTGTTTCAGTAAACTTATCTGGTATACATGTTAGTTTAGTTTATTTTGAAAATTTAAAATTATGCATTATATACGGTGTTAGATATTGTTGGGATGGAGAGGAAAGACCACAGTTCTCCCACTACTAAGAAACAAAAGATCTTAAGCCAGCCTTATGTGGAGTGTAAGGTGTGGCAAATATAAAAGGTATGTTTCAGGAAACCTTTTATTTAATGGAAATACATGTTTCAGATGAGATGCAAAATATACTAAGTATCTCTTAGTTGTTTGGGTTGATCAAAAATTTGTTTACTTTTAGCATGGATAAAATTAAATGTCAGCAAAGACCTTCAAAGACAACAAATATTTATTGCACTTCAAATTAGAATGGGCAACATGTACTTGATTCCTTTAAAATAGGCAGAAAGCGGGGGGCCCTTGGCTGGGTTAGTTGGTAGAGCATACAGCTCTTGATCTCAGGGTCATGAGTTCAAGCCGCATGTTGAGCGTGGAACCTACTTAAAAAAATAAAAATAAAAAATAAAATAGGCAGAAAGGACACCCGACATTAGTATTAAAAGCCACACAACATCTTCGTTTGGGAGGAAATCCTTGTTGATCCATTGGTGGGGTGTGGCAAGAATCCCTTCTGAAGATTGTTTTGTAATGGCATCTGCAGGAAGCCAAGGAGAAGAGAGGGTGAGGCAAGAGCTATCAGGTCTTCTCCTTCCTTGGTCTTGCTGTGGCTTATCCTTTGTTCCTTTTTAGGTCTTACATCTGGATGATCATAAATCTTTAAAAAATTTTAGAATATATCCCTTAGGGGGCGTCTGGGTGGCACAGCGGTTAAGCGTCTGCCTTCGGCTCAGGGCGTGATCCCGGCGTTATGGGATCAAGCCCTACATCAGGCTCCTCCGCTGGGAGCCTGCTTCTTCCTCTCCCACTCCCCCTGCTTGTGTTCCCTCTCTCGCTGGCTATCTCTAATTCTGTCAAATAAATAAATAAAATCTTTAAAAAAAAAAAAGAATATATCCCTTAGGTTCTTAATATGTAAGTCCTTGGGCAATTAATCTATGTATACTGCTTAAAAATTGTTTTGAAATAATTTTTAACTTGTGGGTCACTAATTCTAAACATTTGCTACATTTGTTTTTTATCATATCCTCTTTCTACACATAATTTTTTTCTGAACCATTCGAGTAGGTTACATATATCATGCCCCTCAAGCCCTTAATGCTTGATTCTGTATTTCCTAAGAGCAGTGATATTCTTCTTAATGGCTACCGTGCAGTTAACCAAATTTGGGGAAATTTAACATCAATGCAGTACTGTACATAATCTCTGTACGTATTTACAATGTTGATTATCCCAATAATGCCCTCTGTAAAATATTTTTCCATTTAGTCCAGGGTCATTTTTGCATTCATTTGTCATGTTCCTTTGTAATGTAATCTGAAAGAGTTCCTTAGTCCTTCCTGTCCTTCGTGTCACATTGATATTTTTGAAGAATACAGACTAGTTTTGTTGACTTTTTAAAAAATCTCCTACCTGTTTTTTAAAATTTGTTGAGTCCTAATTTGTGGTCTGACATATGGTCTATCCTGGAAAAGTCCCATGTGCACTTGAAAGAATGTGAATGCTGGTGGTGTTGGGTAGAGTGTTTTGCACTTTTAGATCTAGTTGGTTTATTGTGGTAAGTCCTCTGTTCCCCCCCCCTTTTTTTTTTCAGATTTTATTTATTTATTCAACAGAGATAGAGACAGCCAGCTAGAGAGGGAACACAAGCAGGGGGAGTGGGAGAGGAAGAAGCAGGCTCATAGTGGAGGAGCCCGATGTGGGGCTCGATCCCATTACGCCGGGATCACGCCCTGAGCCGAAGGCAGATGCTTAACCGCTGTGCCACCCAGGCGCCCCAGTCCTCTGTTTCCTTATTTCTGTCTGATTGTTCTATTCATTATTGAGTGGGTTGTTGAAGTCTCCATTATTGTAGAAATATCTATTTCTCCTTTTAATTCTGTCTGTTTTTGTGTCATGTTTTGATGGTCTGTCATTAAATACAGAAATGTTTATGCTTATTATATCTAATTGGGGTACTGAACCTTTTATTAATATATAATGTCTGGCTTTGTCTCTTGTAACCTCTTTTGATTTAAAGTCTACTTTGTCTGATAGTAGTATAGTCACCCCTTGCCTGCTCTCTTTTGGTTATATTTGCGTCGAATATTGTTTTCCATTCTTCCATTTTCCATCTAGCTGTGTCTTTGGATCTAAAGTGAGTCTTTTATAGACAGTTTATAGTTGGATCATGTGTTTTTTATTCATTCTTCCAATCTTTATCTTTTGATTATAGCATTTAATCCATCTACATTGAAAGTGGTGATCAGGAGGGACTTATGTCATTTTGCTCTTTGGTTTCTATATGTTGTGTAGCTTTTTTGTTCCTCATTTCCTCTATTACTGTTTTCTTTTTTGCTCAGCTGATTTTTTAAATTTTCTGAGAATGAGTTTTCTTTTTTCTTTTTTTCAAGATTTTATTTGAGAGTGAGAGAGAGCGAAAGCAGGGAGAGGGGCACAGGGTGAGGGAGAAGCAGACTCCCCACTGAGCAGGGAACCTGACATGGGACCTCCATCCCAGGACTCTGAGATCGTGACCTGAGCCAAAGGCAGACGCTTAACCTACTGAGCCACACAGGTGCCCCAGCTGATTTTTTTTATATCGAAATGTTTAAACTCCTTTCTCATTTCCTTTTGTATATATTCTATAACTATTTTCTTTATGGTTACCATGGAGATCACATTTAATATTCTAAAGTTAAAATACTCTAATTTGAATTTACACCAGCCTCACTTCAATAACAAAAAAACTGCTAATTTACATTTCCATCCCCAACCCTTTTAATCAATGATGTCCCCAGATTACATCGTTATACACTGTCTGTCCCAAAGTGTAAAATAATTCTTTTTAATCCATTTGCCTATTAAATTATGTAGAAAACAAGGGCACCTGGGTGGCTTAGCCAGTTAAGCGCCTGCCTTTGACTCAGGTCATGATCTCAGGGTCCTGGGATTGAGTCCTGTGTTGAGCTCTTTGCTCATTTGGAGAGTCTGCTTCTCCCTCTCCCTCTGCCCCTCCCTCCTGCTCATGCTCTCTCTGTCTCTCAAATCTATAATTATGTAGAAAACAAAATTTGCAGTTAGAAACCAAAGTTATAATAGATTTTAGAGTAATATTTTTTAGAAAATGTATTAGTTCCTTAAATCCTGTAGAAAACAAAAAGTAGAGCTACAGACCAGTTTTTGTTTTTTGTTTGTTTAAATAATTTGTACGCCCAACATGGGGCTTCAACCCACGACCCTGAGATCCAGAGTCGCATGCTATACCCACTGAGCCAGCCAGGGTCTCCTATAAACCAGCTTTAATATATCACTAGCTTTTTAAATTGCCCTGTATTTGCCTTTTTTTGAGATCTTTATTACTTCCTATAGTTTCTTCTTGTTGTCTAGTGCTACTTTATTTTGCCCTGCAAGTTTCCGTTGAGCATTTCTTACAGGGCAGGTCTAGTGGTAATGAACTTCTCCAGCTTTTGTTTATCTGGGAATGTCTTGATTTCTCACTCACATTTGGGGGACAGTTTTGCTGGATAAAGGATTCTTGGTTGACAGGGTTGCTTGTTTTTTTTTTTTCTTTTTTTTTTTCTTTCTTTTATCAATTTGAACATCCTGGCCCATGGTCTTAAAGTTTCTGATGAGAAATCTGCAGGTAATCTTATCAAGCATCCATTGTGTGTGATTTGCTCCTCTCTTGATGTTTCCAAGATTTTCTGTGTCTTCAGCCTTCAAAAATTTGATTATAATGTGTCTTGGTGTGAGTCTTCTTGAGTTCATCTTTATTTTTTTTAAAATTTTTTTTTAAAGATTTTATTTATTTATTTGACAGAGAGACAGCCAGCGAGAGAGGGAACATAGGCAGGGGGAGTGGGAGAGGAAGAAGCAGGCTCCCAGCAGAGGAGCCTGATGTGGGGCTCGATCCCAGAACGCCAGGATCACGCCCCGAGCCAAAGGCAGATGCTTAACAACTGAGCCACCCACGCGCCCCTTGAGTTCATCTTGGAGTTC
Organism: Ursus americanus; assembly: GCF_024610735.1. NCBI lineage: Eukaryota > Metazoa > Chordata > Mammalia > Carnivora > Ursidae > Ursus > Ursus americanus. The sequence goes on from NC_142138.1 coordinate 10,418,547, forward strand.
CTAGGATGTTCATATTCATGTCTTTCACCAAATTTGGAAAGTTTTCAGCCATGTTTTCTTCAAATAGTCTGTCTCTTCTGGGACTCCCACAATGTGTAGTTTGGTCTGCTTGTTGGTATTTCATAGGCTCCTGAAGTTCTATTCACTTTTTTTAGGTCTTTTTCCCTTCTGTTCCTCTGACTCAATAATTTCCATGGTCCTGTCTTCAAGTTGGTTGATTCTTCTGCCCGCTCAAATATGCCTTTGAATCCCTCTAGTGAATTTTGCATCTCAGTTATTGTACTTTTCAGAATTTCTTTTTCTTTTCTGTGTTTTCTATCTCTGTTGGTTTTTCTCTTTTGTTCATACATCATATCCTTGATTTTATCTATATCTTCCTTTAGTTCTTTGAACATTTTCAAGAACCAGTATCTAGAAGTCTTTCCTGATAAATCTGTGATCAGGTTTTTTTTTTGACAGGGACAGTTGCTGTTGATTTCTTTTTCTTTTGAATGAGCCATACCTTCCTATTTCTTTGCACGCCTTGTGATTTTTTTTCTTGTTGAAAACTGGACATTTGAAACTAATACATGGTAACTCTAGAAATCAGATTGTTTCCTTTCCCTAGGGTTTGCTGTTTTGTTACTATTTTTGTTTTGTTTTGTTTTGTTTTTTGATCTGTGCCAGATATATAAATTTTAAGGTCTTTTTAGGTCTTTCTGAGCCTTTTCTTGGATATATGCAGTCACTTTGGAATTTTCTCTGTACCTGCATTTGGGTTTTGTTTGTTTTTTAAGATTTTATTCATTTATTTGAGATAGAGGGAACACAGAGCACGAGCTGGGGGAGGGCCAGGGGTAGAGGGAGAAGCAGACTCCCGGCTGAGGGATCCTAATGCAAGGCCTGATCCCGGGACCCTGGGATCATGGCCTGAGCCCAAGGCAGACACCCAACCAACTGAGCCACCCAGGCACCCCCTATTTTTTGTTTGTTTTTCTTTTTTAAGATTGTATGTATTTGAGAGAGCACAAGCAGAGGAAGAGGGACAAGCAGACTCCCCACTGAATGAAGAGCCTGATGCAGGACTCGATCCCAGGACCTGAGATCATGACCTGAACTGAAGTCAGACACTTAACCGACTAAGCCACCCAGGCACCCCCTATATAATAGTTTCAAATATTAGTTTGTTTTCCCCTCAGGAACTTCAGGTATATGCATAATGGATCTTTGTCTTTTTTCCATATCAACACTCAATCTTAGAGCCTTTGTACTTTTCTTTTTAAAAAATTTTGTTTTCTTGCATTTCTTCTCCTTACTAAATTTTTATTCAAATCTGTCCTTCCTTGGGTAGCTTTTAACTTAGTTCTTATATTTGATATACTTTTGTCTTCTCCTTTCCTTTTTAATCAATTGTTTCATTTTTTTGTTGAAGGTATTTTTTCACATCCCAAAATGCTTATTGGGAATATTTAATTCAGTTTAAAGTGCCATGTTAAAATTTTCTTCTGATTTGTTGAGTTTTGTTTTTGTTTTTGTTTTCGTTTTTAAAATAAGCTCCAGGGGCACCTGGGTGGCTCAGTCGTTGGGCATCTGCCTTTGGCTCAGGTCATGATCCCAGGGTCGTGGAATTGAGCCCCACGTCAGGCTCCCTGCTCAGCGGGAAGCCTGCTTCTCACTCTCCCACTCCCCCTGCTTGTGTTCCCTCTCTCACTGTCTCTTTCCCCATCAAATAAATAAATAAAATCTTTAAAATAAAATAAAATAAAATAAAATAAGCTCCACACCCAGCATGGGCCCCAACACAAGGCTTGAACTCATGACCCCAAGATCAAGACCTGGGCTGATACCAAGAGTTGGATGCTTAACTGAGCCACCCATGTGCCCCTGTTGGTTTATAGGAAGAACTTTTCTCAGCTGAAATGTGTGATTTGCTGCTTAAATATTTCTTATAATAGCCTTATATAGAGTTGGTTTGAATTTTTAATTTTTTGTTATTTAATTGACATCGTTCCTAATTCAGAAGCATTGTCCATTAGTTATGTCAGTTAGGGATGTGAGGTTTCTTCAGTGAAGATGTTACAGGTCATGGTAGAGAGGGGAGTGTTTTTCTTTTCATTTTTGCAAGATTCTGAGTTTCTCCCTTTATTTTCTTTTTTTCCCTTCACTCTCTAGGAATGCTGAAAATTGGGTTATATCTAGTTTTATTTGCATTCCTTGTTAATTTTCTGTTTTGGATTGGGGGGGTACCATTTTCATCCAGACCCAAAATCTGTATAGATTTTTTTAAAACTATTAACTGAGGGATAGCAAGGAAGAATTATGTTAACATTTAGTAAATAATAATATTACAAAAAAGTTAGTTCCCTTTTTCATTTTAGTTGTTTTATGTGGCCTTTTACCTTTCTCTTAATGTCTAATTTATCCTATATGAGTACTTAGAAGATATGCAATCATGGTTATTGATTGTTTAAAAATTTGTATGCTACCCATTGTTCAGTTGAAGTCTTAACTGTAATATGGTTGTAGGGAGATGATATTTTAGTTTGGCTCCACCTCTTAATTGGTTTGTTACATTTAGCACCATACTTCATCTCTCTGGCCCCATTGTAAAAATGAGGTTGAGGAGAACATTTACCTATTAGACTTAGGATTCAAAACAACTTTGTAAAGCACCTGGAACATTTAATTGAACACCTGTCATTGTTTCAAGCACTCAAAGCCCCTAAAAGCCTGAACTGTGAAACCTATTGGTAACATCTTTGTTTTTCAGGTTGCTGGAGGAGCCAATATGAGCCAGATTTCAGAAGCACTGAGCCGATACAGGAATAGGTCATGTTTTATGAAGGAAGCTCTCTACAGGCTCTTCACAGAGACATTTTCAATGCAGGTAACCATGCCTGCTATTTTAAAGGTAACTACACTGCAGAAAGGTAGTTTTTGTTACTACTTTTTACTTAGTTCAATTAAAGCTGTTCACCAAACACACTGAGTACAGTAACTTATATGCCTTATTCTGTAGTGAGCCAAGGTACCCTCATGGAGAAAGGAAAACAGTGTTAGGCTTAATTAACTGCCAGATCATCTCTCATTTTGAGCATCTAAATTAGTTCAAGTCATCTAGTGTTTTGATTTAGTCTGAGAAGGAGATATAGGACATTTGTATTATTTTGCCTAAAATAGGAGATCTTAATCTATAAACATGTATTCACTTTGCCCTAAATGTTGTTTCTTATTTATTCATTTGTTTACTCTTCAAAAACTAACATCTGGTTTTCTAAAAGAAAACAACAGTGTCTCCAGCAAGAACAGAGCAAAATACAGTAATTGAAGGTGCCAAACCTACCATTTAAAGTGTTTTGTGAATAAAGTAAAGTTAACCAGTATTGATAGGGCCACACTTTGCTTTGGTTTATAGAAGAATGAATTTATTTTAAATGTTATTGGAAGTATTAAGTGGTTTGGGAAAGAAAAGTACATTTATTGAAAGTGAAATGTAACATGAAAATGAAGACTTGAAGTCACTTTATTTTTATTAGTATTTGTAATTATAGTTCCTTAAAAAAAAATGGGTATTTCTGCACTGTGGAAGGTAAGATTTGTTTGTAACTTAAAAGTAGTGCTGTATAAAGTAAGAAAAGCTCTAGACCTTTGTTTCCCATTTGTAATGAGGAGATTGAATTAGATATTCTTAAAATCCTTTTCATATCTAAGATTCTGTGATTTTTGAAAATCATGTTTTATGGGGTTTTTAAAAAATTATTTCTACATATTTAACTTGGATGATGGCAATCCAGTGAAATCCTAGGAACAATTTAGCAATATAGAAAAAAGTCATTTTCCGTAGTGGAAATGTGTCGCAGGTCTGTCTCTGGGCTCTATTACTTCATGCAGCTGCCAGAGTGAGGAGCTCTGGTCTCTTAAAATCACGGTTCATGCCAGTATCAGCAGACTGGTTTCTGAGGTAGATAGAGATAGAACAGATTGCACTGTCCCTGAATGTTAGTGCAGGTGTGGCCTAAGCTTAGTACAACACCTTCATGTTACATTTGTGTTGTAGGTCTTCCACAGTCTGTCTTCTGATGACCTTTCTAATGTTTGCAGATTTCAGATTCTTCCAAATTCTGTTAAATTCAAATTTTTTCTTCCTCTGTTGGTGGATTCATCCCACCCTTTTGTCTGTTTTGTGTATTTCCTTATCACATTTCCATTCCTTAGGAATCCTCTTTTCATTCCATCCTTATCTCCACGTCCTTCTGTCCAAATCTTACCTGAGACCTTGTCTGAATGTGCTGTCTGAATGAAGAATTCTGATCCATTGCAGAAATGAATGCTCCCTCCACAACTACCTTAGGTAGCACTTTATATATACGTTTATAGTGCTTTTTTTTTTTCCAGTTTCATGCTTTGATATCCCTCACAATGTTATTTGTTTACATACCGTATTTTTCTCACAAGGCTTTATGCTAAGGAATAAGGTGTGAGTAATTCATGTTTGTGTCCTGTAGTGCTTATCACAATGCCTTGTATGGAGTGAGGTTCAGTAAATGATTATTAATCATGGAGGAGCTGGAAGTCCAGAGAAGGAAAGTGACTTGCCTAAAGTCACACATTTCATTAATGGCTTCATTTGGATGAGAAGGTATTGCTGTTGTCCTAAAAAATAAATGCTTAGAATAGAAAAAAATCTGTTACTTTCTGTACCAATGAGCAAATATTTTTGCCAACTAACACAAAAACAAGACAGTATAAAAAAATGCTCATGTTGTTATATGCCACTAAAAACAAGTTCATCTTCAGCTTGTGGCTGTAGGAATGAGGAATCATCCATTGGATTTGCCAGTGCAGTTCACAGCCAGTGCTTGCGCCCTCAACTTAACACGCCAGGGCCTGGCCAGGGGAATGCCTGTTCGTCTGTTGTCAGAGGTCACCTGTCTGCTTTTCAAGGCTCTGAAAAATTTCCCCCATTACCAGCAGGTAATTTGAATTGAATACTTGACTGCTTCTTACTTTAGGACAAATAACATGAAAAAAATTACTAGTACTAGTTAGTATTAGCTATTATTAGTATTGGTATTATTTTGTTTCAATTTTTCATCCTCCCTGAAAGAAAGGGAATAGATAAGGAGTTTATGTTTGTTATAGAAAAAAGTAGCAAATTTGGATTAGCAATTGGGTTTAAATTAAAAAAAATTTTTTTAGAAACCATTGACCCAGAAGTCCATGTACTATTAACACTTCAGTACTTCCTTACAGGCTTAACATCATATGTGAAAATTAAATTGGAAAAAAAAACGTTGAATTGAATCATAGATCTAAATATAAAAGCTAAAACCATAAAACTTCTAGAAGAAAACAGGACAAAACTATTTGTTTTTTTTTTTTAAAGATTTTTATTTATTTATTTGACAGAGATAGAGACAGCCAGCGAGAGAGGGAACACAAGCAGGGGGAGCGGGAGAGGAAGAAGCAGGCTCATAGCTGAAGAGCCTGATGTGGGGCTCGATCCCATAATGCCGGGATCACGCCCCGAGCCGAAGGCAGACGCTTAACCGCTGTGCCACCCAGGCGCCCCAGGACAAAACTATTTGTGACCTTGGAGTAGGCAAAGTCGTCTTAGGATACAAAAAGCACATGTCATGAAAGAAAAATAAATTAGAATTCATCATAATTAAAGGCTTCTCACATGCACATACACATACACAAATTGAAAAGGGTAAGTCATGGGATGGGGAAAATGTTTATTTTGTATATATGAGAAAACTTTTATAGAGAATATAAAGAACTCTTAACTCAGTAGCATGAGACAAACCCATTTTTTAAAAAGGCAAATGATTTGAGCACTTTACTGAAGAGGATTAAGCAGATGACAGATGAGCATGTGAAAAGATGCTCAGTGTTTTTAGTCATAAGGGAAATGCAAATTAAAACCACATTGAATTACCACTGCATACCTAAATACTACTACACACCCTCTAGATTGTTTGAAATTAAAAGACTGACAATACAAAGTGTTAGCAAGGGTGTGGAACAACTGAAATTCTCATATATAGATGTCGAGAATGTAAAATGATACAACTACCAGTTCAGCAGTCTGGTAGTTTCTTTCAAAGTTAGACATATACCTTCTTTACTACCTAGTCTTTCCACTCCTAGAGGAATGAAATCATCTATTCATACAAAGACTTTTACAAGAATGTTCATAATATTTTTATTCATGATACATCTCCTAAAACTGAAAACCTTTCTATTGTTGAACAGCAGGTGAATAAAGAAATTGTGGTATATTCACATAATAAACTCCTATGTGGCAATATAAAGGAATAAAGTACTGCTACATGCAACATGGACAAATCTCAAAAACATTATATGCTGAGCAAAATAAGCCAGACACAGAAGAGTAGATATTATATGATTCTATTTATGTGAAACTTTAGAAGAGATTAATCTCTAATAACAATGTGATTTTCTGGGGTTGGGGTTTCTGAGGTTGGGATTGACTAGAAGGTGGTACAGTACAACTCTTTGGGGTGATGGAAAATTTTTTTTATCTCAATTTAAGGTGGTGGATGGTAGTGGTTATACAGCTGTATCATAAGGAAGGTGGTCTTTCCTCACTTAAAAAAAAAATCTGCATTTCCACTTTCTCTTGAAAAGTTGGAAGCTCTTTCACATTTTGGTGTTAATCCCTTCACGGAAGCCATCAGCTGGAGTAGCAACTGCCCCTATAAAAGGACATGAATTCTCCAAGTGTTCATAATTCCCACCACTGCTCTGCTATGTCACACTCAGCCCTCTTCACTTTGTTTATGTTACTGCCTAGTTCCTGTTGGCATTTCAGGCTTGCTGCCCCTGCCTCATACACTGTTCTTCAGTCAGACTTGCCTACTCATGGCCTTTCAAAGAGATGGTATATTTTGTATTCCTGCAGCTTTCTCAGGAGGCCTTCTCTTACTTTCCTATCTGTAAAGGCCCTTTAACCCCTGCCAGTCTTAGGTTGCAAGTATAGCTCTATCACAGAGTTAGTTATGAGATCTGTAAGGACATCTGTGGATGAGGCTTCAAGTAATTGATTTGGATTGACACACAGGCAGGCCACTAGGGTTCAGGGGAAAGAGACCCCCTGCTTTGCCAAAAAATGTGGGAGAGGATTATTCTTTAGGCAAAAATGAATGTGACAGAGTAAGATTAAATGAAGAACTTGGAGAGGACCGGGTACACAGTGAGTTCTCAGTAAGAAAAGCTTGTTGGTATCACCTTCCATGTGCTTAGAATCTTTATTTAGAATGGGATATACCTTTGCTCAAAATTATTTTTCTTTATTCCCTTAAAGTTACAGAAGAATTGTCTTCTCTCCTTAACTAATTCCAGGATTCTTGTGGATGTTCCATTTGACAGGCAAGTATAAAACTTGGTCATCTGATTTTGGCTTGTTGACCACTGTTACTCTGAACATTGTTGGCTTTTGGTTATTAGCTTATTAGCAAGGGTTTGATTAAGGCTGGGCTAAGGTGTTTGAGGAGAATGTTTTGTTGAGCATCTGCCACAGGTGATCTGGAGTACCCTACGGATAACCCTTGCACAATGCGGGGATTAGGGACACTGACCCCCCCCACTGCCACCCCACACAGTCAGAAATGCATGTATAACTTTCGAGTCACCAAAAACTTAACTACTCATAGCCTGTTGTTGACTGGAAAGCCTTAGTGATAAACAATTAACACGTATTTTTTATGTTAAGTATTATTATATACTGTATTCTACAACAAAGTAACCTAGAGAAAAGAAAATGTTATTAAAACCATAAAGAAGAGAAAATACAATACATTTACAATACTGTATTTATCAATACCAAAAGCTTACATTATCTGTTTATAAGGTGAATCGTCTGTCAGTACGTACATCAGTATCATCTTATATCCTACAAAACACTGTAAATGTTGTTTGTATTACAAAGACTAGATATCAAAAATGAAAAGGTAGGGGCGCCTGGGTGGCTCAGTTGGTTAAGTGTCTAACTCTTGATTTCGGCTCTGTCTGAGCTCTGTCATGATCTCAGGGTTGTGAGATCGAGTGTCAGGCTCTGCAGTCTGCAGTCTGCTTCTCTCCTTCCTCCTCTCTCTCTCTCTGCCCCTCCTCCTGCTTGCACACTCTCTCTAAATAAATCTTTACAAAAAAAGAAAAGAAAGAAAGAAAAGATAATATGGGGCACCTGCCTGGCTCAGTCAGTAGAGCATGTGACTCTTGATCTCATGGTCATGAGCTTGAGCTCTATGTTGGGGGTGGAGTTTACTTAGAAAGAAAGAAAAGATAATGTGAAAAAGAAATACTTATACTTACAGAGGCGCCTGGGTATCTTAGTCGTTAAGCATCTGCCTTCAGCTGAGGTCATGATCCCAGGGTCCTGGGGTCGAGCCCTGTATCAGGCTCCTCGCTCAGTGGGAAACCTGCTTCTCCCTCTCCCACTCCCCCTGCTGGTATTCCTTCTCTCACTGTGTCCATCTCTGTCCAATAAATAAATAAAATCTTTTAAAAAAAAAAAGTTATTTACAGGGCACCTGGGTAGCTCAGTCAGTTAGGCGCCTGACTCTTAATTTTGGCTCAGGTCATGATCTTGGGGTTGTGGCTCTGTCATGCTCCACCCTGAGTGAACATGTGCACACACTCTGTCTCAAAAAAAAAATGCATACATATACATATACATATATATATATGTATATGTATATGTATATGTATAGACATATATTCATGCACCGATAACGAAGAAGCAGCAGCAATATGATTGCTTTATGGTAGTATTTTATAATCAATAGAATTGCCTCATGGTAGCCTAGCCTTACCCTAATGAATGAATCGCTATGAAATTTTTATGGCATACAGTGTAACAGTCATATTTATAATACAATATTGGAAACATTGTTACATTAAAAAAATAAAACTACTTACCTGTGATGATAGGCTGATACGCAGTTTCTCCAATTCTGACAGAAAGGCATACTGTATGGTAATGTAATTCTTTGAAAGCAAAGTTATAAGCTATAAGAAAACTAACACATTATTTTATATTAAGTATCACTTACTTTATGCCAGATAAGGATAGGCTGTCCGCTTCCAAGTCTTGAGTGTGATGTTCACATCATGAATACTTAGGTGATGATGATGATGACGACACAGAAACATCTCATACATTCTTGCTGTATAATTATTAGATGTCCACATGAAGATACATAAACAACAGATATGTTTATTAACTGTAAGCACGACGATTATTTACTGTTCATTAAGTGGAAGTGGATCATCATAAAGGCCTTTATCCTCATTGTTTTCATGTGGAGTAGGCTGAGGAGGAAGCAGAGCGGTTAATCTTGCTGTCTTCGGCGTGGAAGAGGTGGAGGAGGGGGAGAAGTAGAAGGAGAGGGGCGCCTGGGTGGCACAGTGGTTAAGCGTCTGCCTTCGGCTCAGGGCGTGATCCTGGCCTTATGGGATCGAGCCCCACATCAGGCTCCTCCGCTGTGAGCCTGCTTCTTCCTCTCCCACTCCCCCTGCTTGTGTTCCCTCTCTCGCTGGCTATCTCTATCTCTGTTGAATAAATAAATAAAATCTTTAAAAAAAAAAAAAAGAAAGAAAAATATTACTTAAAAAAAAAAGAAGTAGAAGGGGAGGCATTTCTGTGTTTCTGGGTGACAGAAATACATCATAATATCTATCTGATTTCTTTGATTTTTTCATTTCTCTAAAACTATTTCTATATAGTATCAATCCTTCTACCATATGCTTTAGTTTCATAGAAGTGTCCATGTTATAAAAGAAGTCAAAAGCGGTTTTGAATAATCGGGACCCTTCTGCCAGATTATCTAATGTCAGTTTATTTTTCTGGCACTGCTTCTTCTACGTTGTCTTCCTCATTGTCAGGCACTGGTTTGGAAGTGCTCATCTCCCTCAATTTGACATCTGTTAATTCCTCCGGTGTGGGGTGTATTAGCTCTTGAATTTCTCCAAGATCCGTATCTTGAAACTCTTCACCCTCCACCTTTTTTTGGCCATATCTATAATCTCTTTCATGATTTCCTTGATTGGCTTTGTTACAAATCCTGCGAAGTCACGCACAGCATCTGGACACAGTTTTCTTCAGCAGAAATTTATTGTTTCAGGCTTGATGGCTTTTATGGCTTTTGGCATCTTCAGTGGTGTAATCCTTCCAGACTTTCTCTCTGTCAGGATTCTCTTCCATAGCATTAGCATTGACAGTCCTTTCCATAGACTACTGTGTGTAATGAGCCTTAAGGGTCCCTGTCACCCCCTGATCTAAAGCCTGAATTAGACACTGTGTTTGGAGGCAAATAGACCACTTTAGTGTCTTCAGTGTTGAATTCATGAGATTGTGGGTGGCCAGGGGGCATTATCCAATATCAAAAGAATTTTAAAAGGCAGTCCTAAACCAATATTGCACTGTATGTTAACTAAGTAGAATTTAAAGAAAAATTTAAAAATGAAAAAAAGAAAGGCAGTCCTTTACTGGCAAGATACTTCCTGACTTCAGGGACAAAGTATTGATGGAACCAATCCAGAAAAGGGATTTTTTAAAAAAGATTTTTAAAAATATTTATTTATTTATTTGACAGAGAGAGCACGCGTGCACACAAGCAAGTGGAGTGGCAGACAGAAGGAGAGGGAGAAGCAGACTCCCCACTGAGCAGGGAGCCTAATGTGGGGCTTGATCCCAGGACCCCGGGACCATGACCTGAGCCAAAGACAGACACTTAACCAACTGATCCACCCAGGCGCCACCAGAAAAGGATTCTTGTCCAAGCCTTCTTGTTGTACAACCAAAAGACTAGCAGCCAGTGTTGATGTTTACCCTTCAAGTCTTTGGGATTAGCAGCTTTATAGATAAGGGCGGTTCTTACCATAAAGCTAACTGTATATTCACAAACCAGTAGAGTTAGCCAGCCTATCCCTTCCTGCCTTAATTCCTGATGCTTGCTTCTCTTTTACTGATAAATGTCCTTTGTGGCTCCCCCCCCCCCCCCCCCCGCCCCCAGGATGGGGCACTCTCATCTACATTAGAAACTTGTTCAGGTAGATCTCTTTTATCCTCCAGGATTGTCTTAATAGTGTCTAGGAACTCATCTGCTGCCTCTTGATTGGCAGAAGCTGCTTCTCCTGTTATCTCAACATTTTTTAATTCAAACCTCTTTCTCAAATTATCAGACCATCCTTTGCTGGCATTGAATTTTGTAGTTTTAGGTCCTTCACCTTCTTTTTGCTTTAACTTGTCATATAATGACTTCACTTTTTGTCGAGTCATATTAAAGTCTGTAAGCATGCCTTTCTTACAGCAGTCCTGTACCCACATAAAAGCTGCATTTTCAATGAGATAAAAAGGTGTTTTGCAGAAAGTGCAAGGTTTTCATGCCTGCTGGCATAGCTGCAACAACAACTTCACAAATTTCCTTTTCTTTTTTACAATCATCCTTATACTGGATTCATTTGTCTTGAGATGATGGGTACCCACAGCTGCACACCTCAGTCTGCAGTAGATATCAGGCAGTCAGCTTTTTCTTGTAATGTCATGACTTTTCACTGCTTCTTGGGAGCACTTCCAGCATCACTGGTGACACTTTATGTGTGCCCCCCCCGCCCCCCGCCATGGTGTTACTCAAGGTTTACAGTATTTCACTAAACACAATGAAGAATATGGGAGAACTGTAAGAGATTACTTTTTACTTTGCAATTTACTGGAAAGATGAACTGCTTATATGGAGTGATTAGTTTTGCATGGCATTTTAAGTGAATACTCACAACGCTTGAGCTCACCCCTGTATTGGCAGGAGGTGGCTGTGAGATAATTACAGTTATATAGTATGTACTGCAGTTAATTTTATGCTGTTATCATTTAATACTGCATCTTTATGTTTACATTTCTTTTGACTGAATGGTGCCATGTACGGTGTTTGTATAAGTTTCAATAAATTTTAACCTTTTGCAGTAGACTTGTGTATATTTCATGGTTATAAATAGTAAAAGAAACTACAACCTAGTATCTACATATATTTTATGTATTTATAAATACCTATTACTTAATTTTTTTTGGTGTTTCTAGACTATGCGGTTTGTCTGGGTTTTTCCAAATTGTCGCAAATCTCCAAAAAATTTTCCAGTCTATTTTTTGAAAAAAATCTGTGTATAAGTGGACCGGCACAGTTCAACCCTGTGTCGTTCAGGGTCAGCTGTGCTCGCAAATGTCTCCCAAAGTGTGATTCCAGTTCAGGGTAGTGAGTGGTAAGAACATGGGCTCCAGAGAGTCAAACATACTTGGATTCAATTTCTATCCCTTCCATTATCTTTGTGCGTAAGTTTCCTCATTTATAAAATGGTGACTCTTCTGAGGATTAGGCATGATAATGTTTGTAAAGTTCTTATGGCAGTGCCTAGCTTAAGTAGAGTCTGTTCTAAACATTGGTCATTCTTATTATTTTATTGGTAATAATTAAGAAAATCATCTTCCTAGACTCCAGAGGGGCTCCTCTTGAGGCCTTTATAGTCTTCCAGATTGATGAGCTCAAAAAATGTTTATAATAGTTGCTGCTAACGGCAGGAAAATTAAGCAAACGCTAACATGAACAAAGCCTGTGATACACTGGCGCCGAGTTGTGGGCTAAGCCATTCTCAAATCTAATTGAGATGTGTACTTAAAATGGGAATTGACTTTTATTTTTTTAAAGATTTTATTTATTTATTTGACAGAGATAAAGACAGCCAGCGAGAGAGGGAACACAGGCAGGGGGAGTGGGAGAGGAAGAAGCAGGCTCCCACCGGAGGAGCCTGATGTGGGGCTCATCCTAGAATGCTGGGATCACACCCTGAGCCCAAAGGCAGACGCTTAACGACTGAGCCACCCAGGCGCCTGGGGAATTGACTTTTAAAATTACAATAGGAAAGGTGGTCTTCCTCATTAAAAAATAAAATCTGTTTCTACCTTCTCTTGAAAAATTAGAAGATCTTTCTCAACTCGGTCTTCATTCCTACAGTTGCAATCAATAGGAGCTGACCACCAGCTGCCCCCCATAAAAGGGCACGTGTACTCTCTAGCTAAGTGATTTGTTTGCTGTGGCATTTTAGTATTGTTTACAATTCAGATTACAAATCACTACCTCTAGGGGAACTTCTTTCCTTTTTTCAGACCCATCATAGTAGAAACTGCTTAAAATAGTCTTTCTTAGATCTGCTTATCTTTGAATTCTATGCATTTCCTTAACATCTGCCTGCTCTCTTCTGATCTTCTCTTCTTTTTGTCAGATGCTCTTGATTTTCATAGCTGAGGCTTTAGAAATCTAAGATACAGGATTTGTTGGGGAGGCCAAGTGATTTCCTCTCTCCTTATGTACAGTTTAAAACTTTATTGTGAGAAAAATACTGCTTTTCAGGTTTGATGCTGCCAAGTTTGTCATGAGATGGCTCTGTAAACATGAGAACCCCAAGATGCAGACAATGGCAGTGAGCATCACCTCTATTCTAGCCCTGCAGGTATGTGATCGCTAAAGGCAAGATTTCTCTCTCCGGTCTTGACAGAGCTCTCATAGACCCTGGGTATTTCACTTTCGACTTTTTGTTTGCTTATAGCTCTCACCTGAGCAAACTGCACAGCTTAAGGAAGAACTCCTCATGGCAGTTAAGGTAGGTGGGTTGTGACTTTCATGACCTTTCTTTTTTCCAATTAAAAATTCATGACCATATAATTTAAAGAGTCAAATTCTCAAAGGCTTATAAAATGAAGACTCTGTAAGACCTGCTCCCCAGAAGAAACTACTTCTTAGAGCTACTTCTTCTGGTCTCTACCTCCACATCTCTAAATAAAGTGCTTTTAACTTGATTTATCAGTTTTAGATGTCTTCTAGTGATTCCGCTGCTGTGGTAAATAAGAACTTAGCTCTCCCACATGTATCTTTACAAATTACCTCCCTTCCCAACATATTTATGTCATAATTTTTTAATTCAAATTCAATTTAGTTAATATATACTGTATTATTAGTTTCAGAGGTAGAACTCAGTGTTTCATCAGTTGTATACAACACCCAGTGCTCATTACTTCAATATATCATAATTTTTCATCAGTATACATTATGATTATGCTAGCATTGCTCACTAAAGAAACATACATCGTTGTTTTATTTTGTACTTATTTTGAGATGAGGCTTGAGATACTTTCCCCCACCTGCCCCCAGTCGTTTATGTTTCCTGTGAACTATTTATTCATGGCTTTGATACGTTTTCCTTTGGGTTGCTACCTTTCTTCTGATTTGTAAGATTTCTTTATATATTAAGGAATTGGCCTTTGTGATATGAGGTGCATGTATTTTCCCCACTTGGCCGTTTGACTGTTTTTACTTTATTTGTGGCATATTTTGCCCTGCAGTAACTTTAAAATGTTTATAGGGTTGAATTTATTATTTTATTTCTCTATGGCACATTTTGAAAGTATTTCTAAAAATTTCTCATGATTTTTAACATGTAAATACTTGATTTACTTGGAGGGTTTTTTTGTTTGTGTTTTGTTTGTGTTTTGTTTTGTTTAAGATGTAAGGGTCTGTTTTTCTACTCAGTGTCTGCCTCTGTACCTTTTCTTGAGCAAATTATCTTTTCTCCGCTGTTATGCATTGCTGCCTCTGTCATATATTAAATCCCCATATCTGTTCACATCTATTTCTGGACTTGTGCTGTGTTAATTTGTAGGTCTATTTATAGGCTGATATCACACTTTTTATATAGTGACTTTATAAATTCCTTAATAGTCAAGATCTTTCCTTGGGTTTCTTTTAGTTATCTTTATCTTTTGTTTTTTTAATGTGAACACCAGAATTGGGTTGTCTAGTTTTTGTGGGTTTTTTTTTTTAAGATTTTATTTATTTACTTATTTTAGAGAGAGAAAGATCGTGTGCACACTTGTGAGCAGGGGGAGTGGCAGAGGGAGAGGAGTGAGGGAATTTCAAGGAGATTCTCCTGCTGAGCATGGAACCCGACGTGAGGCTCAATCTCACAACCCTGAGATCATGACCCAAGCCGAAACCAAGAGTTAGATGCCTAATCAGCTGAGCTACCCAGGTTCCCCTTTGCTTGTCTAGTTCCCAAAAAAGCTTTGTTTTCTTTGGGTTTTGTTAAATGTATAGATTGAATTAGAAGAATTGACATCTCTGATGCTGATTTTTCCTTCTGAGAACACTATATGTTGTTCCATTTATACAGTCTTTTGTGTCCCCCAGAAGTAGGTGGTGGTTTCTTCATGTTGATATTCTGTATTTCTTAAATTTATTCTTAAGGTCTTTACCTTTTGTATTGCTGTTACACGTGAAATCTTATGAGTGTTTAGTATCTAGTCAGATTTTGGGGGGGATAAAAATCAAGAGTGATTTAGACATGTTAAGTTCTGAGATGCTTGAGATGTCACAGAGGCAGTTTGATATAGGGTACGGCTTAGAGGATTGGGTAGACAGGGCTAGAGAATAATTTGGGTCATAAGTTCTGCTCTAGGATGCAAGTGCCTGCCTAAAGAGTGTGGAATACATAGAGAGAAAAGAAAAGGACTGAAACGAGTACGTTGGAAGAGGAGGAGGAGCCAGGAAAGGAGAGAAGAGGAGTGTCCAAAATGAGTTAGTAGAAAATCAGGAAAGAGTGATGTCTTAGAATCCAAGAGAATTATTTCAAGAAAAATTGAGCAGTTATGTCAGATGCTGTTGAGTGGTTGAGTGAGATGAGGACAGAGTTGCCAGTTGGATTTGGCAAGAACAGTCATTAGTCGTCTTGCTTACATTATGTCAGTGGAGTAGTGGAGCAAAACCTGTTCGGACTACAGTGATGAGCAAATGCAGCTGAGAAATGGAGGCAACTTTTCAATATATTTTAATGAGAAAGAACGAAAAAGGAAGATACTATATAGGCCAGTGGTTGTTTTTTTCCAAGATCAGTTACATTAAGATGTATTTTATGCCTGCGAAAATAATTCTGACAAAAAGGGGGAAGTTGATGACAAAGGCAAGACAGAGGGAAATAATTTGGTGACAATCTTTGTGTATTGGAATTGTACAGCAGGAGTAAAGACGTTGGCTTTAGAGCAGAAGGGAAAGGGGAATACATCGATGAAAGTACAGGTAGGCTGGGAGATTTTGTTACGAAGAACAGCGATAGTTCTCTGAAAAACTAGATGAAGTGATCAAGTCAGAGGAGTAAAAAGATGGTGATTAAAGTGGGAGGAGAGAGAATGACAAAAGAAGAGTAGTCTTGGGAGCAAACTCATTGAGAAATACAGTAGAATTCCCAGGTAGAGTTGAATGCCCTTTTAAAGTGTTTTGGCAAATACTGAAAGTGAGACTCAGTCTTTTTCAGTATTCAGGTGTTTGGGCCTGGCATCAAGTGGGGTGTTTAAGGCAGCAGTTTTGTCAAGATGATGTGACGGAATTGCTGGGGATGGTAATAGGAATAGACAAAGATACAGAAATAGAGCGAGATAGCAAGTACTGAAGTAACACGGAGGGAAGAGTAGCACTGTAGTTTTCAGAGAAACAGTTTTAGGTAATGTTACCAAAAATTCAGGCTTTAGGGCAAAACAGGCCATGTTCAGCCACTAGTCATAAGACCTTTAGATAGTTTATTTATCTTCTCTGTGCCTCAGATTCTTCATCTGAAAACTGGCATCATCTGAAAAACAGGCATCTGTCATAGGTGTATATTTTGCCATTGTTTTGAGCGTCATTAAAGTAAAATATATAAAGCCTCTAACCATGGGACTGTCCACAGTCGTTACTGTTTTCAGGGTCAGCCTCGCTTCTCCTGCTCGCTCCCTTGCCTTGTTGCCACTCACCCCCTTGGTCGTCTAGATGGTTGCTACCAGTATCGTGTGCCACTCTTATACTTCCCTTGGCTCTCACAGCTTTATTTTTGTGATAAACTCTTTCGATACATTCTTTCCTGATTGGGTAAAATTTTTGAAGTGGTCTCATTCCTCTTGAAAATAGACATACTCTGATTTATTTAGTGCTGTTATATTTCCTGTACTTTTTCATTAGGTGACTGAGTGAAAACACCTGTCTTTTCCCTCTCATAACAGTCTAATATGCTTGAAAGAAGGCATGAATACTGGCTTAACTTGTGTCTAGAAATATTCTGATCTGAAATGGTATTTTGGAATCTCTATTCAAGTGAACCCATGATTTCTTTAAGCTATTAGGACATACAGTTGTAGTACTAGTGTTACCCCCCAGCCATCCTGATCTGTCCAATGACCTAGAACAGCATACTTTTTCTCTTGCCTGGCATTCCTTCTGCCCCCCCCCCCCATGTCTCCATTTCTTGCTTAACACATTTAACCCTTTCTCTCTTCTGGTCTCATTTGTCTCAGTTTACATTTTACCTTTGCAAGGAGGCTTCCCTTTCCTACCTTTTCTAAAATAAATTGTTAGGCTTTTATGTGTTTCCTTCAGAACATTTACCAAAAACTTAAAATTCTTTTATTTAGTTGAGAAAAACCAACTATTTTTTTTTTTATCTGTCTCACTTACCTGAATAAGTGCTTGATTTCCAGGAGATGTTTACTAAACATTCTCAATAAATGAATAATGGAGTAGCTAATATGTACTTGATTATGAGTCTTATTGACAAGGACCAAGAACTAGATTAAGTGCTCATTAAACTTTAACTTATTTTCCCCTTTAATCCTCATAAAAACCTTAGGAGTTAGGTGTAACTCATTATATAGAGAGAAAAGGATCACAAAGCTATTAAGTGGTATACCGACTATTGCTTTTCTTACGTTGAAATCCCTCAGTCACTGGGGCATCTAACTTTTTGTCTCTTTGATTTTTAGGAACTTCTAGCAATAGTAAAACAAAAGACTACTGAGAATTTAGATGATGTCACCCTCTTGTTTACTTTGAAAGCACTTTGGAATCTTACAGATGAGTCTCCAGCTGCCTGCAGTCACTTTATGGAAAATCAAGGATTGGCAATCTTCATCCAAGTCTTGGAGGTGGGAAGACAGGATTGAGTTTGTATGTAAAGTTCTTTTCTTCATGATAAAGTAACCTGTATATTCTTTTAACAGACTTTTTCAGAGTCAGCAATACAAAGCAAAGTACTCGGTCTTTGGGTAAGGTGATTTGTTTTCAGTTAATTCTAATTACTAAAATAAAAGAATAAATAAAACTAACTCTTAAGTAGTACCTACTATATGCTAGGCACTTTTATAAGGAATTTCTGTGTATTAACTCATTTAATCTTCACATGGTTCCCTATAAAGTATTACCATATCAGTCATCTGTTGCCGTGAACAAACTATAGCTAAAACAATAGCCATTTTATTTACTTTTGAGTCTGTGGGTCAACAGTGTGAAGCCAGCTGTGCAGTTCTTCTGGTCTCATGTGGAGTTACTCATGTTGCTGCTGACACCTGGTGGCTCAGCTAGTGCTAGATGTTCTAAGATGGCCTGACTCTTGCTGTGACAGTTGGTGCAGGTTGTTACCTGGGCCTCGTATCTCCATGGGCTTCTTTATTTGGCAGTTTCAGGGCAGCAATAGAAGGCAAGTCCCACTGTACAAGTGCTTCTTAAACCTCCACTTATGTTTCATTGGGTAAAGCACATTAGGTGGTCTGGGGTGTTTCCCAGTAATCACTTCAACTCTCCATTAGCAACTGGATATCCTACAATTCAGTTCAGTTCGGTTCTTACACTGACTACCTGGAGTAATCATCAGATCCCACAGGTTAAAGGGCTCAGTCCCATGAGACTGTCCCCACTTTAGTTGCCAGTCATTAAGTCTTGGGCCACCCGTCCTTCTGACTGACTGGCTATAAAGTCAGGGTTTCCACAACCCCCTGCTCAGGTTGATAATTTGCTAGAATGGCTCACAGAACTCTGTTGCTTTTATCAGTTTATTTGCTTTACTTGCTATTATTGGTTTATTATAAAGGATACAACTCAGAAACAGTGAAATGGAAGAAACATATAGGCCAGGAAGGATGGGTACATACAGAGCTTCCATACTCTCTCTGAGCACACCACCCTCCTAGCACCTTGATGTATTCACCAACTCAGAAGTTCTCCAAACCGTCATTTAGGATTTTTTATGGAGGTTTCATCACATAGGCACAATTGATTATTGATTCAGTCTTCAGCTCCTCTCCCATCCCCCAGAGGTTACGGTATGGGGCCTAAAGTCCCAGGCTTTTAATTAAGGTTTGGTTTATTTTTTGCAACTAGTCCTCATCCTGAAGCTATTAAGGTGCCTGCCAAGAGTTGCCTCATTAGAACAAAGATGCTCCTATTATTCCTATCACTTGGGAAACTGGGATATTCCAAGGGACGTAAGAAATCCAAGGGATTTCAAGAATTGGAGACAAAGACCGAATGTATGTGTCTTATTAAATGCCCATGGTTAAGCCCAGATTAAAGGAGGTGACCACCCCTTGATGGGAAGAACAGGGAAGTCACATGGCTAAGTCAAACAGGGATAGGAAAAATTGTGTTGTTCTGTACCCTACCACACATTGTTAGTTACATTTTATAGACACAGAATCTGAGGCAGAAGTGCCATTTACTCTATGTTACCTAGGTGGTAGGAGGCAGAATCAGAATTCAGACTCAGGCAGTCTGGCCCCAGACCCTCTGATAGTAACCACTTTATTATACTTCCTTTTTATCAAGGCAATCCATTTTTTAGAAATTTCTTTGGGGTACCTGGGTGGTGTAGTCAGTGAAGTGTCCAACTCTTCAGTTCGGGTCATGATCTCAGGGTCGTGAGATCGAGCCCAGTGTTCGGCTTCACGCTCGGTGTGGAGTCTGCTTAAAGTTTCTCTCTCCCTCTCCCCCTCCCCACCTCCACCCCCTAAAATAAATAAATCTAAAAAAAAAAAAAAAAAAGAAATTTGATTATACTGTTATACTGCCTCTCAATCAGTATATCCATAATTGAAAAATTTCTTTGTTTCCAAATGATAAAGGTGAAGATTCTTAAAAAGTAATGAAGACATACTTTAAGTCCCCTCAGTTTGCTATGCATGAAATGTATCAGGCTGATGGTCTTGTAACACTGGGGAGATGGTGGTAGACAGGTATACAAATAGCTTTCTAATTTAAGATTGACTGTGGTAAGTGCTAGAAAAGAAGCAAAAAGTCTCATGGGAGCTTTTGATTCTAGATCGTGTATACTCCTTGAAAGCAAGGGCTGTCTTTTCCTTTGTATCCCTAGCATGTATAGGACTTAGAACAAAGTAGAGAGGATTAAATGATTAATATTGAAATCTGGAAGGCACAGAAAAGTAGAAAGGAGGGACAAACAAAGCAGGAGTGAACCTGACAAGTTCACTAACTGTGATAAGTTAAGTCTTGCTGAGTGACTTATTTATTTGTACAACTATGTTAAAGATTAAATGAGTGGCTCCTGGGTAGCACAGTCGGTCGAGCGTCTTGCTCTTGATTTCGGTTTAGGTTGTGATCTCAGGGTCCTGGGATTGAGCTCAGCGTGAAGTCTGCTTAAGACTCCCTCCCTCCCCTTGCCCCTCCCCACTGTGCATGCTCACACTCTCTCTCAAATAAAGCTTTAAGAAAAGATTAAATGAGGTAAGGCAGATGAGAAGACATTTTTGTCTAGTACAGTGCCTGGCACTTAGTAAGTGCTTACTCAGTGATTTGTCATTACTGATCATCCTTATCATCAAGGGGTGGGATTGTGGGATATTAGGCTAAATTGAGAGGGAGGAGGATGGGTCTAAGTGCTCTGACTGTATCTGAGCAAAGCAGCAGGAGAGGGAGAGGAGCCACTGTCTGATTCTGTCTTCTTATCCCTGATATTTTCTGCTCCATCTGACCTATAGAACAACATAGCTGAAGTTAGAGAACTCTCTTCCCAGCTGGTGACTGAAGATGTGGTGAAACATATTAGCAGCTTGCTCCATAGCAAAGAAATGGAAGTCAGCTATTTCGCTGCGGGCATCATAGCCCACCTGACATCTGACAAACAGCCCTGGATGTCCCATGACCTTCAGAGGACTGCTCTTCTCCAGGATCTGGTACAAGGACCAGTCCTCTTTACAAGCTCTGGAATAATCTCTTCTTGCAAGATACTGATTTTTCTAGATAATAAGAATTTTAGAAATATGTGTTCATTGTAGAAAATGGGAACTATAATAGAAAAGTCTAAAGAAAATATTCTAAATCACTCATACCCTACCATCCGATACCAACCTTGGTAACGCTTTGTTACATTCCTTCTGATATTTTTCTTTTATAAAAGTTACACATGCAAATAGTTGTATATGGCTTTACCAGTTCTCTTTCCCACTTTCAGCTCCTTTTTAAGCTTTTTTTTTTTTTTTTTTTTTGGTATTTACCTCCATATCTCTAAATAACATCTGTTGCTACTTCTTGATTTTGCAGTAATAGGCATTATCTGTTCATTCATTTTCCCACTCTGGAAAATGAAGATTCTTTTTCTCATTGTCCCTATGCACATGCTTTCCTACACTCCGAGTATAAATCTTCTTTCAGTATATTCAATTCAGTATATCCATTTCAGCTTCTCAGAGACTTCTTTCCTAGAACCTTCTGTTTTCTTCCATCTGGTCTGCTTATTTGTGTATCTGCCATACTGCTGTCATCTTGGGATATTCCTTTACTAGCATCCTGGGGATTCTCTTTGCCTCTCTGGTGTTGGAATCCTTATTTTCTGGATTGCATTCCTTCTGTTTTTTTATGAACTCCCTTATTCTGTTGGATCATACCTAGTAGTTTCCTAAGAAGAAATGCATGAAATAGAAAACTTCAGACCTTCTCTGTTTGAAAAGGCCATTTTACCTTCACATTTAATTGGTCACATGGCTGGGTATAGAATTTTAGTTTTGGAATATTTTCCCTTCAGAATTTTTAAGCTGTTGTTTCTTTGTCTTATTTCTCGGTATCACTGTTAAGAAGCCACATGCCATTTTCCCTTGGGACCTTTAGGATCTTTGTACTCAGTGTTTGGAAATCTCAGCAGTGTGCTTTGATGTAGGTTTATTTTCTTCTATTATGTTGGCTACTTATTGCTCTGGAAGCTTGTTTCCTTTAGTTCTGGGAAATTTCTTTCCTACCCTCCCTCTTCTTCTGTTTTTTTCTGAGATGTCAGCCTTCGCGGACTCATTTTTTTCTTACCAATTTCACTTTTTGTCCTTTTTTAAAAAAATCTTTTTAAGTTTCCACTCCTATTGGATTTTGCATTTATATTTTTATTTTAGATATTTCATTATATAATTACATTTTAATATAATTTTAACATTTATTATGTATACTTACATATTTATATTATATTTTTATATTTCTGTTTTTAATTTCCAAGAACTCTTTTTTGTTCTCCATGCTTCTTTTTTTATACAATATCGTACTCTTTTTCCCTGGTTGCTGTATCTACTATCTCTTTAAAAGTATTAATGATTAGTTTGGGTTTTGTTTTATTTTTTAAGTTTTTCTCTTCCTTCAGGGTCTCTGTTTCCTACAAGTTGCTCTTTCCCCCTATTTTGTTCCTTTATGTTACAGATTTTCTTAAAGTATTTGGTGATCCTCAGCTGTCCAGTCATATCTAAGAGTGGGGCTGTTTGGAAACTGCATGCTGATGGGTAGAGCTTGTCAACTGTGGGTTTCACTTGGAGTGATCTGGATTAGTCATTGTCATTGTTATTAGATCCTTTGTCCTGAGCTGGTTGGAATTTACCTAAGGAAGAAACTTTGCTTCTCCTGGCTGAAAATTACAAGCTTGGTTCCAGCAGTCTGAAAGTCTGCTAGAGGATGAGAGTTGAGGACAGGGGACTCTGAGCATTTATCATTTAGATTTTCACTTCATGGCCTGTTTTATCACGGTATGCCCACTCTCAGTTGTTCACAAGGTTGGCCGGTCCAGAAATTGTTGTAAGGGGTGGGAGAGAAGATCTGGGAGTCTTGATTCTTTAGTACGTTCAACCAGTCCTCCTGTTTTCAATCCTACCTCATCTCACTTCCTGAAGTACCTGGTGTGCCGAATTTTTAAGTCTCTTGGGGGTTCTGTTCAAATTGGTTCATTTTTTAACATTCCCCAGTGCTAGAGCTATTAAATCATTTACCATTTTCCTTCTGCTTTGTTCTTGTATGTTTGCCTTTTTTTATCTTAAACCATTTGTACTATTCTGTTCATGGGATTTAGGAAAGGAATGGATGCATGCTCAATCCTGCATCTTTAAACAGAAGCCCCCTTTTATTGCACTGTTTTCCACATGTCTTTGTTCATGTTTTACATATATAATGGTTATCTAATTGATATTCTGGCAGGTAGGGATAACTTAATTTGGGTGATCATTCCCATATTTTGAAATTTTGTTTTTTCATATATGTGCAATTATAAATGACATGAAAAAGCCTATTCTGACCTTTTAAAAATTATGGAATACAATACTAGAATCTTGGTTTCTTTTTGTATAGTATGCAACCATCCAGAATTGGCCAAGTTCAAGTTGTAAGATGACAGCATTGGTGACTTACAGGTAATCTCGTGATGGTGTAGTACTTCTCTTAAAGCTTGTCCTCATTGTACTATGTAGAGGCCATGGTATAGTGATAAAATATTATAGTCAAATAACCTTATGTTCAAATCTTATTTCTGTGATTTGGGGAAAATCACTTTTAGAAGGTCTCTGAGAGTCAGTTTTCCTCATCTGTAAAATGAGGCTTTCTGATAGTGTGCAAGATCGAGGATTAAATGAGATATTGAATGTAAAGAGTGTCTGACAGAAATGCAGTTTCTTAAACATTAGCTTCTGATATATGCTCAGCAATGTATCTTTCTCAGTGAGGAAATGACCCTGTGTGGAAAAAGTTGAAGATAATTCTTATATCCCTGACGCTAGCCTGAGTTCTGAATGAACGTCTTTGTGCCTTTTTAGATCCTTCAAGGCATTTTTCCCACTCCTTGGCAACTTCTCCCAACCAGCAGTTCAGCTCTGGGCCCTATGGGCAATGTATCATGTCTGCAGTAAAAACCGTATGTATTCACAATAATAGTTTTCCAGCTGTTTTTCTATATAAAGACTAAGTTCAAGATGGAATTTTGGAAATGTGTTCACCTGTGTACTGAATTTAACTGTTATTTATTTTTAAGATTTTATTTATTTTGGAAGGTGTGAGGGGGGAGGGGCAGAAGGAGGAGGGACTCTCAAGCAGACTCCCCATTGAGCATGGAGCCTGACACAGGACTCAATATCATGACCCTGAGATCATGACCTGAGCTGAAATCAAGAATTAGATGCTTCACCAACTGAACCACCCAGGTGCCCCCTGAATTTAACTCTTTTAAAAAAGAAATTGGAAAATGTTTTTGTTTAAAAAAAAAAAAATGCTACAGAATTGGGGGAATGGGATAACTGGGTGATGGGCATTAAGGAGGGCACTTGAAGTAATGAGCACTGGGTGTTGTATGCAACTGATGAATCACTGAATTCTACCTCTGAAACTAATAATATGTATATGTTAATTAAATTGAATTTAAGTAAAAAATTTAAATAAAATAAAATTTTAAATGCTATAGAATTATATATTTGGGAGTAGATGTCAAGTTGTATAGAAACTGAAAGGTGGCTTCCACTCCTATTCCCCACAGGCAAGTACTGTTATAGTTATCAAATTATTAACTGTCCTTCCAAAAATACTTTTCTATACACATACTGTAGTTAATAAATACTGTATGTAAATATGAATGGTTTTTTTAAAAGATTTTTATTTATTTATTTGAGAGAGACTGAGCATGAGCAGAGGGGAGAGGGGCAGAGGCAGAGGGAGAAGCAGACTCCCCGCTGAGCAGGGAGCCCAATGTGGGATCACAACCTGAGCAGAAGGCAGACACTTAACTGAGCCACCCAGGCGCCCAATATGAATGTTTTTAAATGAAATGGGCTCATTCTATGCATGCTGTCCTATAGTGTCCTCTTTTCACTCAGCAGTTAATCATGAGTAATACTTTTCCTGTAGTAATACATACATCCGCGTCTTTGTAATGGTCTGTGAGAGGCTGGGGCATCAGGAGACAGGAGCTGTTTCCCAGCCAGATGAAATGTTTTTCTATGTTTGGCTGTTTTGAGCATTGGGGGCTTACATTCTTTCGTCAGGGTTATTGTAAAAAATTTTTGCTTTTATTATAAAAGAAATATAGGCTATATTTTTGTACTAAAAAACACAAGAGATAACATTTAGCATTAAAGGATTAGTTACCAAAAAAAGTATAAAATTCTAAAAATAACTAACAAATATGAGACCTATATGCAGAAAATTGAGAAATAATTGAAAAACCTGAAGTGATTATAAGACATACTATATTCCTAGGTGGAAAGACTTGAGACAGATGTCAGATCTTTTCAGTTTATGAATATACTACAATTCAAGTGAATGAGTGCGATATGAGGGATCTGAAAATTATTCTAAAGTTAACCTGGCAGAATACACAGGAAAGAACGTTAGGAGCTTGCCTTAATAGTTCTCTTTAAATTGTAAAAAAGTATTCTGAGGGGGTGCCTGGGTGGATCACTTGATTAAGTGTCTGCCTTCTGCTCAGGTCATGATCCCAGGGTCCTGGGACCCAGCCCCATATCTGACTCTCTGCTCAGTAGGGAGTCTGCTTCTCCCTCTGCCCCCTGCCCCTGCTCAGTTGCTCTCTCTCTCTCTCTCTCTCTTGCACTCTCAAATAAATAATAAAAAAATTTTTTTAAAGATTTTATTTATTTATTTGACAGAGAGAGAGACAGCCAGCGAGAGAGGGAACACAAGCAGGGGGTGTGGGAGAGGAAGAAGCAGGCTCCTAGCGGAGGAGCATGATGTGGGGCTCGATCCCAGAACGCTGGGATCATGACATGAGCCGAAGGCAGATGCTTAACGACTGCGCCACCCAGGCACCCCCAAATAAATAAAATCTTAAAAAAAAAAAAGAAAAGAAAAGTATTGTGAATGGTGCTGGCATATGAACAGATACAGGCAAATCTGCCAGTCATACTGGCCCTGAACCAGACTTTAGTATATGGCAATTAAGTATAAGAACTAGAATTTAGTTGAGTACTCTCTGTGCCAGGCAGTGTTGCGAGGTCTTTATAAGTTAACTCATTTAGTCTTCACAACAACTAGAAGAGGGTGGCATTATTATTATTATTATCCATCTGTTACAGATGAGAAAACAAGGCACAGAGAACTTAAGTAACTTGCCCAAAGTTAAAATAGGTAGCAACTAGCATTACTCCAGATCACCACTACTAATTAAACTGCTTAGTATTTCTTCACTATATGGATCCAGTCTGCTTTAGATGGACATTGTTTCTAGTCTTTTCTATTATAAGCACTAGTTTAGTGAATATTAACATATTCATATACAATGAGTAGACATACACACTATCTCTTTCTGTTTATCAAGTGAAGATGCACATTTGGGTAATTAAGAGGACAGATGCTAGAACAAGACTACCTGTGTTCTGTTCCCAGTTTCTACCATTTACTAACTGGGAACTGGAGCAAGTTACTTGACCTTACTGCCCCAGTTTCCTTATTTATAAAATGGGGATTAAAAATACCTACTTCATAGGGCTGTTACGAGAATTAAGTGGGTGAATATTTGTTAAGCATTTAAAGCACTGCTTGGCTCATAACATTAGTTCACACATAGTACATAGCATTTGTTGAAGAAAATAACGTCATTTTGCAAGTGTGTACGTTCATCTGCAGAATACATAGACTTGCTGAGTCAAAGTGTTAGGAACATTTATAATTTTTTTTTTTAAAGATTTTATTTGTTTATTCGACAGAGATAGAGACAGCCAGCGAGAGAGGGAACACAAGCAGGGGGAGTGGGAGAGGAAGAAGCAGGCTCATAGCAGAGGAGCCTGATGTGGGGCTCGATCCCATAACGCCAGGATCACGCCCTGAGCCAAAGGCAGACGCTTAACCGCTGTGCCACCCAGGCGCCCCAAGGAACATTTATAATTTTGATACGTATTGCTAAACTGTTTCCCAGAAAATTGATTACCAGTTTTCATTCCTGTCAGCAATATGTGAGAGCTTGCCAGTCGCCTTACATTCTTACAACAACGTTTATCTTTGCCAGTCTAAGGTGAAAATGATAGTCTCACTTGACCTTTAAGTGCTGTTAACCTTGGTCTTTCTGATTTGAAGGAAGTCTTGCAAATATTTTTTCCCCAGTTTATCGTCTTTTTTTTTTTTTTTAAAGATTTTATATATTTATTTATTTGACAGAGAGAGAGAGACAGCCAGCGAGAGAGGGAACACAAGCAGGGGGAGTGGGAGAGGAAGAAGCAGGCTCCCAGCGGAGGAGCCTGATGTGGGGCTCGATCCCAGAACACCGGGATCATGCCCTGAGCCAAAGGCAGATGCTTAATGACTGAGCCACCCAGGTGCCCCCCAGTTTATCATCTTGACTTTGTTCATTGTGTTTAGTCAGCCTTTTTTTATATGGCCTCTGAATTTCAGGTCACAGTTAACCTTTTCAAAATTGAGAATTCTCAGCTATTTAAAAATGTTACTCTTCCCCTATACTTTCCTTATGGAATGTCTATCACAAGTATCTTGTACCTTCTCTCACTTTATCCTGCACATCCTGTAGACTTAAAAAATAATAATCCAGGGGCGCCTGGATGGCTCAATTGGTTGAACGTCCGACTCTTGATTTCCGCTCAGGTTGTGATCTCCGGGTTGTGGGATTGAGCCCCATATGGGGCTCCGTACTGGGCATGGGGCCTGCTTGTCCCTCTCCCACCCCCACTTACTCTCTCTTTCTCTCAAAAATAAATAAATAAAATCTTTCAAAAAAATGTGTAAGAAAACAATTTCCATGTCTTTGTTTTTTTGTGCCACATTCTTGGTAATTGCAGTGTTTTTAGATCATTGTCTCTCTCTGTGTCTAATTGGCTTTTGGACTGATTAAGAGAGTCCTTTTAGACTGCATTGTAGCCATGTTCCTTCAGCAGTTTTGTATTTGCTTCTGTCAGGTGCTCTAGAGGTTTCTCTGGGATTGAACTAATTTTTATGTTAACTTCTCAGCTCAAGGGTTCCCAGAACATTTAGGGGTAGTATAAATTCAAATCCTGTACCAACTCAGTATTGTGGTTATGGATTCTTGGGAAAGACTTGTCCAACCCACTCCTGTATACCCCACCTAGAGCCCAGAACAATCATAAAGATGTTTCACTGTCTTATCCCTTCTCCTGTATAGTCCTTTGAGGGACCAGCTTTTTGCACTGATACATATTTTATTATATACATATGGCTTCTAACTTCGTAAGTTAAAACCTAAATTCTTGAATTACTGGCCTTTTCTGCCCCAGAATAACTCTAGGTAGTTACATGAGCTTAGGTGCTCTCTGCTCTTTCTATCTGGCTCCTGGACAAATCCTTTACTTTGTATACATGAGTATGCATTTATAATTTTCTGTTCTATTTTATCCAGCATCTGGTGTTCTCAAGTTATCTAGCTCAACATAATGCCTGAACTTGAAATGTTTATTATATATGTGATAAATGAAGTTCTTATTCTTTTAGCTAGGATTAGAGATTTTGAAGCCTGGAGTTGTCTGGAAGTAAACATACTAAACATTTATCGCACTACACAAGTCAAGCATTATTTAAGTTTTGACATATTTCTTTTGAATTGACTAATGTCAAGGGGCTTAAACCATGGTACCTGTTCTTCAGAAAGGTGAATGAGTTGACTTGGGAATGTTTAAAATGCCAATTTGTCCACCAGGTTTCTTTGTTCGATTTTCTTTCAGCCAGCAAATACTGCAAAATGTTAGTTGAAGAAGGAGGACTGCAGCTTTTGCGTGACATCCAGGAGCACAGTGAGGCAGACCCCCAAGCACAGCAGATTGCAGCCTCCATTCTAGATGACTTCAGAATGCACTTCATGAACTATCAGAGACCCGCTCTGCGTTGAATGCCCTTCTGAACCTACGGGGCTTCGGAGATGCTCTCTGTTCTCAGTGTCAGGACTCCTGCCTTGCCAGCAACTGAATGTTGAAACCAGTTGTCATTGGAGTTTGTGAGTTGGCCACCTCACTGGCCTTTTATTGTTGATTTTCTGTAGGCTATAAAAAGGTTGGTTTTGAATGATAGCCATAGCCATAATCCCAAACACAAGTTGGAATCATTTTGAGAACACCTCTTCAGCTGTTTTGAAAAATCAAGCCTCAGACCCTGGGAAGACCTGTAAACTTGTGTTACAGCAGCTCTGCCAGTTACTTTTCCTAACCCTGGCCAGTTTCTTAATTGGCAGTTTATCAGAGGAAGGGGAAAAGAAAGACCTACAGGGAGACTTTGGTATTTATGTTAAATTTCATGTTTGAAAGAATATCCTGAGTTGTTATTCCTAGTTATGTGAGGCTAACAGAAAAGTACGTGAAAAAGTTCTGGGAAATATATGATTATAAATGTGTTGTTTAAAAGGCACAGTCTCCATTGGAGGGAAGGAACAAGGGGGGAAATTTTTTTTTTTAAATAAATACCAAAGTATCTTACACTTGTGGGGTAGAGGGAAGAAAAATAACTTTTTTTTTTTTTTTTTAACAATTTTGGATATTCTGCCTCTGGCCTTTCTTCCTCCAACTTTACACATTAGACTGAGTGAACATAACATTCTGTGTAAGTGGGTGTGGTGGTGGAAAATAGTAGAACTTGGGACTTTGAGTGTTTAGATGAAGATTATATGGGGACTATATATCTTGATTCTGTAAGGTTTTGATTTTAGTGGGATTGTGACCAACCCAAGAGGAAGAGGAAGCCAGAAAAAAGACTTTGCTATAGATTTCAAGAGTGCTCTTGCCTAGCACGGAGGCAAGAAAAATAGGGGCTTTTGAGAACCAGCCTCAACTGCAGTATACACTACCAGAAGTTCTGTTTGTGTCCTTTGCAAACCTCCTCTGTGGAAAGAGTATGAATTCCTTCCTCATTACTGACAGCTAACGAAATGTGTCTTGCCATTCATCTGTCCAAAGAACAAAAGTAAATTCCTTTTTGATTAGTAGCATATTTTCATACTAGATATTTGTGCTTTTAGCTGGCTGGACTCTTAACTGGGGTACTGTGTACCATCTTTTGGAATCAGATGAGGCTTATCCTTACTCTGAATCATATTCGAAATTCTTGCTCACCAGTGTCCCACTGGATAAGGGGAATTTGTAACCTGTTTCCTTCTACAGTTCTGAAACTGCACTGTATTTTCTCTTATTCACTGTTCTGCATAATTCCAAAAGGCTGTCTTCATTTCCTGACCTGGGTTCTAGTACTTTAGAACATTCTGGTACCAGATACTAGCTCTTGCTAATGTGAGGATGTGGTAGGAGCTAGTGCCTGTTGAGGCACCCCTCCAAGTTTTACTTCATTCACAACAGTCCTCTGGGATAGATAAGTTGTATTCTCCCCATTTAACAGATAAGAAAAAGGAAGCTCAGTAAGGTGGTTATTTTCCACGGAGTAGTTACAGCTAATGCATAATTCCAGCTAATATGGTTGGTTCTGGGCTCTTCTGTGTTACTCTTTCTTCCAGGAAGAGAGTACACAGCCTTAGGCACACTTGTATTTAGCAGCATATCAACAGTGTTACTGGTATATATCTGTGCCCTTGGCTACGTGTCCCTAGGCCAGGCGTAGGCCCGGGGAGCTCAGATGAATTAAAGAACGACCAGAAGGCCACAGCTTAAGATGCAGCCTTCTCTTCTCCTACCTTAGTACAGGAGGAGGGCTAGCTAGTATGCACGTGCGTTTATCAGCCCCCATCATTTCTAAGTGCCCATTTCCTGACCCTCCATTCTCTTCCTCAGACTTAACCGACCCCTTCTCAGTGCTCCTGAAGGCTACGCACCACAGCCATCGAAGATTGCCTGCCACCTTATATAGTTCACAAAAGGTTTTCACAGTGATAATTTCATTTGGTTCTCATAAGAACATTGTACATTAATAATAACTCACATTTATTGAACATGAGGCATTGGCTTTTTTTTTTTTTTTAATCCTTACAGCAGTTTCATTTTGCAGATGAGGAAGCTGAGGCACACAGTGAATGGCAGAGAGCTGGGATCGACAGTCTGATTCCTGATGCCTGTTCAGCCACTACCAGGGTTTCTGTATTCTCTCTATTGTATAGAGGAAGAAACTGGAGGGTTCTTATAACCTTTTGCCATCTCTGGTGAGCACCCAATAACTGAGAGGCAGAGGTCAGGCCTGAGAGCCAACTATACAAAGGCCCGGAGCAGTCTGTTGTAGTCCTTAGTTACCATTTGAGTAGGGAGAGACAGATACTCTCCAAAGCCAACTTGACCCCAGTGATTATCTAGCCAGGATGAGGAATTATGAAGGTAGTTGTAGGTGGCATGGGCAGTACCTTGGTATCAAACACCATTCCAGTTGTTTTCTATCATCCTTGTCCTTGTGAGGAGATTGAAGCCCAGAGAGGTGAAAAGATTAACAGTTACCCTGCAAATTTTCCTTCTGGATCCTGCCCTAGAAGGCTGGCATCTCCCATAATTATAGTTAAATGGGAGTCACTTGCCAACAAATCTGGGGGGCCGCTTCTCCCTGAAGGCTGCCATGCCCTCGAGGCGATCCTGGGTGGGGATGTTCTGAAACAACAAGACAGAGTATTAATTTTGGGCAGAAATGCAGGGCCAGAAGCCAATAAAGCCTTGCTCAGAATTGTCCACCCCATGACAAGGTCAGAGTCCAAGTCTTTCCATTGTCTCTGAATCTGGTGACGGGCCAGGCAAAGGTATGGGCCTCAGTGGCTCCTTGGTCTCCTGCGGAAGGCAGGCCACATCTCTAGTATCCAAGGCCTGTCACATTTGTCTCTTGCACACTGCTTACATGCCTCCAGACAGCTGAGTCTACAGCAGTCTGATATGCAGCTGCTTGGTAGAGAAAATCAGTTAAGTTTAGCAGTAAGAAATCTGGGTTTGAGTCCTGGTGTGTAGTTAGTTCACACCAGGTTCTGCAAGTTCCAGGACTCCTTGTTTAAGAGTATTCTGGATATTTATTAACCTGGACATTATTTTTGACTCACCCAGGAGTCTAGGGCTAAGTAAGTCAGCCCCAGGTCACCCCCACCCCCACCACCCCTTCTCCCCTCACCCCCATTGAACACACATAGTCTGCAGGCTATAACCAAGGCCTTGACATCTGAACTCTCCAGCCTGGCCTCTACAGCAGCCACTGGTACGGAGATAGTAGAAGTGGCACTTTGTCAAGTACCTACCTGTGTGCTCTGTGATTGTGTGTGCACCAAGTGGGGCAGGATGTAACGCTATTAGATGGCTGAGGAAACAGTCCCAGAGAGAAGCAGTGTGGTTTCCCTGGGACTGCCCAGGCTGATTGTAAGAGGGAGTGGTCCAGAGTCTAACTCTTCAGGTTGGGAGGAACCTACTAAATCGGTCATGTATTGCACGAGGCTCCCCACTCTAGCCTGGCCTCTGCCTGGAAGTGTGTGCAGACTGGCAGCAGTCACGTACCTGGGCATAGCATAGTCCTTCAATGGCCATCCCCGATTCGATGTCCACCTGTGAGAAAGAAGTGGTGCCTGGATCAGCCTGACCTAAGCCACCTCTGTCTGCACTGAGTGCCAGCCCACCCTACTGCCTACACCCCATTCCCTACTGTTCCATGGATTCCTCCAGCAAAGTACTACTGAGGCTTACTATATGCCTGTCCATATGAACAGAGATGATTATGATAAGGAATTTCCTACCTGGAGAGGGAACAGTAATTGTAACCGTGATAAAACAATGTTGGGACCAAGGGGGACGTGCTTTGAAAACAGTGGGAAGGATGGCACTCAGCCTGGAGAGCTGAGGGGGAGGGTAAGTGCAAGCCATGCTTGCACAGCCAGTGTTCCCTCTTCGCATCTGGCTGCCTCTCCATGCCTCCTGTCCCTCTTGGTAAGGGAACCCCACAGGCTTTCCGTTGCCCTGAGGAATAACGTCCTAGGCTTCTGTGGCCGGGCCTCTGTTAACTTTCTAGCCTCTACTAACCAGTGCTTACTGTTACTACCACTTGTAAGCACTGTTCTAAGAGAAGTACCATGTATGTATAAACTCATTTACTTTTTACAGCAAAGGTTATTATCCCTACTATACAGCTAAGAAATCAGGCATAGAAAGTAAAGGTCACAACAGTATATGGAAAAGCAGGTCTTTGAACCCAGACAGGCTAGCACTGGAGCCTTTGCCCCTAAACTCTGTGCTGTGTAGTTTCACTCATTCCTCACGCCCATTCAGTCAAATTGCTTATTTATACACCTCTGTACTTTTGCTCATAACCTTTTCTTTTTCTCGAACCCTCATCCTTTCCAAGGCCCAAATCTACAAAACATCTCTAACCCAACTCTACACAGTAGTAGCCACATCAGTAGCACAGCTCTCACCCCTCCAGGGTGTCTGCTTAATATCCCCCCTTTTCTTAAAGTAATCTCCATACCCAGCATGGGGCTCGAACCCATGACCCCAGGATTAAGAGTTGCATTCCCTACTGACCAAGCCAGCCAGGCACCCCTACTTGGTATCCTTAACCTTGTATTAGTGGTTCTGTGTATACCTTTCTTCTCTCCTCACCTTGGGGATAGTGACCATATTTAACTGATCTCTGTATCCCAGTTCTCAGCTCAGGTCTAGAGTCAGTGTGTAACGAGTGAGTTGCTGAGTAAGTTGTCTAAGGATGGATTAACTTGCACCCAAGGCACCACCCTGAGCCCTATCCTTGAGGCCTGCTTACCACCAGCACAAACCCAAGAACATGGCCTGGGAGCCCCACAGAGCTGCGTTCTTATTACTCAGTTGCTCTCTGACCCCAGACAAGTCATTTACCCTTTCTGGACCTCAATTACCTTCTCTCTAATGGAGGGAGATGAAGATAAAATGTAATTTAGGATGTCACCTGGGCGAACTTTACATTTTGTGGGTGGGTAAACTAAGGCACAAAGAGAGAGGTCAGACTCAATGTCTGTTACAAGAGTTCGGTTTCTGAGTTCTTTCCAGCTGTGCTTTCAATCTGCATTGGCATGAAAGCACTGCCTCCCAGCCACCCCAGACATTAGTGGACCCAAGTCCTGACCCAGAACCTGCTCACCTCCATTCCTCTATCAATGGCTACTTTGCCCAGACGCACAGCAATGGGTGCCTAAGGAAAAGAAAAGAGAAAAGGCTTGGTTGAGGGGATTAGTGCTGACAGTTGGCTGGGGAAGAGGGTTTGGAATAAAGAGAGGGACATAGCATGGTTGGGGAAGAGTCATGGAGAGGGAGATCGGTCTGGGTTAAGTTCCATCTATTCTACTGACTGTTACATTTTATTAGTGTTCGTACCTACTACCTCTCAGTTGGTATTCTTATCTATAATGAAGGAGCCTGACTGATCTTGATCCTCCCAATTCTGACTATCTGAGGTTCTTGTCATTTAATCCATCCCACCAATGTGTATAACATGCTACAATTTACAGTGTTTTCCTACCCACAGACTTGTCTAATGGTGCTACCCACCCTCCAAGGATGGTGCCATCTTTAATTGAGGCTCAGGGAGGTGAAGCACTTGGCCATGTTTGTCCAGAGAGTGGCAGAGCTTGGATTCCCAGTCACATTTCCCACTGCTGCTCTGTTCCCCTACCCCCCTCATCTAGGCAGATGCAAGCCTCCACTGCAAGAAGGTTTCATCCCAGCAGAGTAAACAAAAGGTCCAGATTGGAGACTTGGGCTTTGTGGAGTCGGAATGGTCTGGGCTGAGATCCCAGCGGGGCATTTTACACAGCCTCTTGGAAGCAAGTGCAACTGAGCAGCCACCTTTGCCTCACTGGTCTTGCTTCCAGCTGACTTGCCTCTACAGGCCTGGCACTCCATCCCCAGGCTCACTTCCAGGCAAAGCCTGCATTTACGTCCTCTGTTGCTTGTACTGTATTATTTGAGGTTTTTGTAAGTACACCTTTATCAGGAGAAGATTTTTAAAGTCTGTTACCACAGAAGCCATAAATGAAAAAGCTAGCTACATAAACATGAATGACCTATTTATATTGGGAAAAACGCCATGAATAAAAGAAGTCAAAAATTGAGAAGATATATTTGTGATACTTCTGACTGGCAGATATCTCCCCCCCCCCAAAGATTTTATTTATTTATTTATTTGACAGAGAGAGAGAGAGAGAGAGAGACAGCCAGCGAGAGAGGGAACACAAGCAGGGGGAGTGGGAGAGGAAGAAGCAGGCTCCCAGCAGAGCAGGGAGCCCAAGGCGGGGCTTGATCCCAGGACCCTGGGATCAGGCTCTGAGCCGAAGGCAGACGCTTAACGACTGAGCCAACCAGGTGCACCTGACAGATGTCCTTGATTTACAAAGATCAGGCATGATTTTTTAACAAATATTCACAAGGGTAGTACACAGAAGAGGAAATGTAAACACAAGGATTATTCAGTTTTACTCTTAAAGAAATGCAGCTCAAAACCATTAGGTGCCCCTTTTAACCTAAGACTAGGTAAACAGTAAAATGCTGGTAATCTCACTGTTGCTGAGATTCAGGAAATAGATATTTGCTTACATTGTTAATAGAGTAAATTGGTACAGTGCTGAAATGGGAAACTCTCCAAAATGGGTGAAAAAAAATCGAGGTGCATACTAAGTATGTATATTATTATCTCGTTTGTGTAAAAGATGTTGGTGTGACATGCCTTTGGGGAGAAGGGTCAGGAGAATGGAGAACTTCACTTTTTGTTTTATACTTTTCCATACTGTTTGAATTCTTTACTATGCATATTTTAATTTCATGTTTTTTAAATGTCTCTTAGAACTGGATTAGCCTCTAAAGGTGTGTTCCTTGTCCCCGAAACCATCTTAAAAGGAATTCAGAGTTATTTAGATATGTGAGTATATGTGCATAATATATATTCTTATATATACAATGAAAATTTCTGGAAGAGTGTGTAAGTTAACAGTGGTCATCTCAAAAAAAATTTTTTAAAAGAAAAAAAACCAGTGGTCGTCTTTGGGGAGAGGGATTGGGGAATTGAGAACTGTTTTGGTGACCACCTGTCCTGGTTTGTGAGGGACTGAGAGTTATCAGGATGTGGGACTTTCACTTTTAACTGGGACAGCCTTGGGAAGACAAGGTCACCTGGGTCACCCTGCCTTTTTTTTAAGATTTTATTTTTTTGAGAGAGCGATTGAGAGAACAAGTGGGAAAGGGGCAGAGGGAGAAGCAGACTCCCCGCGGAGCAGGGAGCCGGATGTAGGACTTGATCCCAGGACCCTGAGATCATGACCTGAGCCGAAGGCAGATGCTTAACCAACTGAGATACCCAAGCGCTTGACCCTACTTTTGATTTTTACTTTATGCTCTTATTCTTCTTTTCTGTTTGTTTTGCTTGTCATGAATATGCATTGTTATTAGATAATTACCTAATAATTACCTAATTATTCTAATAAATTACCTAATTCTCACCAACGAAAAGTAAAAACTATATAGATATGATATGTGTGTATGTATTGAAAACATACATCTTTTTCCCTGAGTGCAGTGTGGATATATATACCGTTTGACTCCCTAGTCTTGGTGGTTTAGCCACTAGAGAACAACCAACTACCACACACCATCCCTAACACCCCATCCAGGAACCCTCATTCTTGGCACCCAATAACTCGGCTAGAAATTGAAGATTGGGATTAGTGAATGTACAAGTAAGTTTTGGTAAGCTGGTGTCTTGGTATACACAGCTACTTTTAAGTATTGAAATACTAGTAATTATATTAGCAGAATACCATTGTTTTAGTATATTCAAAAATCTGAAATCTGAATCCTTTTGGATTCAGTTTATGCAAAAAGACAAACCCTATCCACAAGTCTGGCTAGATGATCCCCCCCCCCCACCATGAAAGTGCAGTCAGCTGTGCAGCACCTTGAGCCACTCAGAGTTTTGTGTTGGTTCAGAGACTTTTTGCTCAAGTGTAATAGAAATCTGGCAGCATTAAAATGGTCTAGGAAACAGCATCAGATTCCATTTGTATGTGATGAAGAAAAAAGAAAGAAAAGAAAAAGAAGACAAAGCAAATGCTTTCTTTTAGACCAAACTATTAATTTTTTAAAAAGTTATTATCCTTACCCTCAAAGACGACCTCAAAGTTAGAACAAGAAGGGTAATTTAAATTTAAGGGAGACAGAGAAAGATTTTTTCTGAAATAAGATACTTATTTTTGTGATTAATTAAAATACTTTTATCTGTTAATATATGGTTAACAGTTTTATAAACTTATACCTTTTTTTGTAACATGTTTGTAAATTTTTTGTGTTGGAAATGCATTTGATATTTAGTTTGAGTTTTAAAAATTTGTATATATTCTGCACTCTTTAGAATACCAGTTTTTATACTGCATTTTGTATTATGTAAAATAAAAGCCTAAATACCAGTATTGTCTCTTTTTCTGGTATTGCAATCACTTTTTTGTGACCTTGATTGAGCAAGTCACTTAATCTTTCTGGGTCTGTTGTATCACAGATACAACACGGGTAATCAGCTCAGCTGGACTATACTAGTAATTGAGAGACTTTCAAAGTACATAGGATTGTGTCTGATGGATAGGAAGGGCTCCATATGGGCTAAGTCAGTATTTATTATAAATTCTAAAACCTAGCTCCATTTCAAGCTGCTTTCATATGGAAACTTGGGACATCCCTCTCGGTCCTCTTAGAGTAGTGAGAGGCTGCCAGGTCCTTGGAGACTTCATCAGCCAGATCCTGGCATGTCCTGCTGGAGTCTCTGGACTTGGCGGCTGGTAGGGCTACACGTAGGCTGGGTCCTAACACATGTCTTACATGAGGTATTTCAGGAATTTCTCCACCCTGCAGTATGGTTGGAAAGATAAGCTGGTAGTTCTTTATCTGCTTTAGAATTTTGCCTTTTTAGTTTTGGGGACATTTGATTACAGTACTGTCCAGTGTAGTAGGCACTAGCTACATGTCGCTATCAGCATCTGAAATGGGGAAGTATAACTGAGAAACTAAATTTTTTTATTTTTAAGTAATCTGTACACCAGCGTGGGACTTGAACACTCAACCCTAACATCAAGAGTCGTGTGCTCTGCTGATTGAGCCAGCCAGGTGCCGGGAGAAACTAAATTTTTAATTAAATTTAAGTAGAAGTCTGGATAAGTGGGTCTTGTGTGGCCCCATGGGACATACCCCCTGGCCTCCCCACAGGTATGTGCCCCCCGTCCCCCATGGCACAGGCCCTCCCTCCTGTACTGGGCTGCAACCACACCTGGGGCAGGATCTCCTGGGCCAGTTCTCGTGCCCGATGGTAGGCGGCGTTGCCCTCCTCATTCTGGGAAACAGCGTGGTTCACCAGCCCCAGGGCGTGGGCCTGTGCACCACTCAGTCTTCGGCCTGTGAAGATGAGCTCCTTTGCCAGGGCCACCCCCAGGCATCGAGGCAGCCTCTGAGTCCCTCCTGCCAGGATGGAGCAGGTTTAGTAAATAATTGGGAGCCCAGAGAAGACCAGTTTGGGAGTCAACCAAGACTTCTCAGAGGAGCAGATTCTGAGTTAGGATGGAAGGGCAGAGCACAGGGCAAAAGAGGAAAGCAGGGAAGTAACCTGGATAGAGTGGGATTAAGTAAGAGAAGGATGGGTGCTGTGGGTAGTTACCTGCTCCCGGGAGAAGCCCTCGGGTGGTCTCGATCAGCCCCATGACAGCTGAGGAAGCTGCTTAAACAGAACAGAGTGAAGCACCCATGCTACCCTGCAGTGCCAGTCCCCAGAGGGAAGAGACACCTGCGTCTAGGCTCTGCTCACCTCTCCAGCCAACCACTTCCCTCATGAGCTGGCCCCGGCAGACCTTTCCAGACCATCTGCCTTGGGAAGAGTCCTAGCGTGGAAGTCAGGAGGCTCAGCCCCTCATCCTACTTCCCCCAGCGGGGGAGGTATGCATCCAGGCAAGTCTCACCCTGAGCCTCATTCATAGGTGGAAAAACCATGGTTACCCCTCTTCTGCCTTCATCAGAGAGCTGCTAAGGATCAAATGAGGTAATGGTGCTTGTAACAAGGAAGGGGTTCTTGGAAGTTGCCCAATGCCTATTTGTGGGTTAACAGATTCTCGGTCCCATGGACCCTTTACCTCTGGCCTGGCCTAAAGCATCAGTAACTCCTGCTCCCACCACAGTTACTCCCCCCAGCTTTTCATCAGCCGGAAATTTCCCTGTTTTCCAGTCCACATCTCCTTCTGAGTTCTGCTTCCTCTAAGGAGCTCTCCTGGAGTGTCCCACCACACAGGCTTCTCCTGAATTCCCTCACAGGCCATCTGAACCATACAGTGTGGCCTCAGGGAATGGCCATTACTCCTGCCTATAAGGGGTTTTATATTCACTCTGCTATCTACGAAAGCCTTGCAAGTTAGTTGCCCTAAACATGGGCACATGAGAAGCACAGTTGGAACGTGAGCTGACTTGGTATTTTGATGCCCTTGTTATGCATCATGTAGATACAAACTATCTCTATGCCTGGAGGTACCCATTTCTAAATATTCTACCTGGAGTGGCAGGAGAAAGCAGTGAGGGGAAGAAAGTGGCACCAGATAGCCCTTGGACTTGTAACCATCAAGTCATTAAGGTTAAAGGCAATCAATTATCTTCATCCCCTCCCTGCACTCTTCAAAGCTCAACCGCTGTGAAAAAGTAATGCAGACCTTAGCTGGTGCCAGTGAACCAGAGGGCAATGTTCCTGCCCAGGCATGTTTGTGAGTAGTTGGGCCAGTGACAAACTGCCCCCGTGACTCTGTGCAAAACATGACAGAGAGAATTGGCTTGCATAGAACTGGAAAGTTGAACAATTAATCTTTGTCCTCAGACTCCCCTCTCTCTTCTCTCTTTGTTCTCTAGCCAGTTGCTCTGGGGTTGGTAGAAGCATTCTTGAGATGAGGGAGGCTGGTTCTGAGAGGTGACAGGTACTACAGCAGTCAGTGGCTGGGCCAGGAGGGGAACCAGCTTATGCCAAACTCCGTGTCTCCCATGTTGCCTTTAGTTTTGCTGCTGTTTGGAAAGCCCAGAGTAGTGGCTAACTTTGCAGAGTCCCCAGACTTACTCTGGTTTACTTACACCTCCCCTCTCACCCTAGCCCACCTCTCCTCCTGCCCAGTACCTGCCACTCGGAGGTCACAGGCCAGGGCAAGTTCCAGGCCTCCACCCAAGGCAAACCCGTCCATGGCTGCAATAGTGGGCGCAGGGAAGGCTGCTGTGGAGATGAAGAACGGCTCAGCCTGCGAGGCCCTGGCATGACCAGGACAGGGACTTAAGGCTGGGGAGGGGCTATGGCCTCATTGGTTCCAGGTTTGGAACCTATAGCCAGGTTATCTTAGAAGGAGGTTTTCCTGTTGGGGAAAGTTTGGGGAATTAGCTGGGGTACTGGAGTGGGGAGATAGGCTAGATGTTCCCTGCTCAGGCCCATTTTTTTGTTGGCCTTCCTGGGACCAGCCTTTCTGTTCTGTGTGTCAAGCCCTGTGCTGGGTGCTGGGAACATAGAATTGAATAGATATGGGGAAGGCAGACCTATAAATAGGCAGTGATGACCCAGGGTGATCAGTCCTCTGATAAAGCTTAGAGAACAGGTCAGGGAAGGCTTCCTAGTGGTCTTAAAGGATGAGTAAAAAGTTCAGGTGGCCAAGGAGGGAAATTCCAGGCAAAAGGAACAGAAATTGTCAAAGCCTGAAAGCATTTTAGGAGAAATCTGACTTCTGTGGAGTAGCCGGGCTTGAACCCTGAGGGTAGAGGGGTGGGGGATTAGAACTAGCAGGACACAAAGGCTGAGAGCCAGAGCTCCCTCTGAGCGAAACACCCTCTGAACCTCCTCTTCACCCTCCTCCTTATAGAATCCCTTGTGCCCATTCCCCCTGGGAGAGTCCTCTGTCTTTCCACAGAGCTTACAATAGAAACTGTCCTTTCTTGAGAGTATGGCAGGTGGGGTAGCTCTGGGATCAGCAGGGCCCCTAAATGCCCTCCTCCAACCCACTTCAAGGCCCTCACCAATCTCATTCATCAGGCCTCGGAGCCGCTGGACAAAGATCTCCACTTCGGCCTCACTCATCTGCTCCCGCTCCTTCAGGTCTGCACCTGCAGATGGTGAGGGGTTGGTGACAGCCTTTGTGACATGACCCATTACTGAATCCCAGACTGTTGAAGGATCCAGCCAAGGAGACTTGAGAAGAAGCAGCCAGAGAGGAAGGCAAAACATCAGGAATGCATGGTCAAGGAAGCCAGGGAGTTAAAGGGGGCTCGTGGGTCAAAAAAGGACAGGTGCAGGAACAACAAGAAGATAAGTTGGACATCAGAATGAAAAACTTCTTTGCATCAAAGGACGTTATCAAGAGAGTGAAAAGACAACCCACAGAATGGAAGAAAATATTAGCAAATCACATATCTGATAAGGTAGTAATAATCTAGGATACATAAAGAACTCGAACTCAACAACAAAAACCGCAAAGGACAAGGAACTTGAATAGACATTTCTGCAAGGAAGACACAGATGGTCAATAAGCACAAGAAACAATGCTCAACATCATTAGTCATTAGGGAAATGCGAATCGAATCCACAATGAGAAACTAACTTCACACC
Organism: Ursus americanus; assembly: GCF_024610735.1. NCBI lineage: Eukaryota > Metazoa > Chordata > Mammalia > Carnivora > Ursidae > Ursus > Ursus americanus. The sequence continues at coordinate 10,460,177 of NC_142138.1, forward strand.
GTTTAGGAGGGTTATTATAAACAACAACAGAAACAGAAAACAAGTGACGGCATGGATGAGGAGGACCCCAGTGCGTTGCTGGTGGGAATGGGAAATGATGCAGCTGCTGTGGAAAACACTCGGGTGGGTCCTCAAAAAGTTATACATGGAATTATTATATGATCCAGCAATTCCACTCCTAAAAGAATTAAAAGCAAAGACTCAGAGACTTGCACACTGGTATTCACAGCAGCATTATTTACAAGAGCCAAAAGGTATAAACAACCCAGCGCCCATCAAGATAGATAAACAAGGGGCGCCTGGGCAGCTCAGTCAGTTAAGCGGCTACCCTCAGCTCAGGTCATGATCCCAGGGTCCTGGGATCGAGCCCCGCATCGGGCTCCCTGCTTCTCCCTCTGCCTGCTCCTCTCCCTGCTTGTGCTCCCTCTCTCTGACGAATAAAATCTTTAAAAAAAAAAAAGATTAAAAAATGTAGTATATATACAGAGGAATATGATGCAGCCATAAAAAGGCCTGAAGCTCTGCCGTGCTACACTACGGATGAACGTTGAGGACATTACGCTAAGAACCCAGACACAGAAGGACAAATGTATGATTCTGCTTGTATGAGGTGCCTAGGATAGGCAAATTGGTAGAGATAGAAAGTACAACAGAGATTATCAGGGGCTGGGGGGACGGTGGGGGAATGGGGAAGGACTGCTTAATGAGTACAGAATTTTGGGGGGATGATGAAAAAGTTCTGGAATTGGGCAGTGGGGATAGTTGCACGACCTTGTGAATGTATTCAGTGTCAATTTTATACTTAAAAATGGTTAAAATGTAAACTCTGTGTGCTGTATATATTTATCACAACTTTAAATGTATAAAATATTTAAAATGTATTATTTCCAGTTTTATTGAGAAATAGTTGACATTGATTATTTTTTAACAGGAGGGGTCAGTGTGGTCCAAGGAGGCTTGGCAGTCAGGTAAGATGAGAACTGAGAAGCAAGGGCAGGATACAGTGGCATGGAGGTGGGCAAGGACTTTGGTGAGAGTAGTGACCATGGCGGAGTCATCTAAGGCCAGATGGCAGGGGGCTGAGGTAGGAGTAGGGGGTGAATATATTGTCTTCAAGTCTGAGGCTAGGAAGTCAGAGCTGAGAGCCCTTGCAATTCTTTGATTAGTTCCAACCCCTCAATGACAGAGGCCCAGAGAGAGGTAGGGGCGATCCCAGGATTCCAGAGCAAGTCAGGGACAGACCCAGACCTCCTACAGTCCCCCCCACCACCACTTCCCTGTGCTTAGCTGGGATAGTGGGGCTAATGGGACCTTGATAGAGAAGATCAGACAGGGATAGAGCCAAAGGAAGAGGCCAGAGTAGAGTGAAGGCCTCATCCAGGGCAGCTGGGTCAGGCAGACCGGTCTGCATACTTTTCCTGCCACGCAAGACCCCAACTGGGCCCTGTGATTCCCACAGCTCAGACCTAGGGACCAGCCACATCCCTTTGAAAATACCTGAAAATCATGCTCTTCCCATCGAGTCCGTCCATGGCCTCGTCCCACCCCCCTTGATCACTGCTGTCCCTTCCCCAGTCACCCCAGAGTGGGTTCTTAGCTCAGCCCAGCGCATCTCTCACTCACTCGCTTCTTGTGGGGATGGGATGTTTCTTGTCTTTGAAACAGAAGTTCATGGTGCTTGTCCTGTTGTGAGGACCGAATTGTCCAGGGGTGGTGGAGAGCTATGGTGACAGGGACTGAGATCTTGTGGGTGGGCAAGGGGCACAGAGTCCCATCTTGGCCACAGACATGAATGTCACTGGACTCAGTTTCCTCACTTCCTCAATGAAGGGTCAGAACAGATAATGGCATAGCAGAAAGAATAAGGATTTGGGGGGTCAGAGGGGCCAATTTAAAATTCTGTTCTACCTCTTACTAGCTGTGTAACACTAGGCAAGGAATTTTACCTCTGAGTATTTGAGTTCACATCTGTAAAATGGGAATAATAAGTCCTATGCTAGAGCCGACCTAAGCCCCCGACTCCCTGTAGGCTGGGGGTATCCTGCTGAGCCCCAGGGTAGGGGCAGGGGAGGAAACCCACCTGCACAGAACACGCCCTTCACTCCACTTCTGAATAGCAGAACACGCACTTGCTGGTCCTCCCGCAGCTGGGCCAGAGCTTCCAGCAGCTGCAGAGGAGACCTTGTCAGATACCTCCCAGTCCAGCCCCAGGCCAGCACCGCCCCCGCCCCCCAGTGTCGCCCTTTCTCACCTCGCTGACCAAGACGTTCCCCAGGGCATTGCGGGCACTCGGTCTATTCATCAGAATCTCAGTGATTCCTGCAGGTGACAGGGCAGCCTTGGGTGAACCAGTAGGTCTGCTCACTCCTGGGATGGGGTCTGGGGGCAGCAGCCTGGGTTCTGGGCAACCTCAACCCTTCATGCGCACTGTGACTTGGGGCAAGCCACACGCACCCAGGCTTCAGTTTCCCTGACTATAAAATGGAGAGAATAACCCCTTGTTATTTCTGCCTCACAGAAGTGGAAGAGCTTGTAAACCCCATGGATCAGTCTTTCTCTGGTACCCTTTGTGAGCAAAGGATCTATCAACCCAGAAGTCTGTCCTATTGCTCCCTCTTCCTCACCCATGAAATTTTCTCAGTCTCCTTGACCAATTCAATCTCTTAAATAGATCTTAGATCTTTCAGCTAACATCCCTCCTTGCAGCCAGTAACCTGGTATGGTCTCTTTCCTCTACTACATGGATCACGCAACTGGCCCTCTTGCCTGCAGTCTTGCTCCCCCTCCCCTCCCCACATTCATTCCCTCATTTGGGTCAGAATCCTCTTTCTAACCCAAATCCAACCATGTCCTTTTAAGTCAAATTCCTTAATACCACCCCAAAGATCCCCCTTCCCCAGTCTGGCCATTGCTTCCCACTCTAGCCTCAACTCACCCCCACAATCCGGGCCAGTTGTAGGGAAGATTGACTAGCTCTGGGCAAGGGCTCAAATACTCTTATACCTTTTTGGCTGTTTTCTCTCCTGTGTTTACTAATCCTTTAGCCTTCAAAGGCCTCTTATTATTTTATCCCAGGGTTCTTAGCCTTGTCAGTGGAACAGGCAGTATTTATTAAGATGGCATTCTCAGTGTGAGTTGATCTATGACACAGAGAAGGGACAATGACAGTTTCAAGGCTCTCAAGGGACTGAGTTTCCAGCCAGGAGTTACAGAACTGTGATTCAGGACAGAAAAACGTAACATTCAGTCTAGGTGGGCTCCTTAGCTTCCCCAGAAACCTTCAAAAAAGTTATTTGAGCCCAATAGAGGCTCTGGAGGCCCCACAGAACTCAGATGTTCCCAAGGTCTTCTCCAGCTCTAGTGCTCCGGGAGAGAAAATGCTGCAACTCTGGGGAAGGGAAACTTTGGTAGATACAGAAAAACCACATTAGACTCTAGAGGTCCAAGGCGTTTGTGGCAGATAGATCCTAGACTGGGCCCAATCTTCATATCCTCAATAATCTCCTTCCCTGGAGAGTGGGCAGGGCCTGTGAATTGCTTCTAGCCAACAGAATACAGCTAAGATCGTAAAATATTTTGTCACTTCCAAAATTGGGGTTCACTTATATGGCAGAGGTGATGAGGTATTAGTTCCATGATTAGGTTACAATTTATGTAAGACTCTGTCTTGCCAGGGCTCAGTAGACAAACTAGTGGGCCTACAGAGAGGTTCATGCAGCAAGGAACTAGAGGCAGCCCCAGGAGCTGAGAACAGCCCCCAGGTCAAGAGGAGGAAAACAAGACTTCAGTCCGACAACCACAGGAGGTGAGTTCTATCAACGGGAGAAGCTTGGAAGCAGATCTCTCCTCAGTCAAGCCTATGATGAGACCGCAGCCCTGGCCAACTCCTGGACTGCGGCTCCGTAAAACCCTGAAGCAGAGAACCCGGCTAAAATGTGCTTGGACTTCTGACCTACAGAAGCTATAAGGTAATAAATGTTTATTCTATTTTACAGTATTATTAATTATTAAATAATTAAATAATTGTTATTAAATTAAATAATTTTAATTATTAAATAAATGTGTATCATTTACAGTAACGTTTGTGGTAATTTGTTATGTGGCAATAGAAAACAAGCATAGTCATGACATCCTGAGATTGATAGAAACTTTCCTCTCTCCTCTTCACTTTCCTGTTCTGTCTCCTTTCTTTCTGGCTGACCGTCTCCCATATTTCATCTCTATCCCTTCTCTCCATCTTTATCTCCTTCTCGCAGAATACAAATAGGGTGCTTGGCTCAAGTCACAACTTAGCCATTCGCCTTGGGCAAGTTGCTTTACTCCTCTGGCTCAATGCACTGATCCATAAATAAAGATAATAAAAAGGTTGTTATGAGGATTAAAAGAGATAATGCCTTGGGGTTGCCTGGCTGGCTCAGCCAGTAGAGCATGTGATTCTTGATCTCGGGGTTGTAAGTTCAAACCCCAAGCTGGGTGTAGAGAGTACTTAAAAATAAAATCTAGGGGTGCCTGGGTGGCACAGCGGTTGAGCGTCTGCCTTCGGCTCAGGGCGTGATCCCGGCGATCTGGGATCGAGCCCCACATCAGGCTCTTCTGCTATGGGCCTGCTTCTTCCTCTCCCACTCCCCCTGCTTGTGTTTCCTCTCTCGCTGGCTGTCTCTATCTCTGTCAAATAAATAAAATCTTTAAAAAAAAAAAAAATTAAAAATAAAATCTAAAAATAAATAAATAAATAAAATGAAAGAAAAAAAAGAGATAATGTCCATAAGTGCTTAGCCAGAGTTTGGGGGTACAGTGAGCAGGAAACAGGCATAGATGCTAGGGAAAATTCCAGGATTCAAGAGAAGGAAAGAACTTCAAACTGGGAGCTATGAGGACCCAGACAGGGTGTCTTTGGGTTTCATTCAATTTGTACTACTACATGTCAGGTCCTGGAGAAATGGAGAGGACTCAGCCATGGTCCCTAAGTTTTTAGTTGAGCCCTAATTCTGAGAACATTGCCCTTGCTGGACCTCTGCAGTGGGGATAGGTCTGTACCACACCGTCTCCACTCTTACCAAACCCACCATGCCACTGGCTGATAATTTACTTGGCAGCTGACCTTGGGTCACTGCTTTCTGGATGGCCTAGATCCCAGGTTAGGTAATGTAGGTGGGAGTTGTCGGGGCCAAGGGCAGGCTGCTTTGGGCCACTTTGGCATGAAGATTATTTGAGTTAAAAAGCAATCAAAGATTCAGAAAAAGCTCTTTACCTCCCCCACAACTGCCTAGAAAGAATTTAGATAGAGGATCTGATCCAGGAAGAGAGCTATCACCATAATTCCATTATACTATGAACCAGGTATGATAGATGGGGAGGAACCTAGCAAGACCTGTGTGTTTGCTGTTGTTAAGGTTTATTTATTTGAGAGAGAGGGAGAGCTCGAGAGAGCAAGCAGGGGGAAGGGGCAGAGGGCGAGGGAGTGAAAGTCAAGCATGCTCCTTGCTGAGTGCTAAGCCCAACATCAGTATCCTGAGATCACGCCCTGAGCTGAAACCAAGACTCAGAAGTTTAACCCCTTAACCAACTGCCACCCAGGCACCCCATGGCCTGTTCGATCAAAGTCCTCTATGTCCCATTGTTTCTGGGTGGACCAGCAACATTTGTTTACCAAACATTGACTCCTTTTCATCTTCCTGTGAATTATGTTCCTTCCCTTTCAAGTCCCAGATCCCTACCCTCTTCTCCTTAGTTCAGAGTGACATATATATTTCATTTTACCTGTTTTTGGAATCTCCATGTCTGTGTGAATTCCCGGTACATACAAAATTAAATTTGATTTTCTCCTATTAATCTGTCTCATGTCAATTTGATTCTTAGTCCAGCTAGAAAGACCTGGGACAGAAAATTCTTGCTCCTCGATGGAGTCAATAGAAAGCACTGTAAGGGGCTCCTGGGTGGTTCAGTCAGTTAAGCGTCTGCCTTCGGCTCAGGTCATGATCCCAGGGTCCTGGGATTGAGCCCTACATCGGGCTCCCTGCTCAGTGGGGTGGGGAGTCTTGCTTCTTCCTGTCCCTCTGCCCCTCCCTGCTGCTTGTGCACGCATTCTCTTTCTCTCTCAAATAAACAAAATCATTAAAAAAGAAAAAAGATAAGCACCGTAAGGTATTAGAGACCAACTGGTTTTACAACCCCTTACTATCTCGAGGGGAAACTGAGGCCCAGAAAAGAAGAGAATGTGCATAAGTTAAGAGCTGGACCCAGCTAGCATCCCTCACTTCCAAAGAGCTAAGGACCTATGAGAGCGACAAGTCCAGATACACGGAAAGTGCAGGGATAACGGGAGGGGAAGGGGTGTCTAATTCCAGAGGGACTTATATAGGCAGAGAGGAAAGAGAATTCAAGTGAACAAAACAGAGATGGGACAGTTTAAAATGAACCCACCACTAGAAGTAAGATGGGAAGGTCAGGTTGTGGTGGGGAATCTTGAGCACCCAGCTAAGGAGCTGAGTCAAGCCATCAGAGCCCAGAGTTAGGTTAAAAAGCTAATCCCATTTTCAAGGACAACAGGTAACCAGGTAAAAACTGCTGTGGTGCCATCCCCTCAAGTGGAAGCAGGAGCTGTGGCCTTTAACATGAACATCCAATGACCCCAAATCACCACTGCGGGGGTGGGAGGGTTTCTCCTTTGTGAGCCTCCTCCTCCTTTTCTCTGTGGAGAAATAACTTTCTCCTGCCTTCTATATGCCCTCTGGCAAGGGCAGAGGCTTAATCCTCTGATCCTTGCTTTTTCTGCATAAAATATTCCATCATTTGCAAGTGAGCCTTAATTTGACATGTGATTGTGTGTTTTGTAAAAATTGAGGCACAAGTCTGTGTTTCAGGCCACTGATTACCAAACAAGTAGTAATCACTTAATAGTTGAGAGGTTTGGAAATCAGACCTGGTTTAAACTGCTTAACCTATGCCTCAGTTTCTTAATCTGTAAAGTAGGAAGAATATAACAATCTCAAGGCAGGTGCTGTTGCATTTGGCAACGAGGTAAGCATGAGAGTAAGACCCAGCAATCCCACCTGGCCGCAAGAAGCCCTTTCTTGTCCAAGCCCTTTCATGTCCGTGTGGGGGATGCACACCAGAGAACAGTACACAAGAGCAGGGAGCAGGGAACTAGATTTACATGGCAAAGCAGCGCTTTAAAACTTAGAATTAAGCAGGGGAAAAAGGAAGAAATACGAGATGTATAGTATGACCCCATCTATGTACATTAGAACTATGTAAATTAAAACACGAACTATGTTACATCAAATTTAGGGAGAGGGATTGGGATTGGGGAGAAAGTAACACCAAGAAAATGGTTTTACCCTGATGGTAACGGGCATCGGACTGAGGTGTGTAACGCCACTGAATGCACTTTGGTCTCCTCTTACCCCCCAAAAAACAATGCAACAGGTGCAATCGAAAATGTTCTCTGCGGGCTGATGAGGGAGCAGAAGGCAAGCTGAGGGCAAAGCACAAGCTAAACCCGGCAACCTCCCACCGCCCCCCACAGTGGAATATGTCTGACATTCCTCAGGCACTCCCTGCTGCGAAAGGGAAGAAAACAAATGGTTAACTGATGGGGATCACAGTCCTGCAGGACTTGAGTCTCCATTCGTTTGCAACTGTCTTAATGATTTGTAAGAAAAAAGCAATCTCCAGACACCTATAGATTCAGTTTCCTGGAGCCCTAACATTACCCACCCCTCCATAGGATAGAAAATATTACATAATCAGTCACGCCTCACAAACCCAGTACGCTCTTTCTGCCCACGGGTCCTGTCCCTGTGCTTTAATAAAACCACCTTTTGCACCCAATTCGTATCTAGAATTCTTTCTTGGCCATAGGCTCCAAACCACGTCGCCAGTGACCAGCCAGAACTTTCTCTCTTTGACTCAAAAAGGCACAAAAGTCGGCCAGCGTGGTCAGGGCCAGAGCGCAGGGACACGTGCCCAGCTCCCGCCCCTCCTCTGCTCTCCTCCCCTCCCTCCGCCTCCCTAGCGGGCGGCTGGATTGGCTCCGCCGCCTCGCCCTCCGGGAACCTAGCCAGGACTCTTGGCTGGGAGGGCGCACAGGGCTTTTAAAGTTCCTGGGGGGGGGGAGGCTGTGGCGCTTGGGGGAGGGGGTGTCGCTGGTGCTTAGTCCTATCCCTGAGAGAGTTCTCCTCCCCTCCTTCACAGCCCCGGGCTATCGAATGGGGGAATGAAGGGACTTAAAGTTGACTTAGAGTTCCACCTAAATTAGGGTCGGGCCGGCTAGTAAGATGGTCAGTCACCTCCCCGGCCTTAGGAAAGGCTTGGGGAGCCTGGACTGGGCAACCGCAGTGGGGGATCAAATCCTCAAACACAGTGCGCGCGGCGCGCCTTCCCCTTACTGGTCCGTCTTCCCGCGCGTAGTGGGCGCGCCGGCCAGAATTCTGGCCGGGGCAGCAGGGCCGGGAGTCCGGCTGGGACCCGCTCCTTCGCCTCCTGGGCGCTCCCGGCGCAGCGCGCTTACCTTGGTCGCGCCCGGTGAGGGCGCGCACTTGGATCTCCGAGTCCCCAGTAGGTCGGTGGGAGACGCAGCTGCGGGTCTGAAGGGGACTCCAGGGGCGTGGAAGGCGCAAGGCGCTGGTCAGGACGCGCAGCATCTGGGCGCCGGTTGGGAAGGCGCCAAGAGCCCCTCCACTACTCCCTCAGCTCCGGGGAAATCTCGCAGCTGTGCCCCAGGATTTCACAACTGCTCCTCCTACGGGCGGAGAGCCCAAAGCCCTTCTCTACGCCTCTTGCCTTTGGGAGACTTACAGCCCTGGCTAGGCAAAGCCTACCCAGGTCCGCTGTGTGATTTGGGGCAAGGATGACAACTTCTTTAAGTGTCAGTGTTTTAATCAGTCTTTAAAAAAGTAATTAAGGGGTACCTGGGTGACACAAAAAAAGTTAAGTGTCTGCCTTTGGCTCAGGTCATGATCCCAGGTCCTGGGATCGAGTCCCACATTGTGCTCCCTGCTCAGAGGGGAGCCTGCTTCTTCCTCTCCCTCTGCCACTCCCCCTGCTTGTGCTCTCTCACTGCCAAATAAATAAAATCTTTAAAATAAAAAATAAAAAATTAATTAAGTTGAAATGAGGTCATTAGGGTAGAACTTCATCCAATGCGACTGATGTCCTTACAAGAAGTGGAAATTTGGACACAGATAAGTATAGACCATATGAAGACAAAGAGAGAAGATGGCCATTTGCAAGCCAAGGAGGGAGGCCTCAGACAAAATCACCCCTACTGACACCTTCATCTCAGACTGCTGGCTTCTATAACTGAAAAAATACATTTCCGTTGTTTAAGCCACCCAATCTGCAGTACTTTGTTACAACAGCTCTAGCAATCTAGTACACCAATAAAAAGAATTTCTTTTGTTAAGAGGAAATCTGGCGCCTGGTTTTTGAAATAACAAGGTACCTCCCCTTCCTCTACATTATTATTGTTCCTGGGAATCCAAGGAAAATCAGCAGAGGGGAATGGGGATAGAACAATGGTAATAACAAGTTATAATAAAAAGCGGTAGTAACAATATGGCTATAGGTAATAACATTTTTGTCCTTTTTAACCTGCTGTTTTGTTTTTTTTTTTTAAGATTTTATTTATTTATTTGGCAGAGAGAGAGACAGCCAGCAAGAGAGGGAACACAGGCAGCGGGAGTGCAAGAGGCAGAAGCAGGCTCCCAGCGGAGGAGCCCAATGTGGGGCTTGATCCCAGGGCCCCGGGACCACGCCCTGAGCCAAAGGCAGATGCCCAATGACTGAGCCACCCAGGCGCCCCCCCTAACCTGCTGGTTTTAAGCAGAAGTAATTCCTCAGTAATCTCTTCTGAACTATAAGTTTCAAAAACTATTGTTTTAGTTATAAAAGAATATATGCAAATACTCTCACATTGCTGTAGGAATGTCTTTAATGGAGAGCAATTGGCAATATATATCTGAACTATAAATCATCTCCTTTTTGACCCACAAATTCCAATCTTAGGAATTTAACCTACAGACATACCCACACAGGTATGCAATGATACAAGCACATTGCAGCACGGCATATAATAGCAAAAGACTGATAACCATCTTTTTTTTTTTTAAGATTTTATTTATCTGACAGAGACAGAGAACACAAGCAGGGGGCATGACAAGCAGAGTGAGAGGGAGAAGCAGGTTCCCTGCTGAACAAGGAGCCCAATGTGGGCTCGATCCCAGGACTGTGAGATCATGACCTGAGCCGAAGGCAGACACTTAACCCACTGAGCCACCCAGGCGCAAAAGACTGAAAACCATCTTAACATCCACCAAAAGGGAATTGGTTAAATAAAGTATGGTACAACCATAAACTGAACACTAGGCAGTTATGAAAAAAACACAAGCAACTCTTTATGCATTGATATAATCTTCAAAATCTATTGTTGTATGAAAAATTCAAGATGTGAAATCGCATAGTAAAGGAAGCTAAAATTAGTGTTACAGAGGGGGATAACATTACTCAGGTGTGCATGTATTTGGTTAGTTACATAAAATATTTCTAGGATGGGGAGAGGAACTGGGAAACTGGGAATAGGGGTAGGAGGGAGAATTTTGACGGTTTGACCTTTTTACTTTTTGAATCTTAATTTATGTGTTGAGTATCATTTACCCCAAAGATAATTAAAATGAAAACAAAGCACAATGACAAAAATTAAAGACCTGCTATAGTAAAAATAAAAATAAAAGTAATACACAGGGGCACCTGGGTGGCTTGGTGGGTTGAGTGTCTGCCTTCAGCTCAGGTCATGATCTCAGGGTCCTGGGGTCCTGGGATCAAGCCCTATGTTGGGCTCCCTGCTCAGTGGGGAGTTGGCTTCTCCCTCGCTCTCTCTCTCTCTCAAATAAATAAATAGTCTTTAAAAAGTAATACACAAAGTCAAAACATTCAAACAGTAAAGATGGGTATAAAAGTAAAAGAAAAAACACCCCTCCTCCATACTGTATGCATTTAAAAAAATGTTTATTGCATTTTATCCAGCATTTCTGGGTGTTTCTTGGCAGGAAAAATTTTTTAAAAAAGATTTATTTGAGGGAGAGAGAGCAAGAGAGTGCATGTGAGCAGGGGAGTGGGCAGAGGGAGATGGAGAAATAATCGTCAAACAGACTCCCTGCTAAGCAGGGAGCCCAACGTGGTGCTCAATTCCAGGACCCTGAGATCAGATCATGACACAAGCCAAAACTAAGAGCTGGCAGCTCAACCAACTGAGCCATCCAGGCACCCTGGCAGGAGAATTTTTTGATTATCTAGTCCTCCACATTGAAAATGGAAATGTTCTTTCCCAATCTTTTCAGCATTAACAACTTTTTTGTTGTTGTTGTTGTTTCTTTATTGTCAGAGAGAGAGGGGGACAGAGAGAGAGAGAGCACAAGCAGGAGGAGCAGCAGGCAGAGGGAGATGGAGAAGCAGGCTCCCTGCTGAGCAAGGAGCCCAATGTAGGACTCGATCCCAGGCCCCTGGGATCATGACCTGAGCTGAAGGCAGGCACTCTACCAACTGAGCCACCCAGGTGTCCCATCAACTTTTATTATCTTACTAGTCCCTCTCCATTTCCATGGACTTCTATTTTGTTTTTTTTTTTCCTTATGAAATACTAAAAATTAATTTTATTCAATTTCATCCCATGAGTACATATCTTTTTAATATTCTGTGTGACAAAATGGGAAGTAACACATCAAGCTCTTCTGCTATAAGCCAAAGGATAATAGTTGATCCCAGAAAACACTCATGTACTTGTTTGAGTTACCAGTTGAACTAGCCACATGCGTATTGAATGCGATTTTTACTTGAATTAATAGCTAACAAACTATAGTTATTCAGACTTGGGTGTTTCACAGACATTTTCTCAAATATGTAAAAAAAAGTGAGTCTGTCCCTTCAATGAAACAACTGATGGCATTTTTTGCCCAAATGAAAATTTGTTTCTACTACCTTGAGTTTAGCAGCTTAAACTGTTTTCTAAAAAATGAGATAGGTGGTGATATTAACAAATATGATTTTCTTGATATTGTATAGTGACATTCCACTTGATATTACATTATGGAATTTGAAATGTCAACATTTGAAAGATTTGCTTAACTCATTAAACCAACATTTTCCAAATGACCAATGCCTCGTGTAATAAAATCATACAATGGGTAAAATATCTGAACAAAGGGCAAGATAAACCAATGGATTTTAATGAAACAGAGTACAAAAGTTCACCAATACAGTTTCAGATAGCACACTGTACACACCTTCAAGAAACTACCACTTGGTAAGTTTTGGTGTAGTATCAAAAAAGAATGTCTAGTTATTTGAAAAGGCAATTAAAATCTGTGTGAGAGCAGACTTTCTTCATATACATCAGCCAAAAAACACAACAGTTTGGTTGCTGAAGCAGAAATGAGAGTCTAGCTATTTTCTATCAAGCCAGACATTGAAGAGATTTGAGACAATGTAAAATAATGCTACTCTTCTTACTAATTTTTGGGGGACATAGCTATTTTTCATTAAAATTATTATTTATATTCAGAAGTAATGGGTTTACTGTTATTTAAGATTTATTTTATTGAGAGAGAGAGCAAGTGCACGAGTGCAGGGAGGGGCAGAGGGAGAGAATCTTAAGCAGACTCCCTGCTGAGCATGGAGCCCAACACAGGGCTCAATCTCACAACCCCTGAGATCATCACCAAGACCTGGATGCTCAACCAACTGAGCCACCCAGGCACCCCAAGTTTACTGTTATTCTTAAATAACTGATAAATGAATTTTTTTTCAACTTTTTATTTATTTATTTGACAGACAGATAGCACAAGTAGCCAGAGCTGCATGTAGAGAGAGAGGGTGAAGCAGGCCCCCACGCCAAGCAGGGAGCCCGAGGCAGGGTTCAATCCCAGGACCACAGGATCATGATCTGAACCGAAGGCAGACGTCTTAACATCTGAGCCACCCAGGCACCCCTGATAAATGGATGTTTTAAGATTTTCTCAGCTTTAATTTCTGATATGGTAAATATCATAGATACAATATACATAAAACTCTTTTGAGGTAAGAGCATAAAGGTGTCCTGAGATAAAAAAAATATTTGAAAACTGTTGTTCTGTAGCAATGTTACATTGATCTTTCCTCAAGGCAAACTGTAAATGACATTTTATAGTACCTCTGAAGTACAAAAGGCAAGGACGTCTTTTAAGTATGTATCAGACTGTTCAATTAAACCGAAACTTTCCCACATCGCATTAAGTGGAACAAATTTCCGGAAGGGACAGTGGTGAAATGAGAAAAATGATCTGGATTCTAGCACAGACCGTAACAGTCTGTTTAGACATTAGTCCTCCTATCTTCAAAATGAGATCAGAGTAGCCTACTTTTAGATTGTTTTCAATGGTTAATTCCATGTTTCTAATCAGGGAACCCTAAATAGTGGCCCGCAGGAGGCATCTGGCCATCTGGTCGTCAGCTTGATTGGAAGTCATGGTATTTAGAGAAGTGACCCACGAAAAAAATCAGTTGAAGCTGAGTGAGAAGCTTCCTTTTCAAAAGGGGAATTGATTTTCAGTTACAGCCTAATCCAACCCACCAGACTTGCCCCTGCAGATACCTGCATTTGCAACCTCTGGAATGAATGGCCTCTGCAATCCGTTCCAAATCTCAAACTCTATAATTTAGTTCCAGAGACAGTGTGTCTGAGTTCCTATCACACTCTGCCACTTGCTGGCTGTTTGATTTGGGGCCAGTTAACTTCTTTGAGCCTCAGTTTCTTCATTTGCAAAACAGGGTAACACCACTGACCTCAAAGGGCTGTTAAGCTTAAGGAGGTGTTGCGTGGCAGCGCTTACAGAGTTCCTGGCACTGAACAGTACTAATTATTAACATCGAAGCTCAGAAAGAGAGTATGCCCTCGTCTTCCCCCACGCATCTTACCAACTCCGTTTTCCCAGTACCTGACGACCGCGCTACCCAGGATGACGCTTACTACCATACTAACTCCCAGATTTCACAGTTCCACATCCGACAAAGACACCGCCAAGAGCTCCCTTAAGACTTCTACTTCTCTTTCCGCTCTAAACCTCTTCTAAGGCCCCGGCCTGTGCCGGATTCCTACACAGCTCTGTACGGTGGCCAAACCATTGACCACTCCCCTACGCTCTTCTTCTGATCCCGGACCAGTAGGGCTCCCTTTCCCTCTGACCAGAGACCACCCTGGGTCAAGGAGTGGTGGCCCGGGGCTCTCTTGCCTAGGATTTTGTCTGAGGGAACCTCTGGAGAGACGGAAGAGTAACTGTCCGACCAACCCTCCTCCCTAGAGTGTGCTGTTCCAGGTGCTCGAACCTTAAGCGGTCCCTACATTGTTTGCAGTTCCCCTGGTTACGACGGGGTTCCTGACCAATGGCGGTGGAGCCCCACGGATTGAGCCCGCCCCCAAAGGGTGTGACGTCACGCCAGCCCTCTGGCACTCCTCCTCTGACCTCTCTAGGCCGCTCATCGGTGTGTAGGCGCGCTGGAGGGCCCTTAGTGTCCTGGTGCGCACGCGCCCGGGGAGCTGCAAACTGAAGTAGGAACAGACGCCCTGGAGTCGTTGTTGGACCTGGAGGGGGTTGATGGCCTGTCTCTGCCCGCGCTATGGAGCCGTCTGGAGACGCCAGTGCCTCCCTTCCCGCGGCCTTTGGAGCCTACACGCAGGAGTTCCTGTGGTGGCCCTTGCCACGCACCCGGGCATCAGCTTCTATAAAGAGCCCCTGGAGTTGGGGCGCCTGGGAGGCTCAGTCGTTCAGCGTCTGCCTCCGGCTGGGGTCATGATCCCATCGGGTTCCCTGCTCAGCCGGAAGCCTGTTTCTCCCTCTCCCACTCCCCCTGCTGGTGTTCCCTCTTTCTCTGTGTCTCTCTCTGTCCAATAAATAAATAAAACCTCAAAAAAAAAAAAAAAAAAAAAAAAAAAAGCCCTGGAGCGACCCTGCCTCTGGCTCCAGGACCGGTCAGCGGCCAGGCCCGGAGTCTGGCGTCTTGGACTTCAAGTTTGAAACCAATGTCCAGCGGACTGTGAACATTTGTTAATAATAATTTATTTATTTGTTAATAATCTGAACCCTGTCACCTGTTACATTTATGTTTGGTAACCTTGTCTTATCGGCCAATCACACTGCTCTTTATTGGCTAATCAGAGTTTCAAGAAAGAACTCTACACTTAGTAAAAGCCTCTTCAGTGCCTTGCTTTATGCTAGGCTTTAGGGATAGGCAGGTAAGGGGGAGATTCTTTGCCCCTTCTCTGAGCGGCCAGGGATTTTACTAAATTGACCTAGTCTTAGCCCAGCATTTCTTTACCTAACCCATTGGGGGCTTCCTAGGATCACCCGGAAGAATCTTTCTAAATATTGATGCCGGGGCTCTACTCCCAGAGGCTCTGATTCAGTAGGGAATGGGGTCTGGATATGGATGTTTTGAACCTATGGCGATTTTTACTGGAGGTGGTATGGTGCGTATAATCTGTATAACTTCTATAAGGCTTTTTGAAATAGTGAAAATCGCCTGTGAACTCGAGGTCCATTTGGTTCAATTTCCCTCCTGGTGTGAGACTACCTCCTGCAGTATCCCTGAGACCGGTCAGCCTCAATTTGAACATGTCCCTTTCCCCAGAGACTGGGGACTCAGCCCCCACAGAGGCAGCATGTTCAGCCTCAGAACACCCTCACTTGCCCCAAGTCTTCCCTTGGTCTTTCCTTACAGCTAACCCTGTTTCCCCTCCTGCACAACGGCTCTTCAGCCACGGAGTTTCTGACAAATGAACACCTGGCCTTGCAGTCCCAGGAACAATTTTAGGAGGTTTCCTAGAGGGAGTGAACTTCCAGCTGTTCTGATGCTTTATGTCACAGAGAATCTGGAAGGGGCTCATCACAGACCCATAGGGCAGGAAGGCACCCCTTTATACACACGCACCTCTCGGGTTTTTGGTTGTTGTTGTTGTTGTTTTTGATAGTAGTTATGTTCTAAAAGTTGCTGTGAACATTAAATTAGTGAATACTGAACCATTGCTCCTAGGAAAAATACAGGGTTAGACTTCTGCAAGCCTCTGGTTTTGTCAACCTATCAATACCTAACCTTCCTTGTTTTATGTTTCCGTTTAGAGGCACCTTATTTAATATATAGTTGATTCATTAACATTGAACTCAAGGCCAGTCACACTATAACTGATGTCTGAACTAAGTTTATCTAACATCTACTTTCTTCATAAGGCATATCATACCCCCCCTTTTTTTAGCAATTAACTATCTTGGTTTAATTAATCATATTTCATAGAAGCTGAAAACACTAATTTCTCCTTTATATGAATAACCCAAAGCCCTCTAAATCACAATGCAGAATACTATATAAAAGAATTCTCATAAAAACTGGCTCTTTTTCATCATGGGGCAAACGCTGTAGTTTCCTCTTACTTGTACAGCAACTGACTGAGTGCATATTCTTCTTTGTGACCATCTAAATTTAGGTAAGTACAAATGACAACAAAAATTAAAATTTCATCTCTAATGAAATGACCTTGGAAATAATGTGTATTTCCATGACACCAATACTACCGTTTTCGGAGTCACAGTAAAATACACAGAATTACATCTGTAATTAATATGAATGCCAACATTCTGAGCAATAATTTGTTACATGGCAAACAAAATCGAGAAAGCAACCATCAAACAAAAGAGCTTCACACAAGACAAATTCCAGGACAGCATATGAGAACAGCTGCTACTTCAGTGAAAGGTTTCTGGCATAACTGATGACAAGGGTGCCAGAGACTGTTCCAACACCAGCACAGAAACCAGCCACTCCCACTGTTGCAGCACCTGCACCAATAAATTTGGCAGCAGTATCAATGTTTCTGCTGATTGCACTGGTCTGAAACTCCCTTTAGATTACCGAGACACACCATTCTGGGTCCCATTAAATATCGGAGAGCCTTTGTGAGGTTACTTAATTTCTATTACTGCTATTATCTAGCCTCTGAGCAAGATAACACTGATGTAGAATTTGGTCTATATGCAACTCTGGATCAAACTCGGATCAGAGTGGGTATGCAGGTGAGCTTTTTGCTGCAGGCGAACATCTTATGCAGGGCAATGCAGCTGGAGGACCTGGGTGACAGGCTACCTGGTCTCCTCTCCCGAGCTTCCCTTCTTCCTGAGGGGTGCCTGCCGCAGCCACGCCAGCAGAGATCAAAGGATTGGCCCCTATCATGCCCTTCTTGCACTTAGGAACACTAGACAGCACTCCAGGCATTATGCTTGTGTGCCATTTTAAGCAGCAAAAGTGTAAACAAAAACCACAAAAACATGAAAAATGTGGGACTCAATAGACCATGAGACAGATACTCGTTTGCAGCATGAGAGTTGAAACAAGAAGGCAGACAGGGCATGGTATTGTTTGACCTTAGCTGGGAACAGATGCCTGGGGCAACTCAAATTTTTTTGCTACCTCAAGAGCTCTTTAAATATTGATTTTGTGGTTATAAATGAATTTTTGTGAGTAGGCAAATTTGTAAATTCAGAATCAGCAAATAAAAATCATCCTACATGTATATATATATATATATATATATATATATATATATATATATTCCTTCAATTAAATGCTAAAGGTTTTGTTGCTGTCATTCATTTCATCCTCATAAAACAACATATGGGAATTGGTTTGTTAAGATTTCAAATCCACTTGTTTATGACTTAAATGCACTTGTTTCGATCTAAGGGTGAATTTGGGAGGCCATACGAGGATGATAACAGCCGAACTATTGTGCGACCAAGTTCTTATAGATAGGAACGTGTGGAGAAGCAACTATGGCATAATAGATATTTAAACTTTAAATATCAAGAATTTATGAGGACTTACTGAGGCTGTTTGGTCTGGGCAAGGCTACTTTTTGCTGATCTCTGAAGATCTTGAGACACTTGGTCCTGTGGTGGCCAGGCTATTCTTGGTCCTCAGTGGTGTTAAAGACACAATGGTCTGAGGAAGAGAAAGACATCTCTTCCTGCCTTGGCAAGGCTAGTCTTTCTTGGTGGTGGTCAACAGGGTGCCAGCTAGCTGTGTGCCTCGGTAGCAAGAAACCTAAGCTGGCAGCTGATTCCCACCTTAGTTGGAAGGATTGATTCACAGAGGACCAACTCGTAGACAGCACATCACAACTAAACTTGGACTTTATTTCTTCTCATTTTTGCCTGGAACTATAATGCAATTAATCTATCTTTGGTTTGGAGTATGTTATTTCTTTACTAGCTTATTAAGAGACATTAATCTGTATGCTACTGGCTTGTGAAATATTACTCTTATAAACTGGAATCCCTACAGGGAACCTGTGCTACATGAACTATTGGCAAAGACCAGTCTCAGTGTCTGGGCATAATTTGCTGGAGCGAAACAAGAGTGAGTTTCAGAGATTAACAAAGGTGGTCACATAGCAAGTAAATGAATTTTGGTTGTTTTAGACATATGGTAAAATACTCCCCACGCTCTGATTGGTGTACAGCCCTATGAGTTTTAACACTTGCACAGACTCTTTTTTTTTTTTCTTCCAAATATTTTATTTATTTATTTATTTACTTGAGAGAGAGAGAAAGCGAGAGACAGAGCACAGGGAGAGTGGGAGGGGAAGAGGGAGAAGCTGACTGACTCCCCGCTAAGCAGGGATTCCCATGTGGGGCTGGATCCCTGGACCCTGAGATCATGACCTGAGCCGAAGGCCGTCGCCCAACCGACTGAGCCACCCAAGCGACCCTGCACTAACTGTTGTAAGTACCAACACTAACAGGATACAGAGCAATTACATCATTCCACAGATTTTTCTCAGGCTACTCTTCTGTGAGTCTGGTTCCAGGCCAACCCCTGCTCTCAAGTCAGTCTCAGGCGCTACTCCAGGCCACACTCCCTCTCATCATAAAGGACTTAAACCCGGATGGCTGGACTAGGTTATAAAGCTTTTTTCCGATGTTTGATGTGGTCTTGGTCTCCGACCCCCTCGTGAGTCGGCGACCAGAACTTCGGGACAAAGGACTACTCAGCACTCCCTTCCGCGAAGGAACGCGCGCTGCCGGGTCCTCTGCGCTTGCGCAGGCGCCCTTCTCTCTCACCCTCTCACCCAGTCTCTGCCGCCTCACCTCGCTTGGCCACCTCCGCCCCCTCACCGCCTCCTGCCCCCCCTCCCCTCACCGCCTCCTGCCCCGCCCCTAGCTCTGAGCGACCGCCGGCGTCGCCTCGGCTTCAGTCTGCGCGCGCTCGCGTTAGCTGCGTCAGGACCTGCTGCACCCGCCTCCGTCCTGCACGACCTGAGCCATGTCTCTGGCCACCTCTCAGTCTTGGCCCCTGCGCCGGGTGTTCGTGGTGGGGGTTGGGATGACCAAGGTAAACAGAGCCGCGGACCCCCGGAGGTGGGCTCCCTGTTCGGCTCTGTCCGGGAGAGGCCGGGGAGTGAGGGAGTCCCGAGGTGACCGGGAAACGGGCGCCCAGGTCAGGGCCTGGCGCTGTCCGGTGGTTTGTCATTTCTGCGGGGAGGGGGGCCCCGGCATCCCCCTGCTCAGCTCCGGCTTCTTGGTTCTTGGCGACTCGGATGGGTTCTGGTTTAGGGTTGTCTCTGAAGTGTGGTAGTGTCTGGGGGTTAGTCCTGTCGCCATTTCTTTCTCGTTCCTCCTTGCCTTTTCTCCCTGGATCAGAGTTGGTGACAGACACCAACATAACCCAAAGTCCACACCTCCTTTGATTCTGAGTGGAATCCCAAGGCATGTGGACCGTTGATGAGGCAAGATCTTCCTTACACTGGAAAGGAAAGCAGGTCGGGAATGCCCCCAGCTCTCCACACCCAGGAATACTCTCTTGAAGGATCCCTTTGCGGTTAGAAGTGAGGAGGAGGAGGAGAAACAGTGCTGTTCAGTGTCGTGGCACAAATGGCAGGTTTTCTGGATCCTCTGACCTCCTTTCTGTTCCTCAAGCGGTACTCTGGTTCTTAGGAAGCCAGGGTCCCCCAGTCTCGTTTCTCGACACCCTCACCACTCCCACGTTCTAGTAATGTCAACTGCTGTTAGTTTCCCCCCACACTCTGTTTTATGCCTCTCCTTTGCTTCTCTTGATCTCGCTGCTTGTACCTGGGTTGACTTCTGTGCGTGTTTAAAAGACCGTTTAGATCTTCTCCAAGATCTTATCTTGATCCTCCTGACCTTTGCCTGTACTTTGCGTTGGTGCGGATACCCCCCCCCCCGTCCTTTTGGAAAGTTCAAGTTACACCACTTCACTTTCACAAAAGACCTACGTTACTACCTATTTTTCTTAACTAAAATTCGAAGAGGATTTTTGCTTTTAGAAAAAGGCGAAAAGTGAAAATAGCACCTGGCATTTGTTCCGCAGGGAGTTGTTACAGAGGCAGTGAGCACCCCAAGCAGCAGCCAGAGTGGGACTGCTGAGCTCCTTCCCTGAAAATACACTCAGCATCTCAGCATTAAGCTGCCATAGCTTTGTACTGTGTCTGTGAGCATCTGTGCTTTATCTTGATTTGTTTTGTGCCTTCATTATCATGGTGAGTCCTAAGGTATCAGAAAAGCCTAAGAGGTGATGTTTTGGGGTCCAAGAACACTCAAAAATATTTCCATATAAGTTAATGGTAGCTGCTTCTTCACTTTATGCCATTTCAGTTTATGGAAGTTTTTGTAGGAACACAATATTTTTGATAGCAGGGGAAACCCATACTTACTATGTTATACTAAAGTTCTCTTTATATGTTCATATTCTTCCTTAGAATGTAAACTCCTCCAAGGTGAGTACCATGTCTAATTCGTTGCTGTATCTGTAACACCTTGAAAGTGCCTGGTGCCCGAAGATCCTAATGAATGTTAGTTGGACAGTACTAAATGGATATACTTTGTGAAAGAGAGTTTCTAAGGAGAAGTTCTCTTTCTGAGAAAACAGCTTATAGTTTTTATTATCTTACCAAATGGGGTGAGAGTACATAATTTAATCAAATCATGTAAGTAGAAAAGTCACCTAATCATTATAAAGCAGATACTTGGAGCTCATCCTATCGTTTCATGGGAGAGGGGACTTCTAATGTAGGTGGACAGTAAAAGCTTTTTAATTATGACATTAATGCAGTCAGATCCCGTCGAATATCTGATTATATTGGCTGTGTAGAAAAGCACAGAACTTTCTAACCCTTTGGGAAGTAGTTTGTTTCTTTTTCCAAGTTAGGAGGTTGAGGTGTGGGCAGTATTACAGTATTGAGGGAAGAGATTGGGAGTGTGAAGAACAGCTTTATTAATGTACTTATTAGGCCAGTTCCTTCTAGGTTAGATATTTTGGAACTTGGGGCAGGGTTTGATGAAGAGGGAGAAACTTATCTAGTAAGTTTTAAGCTCTATTGGTAAATCTCTAATGGTTGGATTCCTGTGTTACGGTTCTTAATTTGAATAGCTGAGTTCCTGATACAACTTGAAGTTCCCTTCATGAGGTTTTATTATCAGTATAGGACATAAGTTAGAATTCCTATGGTGGGTGTTGATAGCTTTTAATACAACTAAATCACCACTACCACCAGGCTGATAGCAGGCCAAGTCCCTTTGCTTAGGCTGCCTACCTTCTGATATGCCCTTTTTTTCATAGATTTACGTTCTACCTATTTCAAGTACTGATCTGACTTCATCTATTTTGGCTGCTGTAACAGCAATACAAACAGAGTGGGTAGCTTAAAAAACAAATACTTTTTTCTCACAGGTCTGGAGGCTAGGAAGTCTGAGATTAAGGCACTGGCAGATTCAGTGTTTTGTGAGGTCTTGCTTTCTGGTTCATAGACAGTTGTGTTCTTGCTGTGTCCTCATATGGCAGAAGGGGTGAGGGAACTCTCTGCGGTCTCTTTTATAAGCATTTTAATAACATTTGTAAAGGCTCCATCATTATGACCTCCCAAAGGCCCCACCTCAATCATTCAGTCATATTGGGGATTAGATTTCAATATATGAATTTTAGGAGGACACAGACATTCAGTCTATAGCAGAGTCCAAGTCCTATGTTTTCTTAATTCTATTTCTTCAAATTGCTCTAAGTTATTCTGGTTACCTTTTTTTGAAATTCTGGTGCCCTTGTAGCTAGGACCAAATAATTAAGCACTTAATTTTTCTAATTTTATGTATGATAATTTCATGACCCACAGAAGAAATACATCTTACATTACAACCTCATACACACACACACACAAAACTGAAACAAGTTTGCTAAAGCAACACTTATTTGGGAAGCTCTAGGTCAAATGTTCTAGGTTCTTAAACAGATACATTGAGAGGAAAAGAAAGTAGTGGAGGAGGACCTGTAGATTAAAAAAGAATTAAAAGACCCATAAAATTTTGATAAATGAGCAAGACTAAGCTGTAGTGTCTACAGATACACATGTGGATGATAAAATTATGAAATATTAAAACAAAGTGATTACTGTAAGAGTAAGGATAGTAACTACTATGGGGGTGGAAATTGAGATTGAGACAGGGCTTAGAGAAGTTTCTGCAGTAGAAGGCAAAGTTCAGTTTTTTTGGTGTGGGTGGTGGTATCAAAGGTTTGGGAAAGACACACGCTAGGTAAAGAATTAGGACAGATTTTAATCAGTATAATGTTATTGGGAAAGGGAAAAAGTCCAGTGTGAAGTCGACTCAATTTTGATCTGTATAGCGGTGACTGGGTGTTTTAAAGGGAAAATGAAGGAATAGGGAATGAATTGGGGCTCAGTAGTGTCAGGGAAGTGAAAACTTACAAAAGTGGGAAGAGGGGCTTGGTCCATGTGAAATCCATCTGGGTTTGCTAACTGACATTTATCCAAACTTAGGCTCCTATTCTCCCACAGGGACTTAAGAGACAGGGACCCTATCTTCTGGTGTTTGTGGAAACAAATAGTAACTTTTTTTTGGTAGCCTTAAGGGACTTTAAGTAGGGCTAGGATCATCCTAGGGATGGGGACTTGAGCTACTGGAAACTGTGTTAGTGTTTAAGTCTTTATAGGCCAAGGCCAAGGCTTAGTGAGGAAGGCTCAGAGGAGCCTGGCTAGAGTAGAAGGGGAGAAGAGAATCTTTGTCAGTGGTTGCAAGAGTGTTTGCCTTACAATAATTTGTTAAGATAATTTATATATTTACTTTTATTACTTAAATAAAAACTTTTTAAAAAACTAAAACTTGAATTTATTTTTATTTTTTTAAATTTTTATTTATTTATTAGTGCAAAATGGTGGTTTTATTAAAGCATGGGGACAGGACTCATGGGCAGAAAGAGCTGCTGCCTAATTTATTTATTTTTAGATTTTATCTATTCATTTGAGAGAGAGAGAGAGAGAGTGTCAGACAGTGGATGAGCAGCGGGAGGGGCAGAGGGAGAGAGGAAGCAGACTCCCCTCTGAGCAGAGAGCCTGATGCAGGGCTCAATCCCAGGACCCCAGGCAGGGCTCGATCCCAGGACCGCACATGGGGCTTGATCCTAGGACCCTGAGATCATGACCTGAGCTAAAGTCAGAAGCTTAACGGACTGAACCAGCCAGGTGCCCCTAAAACTTTGTTTATTATTATTGTTTTTTAAAAGTTTGTTTATTTATTTATTTATTTATTTTTAAGTGATCTCTACACTTGGCATGGAGCTTGAACTCACAACCCCAAGATCAAGAGTCACGTGCTCTACTGACTGAGCCTGCCGGGTACCCCCAAAAGGTTAAAACTTTTAAGAATGAGACAGTTGATAACTCTAGAAAAAAAATTGTACCATAAAGGAAGTGTAATAATAGCACACAACTTTGCCCAGCACTGAGAAATATTTACTTACTAAGGTAAATACTGACTGAGTACTGATTTAATAAAAAATTATTTATTCAGTTGTGTAAATGGGATGGGGGAAGTGTAAATGTATATGTGAGGGGGCCTAAGAGACCTAATCCTCATTGGCCCTTATTGGAGATTATGATATAATTTCTTAAATTGTTAAAGAAATAATAGTATAAGAATATTTAGAAATATGGCAGTTTATAAAAGAAGAAACACCTAAAAGAATTAAAAGTGGATGTTTGAGGAGCAAGTAAGACTAGTGCAGGGAGAGTAGTGAAACAGGATTGCTGTTTTTATAAGCCTTATGGTGCTTTTTGTTTGTTTGTTTTGCATTTCTTTGATCAAAAACAAACAAACAAGCCAAACTAAGAAAACAGAACATTACCAGCACCTCAGAAATCTTCTTTGTGCTCTTTTTCAGTCACTGGCTCCTCACCTGCAAAGGCTTACCATTACCCTGACTTCTGACCTTTAATACTATAGATTAGTTCTGGCTTTATCATTCAATATTATATTTGTGAGATATCCATAATTTTAAAAAAGATTTTATTTATTTATTTGAGAGAGAGAGAGAAAGGGAGGGAGAGGCAGAGAGGGGAGCAGACTCCCTGCTGAGCAGGGAGCCAGATGTGGGACTTGATCCCAGGATCATGACCTGAGCCGAAGACCGACGCTTAACTGACTGAGCCACCCAGGTGCCCTAAGATTCATCCATAATTTTATGTGTAGTTATAGATTGTTCATTCTACTTGATGTCATGTAATTCATTGTGTGAACATAACCACAGTTGATCCAATCTGCTGCTAATGGATATTTGGTAGTTTCTTTCTTTCTTTTTTCTTTTTTCTTTTTTTTTCCATTTGGTAGTTTCCACGTAACCATGCTTTTACTTTTGAAAGAGTAATAGTCTTATGTGTTTATTTGCTTGACCAACTATTTAAAAATTGCCTTGATTTCAGCAAGGAATGGGAAACTGCAGTTATTTCACTACATCGATGATAATTTAATCATCAATTGGTATTACCAGTTGGAGCCTAGCATACTGCTCTCTTTATGTAAGTGCTCTCTATAAATGATCTGACTGTAGCTAGTGAACTGAAGAACGAGTAGGGGGAGAACAGGAAATTTCTAGATACCGAATTGGGGGATTACGAAGGATTCCCTAATTCAGGAATTATGAAGAAATTAGATGGGACAGATATGGGAACAAATGTTAAATGTTTTCTTTTGGTTCAGTTCAACAAGTATATTTTGGCATTGAGCAATGAAATGTGGTATTATGTCAAGTCTCTATATAGTATTTCAAACAGGGTTTTGTGACTCACTGGGAGGTTGTGAAATCAATTTTGAAGGTTTCCTTTAGTCTTAAAAAAATTGAAATGGAATAGGAAATATTGTATCAATATAACAAGGATAAGTATTTCATGAAAATTTAGCTTCAATTATGTATGTATATATGTGTTTACTGGGTTTTGTCATAATATGTGTTTTATGGTGGTTTGCAGTCAAAATTTTTTGAAAGCCATTTTTTGTTAGCACCCCCACTGACTAGCAAACCAGTGCACTTCATCTAATCTGTCACCCAGTTTGGTAGATTTTACTTCCTTTATGTTTCATTTCTTCCCCCCTCCCTCCCTTCCTTCCTTCCTTTTTAAAGATTTTATTTATTTATTTGAGACAGTGAGAGAGAGAGAGCATGAGCGGGGGGGGGGGGGGGGGGAGGGAGAAGCAGGCTCTCCACTAAGTAAGGAGCCCGACCCCGGGGCTGATCCCAGGACCCTGGGATCATAACCTGAGCTGAAGGCAGATGCCCAACTGACTGAGCCACCCAGGTGCCCCTTCCTTTATGTTTTTAAGTCTGTAGACTTTTTCCATCCTTTCTGTTGTTATCTTAGTCAACTCTCACTTGGACTGTTTCAGAATTATTTGGCCTCACTGCCTCTAGCCTGCTCCTTCATTCATTCTCCACATTGCATCTAGAATGACCTAAAATCAGGTCTTCTTATTCCAATCTCTCTCTCTTTTTAAAAAGATTTTATTTATTTATTTATTTATTTATTTATTTATTTATTTATTTATTTAAGAGAGAGAGAGAGAGTGAGAGAGAGCCCAATGTGGTAGTCGATCCCAGGACCCTGGGATCATGACCTGAGCGGAAGGCAGGTGCCCAACTGACTGAGCCAGCCAGAGCACCCTCCAGTCGTTCTCTTTTTTAAAAAATAGGGCTTTATTTTTCAAAGCAGTTTTAGGTTTACAGCAGAATTGAGCAGAAAGTAGAGTTCCCATATGCTCCCTGCCCCCACACATACCCAGCCTCACTCACTATCAGCAGTCTGCACCAGAATGGGGCATTTGTTATAATCAATGAACCTACACTGACATATCATTATCACTCAA
The DNA here is from genome assembly GCF_024610735.1 of Ursus americanus. Classification (NCBI taxonomy): domain Eukaryota; kingdom Metazoa; phylum Chordata; class Mammalia; order Carnivora; family Ursidae; genus Ursus; species Ursus americanus. Next base: position 10,486,420 of record NC_142138.1, read on the forward strand.
AGTCCATAGTTCACATTAGGGTTCACTCTTGGTGTTGTATATTCTAGGTTTGGACAAATGTATAATGACATGTATCCATTATAGTATCATATGGAATAGTTTCACTGCCCTAAAAATCCTCTGAGCTCTTCCTATTCATCCCTACCTTCCCTCAGCCCCTGACAACCACTGATCTTTTTATTGTCTCCATAGTTTTTCCTTTTCCAGAATGTCATATAGTTGGAATTATATAGTATGTAGGCTTTTCAGATTAGCTTCTTCACTTAGTAACATGAATTTAGAATTCCTCCGTGTCTTTTCATGGCTTGATAGTTCACATCTTTTTGGTACTGAATAATATTCCATTGTTTGTATTACCACAGTTTATTTATTTGCCTAGTAAAGACATTTTGGTTGCTTACAAGTTTTGGCAATTATTTAAAATTACTATAAATATCCCTGTGTGGGTTTTGTGTGGACATAAGTTTTCAACTCATTTGCATAAATACCAAGGAGCACAATTGCTGGATCATACGTTAAGAGGATGTTTAGTTTTACAAGAAACTGCCAAACTGTCTTCCAAAATGGCTGTACCATTTTGCATTGCCACCAGCAATGAATGAGACTTCCTGTTGCTCCACATCCTTGTAAGCATTTGCTGTTGTCATTATTTGGATTTTGACCATTCTAATGGGTGTGTAGCAGTATCTCCTTTGTTTTTTTTTTTCCCCAGTCTCTCTCTCTTTTTTTTTAAGATTATTTATTTATTTGAGAGAGAGAGAGAGAGAGCGCGAGAGCAAGAGAGAGAAAGAGAGAGCAAGCAAGTGGGGGAGGGGCAGAGGCAGAGGGAGAAGCCGACTCTCCACTTCAGTGAGAGCAGGGAGCCCAAGCAGGGAGCCCGATGCAGGGCTTATCCTGAGACTCCGGGATCATGACCCTAACTGAAGATAGACCCTTAACTGACTGAGCCTCCCAGGCGCCCCCAGTCTCTTTAAAAAAAAGAAAAATCCATTGTCTTTAGCATAAAGCCCAGACATCATAGGAAGGCATATAAGGTCCCTTTTGAGTTGGCTCTAGAACCAGACTGTCTGAAATTTCAGCTTCACTACTTAATTAGCTATGTGTCCTTGGGCAAATTACTTAATATCTCTGTACCCGAATTTTCTTTCTTTCTTTTTTTTTAGATTTTATTTATTTATTTGTCAGAGAGCGAGAGTGAGAGCGAGCACAAGCAGGGGGAGTGGCAGGCAGAGGGAGAAGCAGGCTCCCTACTGAGTAAGGAGCCTGATGTGGGACTCAGTCCCGGGACCCTGGGATCATGACCTGAGCCAAAGGCAGACACCTAACCAGCTGAGCCACCTAGGCGTCCCTGTACCCTAGTTTTCTTATTGTAAAGTGATGATGATCATATACCTACCTCTTAGGATTGTTGTGAGGATTAAATAAGTTAATACATGTGAAGTGCTTAGCATAATGCAGAACACAGTAAGTGCCCAATAAGTGTTAGTAGTTATCATCATTTGGTCCTAAGTTACTCTTCTGTCCCTATCACTTGCCGAATCTTATTTGGGCTTCAACCTCTGCAACATAAAATTGTTTATAGTACCTAGATTGAGCCATATTCTCTCGCTTCTAGGCCTTTGCCCTAGAATTTTTTTTCTCTCACTTGGCTAACTCCTACTCGTTCTTAAAAACTCAATTTATTTTATTTTTTTTTAAGAGGGCACTATTTTATTTTATTTATTTATTTGTTTAAGATTTTATTTATTTATTTGACAGAGAGAGAGAGACAGCCAGAGAGAGAGGGAACACAGGCAGGGGGAGTGGGAGAGGAAGAAGCAGGCTCCCAGCGGAGGAGCCTGATGCAGGGCTTGATCCCAGAACTCCGGGATCACGCCCGGAGCCTAAGGCAGACGCTTAACGACTGAGCCACCCAGGCGCCCCTTAAAGACTTAATTTAAATATCAGTTCCTCTGGGAAGCCTTTCTCGTCCTCCTTCTGAGGCTAGGTAGTTTTCTCTCCCAAATTGTTATGTACTTAAGGATACTGTAGTATAAATGCCTGTTTTCCATTGGACTGGAAGCTCCCTGAGTGCAAGGACTGTATATTATTTATTATCAGAGTCCAGGAGCATGATAGGTATTCAGTATATTTTTGTTTAAATTAATTGATAAATGAATTGCAGTGCTCTGTTGTGAGGAAAATCTAACTATATTTGCTTCTATTTATTATCTCCTGTATTTTTAGTTCTTGAAGCCTGGGCTTGAGAATTCAAGAGACTACCCCGACTTGGCAAAAGAAGCAGGTAATATAGAAAATTTAGATCTTTGAACATTGGAGTTATTGTGTTGTCTGTCTTGATTGTGGAGCCTTGCAACCATAAAAAGAAGCCTGGGTCAAGGGAGAAGAACCTATACAGACAATTGGCTAGTGATTCATTAGAAAGGAAAAGGGAAAAGAGCTTGGGCATTCTTAGCTAGATAGTCAGGGCAAACAGTGGCCTGTGATTTTATGTACTGTCCACCTCTTTGCTGGGACATCAGAGGGCTCTGTGGGAGTCTCCCCCTCACCCCCACAATAATGATATTCTTTCCAATTTTGTGCTTTAGATGTGCAGTGGAACCAGAGATGAGTAAGGACCTTGAGGTTAAGGAGCTTTAAGACTTTGGGATTTAATATATTTATAGTTAGGTATACAGTTAGGACAGAAAATGTTAAGTATCAAAAAGGAGGTATGAAAAAGTAGTAGCTTAGAGGAAGAAATGGTTACTTCTGAATGGTGAGATATGAGATGACTTGATGAAGGATTTGTCATTTGAATTGAACATAGACTATTAGAGGTAGATCTACTCTGGGAAAACTCGGAACTTAATTTTGACTCACCTAAGCAAATACTCCGAGCACTCTTTGATAAAACCCTTTTGTTTTTATAGGCCAGAAGGCTTTAGCTGATGCACAGATCGCTTATTCAGTGGTGGAACAGGCGTGTATTGGCTACGTTTATGGTATGTGATAAACTATATATTTTAAGAATGTTTCACCTAATCTAACAGCAACTTCATAAACAATGCAGAGGCTTTTGTGAATTTTAATCCTCTAAACTCAGAATTCAGAGTCTTATTTCCGTCATTCCTAGATTTCCCTTATGTGTCAGCCTAGTTTAATGTATGTTTTTTGCCATTGTTTATTGCCAAAACAGGAGCTAAATTAAAAAACATTGTTCATCTTTAAAAAAAATTACCCATAGTTCTACCACGTAAAGATAATTAGTATTCAGAAGATAAATTTTTGTTCTTTGTTATCTTAAAATTTGTATTTGTTGACTTTTTTGTATCCAATACATTTTTTAAAAGATTTTATTTATTTATTTGACACAGAGAGAGAGAGCACAAGCAGGGGGAACAAGAGAGGGAGAAGCAGGCTCCCCACTGAGCAGGGAGCCCATTCTGGGGCTCAGTCCCAGGACCCCAGGATCACGGCCTGAGCCGAAGGTAGACACTCAACCACTGAGCCACCCAGGCAACTCCAATAAAATTTTTTCATTAAACTTTTTCCTAACCAGGAAAAAGAGTATATAGTAATTGTAAAAAAAAGAAAAAAAAGGAAACACAGAAAAACACAAGAAAAAAGTCACCTGTAATCCCATTGTCCAGTCCAGAAATTATTACCATTAGTTTTTTGATGTTATCCTTCAGTGAATATGAATGCGTGTGAGTATGCATGCACATAGAATTTTTGCTTAAAGAAAATAAGGTCCTGGGGTGCCTGGCTGGCTCAGTCAGAAGAACATATGACCCTTGATCTCTGGGTCGTGAGTTTGACCCCCATGTTGGGTGTAGAGATTACTTAAATAAATAAAACTTGAAAAAAAGAAAAAAAGAAAGAAAAAAAAAGGGTCCTAGTACTTTTTGGTAACCTACTTTTCTCATTTAGTATAGTCCATATTCCCCATTAAGTCTTCCTTTATATTAACATTTTTTCAATTAAGTTTTTTCTTTTTCTGGAATAGATAAAATATTTACATGGTACAAAAATACCAAAGGTGGATGGTTATATAGTGAAAAGTCTCACTCTTATTCCTGTCTTCCTGTCTCATGGTTCCCTTCCCTTAGATAGCCAGTTTCACTAATTTCTAGTGTATCTTTGCACAGGTGATTTGTATATACACAAGTATGTATGAGTGTGTAAGTTTCCTTTTCCCCTTTCTTTTGTTACACACATGGTAGCATAATAAACACAGTTTTGTATCTTGATTTTTTTTTTTCCACTTAGTAGTTCTTGGCTACTGTTCCAAATTATATCATTAAGAGCTTCCTTGGTCTTTTTTTTTTATGATAACATAAAATTCCATTGAATAGATAAATCATATAACCCACTGCCTTTTAGTTGACATTTAGAATGTCCCCAGTCTTTTTACAGCATTTTTAATGGTTGAATGATTTCTAGTCTTGGTGATATTGTAATGATATCCTGTTCTTGGACATTTAATTAATTAATTTGACATTTTAAATTATTTCTAATTTCTAGTTATCATAAAAAACTATAATAAGTATTACTGTAGATGGATGTTTGTGCTTATCTGTGATTTTTTTTTTTTTTGAGATTTCAAGGTATCAAGAGAATCCTCAAAGGGAAATTTACTAGGTCAAAGAGATGCACAATGTATTTATTGAAAAGAAGGTCCTGAACCTTGCCGTTTTCCCTGAAGACTTCTGGAGAGTCTGTACCTTCAGATGTTCCCATCATAATGCTCTGGCCTGTCTGCCTTGATGGCCATGTTACTTGGGAAAGGGAGTCAAATGTGTATTCAGCTTGGATCACTGTTTTTCTGAAACACCCTGCCATACAGGATCTTCTCAACTTTTTGAAGTTGTAGAACCTTTATATGAAGAGAAAATCATAGCCTTTTAATCAATTGATGTAGTTTTAAAGATTTATATCTGAAGTAGAAATGAAACCTTGCTTCCTTTATCATGCAGTCCTAGCCAGATTGAATTGTTTGCTATTACTTGGTCATTTCTCTACTTCCCTACGTCTGTAACATGTAAAGAAAGAACACATATACTGTGTTTTGAGGATTTGTCATATTTGGAGTGTAAATAATGCTTAATGCAAAAACTGTTTCTGAATAAGATGTCAGTAGTTTATTGTTGTGCCTGTGTTATATGCTAGGCAAAGGCACAATACTGAAAAAAAAACCCATAATGTGGTATCATGTTGCATTGCAGCTTCATAAATTCCCATGTTTCAGATATTATAGTTTTTGTTTCTTTTCCCATACAGGTGACTCTACGTGCGGGCAGAGGTCTATCTATCACAGTTTGGGACTGACTGGAATTCCTATAATAAATGTCAACAATAACTGTGCTACTGGTTCTACTGCTTTGTTTATGGCCCGTCAGCTGATTCAGGGTGGTGAGGATCGCTGATTTGTCTAGTGTACTGAAATAGATATGGGGTTATTGCCCCCCCCCGTTAGCTCTCCACATGACCGTCAGAGGGATTGCTTTATACTGTATATCTTTTCAAAAAATAACAACTTTATTGAGATCTAATTTATGTACCATAAAATTCACCTTTTGAAACTATACAATTCAGTCTTTTTTAGAGTTGCAGATTTTACACAACCATCACCATGATCTAGTTTTATTTTATTTTATTATTATTTTTTAAAGATTTTATTATTTATTTGACAGAGAGAGAGAATGAGGGGGCACAAGCGGGTGGAGTGGCAGAGGGAGAGGGAGAAGCAGGCTTCCTGCTGAGCAGGGAGACCCGACACAGGGCTCGATCCCAGAACCCTGGGGATCATGACCCGAGCTGAAGGCAGATGCTCAACTGACTGAGCCACCCAGGTGCCCCTCCACTATCTAGTTTTAGAACATTTTTATCACTGCATAAAGAAACCCTAAACCTATTAACAGTCACTCCCCATTTTCCCCCCTCCTAAGTCCCTGGTAACTACTAACATACTTTCTGTCCCTGGATTTACCTATTCTAAACATTAAGTGAGTGGAGTCATATGATATATGGCCTTTCGTGGCTTCTCTCACTTAGCATAATGTGTTTTTTTTAATTTTTAAAAAAGATTTATTTATTTTTTTATTTATTTATGAGCGAGAGTAGAGCGAGAGAGAGCGAGCACGAGCGGGGGTGAAGGGCAGAGGGAGAAGCAGACTCTCTGCTGAGCAGGGAGCCCAATGTGAGGCTCAATTCCAGGACCCTGAGATCATGACCTGAGCTGAAGGCAGACTCTCAACTGACTGTGCCACCCAGGTGCCCCTTAGCATAATGTTTTCACTGTTCATGTTGTTCCCTTCCCTTCTCTTCTCTTCTCTTCTCTTCTCTTCTCTTCTCTTCTCTTCTCTTCTCTTCTCTTCTCTTCTCTTCTCTTCTCTTCTCTTCTCTTCTCTTTTCAGTAGGCTCCATGCCCAACATGGAACGCAAGGTGGAGCTTGAACTCAAAACCCTGAGATGAAGACCTGAACTGAGATCAAGAGTTAGGTGCTTAACCAACTGAGCTATCCAGGCACCCCGTTCTTTTCTTTTCTTTTTAAAGAAAAATTTTAGTAATTCCTGTTTTGATGTTCATTTGAATTCTAACATCATTTTCTGGCATCCCCTCCCTCCAGAAATAATTCTGTTAAGATTTTGATTAGGATCCTTTAAAATTTTTTAAAAATTTTATTTAGTGTTTTAAAATTCAAAATTAGCTGTTTATATTTGTTTTTCACTGAACCATATTTCCATATTAAAAAATAAAAAGTTTTGTTACCATATTGGGAATCAAAAGAAGAATTCAATACTTTCCTAATTTTTCCTCTTATCTAGAATCATGTAGGGGCACCTGAGTGGCTCAGTCAGTTAGGTGTCTGCCTTCAGCTCAGGTCATGATCCCAGGGTTCTGGGATTGAGCCCCACGATGAACTCCCTGCTGGGTGGGGAGTCTGCTTCTCCCTCTTCCACTGCCCCTCCCCACAGCCCGTGCTCTCTCTCTCTCTCTGTCTCTCTCTCTCAAATAAATAAATAAATAAAATCCTTAAAAGAAATAGGATCATGTAAGAATTTTCCCTAATTTTTCGTTTATTAAACATTTTGTAGGATTATAGCGTCTTTTTCCGTTTTATATAAATTACTTTTAGTGTTTACTTATAGTATTTACTAGTAATATAAATTACTTCTAGTATTTTGTTAGGTGTCTAAAAATTTAATTTTTCTAATAATTACATTTTCTTTCAAGGTATGGCAGATTGTGTCTTGGCTCTTGGATTTGAGAAGATGGAGAAGGGATCCATTCAATTAAGTGTGAGTCTTATTTACTGTTATTCTGGAGTTGTTATAATACTGTAAGAAAACTTTACCCATTTGACTACTATGACTAGAACCTGTTAATAAGGGGCGCCTGGGTGGCACAGTGGTTAAGCGTCTGCCTTCGGCTCAGGGCGTGATCCCGGTGTTACAGGATCGAGCCCCACATCAGGCTCCTCCACTATGAGCCTGCTTCTTCCTCTCCCACTCCCCCTGCTTGTGTTCCTTCTCTCGCTGGCTGTCTGTATCTCTGTCAAATAAATAAAAAATCTTTAAAAAAAAAAAAAAAAGAACCTGTTAATAAGCAACATGAAGCATAACTTGGCATAGTTATTAAATGAGCTGATATCATTCATGATTTGAAAAGTGACATTGCATATGTATGCATAAATTCTGGTATGTTAGAACAGTAAAGAATCATAGAGATGATTTGGTTTAGCTTCTTTACATTGTCAGTGATGGAACTGATGTTCAGAGAGGTCAAACAATTGAATTTGAGATGACTTACCTATTTAATTTGAGAGTCATTAATTCAGAAATTAATTCCATGTAACAAATTGAAGAGGATTACTAAAGTATGGGACTTCTGATTCTGGTAATGGGAAGCCAGGTTATTTGAACCTGTTCTCCTACTGATGACAGCTAAAATATTTGAATAGAATATAAACAAAAAATCCTAAAGGCATTGAAGTGTTAAAGAGAGAAGAGGAATTGCAGGAAAATGCCAGAGAATTAATTAAGATCAGTGTTTGAAGCTGCTTTTGCTTGAATGCCTTTCATCAGGAAGCTGTGAGATTCAATTTTGATGGCCCCCTAGAATGAAGAGGAAAGTAGTCAAAATTCAGGTCCTCCTATGATCAGAAGTTTAATAACCACTCCCCATAATAAAATGGGGGCTCTGTGGAGATAAACCCTTTGGGTAAGTGTGAACCCAAAGGAAAACTGCCCTCCTCCCTATGTCCTCTTTTCCCCACTTTCATGAGATTACAAGGAGTTGACTTGGCACTGAGCAGGACAAGGGAGAAAAAAAGAGAAGGAAAGAAATTCCCCAGAAAATTCTTTCATTGATAATTCATAAACCACAAGCTATTCCTCATTGAGATTGCTACCAAAATTCTCATTACAGGGCAGTCAAAGAAACCTCAGACCTTGAATTGAGTCTAAATTGGTTCCAGAATGATAGTTACCTAGACACTTAACAGACATAAATGTGAATTTGCTTTTGGAAGAAAGCGTTTTCTTTTGGAGGCTTTGAGAACTCTTCAAGTAATTTTCTAAGACGTGCAGTCAGAGGTAACCAGGCATTAAAGAAACAGGGCACCATAACTGAGAACCAGGATAAAGAAGGTACAGTAAAAAGTGATCTCTGAAGACCTCAGAAACTGGATTTATTGAACACAGATTTAGGCACACTTACCACGTTTGAAGAAATAAAAGACAAGCTTGGAAATATCCCAAGGGCATAGGAAACTGTGAAAAAGGACATTATAGGCATGAAAAAATAGAGTTTATAGAAAAGAAAAATAAAATAATTAAAATCAAGAAATCAGAAGATAGGTTTGATAGATTACATATAACTAAAAATGGAATTAGTGAAACTGGACTAGATTATAAATAATTATTTAGAATACACTCTAAAAATATTCTTATCTTTTAGAAAAAAGATGAAAAATTGGCAGGAAGTTAAAATAAATGGAGGATAGTGTGATAAGATATAACTGTGTTTAATTGAATTAATGGAGAAGTAGTGGTGAGAGAGAAAATAAGGCAAAAGCATTTTATTTATCTTCTCCAAAAACCAGCCTTGAGTTTCACTGATCTTTGCTGTTTGCTTTTTACTCTCTCATTTATTTCCACTCTTATCTTTGTTATTTTCTTCTCTCTACTAACTTTGGGCCTAACTTTGTTTGTTTGTCTTTTTCTTGTTCTTTGATGTGTAAAGTTAAATGTTTTTTTTTTGTTTGTTTGTTTTTGTGTGTTTTTTATTGAGATCTTTCTTGTTTCTCAGTGTAGGAGTTTATCACTATGAACTTCCCTCTTAGAACTGCTTTTGAGGCATCCTATAAATTTTGGTGTGTTGTATTTCCATTTTCATTCATCTTAAGATATTTTTTGATTTCTTTTTTTATTTCTTTGACCCATTGGTTGTTCAGTAGTGTGTTGTTTAATTTCCACATATTTGAATTTTCTAACTTTCTTCTTGTAGTTGATTTCTAGTTTTATACCATTGTGGTTGGAAAAGATGCTTGACAATTTCAGTCTTCCTAAATTTTTAAGATTTGTTTTATGGCCTACCACATCATTTATTCTGGAGAATGGTCCATGTGTACCATAGAAAAATGTATATTCTATTGCTTTTGGGTGGAGTGTTCTGTATATGTCTGTTAAGTCCATCTGGTCCAATGTTTCCTTATTGATTTTCTGTCTGAATAATCTATCTATTGAAGAAAGTAGGGTATTAAAGTTCTCTATACTATTATTGCTGTCTGTTTCTCCCTTTAGGTCTGTTGACGTTTGGTTTATATATTTGGGTGCTCCTGTGTTAGGTGCATGAATAATTATGAATGTTATGTCATCTTGTTGGATTGACCCCTTTATCATTCGATGGCTGGTTTTGAGGTTTTAAACCTGACTTAAAATAATAAGACTAAACATAATTATACTTTAATATGTATATCAACATGTGAATGTAGAGGAGAGCCAAATAATGAAGTGTTATTCTTTAGATTGAATATTTGAATCTTATGTGTAACAAATAGAAGTGGGTTTTAGTTTATCCTCTATGATGACCTTTGTCTATTATAGTCTTTGTCTTAAAATCTGTTTTACCTAACTATAGCAATTTCAGCTTTCTTCTGGTTTTCATTTGCATAGACTGTCTTTTTCCATCCCTTTACTTTTTTTTTTTTTTTTAAGATTTTACTTTTATTTGAGACAGAGAGAGAGAGAGACAGAGCACAAGCAGAGGGAGTGGCAGGCAGAGGGAGCAGCAGCCTCCTTACTGAGCAAGGAGCCCGATGTGGGACTCGATCCTAGGATCCTGGGATCATTGAGCTAAAGGCAGAGGCTTAACCGACTGAGCCACCCAGGCATCCCTCTGTCCCTTTACTTTTAATCTGTGTGTCTTTGCATCTGAAGTGAGTCTCTTATAGGCAGCATATGGATGGGTCTTGTTTTTTTATCCATTTAGCCATTCTGTCTCTTGATTGGAGAATTTAGTTCATTTACATTTAATGTAATTCTTAATAGGTTTGGACTTATTGCCATTTTGTTAATTGTTTTCTGGCTGTTTCATAGGGCAGAGGCATTATTTGAAGAGATAATGGCTACTAATTTTCTTGAACTGGCAAAGGACAGTAATCTGCAGATTGAAAAATCCCAGTGAATCCAAATTAGGATAAATAAAAAGAAACCCCACAGTGAAACCACAAAACAAAATAAAACAAAAAACAAAACAAAAGCAAAGGGAATAGTGGGGTGAGTATTAGTATTGTCTTTTTTTTTTAATTTTTTAAGATTTATTTATTTGAAAGAGAGAGAACATGAGCAGGAGGGGCAGAGGGAGAGGGAGAGGGAGAGAGAATCCCAAGCAGACTCCACACTGAGCATGGAGCCTGGCACGGGGCTGGATCTCACAACTCTGAGATCATGACCTGAGCTGAAACCAAGAGTTGGATACTCAACCAACTTTGCCACCCAGGTGCCCCTAGTATTGTCTTTATATGAAAAATATCACTAGAGGGGCGCCTGGGTGGCGCAGTCGTTAAGCATCTGCCTTCAGCTCAGGGCGTGATCCCGGCGTTCTGGGATCGAGCCCCACATCGGGCTCTTCTGCTGGGAGCCTGCTTCTTCCTCTCCCACTCCCCCTGCTTGTGTTCCCTGTCTCTCTGGCTGTCTCTCTCTGTCAAATAAATAAATAAAATCTTTAAAAAAAAAAAAAAAGAAAAAAAAGAAAAATATCACTAGAACAGAAGGTTGTAGATATTTGTTTTGTTTTTCAATGGATATTGCGTTTTGGGCTAATGTCACCTTTAGAATAGTCTTACATTCTGTTTGTAAAAAAGCAATTTAAAAATTTTTTTTTATTTAAAGTAATCTCTATGCCCAATGTGGGGCTTGAACTCACAACTCTAAGATCGAGAGTCACATGCCCCACTAAACCAGCCAGGTGCCCCAGTTTTTAAAACTTTTCAAAGCAGTTTTAAAGCAATTGTAAGCAAATTTTAAAGCAATTTTTGACAATTTAGAGATTGAGGGCCTCTGAGTTTGATTATCAACATGATTTTAAAGATTTCTATCTTAGTTTAATCCTATTTTCTTCATTTTAAAAGTAATCTTCATTTTAGTAATAATCATTTAGTAATGATTCCTACTTTTTAGTTTTGTTTCTCTAGTGGCAACTAGGCACTTTCTAATATATATGTATTTTTTTCAAGGGGAATTGCTTCTTAAATTATATACTTGATGACTTTAAAATATGAATATGTAGGAATTGATCTCTGGTAAATACAGATTTTTCTATAGAAGGCACTAAAATATAAAACTAGAATCATTGTGTGTGTGTTGTGTGTGTGTTTTTAAAGATTTATTTATTTATTTTAGACGGGTGCAGGGGAAAAGGGAGAGGGAGTGAGAATCTCAAGCAGCCTCTACACTGAGCCAGGAGCCCAATGTGGGGCTTGATCCCATGACCCCAAGGTCATGACCTGAGTTGAAACCAAGAGTTGGATGCTCAGCTACTGCACCACCCAGGCGCCTCCCCCACCTTTTTAAAAAAGTTTTATTCATTTAAGTAATCCCTATACCCAATGTGGGGCTCAAACTCATGACCTCAAGAACAAGAGTCGCATGCTTTTCTGACTGAGCCAGCCAGGTGCCCCTAAAACTAGAATCATTGTTAGAAAATGAGTTGAAGATAACTTTTAGCCTATTCATCTAAGAGTATACTATTATTTAGCTTATGAGGTCAATATGATTCAGTTCTCTCTGTTCAAACATTAAGGGACCTCTACATCAAATTAAATTAAATACATGTGATAGTATCTCTTAGTAATCGTGAGAGTGTCTGGCACATAATAGGCATTCAGATCAACAAGAGCTGTTTCCCTTTTTCCCTTAGAGAACTTTTAAAGAAAGTGGGAAATGTTAGGTTGAGTCTTAAAAACAATAAGAGATAATAATTACATGAAATTATTATATAATGAGTAAGGATAATTATAATAATAAAACAAAGATAATTAAATATAGGGAAAAGTGAGATCTTTCTGGGTATGGGAGAAAACATCATGAGCCAAATCACAGATGTTGGAATGAACATAATATGGTATATTCAGGGGCACCTGGCTGGCTTAGTCGGTAGAGCCTGTTATTCTTGATCTCAGGGTTGTGAGTTCATGCCCCACATCGGGCATGGAGCCTACTAAAAAAAAAAAAAAAAAAAGATAATATGTTTAGGGGATAGTTTGAAAAATGGGATTGGAGGGTGGCAGCTGGAGAAGAGTACAAAATAAGATTATTAGGTGAGTCCCTAATGGGAGTACCTAACATTTATGACACATGAAAAAAAATTGTTTTCCTTGAGTAGTGAATGATAAATACCTTGATAACTTTTATTTGAAAATTATTAAAAACCACATCTAGGTCTGGAGTTTTCTTTATGGGAAGGTTTTTAACCTTTTAAGATCAGTAGTTCAGTTCCTTCAGTAAATATATTACTATTTATGTTATTACTATTATTATTATTTTGACTGAGCTTTGATAATACTCTTTAAGGAATTTGTCCATTTCATATAAGTTGTTGAATTTATTGACAAAAAGTTGATCATATTATTCCCATAGTATACCTTTAAAGTAGGATCTTTGGACATGTTCTTCCTGTGATGTTGTTAATCTGTCTTCTCTCTTTTTCCCATGATCAGTAAAATAAAAGGGTTTACCAGTTTTATTGATCTTGTTGGAGTACCAGCTTTTATTTTCATTGATTTTTCTCTATTTTTTCTCTTTTCTATTTCATTCTGCTACTTTCTATTCATTCTATTTCATTCTGTTCATTTTTTAGTTAGATCAGCTATGATCCTTAATATTTCCTTTTTCTTACATTGGATTTAACTTGCTCTTTATTTTCATAGTCTATTAAGTTGGAAGCTTAGGTCATTGCTTTTAAATCTGTCCTTTTTACAAACGTAGATATTCGATGCTGTAGATTCTTTTAAAACACTGCTTGAGCAGGGGCGCCTGGGTGGCACAGTCAGTTAAGCTCCCAACTCTTGTTTTCAGCTCAAGTCATAATCTCAGGGCCATGGGATTGAACCCTGTGTCAGGGTCTGCACTCAGTACGGAGTCTCTTAAGATTTTCTCTCCCTCTCCCTGTGCCCCTCCCTGCACCATGCTCTCTCTCTCTAAAACATGAAATAAATCTTTAAACAAACAAACAAAAAACACTCTTAAGCAGCATACCAACATTTTCTTATGTCAAGCTTTTATTTTCATTTATTTTAAATTATTTTAAAATTTCCAAAAAAAGGGTTGCCTGGGTGCCTCAGTAGCTTAAGTATCTGCCTTCGGCTCAGGTCATAATCTTGGGCTCCTGGGAATGAGCCTTGTGTTGGGCTCCCTGCTCACTGCTTCTCCTGCCTTTGCTCCTCCCCACTGCTTGTGCTTTCTCTCTCTCTCTCTCAAATAAATAAATAAATAAATAAATAAATAAATAAATAAATAAATAAAATCTTAAAAAAAAAATCCCAAAAGAAAGAAAAAAGAAAGAGAGGTAAACCAGAAAACAGACTCTTATCTATAGAGAACAAACTGATGGTTACCAGAGGGGAGCTGGGTGAGGAGGATGGGTTTAATGGGTGATGGATATTAAGGAGGGCACTTATGATGAGCACTGGATGTTGTCTGTAAGTGACTAATCACTGAATTCTACATCTGAAACTAATATTACGCTGTATGTTAACTAACTGGAATCTAAATAAAAACTTGAAAAAAAATTTCCATTGTGATTTTTCTTTCACCCGTGTTGCTTAATTTTTAAGTATTTGGGCATTTTCAGATATCTTTCTGTTATTTGTTTCCATTTTAAATCTCTGTGGTCAGAGAATATGCTTTGTAGGATGTGAATACTTTTTAATTTACTGAGACTTACTTTTTGGCTCAGGATATGGTCTGTTTTGATAAATAGTCTCTGTGCACTTGAAATGAATATGGACTCTGATGTTATTGGGTAGATTGTTCTATAAATGCTAAATCACATTGATTGTTAATATTGATCAAGTCTTCTATATCCTTATTGATATTTCTGTCTGCTTGTTCTATCAGTTATTGAGGGGGGTATTAAGATCCACTAAATCTGTGGGTTTGTCTATGTTTTTCAGTTCTATCAGTTTTTGTTGCATGTATTTTGAAGCTCTGATATTAGGCATAGTAACATTTAGGATTGTTAGGTACTTGATAACTTGACCCTTTCATCATTGTGGGATAACCCTCTTCTATCCCTTGTAGTGTTCCTTGATCTTAGATCTCTTTTGTCTGATATTAACATAGACATTTCTGCTTTCTGTTGCATAGAATTAGAATAGTATGTCTTTTCCCATCCTTTTGCCTATTTCTGTCTTTATGTTTGAATTAGTTTTTTAAAATTGAGGTATAATTGGCATACACAATTATATTAGTTTCAGGTATACAACATAATGATTCAGTGTTTGCATATATTGTGAAATGATCACCACAAGTCTCGTTAACATTTGTCACCAAACATGGTTATAGATATTTTTTTTTTTTTGAGAGGCAAATGAGCATTTGTTCGGGATTAAAGAATTGCAGTGTGGGGAAGACAGATTCAAGTAAATACCCAAATAGGAGTCCCACTTGTAGGGTGAAAGCAACAGGTTTTTAGAGGAAGAGGAAGAGGGCAATTACCTGAGTTAAATAAAAGGGGAAAAAACGTTTTCTACTTATGTTTACAAGCCAAACTACTCCAGGTTATGCATTAACTGTTGACTTTTTTCCCCAGAAAGTCCATAACCATCAGTCTTATAATCAGGGTGTTTGTTCTTCTGTTGACTTCTCAAGCAATTGCTTAACATAATTACCATTTTGTCCAGAAGGTTTTAGCCAGTTCAAACAAAAGCAAGTAAGGCAGTTTCTCTACAATGCCTGCTCTAACTCTGTTTTAAAATGGTTCTAGTCCTGTCAGTTTTCCACAAGATCATGAGGCAGGTGGACTTATTTTCTTATGATGATAATTTTTAAGACCTTTTAAGATTTATAGTCTTAGCAGTTTTTGAATATGCAATACAGTATTATTGACTATAGTCACCATGCTGTACATTACATCTCCACGACTTTTTTAAAAGATTTTATTTTTAAGTAACGTCTACACCCAACATGGGGCCCGAACTCACAACCCTGAGATTAAGAGTTGTGTGGTGTACTGACTGAGCTAGCCAGGCACTGCCTCATGGCTTTTTTATTTTATAACTGGGAGTTTGTACATTTTGACTCCCTTCATCTATTTTGTCTACCTTCTGCCCCCCTGTCTCTGACAACTACTGGTCTGTTTTCCGTATCTATGAGCTTAATTAATTAATTCATTTTTAAAGATTTATTTATTTGAGAGAGAGGAAGCATGCACACGTGTGTGAGTGGTAGGGAGGGGCAGAGGAAGAGGGAGAGACTCAAGCAGACTCCCTGCTGAATGTGGAGCCCAACACAGGGCCCAATCTCATGACCCTGCGATCATGACCTGAACTGAAATCAAGAGTCAGATGCTTAAACCACTGAGCCACCCAGATGCCCCTTATTTATTTTTTTAGATTCCACATATAAATGATATCATATGGTATTTGTCATTGTCTGACTTATTGCACTTAGCATAATGTCTCAAGGTCTACCCATGTTACCATAAATCACAAGATTTCATTCCTCTTCTTATTTTTTTCTAAGTTATCTCTACACACAATATAGGGCTTGAATTCACAACCCTGAGATCATGCTCTACTAACTGAGCCAGCCAGGTGCTCCAAGATTTCATTCTTTTTCATGGCCAAATAATATTCCATTATGTATATATTATATATTATACACACACACACACATGTATGCCCCCTGTATTTTCTTTTTTTTTTTAATTTTTAAAAATTTATTTGAGAGAGAGAGAGAGAGATAGTGGGGGGAGGGACAGAGGGAGAGGAGAGAGAATCTTAAGCAGACTCCCTGCTCAGCATGGAGCCCACTATGGGACTCGATCTCATGACCCTGAGATCATGACCCGGAGGTCATGACCTGAGCGGAAACCAAGAGTCAGACACTTAACTGACTGTGCCACCCAGGTGCCCCCACCCTGCATTTTCTTTATCCATTTATCCATTGGTGGGCATTTAGATTGTTTCCATATCTTGGCTGTTGTAAATAATGCTTCAGTGAATGACATGGGGATGCATATATTTTTTAGAGTTAGTGTTTTTGTTTTCTTTAGGTAAATACACAGAATTGGAATTGTTGAATCATATGGTAGTTTTTAAAAATTTTTTTGAGAAACTGCCATACTATTTTTCTTAGTGGCTGAGATTTACATGAGCACTGATAGAGCATTAAAGTTCCCTTTTCTCTACATCCTCACTTGTTATTTCTCGTCTTTTTGATAATAGCCATTCTAACAGGTGTTAGGTGATATTTCACTGTGGTTTTTGAATTAGATTTTTGTAGGCAACATATAGTTGGGTCTTGCTTTTTAGCAATATAGCAAGTTCTGCCTTTTAATTGGGCTTTTTGTGTCTTTTCATTTAGTATGGTTATTGATATATAGGGCTTAAATTAGTGGTTAGCTGAAACTGATACCTACTGGCTCATACTAGCTTGCAAGATTTGATAGTGCACATCTCTTCTCATCTTTGCTTTCGGTGATTTAAATTAGTTGTGGTGGGAGCATTTACACAACAAAAATTGGTAAATATGTCAGTTGGGTCTCTTCCACCCTTGTGAGCTTGTTATTAAGCATTTACTAGGACAACACTGGTTTAAATCTACTATTTTGCTACTTGTTTTCTTTTTGTTTAATATTCTCTTTGTTCTTTTTTTCTCTTTGTCTTCTGTGGAGATTTTTTTTTTTTTTTTGGTAATTTCACTTTAGTTGTTTTATAAGCTTATTAACTATATCTCTGGTGTTTTGTCTTGCTTTTAGAATTTATAATATATATCCTCTTTTTTCCTTTTTTCAACAAATATCTTTATCATTCTTTTCTCAAGCAGAATATTTTTAGTCTCAAGATATAGTAAATACAATAATTTAACTTTTTGAAAGATGTTTTTATTTTAATCATCTGATGTTTATCATGACAAGTGCACTCCTTAATTCTTATCACCTATTTCACCCATCCCCCCCACAGACCTCCCCTCTGGTAACCATAAGTTTGTTCTCTACAGTTAAGAATCTGTTCCTTGATTTGTCTCTCTCTCTTTTTCCCTTTGCTCCTCTGTTTTGTTTCCTCAATTCCACATGAGTGAAATCCTATGGTTTTTCTCTGACTGACTTATTTCACTTAGGACTATACTTTCTATCTCCATCCATGTCATTGCAAATAGCAATATTTCATTCTTTTTTTTATCACCAAATGATATTCTAGCGTGTGTGTGTGTGTATCAAATTTTCCTTATCTATCCATCAGTCGATGGGCACTTGGGCTCTTTCCATATCTTAGCTATTGTAAACAGTGCAGCTATAAACATAGGGGTGCATGTATCCCTTTGGATTAGTGTTTTTGTATTCTTTGGATAAATTCCCAGTAGTGTTGGATCATAAAGTAGGTTTTATTTTTAACTTTTTGAGAAACTTCCATACTGTTTTCCACAGTGACTGCACCAGTTTGAATTCCCATGCAACAGAGCAAGAGGATTGCTTTTTCTCCACATCCTCACCAACACTTATGGTTTCTTGTGTTTTTGATTTTAGCCATTCTTACAGGTGTGAGGTGGTATCTCATTGTAGTTTTAATTTGCATTTCGCTGATGGTAAGTGGTTGTGATTATCTTCTCATCTGTCTGTTGGCCATCTGTATGTCTTCCTTGGAGAAATGTCTGTTTATGTCTTTTGCCCGTTTTTTCATTGGATTATTTGGTTTTTGGGTGTTGAGTTTTATAAGTTCTTTATATATTTTGGATATTGACCCTTTATCGGATATGATATTTGCAAATATATTCTCCCATTCCATAGGTTGCCTTTTAGTTTCGTTGATTGTTTTCTTTCTTTCTTTTTTTTTTTTTTTTGCTATGCTTTTGTTTCCTTGTCTCAGGGGACCTTTCTAGAAAAAACGTTGCTGCAGCTGATGTTGCAGAAATTACTGCCTGTGCTCTTTCCTAGGATTTTAATGGTTTCAGGTCACACACTTAGGTCTTTAATCTGCTTTGAGTTTATTTTTGTATATGGTGTAAGAAAGTGGTCCAGTTCCATTCTTTTGCATGTTGCTGTCCAGTTTTCCCAATACTATTTGTTGAAGAGACTGTCTTTTTCCCATTGGATATTCTTTCCTGATTTGTCAAAGATTAATTGACCATATAATTGTGGGTTTATTTCTGGATTTTCTATTCTGCTCTATTGATCTATGTGTCTATTTTTGTGGCAGTATCATACTATTTTGATAACTACAGTTTTGTAGTGTAACTTGAAGTCCAGGATTGTGATGCCTCCAGTTTTGCTTTTCTTTTTCAAGACTGCTTTGGCTATTTGGAGTCTTTTATGGTTGCATTCAAATTTTAGGATTGTTTGTTCTAGCCCTGTGGAAAATGCTGGTGGTATTTTGACAGGGGTTGCATTAATATGTAGATTGCTTTGGGTAGAGTAGACATTTTAACAATATTTGTTCTTCCAATCCGTGAGCATGGAATGTCCTTACATTTTTTTTTTTAAGATTTTATTTATTTATTTGAGAGAGAGAGGAGGAGGAGCAGAGGGAAAAGGACAAGCAGAGTCAGAGTTGAGCATGGAGCCCAATGCAGGGCTTGATCTCATGACTGTGAGCTGAAATCAAGAGTTGGACACTTAATTGATTGAGCCACTCAGCTGCCCCATGTCTTTCCATGTCTTTGTGTCATCTTAAATTTCTTTCATCAGTGTCTTATAGTTTTCAGAGTACAGATCTTTTACCTCTTTGGTTAGGTTTATTCCTAGGTATGTTATTATTTTTGGTGCAATTGTAAATGGGATTGTTTTCTCAATTTCTCTTTCTGTTGCTTCATTATTGGTATAAAGAAATGCAACAGATTTCTGTATGTTGATTTTGTATCCTTGACTTTACTGAATTCATTTATCAGTTCTAGCAGTTTTTTGGTGGAGTCTTTTTGGTTTTCAATAGATAGTGTCGTGTCATCTGCAAATAGTGAAAGTGTTACTTTTGCCTTACTGATATGGATTCCTTTTATTTCTTTTTGTTGGCTGATTGCTGTGGCCAGCACTTTCCAGTACTATGTTGAATAGAAGTGGTGAGTGTAGACGTCAGTGTTTTCTTCCTGACCTGAGGGGAAAGGCTTTCCGTTTTTCCCCAATGAGAATGATGTTAGCTATGGGTTTTTCATATATGACTTTTACTATGTTGAGGTATATTCCCTCTTAACCTACTTTGTTGAAGGTTTTTGTCATAAATGGATGTTGTACTTTGTCAAATGTTTTCTCTGCATCTATTGAAATGATTATTATCGTTCATATCCTTTCTCTTAAATTGATGTGATGTGTCATGTTGATTGATTTGTGGGTATATATTTTTTAAAATAATTTTTATTTTGTTATATTAGTTACCATACAGTACATCCCCAGTTTTTTATGCAATGTTCCATGATTCATTATTTGCATATAACACCCAGTGCACCATGCAATATGTGCCCTCCTTAATACCCATCACCGGCCTATCCCAATCCCCCACTTCCCTCCCCTCTGAAGCCCTCAGTTTGTTTCTCAGAGTCCACACTCTCTCATGGTCTATTCCCCCTTCTGTTTACCCCCCCTTCATTCTTCCCTTCCTTCTCCTACTGATTTTCCTATTTCTTATGTTCCATAAATGAGTGAAACCATATGATAATTGTCTTTCTCTGCTTGACTTACTTCACTTAGCATAATCTCCTCCAGTCCCATCCATGTTGCTGCAAATGTTGTGTAATCGTTCTTTCTGATGGCTGAGTAATATTCCATTGTATATATGGACCACATCTTCTTAATCCAGTCATCTGTTGAAAGGCATCTCGGCTCCTTCCACAATTTAGCTATTGTGGACAATGCTGCTATGAGCATTGGGTTGCATATGGCCCTTCTCTTCACTACATCTGTATCTTTGGGGTAAATACCCAGTAGTGCAATTGCTGGATCATAGGGTAGCTCAATTTTTAACTTTTTAAGGGACCTCCACACTGTTTTCCAAAGTGGCTGTACCAACTTGCATTCCCACCAACAGTGTAAGAGGGATCCTCTTTCTCCACATCCTCTCCAACATTTGGTATTTCCTGCCTTGTCAATTTTTGCCATTCTAACGCATAAGGTGGTATCTCAGTGTGGTTTTGATTTGAATTTCCCTGATGGCTAATAATTTTGAACATTTTTTCATGTGCCTGTTAGCCATTTGTATGTCTTCATTGGAAAAGTGTCTGTTCATATCTTCTGCCCATTTTTTGATTTGTTTATTTGTTTCTCGTGTATTGAGTTTGAGAAGTTCTTTGTAGATCTTGGATACCAGTCTTTTATCTGTAGTGTCATTTGCAAATATCTTCTCCCATTCCATGGGCTGCCTCTTAGTTTTTTTTTACTGTTTCCTTGGCTGTGCAGAAGCTTTTTATCTTGATGAAGTCCCACGAGTTCATTTTTTCTTTTGTTTCTCTTGCCTTTGGAGATGTGTCATGAAAAAAGTTGCTGTGGCCGATGTCAAAGAGGTTGCTGCCTGTGTTCTCCTCTAGGATTTGGTGGATTCCTTTTTTTTTTTTTTTTTTTTTTTAAGATTTTATTTATTTATGTGACAGAGAGACAGCCAGCGAGAGAGGGAACAGAGCAGGCAAGTGAGAGAGGAAGAAGCAGGCTCCCAGCAGAGGAGCCCGATGTGGGACTCGATCCCGGAACGCCGGGATCACGCCCTGAGCCGAAGGCAGACGCTTTAACGACTGCGCTACCCAGGCGCCCAGGATTTGGTGGATTCCTGTCTCACATCGAGGTCTTTCATCCATTTGGAGTTTATCTTTGTGTATGGTGTGAGAGAGTGGTCAAGTTTTATTCTTTTGCATGTAGCTGTCCAATTTTCCCAGCACCATTTATTGAAGAGACTGTCTTTTTTCCACTGGATGTTTTTTCCTGCTTTGTCGAAGATTAGTTGCCCAAAGAGCCGAGGGTCCATTTCTGGGTTCTCTATTATGTTCCGTTGGTCTATGTGCTGTTTTTGTGCCAGTACCATGCTGTCTTTGTGATCACAGCTTTGTAGTATAGCTTGAAATCCGGCATTGTGATGCCCCCCGCTTTGTTTTTCCTTTTCAGCAATTCCTTGGCGATTCGGGGCCTTTTCTGGTTCCACACAAATTTAAGGGCTGTTTATTCCAGTTCTTTGAAAAATGTCATTGGTATTTTGATTGGGATAGCATTGAAAGTGTAGATTGCTCTGGGTAGCATAGACATTTTAACCATGTTAATTCTTCCGATCCACATGCATGGAATATTTTTTCATCTTTTTCTGTCTTCTTCAACGTCTTTCAAGAGTGATTTGGGGCACCTGAGTGGCACAGCGGTTAAGCGTCTGCCTTTGGCTCAGGGCATGATCCCGGCATTGTGGGATCGGGCCCCACATCAGGCTCCTCCGCTATGAGCCTGCTTCTTCCTCTCCCACTCCCCCTGCTTGTGTTCCCTCTCTCGCTGGTTGTCTCTATCTCTGTCAAATAAATAAATAAAATCTTAAAAAAAAAAAGTGATTTGTAGTTTCTAGAATATAGATCCTTTACGTCTCTGGTTAAGTTAATTCCGAGATAACGTATGATTTTTGGTGCTATTGTAAATGGAATGGATTCCCTAATTTCTCTTTCTTCAGTTTCGTTGTTCGTGTATAGAAATGCAACTGATATCTGAGCATTGATTTTGTATCCCGCCACATTACTGAATTGCTCTATAACTTCTGGTAGTTTGGGGGTGGATTCTTTTGGGTTTTCCATATAGAGTATCATGTCATCTGCGAAGAGAGACAGTTTGACTTCTTCTTTGCAGATTTGGATACCTTTTGTCCCTTTTTGCGGTCTGATTGCTGTTGCAAGGACTTCTAGTACTGTGTTGAATAATAATGGCGAGAGTGGGCATCCTTGTCGTGTTCCTGATCCTAAGGGAAAGGCTTCCAGCTTTTCTCCATTGAGAATGATATTTGCTGTAGGCTTTTCATAGATGGTTTTTATGAAATTGAGGAATGTGCCCTCTATCCCTACACTCTGAAGGGTTTTAATCAGGAAAGGATGCTGTATTTTGTCAAATGCTTTTTCTGCATCTATTGAGATGATCACATGGTTCTTGACTCTTTTTCTTGTTGATATGATCTATCACATTGATCGATTTGCGAATGTTGAACCACCCTTGCATCCCAGGGATGAATCCCACTTGGTTATGATGGATAATCCTTTTAATGTACTGTTGGATCCTATTAGCTCGGATCTTGTTGAGTATTTTGGCGTCCATACTCATCAGGGATATCGGTCTGTAATTCTCCTTTTGGTTGGGGTCTTTGCCTGGTTTGGGGATCAAGGTAATACTGGCCTCATAGAATGAGTTTGGTAGTTTTCCTTCTGTTTCTATTTTTTGAAACAGCTTCAGGAGAATAGGTATTATTTCTTTTTTGAATGTTTGGTAGAATTCCCCGGGAAATCCATCAGGCCCTGGACTCTTGTTTTTTGGGAGGTTTTGATCACTGCTTCAATCTCTTCATAATTAATCGGTCTGTTTAAAAAATCAATTTCTTCCCGTTTCAGTCTTGGTAGTTTATAGGTTTCCAGGAAGGCATCCATTTCTTCCAGGTTGTTTAATTTATTGGCATAAAGCTGTTGATAAAAGTTTCTTTTTTTTTTTTTTTTTATTAATAACGATTTTTTATTATATTATGTTAGTCACCATACAGTACATCCCCGGTTTTCGATGTAAGGCTCGATGATTCATTAGTTGTGTATAACACCCAGTGCACCATGCAATATGTGCCCTCCTTACTACCCATCACCGGTCTATCCCATTCCCCCACCCCCCTCCCCTCTGTAGCCCTCAGTTTGTTTCTCATAGTCCATAGTCTCTCATGTTTCATTCCCCCTTCTGATTACCCCCCCTTTCTTTATGATAAAAGTTTCTAATGATCCTTCCTATTTCATTGATGTTGGTTGTGACCTCTCCCTTTTCATTCATTTTTATCAATTTGGGTCCTTTCTCTGTTCTTTTGAATAAGTCTTGCCAGTGGCTTATCGATCTTATTTATTCTTTCAAAGAACCAGCTTCTAGTTCTGCTGATCTGCTCTACTGTGCTCCTGGTTTCTAATTCATTGATCTCTGCTCTAATCTTGATCACCTGCTTTCTCGTGCATGGGTTAGACCTGTTCTTCTGTTCCAGCTCCAGCTTCTTGAGGTGAAAATATAAAAACTGCATTTTAGATTTTTCTGTTCTTTTGAGTGAGGCTTGGATGGCTATGTATTTTCCCCTTAGGACTGCCTTTGCAGTGTCCCATAGGTTTTGGACCGTTGTGTTTTCATTCTCGTTGGTCTCCATAAATTGTTAAAATTGATTTTTAATTTCCTGGTTTATCCAATCATTCTTGAGCAGGATGGATTCTTTTGGGTTTTCCATATAGAGTATCATGTCATCTTTTGGTATTGGTTGAGACCTGTTTTGTGACCCAGTATATGGTCTATTCCGGAGAACGTTCCATGTGCATTCGAAAAGAATGAGTATTCTGTTGTTGTGGGGTGTAGTGTTCTATATATATCTATGAGGTCCATCTGGTCTAGTATGTCATTCAAAGCTTTTGTTTCTTTGTTGATTTTCTGCTTAGGAGATCTGTCTATTGCTGATAGTGGAGTGTTGAGGTCCCCTACTATTAACGTATTTTTATCTATATGTCTCTTTATTCTGGTTAAGAGTTGTCATGTGTATTTTGCTGCTCCCCTGTTGGGGCGTAGATATTTATAATTGTCATATCCACTTGTTGGATACATCCTTTAATAATAATATAGTGTCCTTCTTTATCTTTAACTACAGTCTTCAGTTTAAAATCTAATCTGTCTGATATGAGAATTGCTACCCCAGCTTGCTTTTGAGGTCCACTGGCATGAAAAATGGTTTTCCATCCCTTCACTTTCAGTCTGGATGTATCTTTAGTTTCAAGATGAGTCTCTTGTAGACAGCAAATGGATGGGTCATGTCTTTTTATCTAATCTGCAACCCTGTATCATTTTATGGGAGCATTTAGGCCATTCACATAGAGAGTGATTATTGAGAGATATGATTTTAATGATGTCATGTTGCCTGTAAAATCTTTGTTTCTATAGATTGTAAATTTCTGTTCTGTATCACTCTTGGGGCCTTTTTACTTTTATAGAACCCCCCCCCCTTAATATCTCCTGTAGGGCTGGTTTTGTGGTGATGAATTTGGTCAGTGTCTGGCGATCCTGGAAGGTCCTTATCTCTCCATCAATTCTGAATGACAGCCTTGCTGGATAAAGGATCCTTGGCTGCATGTTTTTCTCGGATAGAGCTTTAAAAATACCCTGCCAACCCTTCCTCTCATTCCAGGTCTGTGTAGACAGATCGGACCTAATTCTGATATTTTTGCCTCTGTACATGAGAAATTTCTTCGCCCTGGCCACTTTCAATACTGTATCCTTGGATCTAATATTTGTGAAATGCACTATGACGTGACATGGCGTAGGTTTGTTGTGGTTGACCTTGGGAGGGGTCCTCTTTGCCTCTTGGACATGAATGCTTGTTTCCTCTGCTAGATTAGGGAAGTTTTCAGCTACAGTTTGTTTAAATATCTCTTCTAGACTGCTCTCTTTCTCCACCCCCTCGGGGATGCCGATGATTCTGACATTGGAACGTTTCATTGAGTCAGTAATCTCCAGTAATCTACATTCTTGAGATTGGATTTTTTTGAGGCAAGTTTCTGTTTTAGCTTTCTCTTCTACCATCCCATCCTCCAATTCACTAATTGGTTCTTCTGCTTCATTTACCCTGGCCGTCAGAGCGTCTAGTTTTGATTGTATTTGATTCATAGCATTTTAAATTTCTGCCAGATTCACTCTCATTTCCACCCTTAGAGATTCTATATTCTCATTAATATTTTTGTTAATATTTTTTTCAAACTTACACATCATCTTGACCAGTTACTCTGAACTCCATTTCTGATAATTTGGTTATATCCATATCTATCAGTTCTGTGGCAGAGACCACAGACTCATTGTCTTTTCTTTGCTGGGGGGTATTTCTCCTTCTCGTCATTCTGATGAGGAGAGGTTGCAGGGTGGCCCAGAGCGCAAATTATTGACCAGGATCCAGGCAGTGTGCACTTGTTTTATAGGGACCTTAGGGATGTGGGCTTCTTGATTTTTCAGCCTGCCTTCTGGGGGCCTGCTGCGCTGATACTCAGGCAACCCTGTTTGGGTAGAGTCTCCCTGTCCCCTGTGAGGGGGGATGGGGATGGGCACACTGTGAGCTGGTATTTCCGGGCTTTTGTTTTCTGGCGGCTTTCCCTGGCAGTTTTCTGTGACTCTTCTGAGAGTTAGAGCAGCAGTGGCTGTATCCTAGCCTCTGTCTCAGAACAGAGAGATTGCAGTCCGCTCTCCACTGAGCTCTCTTAGCCACTTTATTTCTTTTGGTGCTGCTAAAAACCCTGCAGCCTCCCGGGTTGTGCGCCCCACAGCCGGTGTCCCAGCCCTCACTTCCAGGGCCCACACGTCGCTGTCCTTTCTGTTTCTTTCTTTCTTTTTTTTTTTTTTTTTAAGATTTTATTTATTTATTTGACAGAGATAGAGACAGCCAGTGAGAGAGGGAACACAAGCAGGGGGAGTGGGAGAGGAAGAAGCAGGCTCATAGCAGAGGAGCCTGATGTGGGGCTTGATCCTGTAACGCCGGGATCACGCCCTGAACCTAAGGCAGACGCTTAACCGCTGTGCCACCCAGGCGCCCCTGTCCTTTCTGTTTCTAACACCGCCAGCTGCTCCCACGTGCGCTCCCGAGTGCTCTGTTTCACTGTGGTTCACGCGCACTCTGGATCGCTGGTTTTCAGTCTGATCACGCGCACGCTCCTGAGCTCCCGGTATCAGCCTGATTCCAGTGAGCACTCCAGAGCTCCAGTGAGCACTCCAGAGCTCCAGTTTTCAGTCAGGTCGCGTGCACATGCGCTCCCGAGCTCCCCGTTTCAGTCCGGTTCCCGAGCTCTCGGTTTCAGTCTAGTGCGAGTGTGCGCTGCGGAGCTCCGGTTGTCGTCTGGACGCGTGCCCTCTCCCTAGCTCCCGGTTTCAGTCTAGTTCGAGTCCGGAGCTCCGGTTTTTAGTCTGGTCACGCGTACGTTCCTGGGCTCACAGTCTCAGTCTGCTCTCTCGCGGGTGCCGGTCCGCTAGTCCGACCCGCTCCAGTGCAGGTGGCTACTGCTTCCTGGCACCCGAGCGTGGCGGCTCCCCTGGTGAAGTTTTATGTTTTTTGTGCTTGGTATTTCTTGAGGTTCTTGGATGTGTGGGTTATAGTTTTCATCAGATTTAGAAAAATTTCAGCCTTTATGTCTTTCATTTTATTTTTTTATTTATTTGAGAGAGAGAGAGATAGTAAGCATGAGTGGAGGGAGAAGCAGAAGGAGAGGGACAAACAGACTCAGTGCTGAGCACATTGGTCTTGATCTCACAACCCTGGGATCATTACCTGAGGTGAAATCAAGAGTTGGATGCTTAACTGACTGAGCCACCCAGGTGTCTCCAGCCATTAGATCTTAAAATATTTTTCTTCTGACTTCTCTTTCTCTCCATCATCTCTTTTTCTTTAACTCCAATGACACATGTACTAAACTTGATTGTTGTTCTATGACTCACTGATGCTTTGTTAACTTTTTTTCTAGAGTTCTTTCTCTCTCTCTCTCTCTCTCTCTCTCTCTCTTTTTTTTTGTTTTGTTATGTACCTAAGTTCACTGGTCTGCTATATTGTCTAGTCTGCTGTTAATTGCATTCTGTGTACTTTCCATTTCAGATACTATTTTTTTTAATCTCTAAAAGTTTCATGTGGGTCTTTTTTTATATCTTCCATATTTTTCATTGTCATACTTACACTTCTGCCTTCTTGAACAATTGGAGTATATTTATAAACTCTCTTAATGTTATCTACTAATTCTATCATGTGTCATTTCTAAGTCTTTCTGTTGATTGATTAGTCTACTGTTTACGGGTTGTATTTTTCTATTTCATTGCATACCTTATGATTTGTGATTGAATGCTAGACATTGTACATTTGACTTTGTTGGGTGTTGAATTTTTATATTCCTTTAACTATTTGGGGATGTGTTCTGGGGCAGTTTCTTTCAGAAATGGTTTGATACTTTTGAGATTTGCTTTTAAGCTCTGTTAAGTAGAATCAGAACAGACTTTATTCGTAGGCTAAACTGGCCTGGGCTTTCAGGCAATAACCTCAGGATTCTATTGATACCCCATATGTTAGGAGACCTTTGTGTTGTGGTTGTTGAGAATAAGAACTATTTCTGGCCCTGTATGAGCATTGGGAATTGTTCTGTCTGCTCCTGTCCAGTGATTTTTTCCCCCTTATCTCAGTAGTTTCCTCATATTCATGTATTGATCAGACTCACTGAAGACTCAAGGCGAACACTCTTTGTATGTTCAGAGCATGAGCATATGCTTGCCCCCCCACCCCCCCCATCTCTCTTTCTTTTCTCTGGGAATTCTAGATGCCTTGGTTTGTCTGAACTCTGAACTCTGTTTCTTCAACTTAGGAAGACTGCTGGATTCTGTGTTACTCCTCTCTACTCTTTCCAGGTAGCAAGCTGGGGACAATCATAATGCTCATCTTATTTATTTTCCTTAACTCAGAGGTCATTATACAATGCTTTCTACTTGTACATTGTCTGAAAACAATCACTTTGTATATTTTGTCCAGGTTTTTAGTTGGCTAATGTAGAAGGATAAATCTGTTTTCTGTAATCCATTATGTCTAGAAGCAGAAGTTTTATATCATTGTTTTAATTAGTATCCCTTTTTTAACTTAGCAGTGAACATTTTCTCTTTGTTTTTTCTTTTGACAGAAAAAAATTTCCATCTGTGGCCATCTAAACACATAATTATATGTACTTGTTTTTAAGATTTCTGTGTTCAGAGACTCTCCAAGACCCATTTATGTTACAGTGTCCTTTGGATTGTCAGGTTGTTTATCATATCTAACAGTAATTTTCTTCCTTGAAGGTTATTTTTTCTTGGGATGCCTGGGTAGCTCAGTTGGTTGAGCATCTAATTCTTGATCTCAGTTCAGGTCTTGATCTCAGGGTCATGAGTTCAAGTCCTGCGTTGGCCTACAAAAAAAAAAAAAGACGATTTTCTCTTCTTCAAAGAGGATGGCTGAGCAATATTCTCTCTGGTAGCCCTTGTGGACCAAAAAATAATCTTAATTTATTTATTCAACAATTATTTATAGAATATTTGCTATGTGGCAGTCCTTATGCTAGGCATTGGGTATCTGTACAAAGGTGTATGAAAAAGAGTTCATGACTTCAGGGAGTTCATAATCTAGTAGGTAAACTGAGAAGAAACTGTTAGTTTTCCCTTTGTGGAATATTAGTGGAACCATGGAAACAAAGGTGATTATACTCTCTGAGTATTGCTTTATTCTAATCCTAATTCACTTCTTTTCTCAAACACCCAAGTGTGCTCCTGCCTTAGGATCTTTTTTGTTGCTGTTCCCTCTGCCTAGAATGATCCTCTCCCAAAGGTACTAAATGAATTACCCCTTACTGCTTCACATTCCTGCTCAAATACCATTTTGTCAATGAGACGTTCCCTGACAGTTGTGTGTAAAGTATCACTTCCTACCTTCATTCTTTATTTCCTTTCTTGGATTTGTTCTTCTTTATAGCATTATTATTTACGTTTAAAAAAATATTTATTTATTCGAAAGTGAGAGAGTAAGCGAGTGGGGGAGGAGCAGGAGAGGGACAAGCTGACTCTGCACTGAGCACAGAGCTGAGGCAGTGCTTGATCCCCACAACCCTGAGATCGTGACCTGAGCTGAAATCAAGAGTCAAACGCTCAACTGACTGAGCCACCCAGGGGCCCCTATTTACATTTTAGTTTATTTTTATCTTCATCATCTTTTGCCCCGTCCCTGCCACAGATGTAAATGCCAGATGAGCAGAGGCTTTATCTGTTTTGTTCACTATTTTATCCCTAGCACCTTGAGTAGTTATGGGTACCTACTGGATTCTTTATTTATTTTCATTTTATTATTATTTTTTAAAGATTTTATTTATTTATTTATTTGAGAGAGAGAGAGCAAGAGGGAGAGGGAGAGAGAATCCAAAGCAGACTCCATGCTGAGTGCAGAGCCAGACATGGGGCTCTATCCCACATGGTGAGATCATGATCTGAGCTGAAACCAAGGGTTGGGCGCTTAACTGACTGAGCTACCCAGGAGCTCCCCTACTGGATTCTTTATATTTCATGAAAAAATTAATACCTCACTTGATTATTTTCCTTTTCATGTTTCCCTGCAAAGCATTTCTTGACTGATTTTATTCACATTGCTTATTTTTGCTTTACTAGGTGCTTAGAATATGCATATGTCTTAATAATACTATAATAGTCAAAAGAGACACTTACCATATCAAGTACTTATTGATTTTTTTTCCTCTCTCTTAGTCTTCATGTAGGACCCACCCAATTGATAAACATGTTGAGGTCCTGATCAATAAATATGGATTGTCTGCCAAACCAGTTGCTCCTCAGATGTTTGCGTGTGCTGGAAAAGAGCACATGGAAAAATATGGTATGTTAAAAAAATTTTAAGGCCTATCGGTAGTTGTGTGTGTGTGATGCAAAACAACAGGAATTTATTCAGTATCTGTGGACAATGCCAGGATATGTAAAATATAAGATGGTTTTTGAATTAAATTGAAGAAATAGTCCATGTAGGATTTAGTTGTAGAGAAAGTATTTATATATAGGACATCATAATGGAAGTACCTAGAATGTTCCATGCCAAGAAATTGAAATAGGAAAAATAACATAAATCTTGTCCCCTTTAATCATGAATTATAAATTAAGGTTAATCAGTTCTGAATATAGTGACACTTAAAGCATGCTGTTGGTAATATGTTTATATAGCCAGATTTAATTCTTAGTACTTGAATTCACCAAGAATCCATCATCTGTCATTCCATAATGTTTTATTAGATTTAAATTTCGTAGTTGATTTGCATTTTGTAGGTAAACATCCTAATTTTTTGACTGATGATCAGTATTGGCTTCCTTAGCGGTTAAAGCATGGGATAATGCAGATAGGATTTTTTAAAAATTGTATGACCCTGAACCAGTGCTTTACTGTGTACTTAGATAAGAAAGGAAATGATCATACTCAAAATTTCAACATTCCTATTCTTCCTAGGAAAAATACCCCGGTTGTTTGATAGATCAAATAATTAGAAAGGAAAAAAATCTTCAAGGAAGAATCGGTGAGAGGAGCATTGCCAGTTTTTGGCCATGAGAATTTTCTTCCTTATAGCTATTTCCATTTTTAAATTCAGTCCGTTCCAATCTGGTTTCCCTCCTTTGTCAAGGCTACCATTGAACACCACGTTGCCATATCTAGTACATACATTTTAATCCTAATTTAACAGACCTCAGCACCATTAATCCCTTTGACCACTTCCTTCTTGAAACATACTCTTCTTTTGGCTTTCATGACACTCATTCTCCTGGTTTTTCTTACCTCTTTGGCTATTCCTTGTCCATTTCCTTTTCAATTAAAATATTATTTGAGCTCTCATTGTATTCGAGGCATTGTTCTAGGCATTGAAATATAGCAGTATATCAGTTTGCTATTGCTTTGTAATAAACCATGCCAAAACTCAGTGATTTTAAAAAATAATCATATATTATTATAGCTTACAAGTTAGTAGATTGGGAATCAGCTCATCTAAGCTGAGCTCAGATCTTGTTTGGGTTAATCATATAACTGTACGTTGGTTGGAAGCTCTGTTCTACTCTTCTTTGGCAGTGTCATATGTCTCTCCTCCTCCTGGGACCAGAGAGCTGGCCCTGGCATGTCCTTTTCATGTTGATAGCGGAAGGACAAGAGAGTAATCTGCAACATGTAAAGCCTTTTGAGACTTAAGCTGTTGACCAAAGCAAGTTACATGGCAAGCTTGGAATCAAAGGATAGGGAAATATATTTCATTTCTTTTGTGGTAGGAAACTGCAAAGACAGACCTAAAAGGACATTTAAGAGGGAAAAAGAATTAAGTATATTAGTGCATTCTTTCACAAGCTATCAATAAGCAGAAGAGATGTGAAATTTTTGCTTAAATTTCTAGTTTGGGACAGACAATAATATGTGAAAAAAATGAAGTTAATTTCAGGTAATTATTAGTCCTGTGAAGAAGAACAAAACAAAGTAATATACTTGTGGGGAGAGGGAGGCCAGTGATGGCCTCTGTACTCACATATCCAGTTGGCATCTTGGATCTTTGCTTATATATTTAACAGGCATCTCAAATTTAACATGTTCATTTTATTTTTTTTAAAGATTTTATTTATTTGTCAGAGAGAGAGAGAGAGCACAAGCAGGGAGAGCAAAAGGCAGAGGGAGAAGTAGGCTCCCTGCTGAGCAAGGAGCCCGTTGTGGGACTCAGTACCAGGACCCTGGGATCCATGACCTGAGCCGAAGGCAGACGCTTCACTGATGGAGCCCCAGGCGTCCCAAATTTAACATGTTCACATGCAGACTCTTTTTTTTTTTTTTAAGATTTTATTTATTTATTCCACAGAGATAGAGATAGCCAGCGAGAGAGGGAACACAAGCAGGGGGAGTGGGAGAGGAAGAAGCAGGCTCACAGCGGAGGAGCCCGATGTGGGGCTCGATCCCACAACGCCAGGATCACGCCCTGAGCCGAAGGCAGACACCCAACCGCTGTGCCACCCAGGTGCCCCAGATGCAGACTCTTATTAATTCTGTTCTCCCATAATTTTAAACTTGTTCCTTCTCTAGTTTTCCTTGTTTCAGTAAGTGGCACTTCCATCTATTCAGATGTTCAAAGCAGAAACATGAATCATCTCTAACACTTCTTCCTCCTTTTCCCCTCTTCCAGTCCCTCATTATGTCCTGTCAATTCTACCTGCAGACTCCAAATGTTTCTTCCTTCTGGTTCCTTTCACTACCACAGCTCTTACCCTGGACCAGAATTTTTCACAATGTGGATTGTGACCTGCTAGGAAATGATGGAATCAAGTTAGTGGGTTGAACCCAGCAGTTTTTTAAAATTGAAAATTTGTCATTGTTGAGTATTATAACTCAATACAGAGATGTACACAAAACATAAATATACAGCTAAGTGAATTCTCACGGTGCTCCTCACTGTGACCAAAACCACCTACCAGGTAAAAAACAGAATGTTAATACCCAAGAAGCCTCTCAGTAGATTATTTTTATCTTAAGAATTTTGTGGGTCGGGGCGCCTGGGTGGCACAGCGGTTAAGCGTCTGCCTTCAGCTCAGGGCGTGATCCCGGCGTACCGGGATCGAGTCCCACATCAGGCTCCTCTGCTATGAGCCTGCTTCTTCCTCTCCCACTCCCCCTGCTTGTGTTCCCTCTCTCGCTGGCTGTCTCTATCTCTGTCAAATAAATAAATAAAATCTTTAAAAAAAAAAAAAAAAGAATTTTGTGGGTCTCTTGTGAATCTTCTTAGGTCACTGCATTAGACAAAAAGCTACACCTACAAATCTCTTTGAGATAAGCTCTCTTCTTCCTTGGGTCCTTTCTGAGATGGCTGAGGGACAACATTCTTAAGCTTCCTAGTAGTTCTTTGATTGAGAAGATTTGTGAGGCATAGCCTTTTTCTCTTTAGAGGGCTTTTTTCTGTTCAAACTATATTCTTTTTTTTTTTAAGATTTTATTTATTTATTTATTTGACAGATAGAGACAGCCAGCGAGAGAGGGAACACAAGCAGGGGGAGTGGGAGAGGAAGAAGCAGGCTCCCAGCGGAGGAGCCTGATGTGGGGCTCGATCCCAGGACTCTGAGATCACGCCCTGAGCTGACGGCAGACGCTTAACGACTGAGCCACCCAGGTGCCCCATTCAAACTATATTCTGAGGCATCACTTTTGATCTGAGATCTTTAACAAAAGATTTATCACACCCTGGACCTCATCTTTGGACCATTTTTTCGTGGTAGTGCCCTGGATTTGGTCTTTGCTCAAAGGCCATTTCTTAATTTTATCATCTTTTCCCATTTTGAGAAGCTTGACTTTTCAAAATCATCAACTCCTGAATTCTTTTTGGTTAACAGCCCTTTCCTCAATATAGCAATATAGATTTTTACCATAAAGAGCAAGAAGAAACCATGTGGCACCTTCAGTATTTTCCTTATTATCTAATTTTCACGTAACAGCAGATAATAGTGTTATTATAATTTCTGCTCCTATTGTAGCAAGGATCTCCTTTCCTCTAGTCCTCACTAAGGTTTTATCATTTTGCAAACCCTCACCAACAGCATCCTCAAAGGATCTGGAGGCTTCTAATAATAGTTTCTTTAAGGCACTTTAGGCTTTCACTAGGAGTTTCCTTATAACTACCTCCTGTTTCCAAAGCCATTCACATATTGTACATTTTTGTTTAGTGTAACCCCAGTTCCAGTATATTAGTCTGCTCAGGCTGCTGTAACAAAATACCATAGACTGCGTGGCTCAAACAACAAAAATTTATTTCTCACAGTTCTAGAGGCTGGGAAGTCCAAGATCAAGGTGCAAGGTAGATTTTATTCTGAGGCCTTTTCCTTTGGCTTGTAGCTGGCTGCCCTCTCATGTGTATTCACATGACCTCTTCTGTGCGAGTGCAGAGAGAGACAGAGAGAGAGAATGAGAGAGACAGAGTGAGAGGAGGAAACATCTTTCTCCCCCCCTTTTTTTAAAGATTTTATTTATTTATTGGACAGAGAGAGACACAGCCAGAGAGAGGGAACACCAGCAGGGGGAGCGGGAGAGGGAGAAGCAGGCTTTCCGCTGAGCAGGGAGCCCGATGCCGGCTCAGTCCCAGGACACTGGGATCATGAGCTGAGCCAAGGCAGACGGTTAACGACTGAGCCACCCAGGTGCCCCTTTCTCTTCCCCTTCTTAAAAGGATTATTGTAAGGGCACTAACCCATCATGAAGGCCTCACCCTCATAACCTCATCTACCCTAATTACCTCCCAGTTGTCCCATTTCCAAATACCATCACATTGAGGGTTAGGTCTTCAACATATGAATTTTGTCATGGACACGGTCTGTAGCATTTAGGTACCAAAATATGTATTCATTATTTGTTATTGTATAGTAATGAGACTCTGTATTTTAAAAAATAATTTCTTATTGTTTTCATTCTGGTTGTATAGTTTCCTGGCTTAAGCACACTGGCCTTTTTTCAGTATCTTCAGTAAGCCAAACTGTTTTCTGCCTTGGAGTCTCATATTCCCTTCCCTTTGGCTACAGTGCTCTTTATTCCATTCTTTCAAGGTCAGCTATCCTCATCCTTTAGGTCTTTTTTTTTTTTAAATAGGGATGGGGCTTGAATTCAGAACTCTGATATCAAGACCTGAGCTGAGATCAAGAGTCAGATGCCTAACTGACTGAGCCATCCAGGCATCTGCATACTTTAGGTCTCAAAAAAATCTTGTCTAATTAATTTTTAGTTTTATTACATTGTGATTTGGGGTGATTCCTGGTTCTATGGCTCCCTCTTATGTCAGTGTAGTAATGTCTTATATCTGTAGTGGATTTTTTTGAAGGATGGGTTGTGTGTCCTCTCATTTCTCTCTCTCTTTTTTGTCTTGCAGGACCCTAAAGATTTCCCTTTTGGTTCTTTCCTCTTCCACTATCCAGCTGCCTAAGGACACCTTTCCCTTTCTTTTTGCCCCCCCCCCCTTTTTTCTCCCAGAGCTATGCTTTTTAAAGATTACCACCTTGAATCTGCTATACTTTTCAGACCCTTTCCTGCAGTCATACTTTGATCTGTAGTAATATTCTGTATTTTCACATTTGCGGGGAGGTCTTTCCCTTCCTGGTGATGGTTTTATTTATTTTTAAATATTTTATTTATTTATTTTTGAGAGAGAGAGCGAGCGTGAGCACAAGTAGCGGGGCAGGGCAGAGGGAGAAACAGACTCCCCACTGAGCGGGGAGCCTGATACGGACTCGATCCCAGAACTCTGGGATCACGATCTGAGCTGAAGGCAGACATTCAACTGAGTGAGCCACCCAGGTGCCCCTGATGGTAGTTTTAGAGCAATTGTAGGCCTGCCACTAGTGTTCCTCTTCTCTCCTCTGCACAGTTTTTCTTCAGCCTCCCTGGGCCCCCCAAGGCTTGCTGTGGGTGCATGAGCAATTGCTAACTGGGATTTGGTTGTGCTTTTCCCTTTTTTTTCTTCACTTCCAGATACTTCGAAGTTTTGGGGCTTTCTCTTGTCTAGTTTTGTGGAGGGTAGGGTTTTGTGCAGTTTTATTTGTTCTTCTTGTTATTCTGTATTGTTTTTGGAGGATATGGAGAGAGATTTAGTCAGCCTTCATTGTCCTCAGTTACCTGGAAATCCTGTGTCTGGTGTGTTTATAAGCTTATATCTTTTCTCAAGTTTTATATTATTCAGAATAGTTGGACAGTTTTCTAACCCAAACTTTGAAGTATAAATGTACAGTATTTTAGTTGAAATGTTATTCTTCATCCAGTAGATTTTAAATAAATTCTAGAATCTTACAGCCTTTTAAATTATTGTTTGAAATTGCTGTTTGTGAATGTATTCTAGACATGAATGCATAAGAATGTTTGTAGTAGCTTACATTCTGCTGTAAAATCAGCAGGTTTTTGTGTCTTCAAAGTTTGATTCAAGGAGGTTGAAATATTTTTATACTAGGTGCATCCTTTGAATCACCAAAAATCTGAATTAGCAGCTCAGAATCAGTAGTCAACAAGCCCTTCATTAGTGCTCAGTCTTAATAAATACATGGTAAATCACTGGCAGAATATTTTTGGAAGAGTTGCTATCTTCTATAGATTAACTTGATCCCAGGGTAAAAAATAAAAAGGCATCAACACTTAATTGAATATCTCTTCTGTCAGACACTATGCCAAGTGCTTTTTATACAGTTCAGTTTCCCCTCTTCCTACCAATCCATGCATGAATTACTTGTAAATCTTCTTATTTGTGACAATTAAGCATTTGTACTTCTTGTGACAAGGAATTTGCCACCAACTAAGGCCACTGATGCCATTTTTTGGGTGATTCCAGTTGTTACAGTGCTCTTTTTCACGTTGAACTCAGATCTCTCTCCCTATAGTTTCCATCCATGGTCTTGTTTCTGTCTTCTGAGGCTCACAAGAGGGAAGCCGTTTTCACCTGATAGCTCTTCAAATATCCGAAGCCAGCCAGACCTTGTGCTTAACTTCTCTTCTTCTCTCTAACTGTTTTTCATTTGACTTGTTTCGTGAGCCATCATCACTGGTCTCATGCAGATACTGGGATCACATGTAAGCTTTTCTGGTAGTTGCAACACGCTGTTAAATCATATTGAACTTGTAGTCAAACAGAACCTCAGAGCATTTCTCATAGTTGCTGTTCCTTTTCTCAGGTTGTTTTGGAGTTCCAGGAATAGAATTGGGTCATTTAATTAATTACATTCTGATCCAACCCATTAATAAACCTTGTTGAAATCTATTTGGATTCAACATTCTAGCAGTCCTTCCCAGGTTCTGGTTTCGTGAGCATACCTTTAATTTTCTTTTTTTTCTTTTTTTTTTTTTTTAAGGTTTTTTTATTATATTATGTTAGTCACCATACAGTACATCCCTGGTTTCTGATGTAAAGTTCGATAATTCATTAGTTGCGTATAACACCCAGTGCACCATGCAATACGTGCCCTCCTTACTACCCATCACCAGTCTATCCCATTCCCCCACCCCCTCCCCTCTGAGGCCCTCAGTTTGTTTCTCAGAGTCCATAGTCTCTCATGTTTCATTCCCCCTTCTGATTACCCCCCCTTTCTTTTATCCCTTTCTTTACCTCAAAGATACAGACGTATGAAGAGAAGGGCCAGATGCCCTTCAACAGATACCTTTAATTTTCTAATCCAGTTTTTGGTAGACATACTAGCCAGAGCATGGCTGAGGTCAGAGGTTAGCACTGGAGACTTTTCTCCAGGTTAATGCACCTTGGTCAGTGCTGGCAGTTTCACAAGTGTGTTCTGTGGGATGTTAACCTCGTGAGATTCTTTATGACATGGGTCA
This sequence comes from Ursus americanus, assembly GCF_024610735.1. Classification (NCBI taxonomy): domain Eukaryota; kingdom Metazoa; phylum Chordata; class Mammalia; order Carnivora; family Ursidae; genus Ursus; species Ursus americanus. The sequence goes on from NC_142138.1 coordinate 10,524,195, forward strand.
GATAAGTTGGGAGATGCTTCATCCTTTAACCCCCTTTTATTTTTATTTTTGTTTATTTTTTAAAAGATTTTATTTATTTGTCAGAGAGAGAGAGAGTACACAAACATGGGGAGCAGCAGGCAGAGGGAGAGGGAGAAGCAGGCTCCTCGTTAAGCAAAGAGCCCAATGCGGGACTCGATCCCAGGACTCTGGGATCATGACCTGAACCGAAGGCAGATGCTTAACCGACTGAGCCACCCAGGTGTCCCCCTTTAATCAGTCATAATACACATGTAATAATAATAAAGGCTCTGAAGGTCTTGCTGTAAAGAAACATGTTTAACTTTGTTTAACCCAGTATTATCTAAACTTACTTGACAGAAGAACCCTCATTTTTAAATTTTTATTTAATTTTTATTTTTTTAAAAGATTTATTTTATATTATTTATTTGTCAGAGAGAGAGAGAGAGCAAGCACAAGCAGGGGGAGCTGCAGGTGGAAGGAGAAGCAGGCTGCCCGCTGAGCAGGAAGCCCGATATGGGACTCGATCCTTGGACCCTGGGATCATGACCTGAGCTGAAGGCAGACGCTAAACCAACTGAGCCACCCAGGTGTCACCCCTCATTTTTTTAGTAACATCAAAGTGCTCCCCTCAAACAAAAGAAAAACCAAAACGCACACTATAGTATTTCCTTACCTTGTCCCAAAAGATGTCCTAAAAATTTTGATTGTCTTGCTGATATAAAGATACTGTGTTTCATCTGCTCTGCCAGTCAAACCAATCAAAACCAGATATAAATCTGCTATAGTGTGTTCTTGTTGGATCCATATTTGGTTGCTTCCTGACCATCACTCTTACTGGTACGAGTCACTAGTGTAGGCTCTACTTTCTTCAAGATTTGCTGAATTATATGTATGTCATTTCTGCTCTGAAGATCATCCCCCTGACAGAGAAGGTGAGATGAAGCAGAAATGGGGACTTTTCATTTTCCTGTTCCATGCATTAATATAACAGTATCAGCCCCTATCAGTGGACTTTTTCCTTCCTTGGCCTTTCAGGCTCTAAAGCAGGATTCAAAACCTATCTAATGCTGCTTTGTCTTTTTTAAAAGTAGTAAAAAAAGCGGGGGGGGGGGGGGCGCTTAGATGGCTCAGTCGGTTAAGCATCTGCCTTCAGCTCAGGTCATGATCCTGAGGTCTTGGGATCAATCCCCAGGTCAGGCACCCTGCTCATCAGGGAGTCTGCTTTTCCCTCTCCCCCAGACCCTCCCCCCTGTTCGTGCTCTCTCTCTCTCTCTTGCTCGAGTTCTCTCTCTCAAATGAATAAATAAAAAATCTTTTTTAAAAATGTAGTAAAAAATTTTCATATTTTACTTTCTTTAATGTGTGCTTTTGTTTTCCTGACACCAATCTTTAAGCTTTCTATTAAGGAATTTAAAAACATACACATTTCTTGTTAAGCTGTAACTTTTCTGAAGACCCTTTTGCCTTGTCGTAAGGAAGGAGAAGGATTAGGTCCTGGAGGGTGTGAGTTGTAAAATTCACTTAGTCTAGGGGCATTGGGATGCTTTGGCAGACTCCTTGCAAAATTTCTGGCAGTACTTTTCTTCCTTATATCCACTGTTAATCCCAGGCTATATCTTCTGGTTTTTGAAACTGGACTTTAGTTATACTAGGTGGAATTGGCCAGTTTGAACTGTTTTCATGTCATATGCTTATTAGTGGATTTAATTATACTCAAGTTTAATTAAAGAAATATTTATGTGAGGGATCAGTGTTGAAGTTGTCAGTACTGATAATTTATACCAGGGAAAAGGTAGAAATATTTGGTGGGACACTGAGTACCATTGCAACATTTGTTAATAAACAATAGGAAGGCATTGACCCACTAATAGATGTTTGTTTTCTCTAAAGGAACAAAAGTTGAACAGTTTGCAAAAATTGGATGGAAAAATCATAAACATTCAGTTAATAACCCGTAAGTATTTCAGGAATATGAAATAGTGAAAATCTGTGTTATCCTGCTATGTAATATATAACTTCATACTTGAAAAGTAAATGCAAGAACTTGAAGATATTAACTAGAATGTTTTATTGTTTTTCATATAAAAGGCTTGTGCCCAAGTAAACTTTTGACTACAGTTTTAGTTTTGGGTCTGTTTATATTTAGAATGCCATTTAAGTTTAAGAAAGAATGTGAATGGTTGGTGTTAAAGATGTAATCGGTCATACATTGCAACTGCAGTAATGAAATTTATTGTAATGATTTTAGCTGAAAATAACCAGTGACCATTTTAAACAAATCCTTAAAACTTTTCTTAAAATGTTCATAAAATGCATATTAATAGCCATTTAAATTACTTTCTGTTAAATTATTTATATTACTTTAGTAATGTGTTTATTTATGTCAGTGTCATTAACTCTTATTCTGGTAGAGTAATATGATTAATTTGTATCCTAAATGATCTGATGTAGAATGACATCCTGTGTATTACAGATCATTCATTCATCTTTGAATCCCTCGTGCCTAGTGCAGTGCCGGGCTTATAGCATGTACTTAACGGTTGCTGAATAAAATTGGTTCACTGGCAATTGAATTAGTGCCATGTAACTATAATCTCTACAAAAGCAATACCACTAGGCAATAAAAAGAGAAATAGCTAGCTTTATTAAATGCCAACTCTGTGTCACTGTGCTAGGTATTTTTATGTACATTTTGATTTAATCTTCTCAAGGACCCTATAAGGTAGATATTTTTATTCTCATTTTATAGACAAGGAAAAAGTTTTGCAGAAATGAAGCAACTTTCACAGGATCATTCTTAGTAGTGGTAAAATAATATTTCCTCCTACTAAATTGTAAACTCCTTGAGGACCAGAGCCATCTCTTCCTGTTCTTAATGCTTAGCACAGAGCTTGGAACGTGATAGATGCTCAGTAAATTGTTCCTAAACTATTAAATTTTGTTATATTTACTAACATAAAACCATGACAAGGAATATTTTATACCAGAAATGGATCATTACCATGTATTTCTAATATTTCATGCCACTGCTAGTTCTCCTGATTCTCCTAATTTTAAATTGATGTTTGAGTTCAGGGCATACTTAATTAACAAATAATATCTAATCCCGTGCCCTAGATCAAAGGTTATTTTATGAAAGATGTCAGGGTAGTGCAAAAGCTTTAGTGAATTTTCATTGCTTATATGATAAAATACAAATCCCTTCATCTGAGATAAGAAGATTGTTATAATTTGGCCCACTGTACTTTGTCAGTCTTATTTCCTGCCACTTCCTGGCTATTCCCAATCTCTAGCCTCACCAAATTACTTGTTTTTTCCCAAGTATAGTATATAGGACTCACTTTTGTGTTTTTGCTTTGGCTGTTAGCTCTCCCTGGAATATCCTTTTGCCTTTCTTTTGTTTGGTGAATATCTACTTACCCATCAATCCCCAACCCAAATGTCATTACTGCTCTTAACATCTTTTTTTTTTTTTTAAGATTTATTTACTTATTTGAGAGAGAGAAAGAGAGAGAGAGAAAAACAAGTACAGGGAGGGGTGGAGGGAGAATGAGAAACTTTAGCAGACTTCTTTCTGAATTCAGAGCCCAACACGGGGCTTCATTCCACGACTCTGAGATCATGACCTGAGCTGAAACCAAGAGTTGGATGCTCAACTGACTGTTGAGCCAGGGCCCAGGGGCCCTCTCTTAACACTTTCTTAAAGCTTCCTGGGCGTATTTTTTTTTTCCTCATGAGCTTCATTGCACTGTCTGTATACCTCTATTATAACACATCACACTATCATACTTATTTATAAGTCTTTCTTCTTTGATGATGATAGTCCTTGAGCAGAGATTGTCTCATCCTTGTATCTTCACTATCTTACATGGTATTGGAACATAGTACATGTTCAATAAAACTTTGCTGTTACCAAATAGTAGAGTTTGGATGAGTAGTCTTAAGTCCATAAAGATGGTCTAAAGCTGAATTCTTTGTCCTTATTACTTGGAAAACCATTAAAAATCCTTGTGATTTCCTGAATAGTAAGGAACTGTACCAACATATTGAGGAATTGACAGCATTTCAGTTTCTTGACTTTGAGGCTCCAAGGAATCGTTCTTTCTTTTTTTTCTTTTCTTTTTTTTTTTTAGGATTTTATTTATTTATTTGAGAGAGAGAAAGGATAACAGGGAAAAGGGTCAGAAGGAGAAGCAGACTCCCCACCGAGCAGGGAGCCTAATGCAGGACTCGATCCCAGGACTCAGGAATCATGACCCAGGCCAAAGGCAGACGCTTAACCAGCTGAGCCACCCAGGCGCCCCCAAGGAGTAGTTCTTAACTTTCCTTTGAGAATCAAATCTTCTGAGTCTTTCTCTTAGTTACCACCCTGCCTAAATAGGCATCATTTATTCACTCATTATGGCATTCTTCTAAAGGAATTTCATTCACTCAACAGCTAGATATTCAGTAGCCTACTATGTGCAAGACACTTCTTTAGCTGCTAGTGATACAGCAGTGAACAAGACAGATTGAGTTCCTTGCCCCCATGAATCTTCTATTTAATATTATAAGTTCTCAATTATGTTGAAAAGGCGAATGTTGTTTCTGGATGTCAGTTTCATCATATAAAACTCTGAAACAGCCAAGAATAGCCTTCTAGGTTCTGCTCAGAAATTTCAGATGCCAACTTCTTGCACTAGGTTTTACTCTGTTAGGGAAGAAAGAGAATCCTGTGTTTGCTGACCAGTCATTATAGATACCCTGTGACATATTTCTAAGAAGGTTGAATTACAAAACTATTTTCAAATGTTTTCTCACAAATTATAAGAATACTTAAAGGCAGTGAGAATCTGTGATAAGTGGTATAGAATAAGGGATAGCTCATGACACCTGAGCCCTCAGACCTGTATATAATTATACATATGAAAGTTATAACTTTCTCCTAGTGGTCTCTACTTAGATGCTCCACAAGTGCCTCAGAGTCAACATGTCCATACAGAATTTATCATTTTCCCTCAACCCTGTTTTTTTTTCTTAGTATTCTCCATGAATGACATCAATATATACCTAATTATAGAAAACTAGAAGTCGTTCTTTTTTTTTTTTTTTTTTAATGTAGGCTCCACACCCACAGGGTGCGGCGTGTGGAGCCCAACATGGGGAGTAGAGCCCAGCGTTTAACTTGAACTCACAACCCAGAGATCAGGACTTCAGCTGAGATCAGGAGTTGGATGCTTAACTGACTGAGCCACCCAGGCACCCCAATTAGAAGTCATTCTTAACTCTGCCTTCTTCCTCAGTGTCTCATATGAGTTGCAGATGAGTTGAGGATGAACAGAAGCCTATTGATTCTGCCTCCTTACTGTCTCTTGAAATCATCCCTTCTCTCCATCTTTCACTTCCAGTTCCCTACTTTAGGCCCTTATCATTTCTTGCCTTAATTATTGCCCTGATCTCTTCATTTAGTTGCTTTTGGTAATGCCCTTTACCATTCCTTTTCCGTATACCAGCCTTCTTGTTTAAGTACAAGTTGGGGGCACCAGGGTGGCTCAGTCAGTTAAGCATCTGCCTTCAGCTCAGGTCATGATCCCAGGGTCCTGGATTGAGCCCCACATCAGGGTCTCTGCTCAGCGAGGAGTCTGCTTCTCCCTCTTCCTCTGCCCCTCCCCTCCACTTGTGCTCTCTGTCGTGCACTCTCTCTTTCAAGTAAGTAAATAAAATCTTTAAAAAAATGAAATGAAAGTTTGATTGTCATACCCTAGTTTAATATCCTTTAGTAGTTCATTGTTTTTAGTATAAAATGTAAATACCATATACTGGCCTTTCATGATCTGATCTTTATTTATTTCTCTTATTCTATTTTCTTCACCTTGAGTCCACATTTCCTCCCAAACTTCATGCCCTAGCTTCAGTGAAACTACTTTAACTCAAGAGGCTTTGTGTGTGCTGATCTTTTTGCCAGGAATTCTCTGTCTCCTACTTTCTCTTATTGGTTAACCCCAGAGAAGAACTTCCCTTTGGTATCTGGGTGTGATGCCCAACCTGTGTGCTCCCATGGCACCCTGTATAACATTTCTCTCTTTTAAATATTTTATTTATGTCTGTATTGGAGAGAGGGCATGTGTGCATGCATGTGTAAGCATGGGGGAGAGGCAGAGGGAGAGGGAGAGAATCTCAAGCAGATGCCACGCTGAGTGCAGAGCCTGACATGGGGCACGATCTCATGACCCTGAGATCATGACCTGAGCCAAAACCAAGAGTCACATGCTTAACCAACTGAGCCACCCAGGTGCCCCCCTGTATAACATCTCTGTCATGGTATTTATCATATTGTATTTGTTTGCCACAGATTCAGACTGAATTCATTGAGGGTAAGGACCCATGGGACATACCCATGTCCCATGGCCCTAGCACAGGATCTGGTACAAATTAGGTGTTTTTTGGAAGTTGGTGATGGTCAAAGTTAACTTTAGAAGCAGAGGTATAGATATTAGTATACAGATCTAAGTTACACGGGCTTTATTTCTAAACATTTAAATTGCTTATTAATTTCCATACCAGTTGAAGTTTGCTTTTAGAATCTCCTTTGTGGTGTCTACTGTTCCTGCCATTTTTGCCAGAGCAGTTTCTGAAAACATCTGCTTTTATTTTTATTTTTTTATTTTAAAATATTTTATTTATTTATTTGAGAGAGAGAGAGAGAGAGCATGAGCGGGGTGGACGGGCAAAGGGAGAGGGAGAGGCAGACTCCCTGCTGAGCAGGGAGCCTGACATGGGGCTCGATCCCAGGACCCCGGGATCATGACCTGAGCTGAAGGCAGACACTTAACCGACTGAGCCACCCAGGTGCCCTTGTTTTGCTTTTAAGGAACTAATATTTAATAATTCTCCAGGGGAATAAATGGTATTCTGTTTTAACCCCCTACTGGGTGTACTGCAATTCAATTCTGTCACTAACCACTCGAGTTGATGCAGACCGCCTGAATTAAGGACGTAGTCCTCCACTATACTCCCCTCACTTAAGATGCCAGCCACAAGTAGGGTCCCCAGGCCACCTGTGCTTCTGACCAACTGACTAAATTCAGGGGTTTCCATGATTGCTCATGTTTGATAATTCACTAGTGTTACTCACAGAACTGAGGAAAGTATTATACTTATGATTACAGTATTATTATAAAGGATACAACTCAGGAACAGCCAAATAAAGAGGTACATAGGGTAAAGTCTGAGAGAGTTCCTAAAGCTGAGCTTCTGTACCCTCTTTCCATGGAGTCAGGACACATCACTCTCCTGATATAGGAAGGTACGCACCAACCAGGAAGCTCCAGCAAGCTTCAGTGTCCAGAGTTTTTATTGGGGCTCTATTATGCAGACCTACTTGATTAAATCATTGGCCACATGACTGAACTCAGTCTCCAGCTCCTCCCTTCTCCTCAGCCGTCAAAGTGGCTCAAAAGTCCTAACCCTGTATTCACATGGTTGGTGTTTCTGGTGACCAGCCCCTGTATGCCAACCCCCCCCCCCCTTAACAAGGGTCCACTATGAGTCACCCTATTAGCATAACAAAGACAGTCCTGTAACTCAGGAAATTGCAACGGTTTTAGAAGCTCCATGCTAGGAACCCAGGACAAGGATTAGACAAATTTTTTTTATTATACAGCATATGGTATTTTGGAGATTGGATTTTTAAAAACTTCAGTCAAACAACTTATATTAAAGGTTGAAACTGTTCATAAAAGCCTGTCTTTTGGTTGTAAAAAGAATATTTACATGTTATTCTCTGACTTTTGGATCAGAATATTTTCAACAAAATTGTAATTGCTACCTCATATTCTGTAACTACTTATTTTGTTTTTAGGAATTCCCAGTTCCAACAGGAATACAGTTTAGAGGAAGTGATGACATCTCGAACAGTTTTTGATTATTTGACTGTCTTACAATGTTGGTAAGAAAAACCACATTTTAATATTTATTTATTTATTTATTTATTTAAAAGATTTATTTATTTATTTGAGAGAGGTGGGGGAGGGAGGAACAGAGAAAGAATCTTCAAGCAGGCTCCCTGCTGAGTGCAGAGCCTGACATGGAGCTAGATCCCACAACCCATGAGATCATGACTGGAGCTGAAACCAAGCGTCGAATACTCAACTGACTGAGCCACCCAGGTGCCCCCATATTTTAATATTTAATAGAGAAAAATAATTGCTCCCTCCCCCCGCCTTAGGTAAACCTTAGGCTTTGTGTCTGGGTAAATCTGTATCTGTATCTGCTTCTGTAGCACTCCTGCAAATGTGGTCCTCACTCTGGATTGAAGACCCTTACTTCCTATTCATATCTAGAGACAGACTGTCTTTTCTCTTGGAAAATTATGTATTTTATTTCCTTCTTTCCTGAGTTCTACCTACTTTTTAAAAATTGCATTTTATTCATGTAAATATGACTTAGGAGGCCAGTGGAGTCCAGAGTTTCTCCCTTGAGCATTTTGTTTTCTCTGCTGTATGCTTCTACCTTAGGAAATGTTATTCAGTTATAGTAACTAGAGTAAATGTGAAACAAGAAAAATGAAAAACAAGAAAAACAAGAAAAAGTAGTTCTAATCATGGTAATAGTTAAATCTTGATAATTGCTTGACAATATCTGTCTCCCAGAAGATGGAATTAGTACTTCAGAGCTCCTGCCTGTGCCCAGTTATCACCTGGAAGATATTGGCTAGGATGGGGTTAACTTTTATCTGTTGCAATATGAAGGTCTGCCCATTTATAAAGACCAGCTGAACTCAGAGAAGGCTTTTTGTGTTTGCCACTTTCTTCACAGCTAGCTATAAGGAAAAGAGCTATTTTGAGGAGATCACCAAAGTCTTAACTAAACCACTTTCTGGTTTGGACTTTCTGGTATCTTGTATCCCATCCCTTCCCAGTTTTCAAAAGGATTCCATGACTGGTTATTTGGGAGGTAGGAAAGCTGGAGCTAGTTAGGCCTCTAGTAGAGTTTTTATTGTAGTAGGATAAGAATAACCGTGTGGACTCCTCTCGAGTCATTATAAGATGCCTTATGCATCTGCAGAGGCTAATCCAGGATTCCTTGCAGTAAGAACTTTTTGGGAGAGACTCTTAGAGACCAAACAGTGACTGATAGCATTTAAGTTCTTGATAGAGGTTTAGTCCTCAAGTCAGGAAGCATGTATAATTTTTTTTTTAAGATTTTATTTATTTATTCGACAGAGATAGAGACAGCCAGCGAGAGAGGGAACACAGCAGGGGAGTGGGAGAGGAAGAAGCAGGCTCCCAGCAGAGGAGCCCGATGTGGGACTTGATCCCGAACACCGGGATCACGCCCTGAGCCGAAGGCAGACGCTTAACGACTGCGCTACCCAGGCGCCCCGAGCATGTATAATTTTTAACTGTAGATTTCACAATGAAGACAGTGCAATGACTGGCAAGCATCCTCAGTGTTTCTTTCCACATAGAAAGAACTCCTAGTCTATAATCCTAGGATGGAGGCATACTGGGTGTAAATAATTGTTTTACCTCCGCTTAGTCCCACGTCAGATGGTGCTGCAGCGGCGGTTTTGGCTAGTGAAGTATTTGTACGGAAGTATGGCCTGGAATCCAAAGCTGTGGAAATTTTGGCACAAGAGATGGTAACTGATTTGCCAAGTTCATTTGAAGACAAAAGCATTATTAAAATGGTATGTCTGAGATTTTTTGTTGTTGTTGTTAAGTTCGGTTAGCCAACATATAGGGTATGTCTGAGATTCTGTTTTATTTATCAATTGAGGGATTTCTGTTTAGAAATTTCAAGGTGACATCATGTTGTCATTTGCTCTAGAAATTATTTACTTGAAAAAAAAATCAGTCCAGAAAATATAATATTAGAACCCATCCTTAGGAATCTGTTTAGGGAAAAAAACTGATGAGAACATATGCTTCTTGTGATAGAGCCCCGCATGCATTTTTAACTAACTAGATGTGCTGTTATGGTGGGCCTTTTTCTTTTTGAGTTCACTGGTTATGCCCAGCGTTCCTTTCTTACACAGGTAAGGGAAAAACAAGGATATTTTCAGGGAACTTTCTTGACCCTTAGCACTTTAAAAGTCCTGATTAAAGATTAAGTAAATATGGAGGAAGTTAAAAAATGAGAATTCAGACCTAGAGTTAGTTGAATATTTGAAGATACACACATATATATTAAAGAAATGCAAAGATGCTTATATACATGCATATATAACAATCGTAAGGTAATTAGAGTTTACAAAATGATATTGCAACAATGCTTTGAATTTGAAAATGTCTCTGTAATTTGCCCAAGATCACAAATCTGGGATTTGGCTGAGATAGAACATCTCAGGTTTTCTGATTACAGTACATTTACACCACAATTTTATTCTTTGGAGAAAAGTTGACTTGTTATTATCTGAGATCAAAGGGGTGCAAGGATTTGGAAAAAATTGTATCCTATATGATTTTTTTAAAAATGAAGATTGTTTATTTTCATGTAGAAATTCCTCATAGTTTTTAGTGCATCTGAGTCATAATGATCTATTGATCAATCCCTCCAGCCTATTTACCACAACAGCATATTGTGGTTTGATAGAGTTTTTACAACTGCACAAGATATGACCTGAGAAATTGTAAGTGCTTTTATATATCTTATTTAAATTCTGTTCTTTATAGTGCAGAATTTAATATGTACATTCTCCATCCTGAATATTCTTTTATTTGGACTTTCTATGTAATATAGAATCAACTGAGATTTCAATATGTGCACTCAATTTTCAGCTGTAAAGGTTATACATATTAATCTCTTATAAAACTTATATAAAAGTCCCAGTTTTGATACCCTTAATTTATTTATATGTGGTTTTGGTTTTAGGTTGGCTTCGATATGACTAAAGAAGCTGCCAGAAAGTGCTATGAGAAATCTGGCCTAAGACCAAGTGATATTGATGTTATAGAACTTCATGATTGCTTTTCTGTCAATGAACTCCTTACTTATGAAGCACTGGGACTCTGTCCAGAAGGTAATATCTTTGGTGAGATGCAGATTAACTTTGTAAATTTCACTGAGGAAATTTCATTTTTGCCATTAAAAAGAGGTATTCACTAATTGCCTTTACCTCCATGTTGGCTCTGCCATACTGTGCAAAGTGAATGTAAGCTATTTTGATACTAGAATTTTTAGAACATGTAGTCTTGGACAATACCAACACTGAGGTAACAGATTATACAAATAATTTGTATTAGGTAAATCACGGGTACTTAGAATGAACTGTTAAGTAAAAAAAAAAAAAAAAAGATAAAAATTACATATCCCGAATATTACAATCCCAAATATTTCATATTGTGTTTGAATAAAGACTTTCAGAAAGGAGAATGGAAAAATTCGATGTTGAGATCTGGAGGATTTTTTTCTTTTCATTTCCAAAGCGGTTGTATTATTTTTCATTAACATCAGTAGTATATGAGAGTTTTAGTTGCTTCACATCCTCATGAACAGTTTTAAACATTTCAGCCACTGAAAAGAGTATTGTGTGTCCTGCAGCAATCGGATAAGAAAAAGAAATAAAAGACATCCAGATTGGTAAGGAAGAAGTAAAACTGTCACTATTCACAAATGACATGATACTATATATAGAATACTCTGAAGACTCCACTAAAAAAAAAAAACACCAAAAACTATTAGAACTGATAAATGAATTCAGGAAAGTTGCAGGATACAAAATTAATATACATAAATCTGTTGCATTTCTATACCCTAATAATGAAGTAGCAGAAATAGAAATTAAGGAAACAATTCCATTTAAATTATACCAAAAAAACCCCAAACCTAGGAATACATTTAACCAAGGAGATGAAAGTGTTTTATACTCTGAAAACTATAAGACATGGATGAAAGAAATTGAAGATGACACAAACAACTGAAGAGATATACCATGCTTATGGATTGGAAGAATTAATATTGTCAAAATATCCATACTACCTGAAGAAATCTATAGATACAATGCAATCCTTATCAAAATACCAATAGTGTTTTTCACAGAACTAGAACAGATAATCCCTAAAATTTATATAGAACCACAAAAGACCCCAAATAGCCAAAGCAGCCTTGAGAAAGAAGAACAAAGCTGGAGGTATCACAATCTCAGATTTCAAGATATACTACAAAGTTATAATAATCAAAACAGTATGGTATTGGCAGAAAAATAGGCACATAGCTCACTGAACAGGAGAGCCCAGAAATAAACCCACACTTGTATGGTCAATTAATCTACAGCAAAGAAGGCAAGACTATATAATTGGAAAAGACAGTCTCTTAGATAAGTAGTGCTGGGAAAACTGAACCACTGTCTTATACCATACACAGAAATAAACTCAAAATGGATTAGAGACCTAAAGTTGAGACCTGAAACCATTAATCTTTTAAAAGAAAACATAGGCAGTTAGCAACATTTTTATGGATATGTCTCCTCAGGGAAGGGAAACAAAAGCAACAATAAACTGTTGAGACTACACCAAAATTAAGCAAAGGAAACTATTAACAAAACAAAATGGCAGCCTTCTGGATGGGAGAAGATATTTGCAAATGATATATCTGATAAGGGGTTAATATCCAAAATATATAAAGAACTTACACAACTCAACATCAAAACCCCCAAATAATCCAATTGAAAAATGGGCAAAGGACCTGAATAGACATTTTTCCAAAGAAACATACAGATGGGCAATAGATACATGAAAAGATGCTGAACATCGGTAATCATCAGGGAAATGCAAATTAAAACCACAATTAGTCAAAATAGCAAATATCAGAAAGATAAATAAGTGTTGGCAAGGATGTAGAGAAAAGGGAATGCTCATGCACTCTTCATGGGAATGTAAATTGGTACAATCACTGTGGAGACAGTATGGAAGTTCCTCAAAAAATTAAAAAAATAGAAATACCATACAATCCAGTAATTCCACTACTAGGTATTTAGCCAAAGAAAGCAAAAACACTAATGAGAAAAGATATTTGCACCCCTTATGTTTATTGCAGTGTTATTTACTACAGCCACAATACGGGAACAACCTGTGTCCATCAATAGATGACTGGATAAAGATGCGGGGGGTGTATGTTGGGGGGAGGGTATCTGTGTATGCACACACAATGGAGTATTACTCAGCCATGAAAAAAGAATGAGAGCTTGCCATTTGTGACAACATGGATAGATGGAGAGGGTATTATGCTAAGTGAAATAAGTCAGACAGAGAAAGTCTGTAGTTTTCTTCTTTCCCTGGTTTTGGCATTAAAGTTATGCTGGTCTCAGAAAACAAACTGAGCAGTGACTATTCATTCTGTATGTTCTGAAAAAGTTTGTGTAGATTAGTGTTAGTTCTTTCTTGACTGTCTCATTGAATTTACCAGTATAATCAAGTGCTTTTCAGTTTTCTTTTGGGGGAAGTTTTTGATAAGTTAAAATTGGTTAATAGAGATGTGCCTATTCAGATTTTCTGTTTCTTCCAGTGTCTGTCAGTTTTTGTAAGTTATATTTTTAAAGATAAAAATAAAGATAAATAATAATAATCCATAATAAAGATAAATTCCCATTTCATTTAAGTTATCAAATTTATTGGCTGAAATTGTGCAAAGTATTCTCTTATTATTCTTTTAATTTCTATAGGATCTATGGTCATAACTTCTTTTTTATTCCTTGCATTGGTGATTGGTGTTCTTTTTCCTTTTTTTTCTTGATCTGGCTAGCTAGAAGTTTGTCAGTTTGTTGGGCTTTACAAAGATTAAGCTTTGGCTTTGTTAATTTTCTTTATTGTCTGTTTTTTCCATTTCATTGATTTCTGCTCTTTTTTCCCCCCCTTCCTTTAACTTACTTTGGGTTTACTTTGGTTTTCTTTTAAGTTTCTTACAGGAGAACCTTAGGTCATTTATTTTAGATCTTTCTCCTTTTCTAAGTATTTAAAGCTGTATGTTTTCCTCTAAGTAGTATTTTAGCTACCTTCCACAAAATTTGATACATTTCATCATTATTCAGTTCAAAATATATTTTTTAAAGATTTTATTTATTTGTTTGTCAGAGAAGAGAGAGAAAGCACAAGCAGGGGAAGCGGTAGGCAGAGGGAGAAGCAGGCAGAGGGAGAAGCAGTCTCCCCGCTGAGCAGGGAGTCCATCGGAAAACTCCATCCCAGGACTCTGGGATCATGAGTTGAGCCCAAGGCAGACACTTAACCAACTGAGCCACCCAGGCATCCCCAGTTCAAAATATTTTTAATGTTTCTTATAATTTTGTCTTTGACCTGTAAATTATTTAGAAGTGTGCTGTTTAATATCCAGGTATTTGGAATTTTCCTGGATAGCTTACTGTTATTGCTCTCTAATTTAATTCTGCTACAAAGAGAATACACTTTGATTTTGATCCTTTCAAACTTATTGAATTTTATCTTATGGCTCAACATATGGTATATTATTATTGGTGAATTTATCTACTTGGAAAATAATGCAAATTCTGCACTTATTAGATGTAGTGTTCTAAACATGTCAATTAAATTGAGATGATGGATAGAATTTTTCAGATCTATGTCTCTAGTGATTTGTTTTTCCGTATCAGTTGCTGAGAGAGGAGTATTAAAATCTCTTCTATTAATTGTGAAATTGTCTCTTTTTCCTTTAGTTCTGTCAATTTTTGCTTTGTTTATTTTGAGGCTCTGTTATAAAGCACAAGCGCATTTATAGTTGTATGTCTTCCATTTTTTCATTATGAAATATCTTGCTTTATGTGTGGTTATAGTCTTTGTTTAGAAGTTCTTTTATCTGACTAAAATAGCCACTCCCGGGGCACCTGGGTGACTTAGTCGGTTGAGGTCTGACTCTGGATTTTAGCTCAGGTCATGATTTCAGGTCGTGAGATTGAGCCCTGCCTCAGGCTCTACACTGAGCGTGGAGCCTGCTTAAGATTCTCTTTCTTCCTCTCGCCCTAGCCCCCCACTCTCTCTCTCTAAAATAAATAAATAAATAAATTAATTAATTAAATTAAATAGCCACTCCAGTCTTCTTATGCTTACTGTTTGCGTGATATATTCTTTTCTATTCATTTGCTCTTAACCTATTTATGTTATTTATCTATCTGTATAAGGTGTGTCTTTTGTAGGCAATAGTGTTTGTTTTTTATCCTTTGTCAATTTCTGCCTTTTAACTGGAGTGTTTAAACCTGTGCTATCTAATACAATAGCTATTAACTATATGTGATCATTGAATCCTTAAAATGTGGCTAGCCCAAATTGAGATGTGCTGTATGAAGTACACATTGGATTTTGAAGACTTAATATGAAAAGTAGAATGTAAGGTATTTTATTAATAATTTTTTCACTACTTACATGTTGAAAATAGTTTGGATATATTGGGTTAAATAAAATGTATATGAAACAAGATATACAATAGAAAATTTCAAAGTACATATGTAATTTGCATTATATTTATTTGACAGTGTGATTTAGATCATTAACATTTAGTGTAATTATTGATATAGTAAGACTAGGTTGACCATTATCTGTTATTTGTTGTCCTCTCTGTTTTTTGTTCTGTTCTCCCTCTCCTGCTTTCTTTTGGATTATTTGAATATTTTTATTATGACTTTTATTTTGTGTATTGGCTTTTTGGCCATATCTCTTTAGTTTTTGTGTTTTTTAATTTCGTTTTGTTTTAGTGGTTGCAGGGTTTCTTGACCTCAACATTGTTGATGAACTAGATTATTCTTAGTCATGGGGCTTATGTATTGTAGGATGTTTAGCAGCATTCCTGGCTTCTGCCCACTAAATGCCAATAGTTGTGACAGTTGTGACAATTAAAAATGTCTCCAGATATTGCCACATGTCCCCTGGGGGAGCCAAATATTTCAGAGTTGAGAACCACTGGTATAGGTGTTATAGTATGCATACCTAATCTTTACAGTCTCTGTAGAGTTAATATTGTACCACCTCACATAAAATGTAGAAACCTTGCAAGCACATGCATCCATTTACCAACTCCTTTCTGCCTCACACCAACCCTTATGTTATAATTGTCATATGTATTGCATCTGTGTACATTCAAAACCCCCACAAAGAGTGTTATAATTTTTGTTTCAACAATTGCACATATTTTAAAGATCTTAGAAGGTTAAAGTTCTATATATTTACCCAGATATTTATCATTTCTGTTGTTCTTTCTCCTCTCTTGCAGATCCATATTTTTCTTTGTTATTATTTCCTTCAGCCAAAAGAATTTATTTTAGCATTTTTTTTTAATAAAGCAAGTCTTCTGGAGATGAATTCTCTTAGCTTTCTTTCATTTGAGAATGTCTTTACTTAGCATTAATTCCTAAAGGAAATTTTTGTTGGATATGGAATTCTGGAATGGCAGGTCTTTTCCTTTAGCAGTTAAAGCATGTGTTTTACTCCCTGGCCTACATTGTTTCAAATGACAAGTACTTTAAGCAGTTCAAATGTGTTGTATTTAGGTGTGGGTTTTCTTTTAATTTATTCTGCTTTGGGTTTTCTGAGCTGCTTTTTTTTTTTTTTTTTTAAAGATTTTATTTATTTATTTTTTGATAGAGAGAGAGACAGCCAGCGAGAGAGGGAACACAAGCAGGGGGAGTGGGAGAGGAAGAAGCGGGCTCCCAGTGGAGCAGGGAGCCTGATGTGGGGCTTGATCCCAGGACCCTAGGATCACACCCTGAGCCGAAGGCAGAAGCTTAATGACTGAGCCACCCAGGCACCCCTCTGAGCTTCTTGAGTCTGTAAAATTCACCAAATTTGGGTAGTCTCTAACCATTATTTCTTTAAGTATTTTTTTCTGCCCCTTTTTTTTCCTTCTTCTTCTAGGATTCCAATGATGCATGTATTAGACCTTTTAATATTGTCCCACAGGTCCCTGGGGCTCTGTTTATTTTTAAATCCCTTTTCTCTCTGTTCTTCAGATTTGGTAATTTATACTGATATATCTTTAAATATACTGACTCCTACTTCATCCTCTTTCTGCTCTGGAACCCATCTCTAGTGAGTGAGTTTTTTATTTTAAATATTGCATTTTCAATTCTAAGATTTGCATTTGGTTCATTTCATAGGTTCCATTTCTTTGCTGAGAACTCGTATCTTTTATTCATTTTTACTGTGTTTTCTTTACCTCACAGTCCAAACAGTTATTTTTGTCTTCATCTGGTAATTCTATGATTTGGGGCTTCTCGAGTTTTGCATCTGTTGATTATCTTTTCCCTTGAGAGCTGGTCACACTCTCCTTTTCCTGGTTCTTTTTTGTATTAATTTTGGTTTGTATTGAGGATAGGTGATTGTTACCTGTATCGATCCTCTAGAGAATGTTCATGTTTTTGTTTTAGCAAGCAGTCAACCCAGTTGTATCAGACACCTTCTGTCTTGCCTTCTTTGGGTCATAGTTAATGTCTCTGTTCAGTTCTCCAAGCCTTTGCTGTGCTGCTTTGGGTCTGTCCTATGCATGCTTAGTTCAAGAGTGAGCCTGAGATTTCTAAGTCCATACACAGAAATAAGGGATCCTCTTTTCTGGCTCTTTCTGCTGTGAGCTTTCTCTCTTACTCCCTGACCTGTGTGGATTTCTTTTCCTGGTCTGTCTGGTTAGAAAGATGGGGTTTTTGTTAGAATTTCAGTTACCTGTGCTGCCGTCCTGCCAGTCTGCTCCAGGACTGTGCTCACCCTTAGAACAAAGCTGTTAAGAGAGCCTAAAAAGAGGAAACTTGGAACTCATCCTTGTACAGGAGCTTCTCCAACTTTTAACTCCCTCCACGATTCCCCTCCTTTTGTTTACTTTTCAGAGTCTTCAAGTAGTTGTTTTTTGTATTTATCCAGTGTTTCCAGTTGTAAACAGTAGGAGACACAGGCTATAGTGAATATATGCTGCCTTATCAACCCAATTTCAAGGTTTTAAATCTGTGTATATTTTGACATATGACGGTGTTTTATAAAATTATATCCCTAGCTTAAACCACTTCCCTGATCTTTAAACTCATATGTCCAGCTGCCTAATTTTCATGGTGTTTTTTTTTCTGATATGTCATTAACATCTCAAACCTAAGTCCAAATTGAGCTTTTGATGTGACCCAAACCTCTTCCTTCCTCAGTCTTTCCCATCCTCCAGTTGCTCCAGTTCCTCTCTTTCTGTCTCGCAACTCCCATTGAATCCATTTCTAAGTCCTATTGGCTATGGACTCTACCTTCTAAATATATCCAGAATACAACCATATCTTACCACTCTTTATCACTAACAGCCTAGTCCAGACCACCATTGTTTCTCATTTACATTATTATAGTAGTTTCGTAACTGGTCTGCTTCTGCCATGTCTCCTTACAGTCTATTCTCTATAATGAATCTTTAATGATCCTGTTAAAAGCATACAGCAGATCAATGTCATTCCTCTGTTCATCTCATTCAGAAGTGACAGTCAAATGTGATCTGCCCTGTTTAGTCCCCTTTCCCATCTCTCTGACTTCTACATCTCTGAGCTGTTTTTTGTTTGTTTGTTTGTTTGTTTTTTGCTTTGCGGCAGCTACATTGTCCTCCTTGTTCAAGCACTCTAGGCTTACTCCTAGCTCAGGGCCTTTTTTCAAATATCCATAGGATTTGCTCCTTTATTCCCTTTAGGCCTTTGACCAATTGTCACCTTCTCAGTGGAAGCCTTCTCCAATCACTTCGTTTAAGATGTGACCTCCTTACCTCTGTCTTTTTTGTCCCAACGCTTCCTGTACTCCCTTTCCTGCCTTTTCCCCCCACTATGTCACTTACTACCACTCTATTATATATTTCACTTACATTACATATTGTCTATCTCTTCCTCACACCTCTCCTGACAATGAAGTAAACTCCATGAGAGCAGAGTTTTTGGCACATAATAGGCATAATAATTGCTTTCCATTTATTTTCTTATCTGTGGTACATAAGAGTGGTCATTATTATACTTTCATCTCTGGATCACTTTTAGTTGTTGAGCTCAAGACAACTTCTCGGTAGAATCTTCTGATATTTAATAGGATTGTATATGTTATAGAAAAAACATGCAGTGAATTATTCATTTCTTGGGGTTGATTTATGTTCAGTCTGCTATTGGTAGAGTAACAATATTTAGGAGTTTTAAAAGCCGTAATAGCAGGTAGAATACCTGTTATGACCAGAGCCTTGTATCAGGTTCTGTGTGAGAAACCAAAAAATAAACAAATGCCTCAATAGATGGTTTTTAATCTACAACCTAGACTTAAAGTAAACTTAGAAGTGTTAGTCATAGGGACTCCTGGCTGACTCAGTCAGAGGAGCATGTGACTCTTGATCTTGGGGTTGTGAGTTCAAGCCCTAAGTAGAGTGTAGAGGTTACTTAAAAATAAAATCTTTAAAAAAAAAAAAGAAGCATCAGTTATAAAAAATTCTGTGATTAGTGGGCTTCAGTTTACCAATGGAGAAAACTCTTTGGTTTTTAAAGGCAGTACAATATATTGGTTAAGAACACAGGCTATGGATCCAGGCTGCCTGATAATTCATCCCCGATCAATCCCCTGCTGTTGCCTTGGGCTGGTTACTTAAGTTCTATGTGTCTGTTTCCTCATCTATAAAATGGGAATGGTAATACCTACTTCTCATAGTTGAGGATTAAATTATGTAAATGTATGGAAAGTAATTAGAACAAGGCCTGACACAGAGTGAGTACTTCAAAGTTATTAGCCACCTCTGACAGCATCACAACCTTTATCATCTTTCTTTGGAGATCGCACTTCATTATATGGATAGAAGAATATTTCATACAATGCATGCATTTTAATGTACTTCTTCACCACCTGGAAGTATGACCAGAGAATTGATAGGAGTGTTGAAATCACTAAGCATGTAATTTTCATTTTCTTTTAAGCTTACATTTATGGCTTAACAGTATTTTCAGCCACTTCCCTTCATTTCATGTCCCCTAGCCTTTCCCCATCCCCTATACTCTCCCCTCTGTTTGCTAAGAATGTTAATATAGCATATAACAGTGTAATTGAAAATGGAAATGGGGACGCCTGGGTGGCTCAGTTGGTTAAGCATCTGCCTTTGGCTCAGGTCATGATCCCAGAGTCCTGGGATTGAGCCCCCATGCCCCGCATCTTTTGGGCTCCCTGCTCAGTAGAGAGTCTGCTTCTCCCTCTTCCCCTCTGCCTTTCCCCACCCCTGCTTGTGCTGTTTCTCTCTTTCTGTCTCTCAAATAAATAAATAAAATCTTTTAAAGAATGGAAATGAATGTATTGGGTGAAATTATGGATTTTTAAAGCTGATATAATTACTTTAATTATAGTATTGTATCTAGTTTCATTCTTCAGGTGCTCTGAATCTCTATTATAGTTGTAGTAATTTTGGAAGCCAGTGAGGAGAAACTAAGCTCTGTTTCATCCATGAAATGTTCTGAAAATATAAACCTTTGTTACTCAATATTTATTATATAACTTTTTTTTCTTTTTTAGAGAGAGAGCATGAACAAGGGGAGATGGGTTGGGGGAGAGGGAGAGAGAGAATCTTAAGCAGGCTCCATGCCCAGTGTGGAGCCGGATGCTGGCTCCATCTCACAACCCTGAGTTCATGATGTGAGCTGAAATCAAGAGTTGCCACTTAACCAACTGAGCCACCCAGGCGCCCCTATTATGTAACTTTTAGAAGTGCTTATATCAATTTAATGTGTGAGCTGTTAAGAAATGTTTGCTATAAGAAAATCTTGGCTATATTGAATTAAAAAAATAAAGCATATCATTTGGTCCAGTTTTTTTTTTTTTTTTTTTAAGTAGGCTCCACACCCAGTACGGAGCCTAATGTGGGGCTTAAACTCACAACCCTGAGATCAACACTTGAGCTGAGACAGAGTCAAGGCACTTAACTGAGCCACCCAGGCACCCCTGGTCCAATGTTATTTTTAACGTTCACGAATATTATTTTTCTTTCTTTAGGACAAGGTGGAAAACTGGTTGATAGAGGAGATAATACATATGGAGGAAAGTGGGTCATAAATCCTAGTGGCGGATTGATTTCAAAGGGACATCCACTGGGAGCTACAGGTAATACTACACATAGATTTTCTAATTTTTTTGTTATCATTTTTGACATAAGTATGAATGCTTTAGCCATCGATTTGAATGAAAGATTGTATTCTCTGAACCTTGTAGCCAGTGCTTTAAGTGATCGTTTAGTACAGTATTTTTAATTTTCCTGTAAGTATAGTGTGCTTCAATAATAGCTGATGAGAATTTGAATTAGTTGAAACTCTAAATTCAACAGTATATATATTTTAAAAGTTTGATTATTTTCAAATAGGTATACAATTTAACTTAAAATGTTTCCAAATAGAGATCTTGCTAGACCTGCCGGATAAGAATAATTTGAAATGAGCACATTATTTGTATATAGTTGTATATATCGTTGGTGTTACATGGAAATTTTTTTCTCTTGAGAGAACTGGACTAGAAGTTATGAAATAAGAATTTTACTGTGGCTTTACTGCTGACTGGCCATGTGACTATTTTGATTAATTAATTAGTCAGTTAATCACTTTGACTCTTAGTTTCCTTAATTGTAAAATGAAATTGTACAAAGAAGTTTATAAAATAACTTAGCACTAAAATCTGGGATTTATTGCTATGAAGATAGGTGAGCTTTGTATTTTTTTCATGTTGTCTTATATATGAATTAAAATTTTTATAAATTATTGCAAATTCCAAAATAGAAAAGTTAGAATTAATGGTGTCTTCATTATAGCAATTATCTTTGGTTTGTTTCTGTTTATGACTGAAATTTAGTAAGCTTATAATCTAGTAGAGAAAATAGATGTACGTAGTTAAGAATAAGAGATAGGTGGACAGGTACGTACACATAGATAGTTGCAGTATAATGTGCCACCTTGCTATTTATTTTGTCTTGTTTGTTCTTTGGGTCCTTTATCTTTTTCATGCTATCTTTTTATTAATTGGGTATTTTATAGTATTTTATTTTCTCTCTTCTGTTGAATTATTTCCTTTTCTTATTTTTTAGTGGTTGCTCTAGGATCTACCACAGGCATCTTCAAGTTAACCAGAGTCTACTTTCAATTAATGTTATGCCATTTCACATATGATGTAAGGGATTTTTACAACAGCATATATCCATGCACTTCTGAATATATTGTAAACCCTGCAGTATACTGTTGTTATTATTTCACTAAACAATTTAATGTATTTCAAAGTAATCTGCAAATGAGGGGATGAGAGTAATATCATTGGGAGTGATGGAATAACAACATTTGACAAATACTCTGCTTTATAAAAGTTCCAAGAACACTTGTAAAAATTGTCAATATCAAGTTTTTACAGAACTTTGGAAATTAACCAAAGACTTACAGCAATCTGGGGGAACATTTTTAAAAACAAACATTTTTAAAAACAAGAATACTCAGCTTTATGGGATTTTGACTTGCTCTAATACCACCCACACCCCTTTCCCCAGCTCCATGGTAGTCTTGAAAACAAGAGCCTGCAATCATGGTAAAAACCAGCAGCCTAGCCAACACTGGAGGAGTCAAATGAACTGGGAGCTCTTTCAAAGCCCTGTTTTCAGGGAGTTGTCATTATTTGACCTGTCTGGCAGTTTCCTGGTGAACCATTCTTAAAAGACGTGTCTTTATGTAACCTGACAGAGAAATGCACAGTGCAAACAGAATTTTCTTCAGAGTCATTTGTTGAAAACAATTAGCAACAACTGGCTTAAAAACATAGCTAACATAGCTGCCTGAGGTGCTGATAACAATTGGGGCAAACAACCCAACAAAAAACTTAAAAAGCTGAGGAATGAGATGTCTGTAAGGGTCTTTGAAAAGATCGGACATATCCCTGGGAATCTAGAACACCAAGTACATACATACAGCCATGTGTATGTTCAAGGCTGTCTGCATGCTCGGAAAAGACCTGAGAAGGTCCTAACCTTTATCTCTGGCTAACCTTGGGGCTCTGTGTAAGCAGGAAGTAGAGGCTAAGGTGAAGTTGTAAACTGCCTAGCTGAGTACCCCTACACACACACAGCCTCAGGAAAGACTGAGAGACTTACTAGTTCTAAACATTAAGAAAATCTCTGTCCAGCCATTAGCTAACCACCAAGCTAACCAAGAACAGAATTTAGTGGTCAAATGTGACAAAGAATACAGACTTTACAGAATTAGTTTGGTAAAATCACTAGGCCAACAACAACAACAAACTCTGGGCAAGGGGAAGAATCTGATTTCTAGAGCTGCCACATTATATTATTTAAAATACCCAGTTTTCAACAAAAAACTATAAGACATGCAATGAAACAAGAAAGAATGGCCCATATACAGGGGGGAAAAGCAGTTCATAGAAACTGAGGTAGCTCAAACATTGGATTTACTAGACAAAGACAACGATCTACTTAACTATGTTCAAAGAATTAAAGGAAACTATATATAAAGAACTAAAGGAAAATATCACAATATATCACCAAATAGAGAATATCCTTTAATAGGTAGAAATGATAGGAAAGAACCAAATAAATTCTGGCATTGAGAATTATAGTAACTGGAATGAAAAATTCACTAGAGGGGATCAACACCAAATTTGAGCAGGCAGAAGAAAAAAATCAGTAAACTTTAAGGTAGGTCAATTGAAATTATCCAGGCTGAGAAACAGAAAAAAAAAAAAAAAAAAAAAGAATGAAGAAAAATGAACAGAGCCTCAGAGAGCTGTAGGGCCCAGCAACTCTAACAACATACACATAATAATGGCCCCAGAAGGAGAGGAAAGAAAGGGACAGAGAGAATATTTGAAGAAATGATGGCTGATAACTCCCCAAACTTGAGGGAAAAAAATTTATATACATGTCCAAGAAGTTCAACAAATTTCAGGTAGGAATACCTCAAAGGGATTTATACTTAGACATACCATAATCAAACTGTTGGAAACAGAATATTGAAAACAAGAACAGAGAAGATTCATCCTGTAGAACCATTCCTCAGTAAGGCTTAAGAGCTGATTTCTTTTCAGAAACCATTGAGGAAGTGTGATGAAAGAAAGTGCCAAGCAAGAATTCTGTGTTCAGTGAAACATCCTTTAAAAATGAAGGAGAAATGAAGACATTCCCACATAAAAATTGAGGGAATTTATCACTAGACCTCCATTATACAAAATACTTTATAAAGAGAGTCATTCAAACTGAAATGAAAGAGCACTAGGCAGTGGAATAAAGGGCATATGAAGAAATAAAGAGCATTGATAAATGTAACTATATTGGTAAAATATAAAGAACAATATAAATGCATTTTTCCTTGTCACATTTCTCCCCTCCTATCCAACTGCGTGAAGCAATAATCTGGGTCAATAGGCATACAATGCATAAAGATATAATTTGTATGACAGTAACAACACAAAGGAGGGTAGAGGGAACAAAAGGGAACAAAATCTTTTTTGTATACTATTGAAATAAAGTTGGTATTAATCCAAACTAGGTTGCTATAAATTGTTAATTGTAATCCCTAGAGCAACAATTAAAAAATAACTTAAAAATATATAGTAAAGATATATAGTGAAAAAATATATAGTAAAATGACAAAGAATGAAAATGTCACACTAAAAAATACCGATTTAACACACAAGAAGGAAATAATGGAGAAATAGAGGGATAAAAAGACAAAATTTTAAGAGAATGGAAAGACAAGCCACAGACTGAGAGAAAATATTTGCGAAAGACATATCTGCTAAAGGACTATTATCTAAAATATACAAAGAACTCTTAAAACTAATCAGTAAGAAAATGAACAATATGATTAAAAATTGGGTAAAAGACTCAGACACCTCACCAAAGATGGTATACAATGGCAAATATGCATATGGAAAGATCTTCAACATCATATGTCATTAGGGAATTGTGAATTAAAACTGCAGGATACCTGTACATATGTATTAGAATCCCCCAAATCCAAAATGGTGACGATACCAAATGTTGGCAAGTTTTTGCAGAATGAAACATGATGAGCACTGACTAATGTA
This sequence comes from Ursus americanus, assembly GCF_024610735.1. Lineage (NCBI taxonomy): Eukaryota > Metazoa > Chordata > Mammalia > Carnivora > Ursidae > Ursus > Ursus americanus. Next base: position 10,549,211 of record NC_142138.1, read on the forward strand.
TAGACTTGTTGAATCACTATATTATACATCTGAAACTAATACAACACTGTATGTTAATTATACTGGAATTAAAGTGAAAAAACTTAATAAAAAAGAAATGAATCATCCCCCTACCATACAACTCAGTGGGCTCAGCTGATTAAAAAATCAGCGGGCTCAGCTGTGGAAAAGCTGGGCAGGTTATAGGAAACTGAGTCCCAGCCCTTAAAGGTATAGTACAATATACAGCCCCGTGGAGATACAGCATAGAAACAGCGGTTTGAAAAACACCTGGGGTATACAAGAGGGAGATTTATTTACTAATCTCGAAGTGTGTGCTAGAGGGTCAGGGTTCTTTGGGAGACTTCTCTAAGAACAAAAGAGATGGCAGGTGCCATTTCCCTCCTCCATTCCCTGCTCCCCCAAGCCTAGACACGTGGACATCTGTGGGAACCAGCACAGTGCCAACACTCTCCACCTCGCTTGCTAACAGTAGACCTAGTCCCCACAGATATGCCCCCTCCAACCTGGAGATGTAGCTGACTTTCTTAACACACAGAAACAGACACAGAGTTAAACAAAATAAGGAGACAGAGGATATGTCCCAAATGAAAGAACAAGACAAAATCACAGCAAGAGAGCTAAACAAAACAGAGATAAGTAATATGCCTGATAAAGACTTAAAAGTAATGGTTATAAAAATACTCACTGGACTTGAGAAAAGAGTGGAGGACTTCAGTGAGACCCTCAACAGAGATAAAAAACATAAAAAAGAACCAATCAGAGATAAAGAACTCAAAAACTGAAATTAAAAATACACCAGATGGAATAAATAGTAGACTGGAGGGAGCAGAAAAATGGATCAACAACCTGGAGGACAGAATAATGGAAAGCAATCAAGGTGAACAGGAGAGAGGAAAATTATAACAGTAAATGAAAATAGGGAATTCAGTGACTCCCATCAAGTCTAACAACATTTGCATTATAGAGATCTGAGAGGAAGAGAGAGGAAAGGGGACAGAAAATTTATTTGAAGAAATAATAGCTGAAAACTTCCCAAATATGGGGATGGAAACCAGAAATCTAGATCCAGGAGACACAGAGAGCCCCCAGCAAAATCAGTGCAAGGAGGAACACACCAAGACACATAGTAATTAAAATGCAAAAAGTGATAAAGAGAGAATTTTAAAATCATCAAGAGAAAAGAAAGCAATTACATACAAGGGAAACCCCGTAAGGCTGTCAACTGATTTTTCAGCAGAAACTGCAGACCAGAAAGGAGTGGTGTGATATATTCAAAGTGCCGAAAGAAAAAAAACCTGCAGCCAAGAATATTCTATCCAGCAAGGCTATCATTTAGAATAGGAGAGATAAAAAAAATTTTCCAGACAATGAAAAGTTAAAGGAATTCTTGACCACTAAACCAGCCCTATAAGAAATGTTAAAGGGGACTCTTTGAGTGGAAAGGAAAGACCGTAAGTAGGAATAAGAAAAGTAGGAAGCACAAAAGCCCTAAAAATAAGTATATCTATAAGAATCAGTCGAAGGATTCTCAGAATAAAAGAATGTGATGTGACACACTATACCCAAAGTGTGGGGGTGAGGAGAAGAGTAAACAATAGATTCAGACTTAAGTGACAGTGAACTTAGTAAAGACTGCTATATGCATAAGATGTTATATATAAACCTACTGGTAACCACAAATAAAAAGCCAGTAATAGATATGTAAAAATAAAGAGAAAGGAAAAGGAAAGCCAGCAAATCATGAGAGAAGAGAGCAAGAGAAGAAAGGAACAGAGAAGAACTACAAAAACAAACGTTAAACAAGTAACAAAATGGCAATAAGTATATTTAACCTATCAATAATTACTTTAAGTGTAAATGGACTAAACACTTCAATCAAAAGACAGGGTGATGGAATGGATAAAAAAAGCAAGACCTATCTATATGCCACCTACAAGAGACTCGAACACTAATTTGAAAAGATAAATGGACCCCTATGTGTATTGCAGCTTTATATACAATAGCCAGATTATGGGAGCAGCCCAAGAACAAACAGATGGTTGCCAGAGGGTAGGTGGGTGTGGGGATGCGTAAAATAGGTGAAGGGGATTATGAGTAAACTTATTTTTTTTTTTAAGATTTATTTATTTGAGGGAAAGAGAGAGAGCCCAGGAGGTGGGGAGGGGCAGAGTGAGAGGGAGAGAGAGTCTTTTAAGCAGACTCCATGCTGAGTACAAAGCCTGACATGGGGTTTGATCTCACGACCCTGAGATCAGCACCTGAGCCAAAACCAAGAGTTAGACGCTTAACCGACTGAGCCACTCAGGCACCCTGAGAGTAAATATACCTTGATGAGCACTGAGTAATGTGTAGAATTGTTGAATCACTGTATTGTACACCTCTAACTAATACAACACTATATATTAACTATACTGGAATTAAAATTTAGAAAAAGACCAAAAAAAAAAAAAAAGAGTTGCAGTTTACATTAGAGACAGTGATTTAAGTTCTTTCAGACAGCTTCCTCACTCTCATATAAAAAACTTCTTTTCATCAGGAGATGAATGTGGCATTTCAGGTTGCTTTTATTGACACATAGCTTTTTTCTCCTCTGAAGGAACGTATTTTTTATTATAACTAACTTGTTTGCCATTCTGAGATATTTTTGACATTCATTGAAACATTCAGAAATCATGCTTTGTAGTAACAATACAATTTTTCATATCCATATTCTTTCTTAAAATTGAGGTGTAATTTTTCATATAATAAAATACACACTTCTCACAAAACACAATTGTTTATAGCAGCATTATTTATAATAGCCAGAAAGATGAAAGCAACCTAGATGTCTGTCATCAGCTGATGAATGGATAAACAAAATGTGGTATATTCATACAATGGAATATTCTTAGGCCATAAAAGAAATGAAATACTGACAGATGCTAAAACATAAATGAACCTTGACTTCCCTCAAACATCTTCCCCATTCTCCAGATCCTCTCCCTCAGTCTGGCTAAGACTGATCCAGATTTTTCTTATATCAGTAGTTCGTCCTTTGTTATTGCTAAATAGTATTCCATATACCACTTTGTTTATCCATTCTGTTGATGGACATTTGAGTTCCTTCTTGTTTGAGGCCATTATGAATAAGGATGCTATGAACCTGTTTATACAAGTCTATTTGTGGACATACCTTTTGCATTTCTCTTGGGTTAATAACTCAGAGCAAAATGGCTCAGTCAGAGGGGAGATATATTTTTAACTTTGTAAGAAGCTGCCAAATAGTTCTCCAAAGGTTTGTCTTATGGTTTTTAATATTATAGCAGGATGACAAATTTTAACATTTAATATGTCTTTCTCTTCCTTCTTACCTTTAGTTCTATTCCTCAGAGTCAACTTCTTTTACTATTTTGGGGGTATATTCCCTAAGATTGTTATGCTTTAACAAATGCATATTTATATGTGTGTTTATACAATCTTTCTTTTTTTGTTACGAAGTATAGTTGACACATAATGTTACATTAGTTTCAGGTGTACCACATAGTGGTTGGACGAGTCTGTACATTGTGCTTTGCTCACCACAAGTGTAGCTACCATCTGTCGCCATACAACGCTACAGTATCATTGACTGTATTCCCCATGCTGTGCCTTTCATTCCTGTGACTCATTCATTCCCTAACTGGAAGCCTGTCTACCATTCTCCTTCACCCATTTAGCCCACCTCCCCACTCCCTCCCTCTGGCACTGTCAGTTTGTTCTCTGTACATATGGGTCTATTTCTGTTTTTTGTTTGTTCATTTGTTCTGTTTTTTAGATTCCATACATAAGTGGAATCATACGGTATTTGCCTTTCTCTGTTTGACTTATTTCACTTAGCATAATACCTTTTAGGTGTTGTTATTGCAAGTGGCAAGATCTCATCCTGTTTTATGGCTGAGTAATATTCCATGGTGTGTGTGTGTGTGTGTGTGTGTGTGTGTGTGTGTGTGTGTGTATACACACACACACATCTTCATTTTCCATCTATGGATAGACACGTGTTGCTTCCATATTTTGGCTATATACAACCTTTCTATCTGTATGTGTCATATATGTATATTTACCACATGGTAGACAGCTTTCTTTTCTTTTCTTTCTTTCTTTCTTTCTTTCTTTCTTTCTTTCTTTCTTTCTTTCTTCCTTCCTTCCTTCCTTCCTTCCTTCCTTCCTTCCTTCCTCCCTCCCTCCCTTCCTTCCTTCCTTTTTTTTTTTTTTTTTGTGATTTTATTTATTTATTTGACAGAGAGACAGCCAGCGAGAGAGGGAACACAAGCAGGGGGAATGGGAGAGGAAGAAGCAGGCTCCCAGCAGAGCAGGGAGCCCGATGCAGGACTCGATCCCAGGACGCTGGGATCACACCCTGAGCCGAAGGCAGATGCTTAACGACTGAGCCACCCAGGCGCCCCTGTAGACAGCTTTCTTTACTTAAGAATCTTTTTATATTATCGCTTAGAGATATTGTTTATTCTTTTTTAATGCCTGCACAGTACTCTCATTATAAGAAATTTACCTAACAAGCCTAGGAGACATATATGTGGTATCAATTTTGCTATTATAAACAATGCTACAATAAGCATCCTTGTGTCTTTGCATACTTTTGCGTGTATCTTCAGGATAAGTTCAAAACAATGGACTCATTATGTCAAAGGTTAGTATATCTTTAAAAATTGGTAGACATTGCCAAATTTTTTTCTAAAAAGATAATACAAGGTATATTCCCAACAACAGAGTGTGAGAGTACTTTTTAAAAAAATAATATAATGTTTTATTAGTCAAATTAATAAGGTTTTTTTTATTTAAAAGATTTTATTTGTTTATTTGAGAGAGAGAGAGAGCTTGACCATGAGCAGGGAAAGGGGCAGAAGGAGAGGGAGAAGCAGACTCCCCCCTAAGCAGGGAGCCTCATGTCGGGCTCAGTCCCAGGACCCTGAGATTGTGATCTGGGCTGAAGGCAGACAGTTAACTGACTGAGCCACCTAGAAGCCCCAAGAGTACTTCTTTTTTTAATAATCTTGTCAACATTAGATTCTTTTATCAAATGTAAACAATTTTGTCAGTCTTGGCAGGTCATCTACTTCCTTCCCCCGGCACTAAAAAGCTACCCTAAAACACCCCAGGAAGATAGAATTTACTCAATATTTAAATACTTCAAAGAGTGTCACACCTTCTGCAGTATCCTTTGAAAACCCTTTCCAATATTTTATTTATTTATTTTTGTTGTTGTTTTTTTAAGTCGGCTCCATGCCCAGCATGGACCCCAATGCAGGGCTTGAACTCACAACCCTGAGATCAAGACCTGAGCTGAGATCAAGAGTCTGATGCTCAACCAACTGAGCCACCCAGGCGCCATTTCCAATATTTTAGTCTACACTGTTGGTAACATTTTCCTGTTATCATTAGTCATTAGGGATAATGTTTAGTGGCGGGGTAGCATTTGGGGGGCAAAACTTATGGATCTTGCTGATTTGATTAGTAGCCTGAATAGGGTTGAAGAATTACTGAAGTGTAAATGTTTACTTGCTACATGTTGAGGATTTGGATATACTTCAAATAAATCTGACACATGGCCATTAGCTGTAGTCCAAGAAAGAATTCAGACTCCTGAAAAATATATCAGAATGACAGCTCTGAGTAGTTTAAATATTTTTTCCTGGTTACTTGGATAACAAATTGCAATAGGATTCTAAGAAAATCAGAAAATGGTCAAGTGCTTCCAAAACACACTAACTTATGATGGGGTGGGGACGGTGTAAGGTTCTCTTCTACAAATAGTGTTAGTTTAATTTTAAGATATTGCTACTTTGGTGGGAACTCAGTATTGGAAAATTAGCTTTAAAATTAAAGCTTCATCATATGGTTTCCAATTTTAACTTGTCCAGATCTGGATGAAAAAAAGCTTCTAGTTGCCATAACAGTACCTGTAATAGAAAAAAAGATAGATTTAAGCATTCGAAGTGAATATTTTGTTTATTCATAGTTCAAAATCATGAATTCCTTTTAGATTGTTCTTTTTTTTTTAATTAAATAATTTATCTGAGAGAGAGCGGGCAGTGGGGGGAGTTGGGGGGACAGAGGGAGAGGGAGAGAGAGTCTCAAACAGGCTCCACACTCAGCGTGGGGCCCGATGTGGGGCTTGATCTTACAACGCTGAGATCATGACCTGAGCTGAAACCAAGAGTCGGACGCTTAACTGACTGTCCCACCCAGGCCCCCCTTTTAGATTTTTCAATTAGAAAAATCACATTAAAATTTAGATTTTTAAATTGTTAGTGTCCAAATAATAGTATCATACTTTATTTCCGTTTTTAATGTGCTTTCGTATATATTGCATTAATGCTTACAGAACACTTGTTTAAAATGAATAAATAAAATTTGACTTTAGGTTATTATTAGCTATATGTGATTTTTGAAATGCATGTTGATGTTTGTGATCTGCTGAAAGGGCGCAAAAGTGATTTGAGATACAGCTTCTTACAAGGGGTTGTTATTTTGAAGCTGAAAGTTGGTTATTTAGTTGGGCTTTTTGTGCCAATTAAGCCTGGCATTTAGTGCCTTTCCAGTACAGCTTCAACCTAGTTTTAGGTCCTGATCTTTCATTTTTCAGTCCATGAAAGTTCAAATATGCTTATTGTGTGCCCACTTTATCATTAGGTGATCTAAGTAATTGGTTCTGTTTTTTATTTTTTAATTTATTTTTATTTTTAATTTTTAAAAAAGATTTTATTTATTTGAGAGAGAGAGTGAGAAAGAAAGAGAACACAAGCCAGGGGATTGGGGGGCGGGCAGAGGGAGAAACCAACTTCTCACTGAGCAGGGAGCCTGATGCGGTCTCCATCCCAGGACCCTGGGATCATGACCTGAGCCGAAGACAGGACACTTACCTGACTGAGCCACCCAGGCATACAAGAGGTAGATAATGTGATGATGCAAATAGTTACTATACAAGGCAGAATGCACAAGTTCAGGCGAAGTATAAACCAGAACTATGAGGAGAAGAAAAAGGGAAAGAAAAGTGGCGGGGTAAGGATTTACTAATTGCCTACCACAGGCCAGGTTTTGTGCTAGCGTTTATATCCAGCCAGGTTTGGGATGAAACCAAAATGTTTAAATGTTTAAATTAAAATGGACTGTTTGCTTTTCCCAGACACCTTTAATTCCTTCTCACCTCTGCAAACTCTCTTTGTTGTTTTCTGAATAACAACAGCAAACATTTACACAGTGCTACGTGCTGGGCACTGTTCTAAATATTCTTCATTTAATTCTCATGTCTATTTTTGTATTTTATAAAAGTGGAAAATAAAAGCACAGAGTAACTTGCCCAAAGTCACCAAACTAGTGGCAAAGCTAGGATTCAGAGCTAGGCAATGTATTTCCAGAGTCCAAGCTCTTAACCACTACACTCACTAAGATGCTTTTTTCTCAGGTGAAAGGTCTGCCTTATGATGCTTTCCCTAATTTCTTCATCCTTTCCATAGATTGAATTACTCTTGACCCTTTTCTGAATTCATTATACTTTCTCAGTACTTCTTTTTTGACATTTATACTTATAGTATATATTGTAATTATTTGTGGTTTAAAAAAAAATCTCTGCATTTGACTAAGAGTCTGTAAGGGTAGAATCCATATTTCCTTTGTCTCTGTACCCTGAACAGTGCTCCATACAAGAGTTTGCACATGTAAAGGGGATGGTTGAATAAATTATTGTTCCTTTAACATCCGAAATGTGGTATGGGGTGGAGGGGATAAACTTGTCTAGTGTGGGAAAAATTAGGAAAAATTCATGGGAAGCTAGATTTTGGGCTGATACAGGAAATTACTGTCAAACATGGCTTTTCAGAAGTGTTGAGAGCATGTATTGCCTGTCACAGAGGTGTGTATGAAAAATACAAGTTAACAACTTGATGGGAATGTTGTGAGGGGAATGGCCTATTTGTTAGGGCCTGAGATTTGATGAACTCTTAGATCCTTTCTAATTCGAAGATGTTCTGATCCTGCAATGTGATATAATTATTTCTCCTACTGAATTCACATTGTTCTTGATGTTTTTAATGGTACACATATTATTCTATCATGTGGTTTTTGTTTACATGTTTTAATACCTTTTAGATATTATAAAGTTAGGTTTTAAAGATTTGGGTGAAAATGAAATCTAAGCCAGGAGACCTAGCATACTCAAACTGTGGCTTGCCTCTTCTACTCTGTAAGAAGTCATCAAAAGAAATAAATCCTAGGATGATGACTGGCAAGACCTAAATCTAGCACTGACTCTAAAAAGTAAGTAAGGCCCAAATAGCTTTTTACCACAGCATCTATTTTAGTATCTCATCATGTCCTATAGGCCACCTGTCCTCATTCCCATGGTCCAGAATTTTGTGTGTTTTGCCACTGTGAAGTGAAGAAAGTTAAGTTTTATCATTAGTTCTAATGAATACTCTCCAGTGCCAGGGGAAATGGAACCCAAGTGAGAGTGTTTACTCTTGATACCTGTTGGCAGGTAGAGAGAGCTAGGAGCAATCCCTGGCTTTTCTTGCTCTGCCAGGTGAAAGGAAGGGAGAAGGAAGATTGTGCCTATATACCTCTTACTTTATTTTAATATCTTGGCTTTAGTATCTTAGTGGCTTTAATATCTTAATGGCTGTATGTTGAGGTAAGATCAACATATAATCAACTGATTTTAAAATGTAAAATTGAGAAAGTTCTGAAATATATGTATCTGTGAAACCATCACCACAGTCAAGATAGTAAACATATCCATGAACCCAGAGTTTCTTCATGTATACTTCTGTGTAATCCCTCCTCTCATTACTCCTCACCCCTCATCCCAAAGCAGCCACTGCTCTTGCTTTCTATCACTATAGATTAATTTGCATTTTCTAGGGTTTTATATAATGGAACCCTATAGTATGTATTCTCTGTTCTTGTCTGCCTGAAATTTATTTATTTTTGCATGAATCAATAGGTCATTCCTTTTTATTACTGAGTAGTAGTTCATCATATGGATATATCACAATTTATTGTTGATTTGGGTTGTTTATAGTTTTTGGCTACTACAAATAAAGCTACTCTGAACTGTGAACATTCATGTATAAATCTTTGTATGAACATTTGGTTTCTTTTGAGTAAATACCTAAGAGTGGAATGACTGGATTATACACTAGGTATTTGTTTAATATTTTTTTAAAGTTTTATTTAAATTCCAGTTAGTTACCATACATGTAATATTAGTTTCAGGTGTACAATTTAGTGATTCAGCACTTCCATACAACATCTGGTGCTCATCAGGACAAGTGCACTCCTTAATCCCTGTCACTCACTTAACCCATTCCCTGCACCCACCTCCCCTCTGATAACCATCAGTGTGTTCTCTGTAGTTAAAGAGTCTGTTTTTTGGTTTGCCTCTCTCTTTTTTTCCCCATGATCATTTGTTTTGTTTCTTAAATTCTACATATGAGTGAAATCATATGGTATTTGTCTTTCTCTGACTTACTTCACTTAGCATAATACTCTCTACCTCCATCCATGTCGTTGCAAGTGGCAAGATTTAATTCTTTTTGGTGGCCAAGTAATATTCCACTGTATATATATATACCACACCTTCTTTGTCTGTTTATCAGTCAGTGGTCATTTGGGCTCTTTCCATAATTTGGCTTTTGAGAAACTGTCAGACTGACTTCGAAAGTGATCCTACTGTTTCACCTTCCCACTAGCAGTGTATGAGAGTTCTCGTTCCTCCACATCCTGATCGGTGCTTGGTATGGTCAGGCTTTAATATTAATCATTCTAACCAGTGTGTAGTGCCATCTCCTTGTGGTTTTAATTTACATTTTCTTAATGACTAATGATGTTGAGCATTTTTTCAAGTGCTTATTTGCCATTTGTGTATCTTCTTCTGAAGAGTCTATTCAAATCTTTTGCCTATTTTGGGACACAGTTGGTTCTTTGTTTTTTTAAAGATTTTATTAATTGAGAGAGAGAGCATGAGCAGAGGGGAGGGGCAGAGGGAGAGGGAGAAACATAGGGAACCCTATGTGGGGCTCCATCCCAGGACCCCGGGATCATGACCTGAGCAGTCAGATGCTTAACTGAGCCACCCAGGTGCCCCTGGTTGTTTTTTTAATTGAGTTTTGAAAGTTCTTGATATATTATGTATCTAAGTTCCTTATTAGATATATGCTTTGCAAAAGTTTTCTCCTAGTCTGTGACTTCCTTTTCATTCTTTTCGTAGTGTCTTCTAGTAGTAGAGTAGAAGTTTTTTATTTTTTATTAACTCCCAGTTACTTGTTTGTTCTTTTATGGATTTACTTTTGGTTTTGGATCTAAGCAATCTCTGTCTAATCCAGGGTCACCAAGACCTTTTCCTATGTTTTTTTGTAGACATTTTATACTTGAAGTTTTACATTTAGATCTATAACCCATTTTCAACTAATTTTTGCGTATGGCACAAAGTATGGATCCAAGTCCATTTTTTACTGAATGTATTTCCAGTTATAGTGCGATTTGTTGGGAAAGTTATGTGTTCTCCATAGCATTGCCTTTGTCAAAAATCAATTGTTCATAAATATGTGGGGATTATATCTGGACTCTCTTTTCTGTTCAGTCATCTATTTGTCTGTCTTTACATGAATACTATACTTTTATGATTATTGTAGTTTTGTAATAGTTCTGGAAATTAGGTAGCCTTAGCTCTCAACTTTATTTTTCTTTTTCAGAGTTATTTGGCTATTCTAGCTCCTTTGCATTTCCATAGAAATTTTAGAATCAGCTCGTTGATTTCTAGTAAAAAAAAAATCTTCCTGGGATTTTTGAGGAATTATGTTGAATGTATAGATTTTTTTAGGGGGAATTGACATCCAAACAATAGTGAGTTTTCTGACCCATAAACAAAATATTTATCTCCATTTCTTTAGGTATTCTTTAGCTTTCTTCAGCAATGTATTATAGTTTTCACTGTATAGGTCTTACACATCTTTTGTCAGATTTATCCCTAGGTATTTCATATTTCTGATGTTATTGTGAATGATATTTTTCAGTTTCAATTTTTTATTGCTAGTATGCAGAAATATAATCAATTTTTGTATTGTACAATTTTTCATCTCCTATCCTTGCTTAAACTACTTATTAAATTTATTAGCTTAAAAAAAACTCCATCAGGTGTTCTATTTAGACAATCATATCATTTGTGAATAAAGACAGTTTTGTTTTTATCCCTTTATCATTAGGAGATGGCCTTTTTTCCTTGCTAAGTCTTTGCTCTGAAATCTGCTTTGGTTGATTGAATATAGCCATTCCAGTTTTCATATTTTAACTAGTATTAACGTGGTATATCTTCTTCCATCCTTTTACTTTTAACCTATTTGTGACTTTATATTTAAAGTGCATTAAAAAAAAACAATAAAGTGCATTAGCATTGGGGTGCCTGGTGGCTCAGTTGGTTAAGTGGCCAACTCTTGATTTTGGCTCAGGTCATGATCTCAGGGTCCTGGGATCAGCCCCATGTCGGGGCTCTGTGCTCAGCAGGGAGTCTGCTTCAGGATTCTCTCTTCCTCCGTCCCTCCCCCTGCTTGCTTGGTCTCTCTCTAAAATAAATAATCTTTAAAAAAATTGCAGTGCATGGGGCGCCTGGGTGGCTCAGTCTTTAAGCGTCTGCCTTCGGCTCAGGGCGTGATCCCAGCGTTCTGGGATCGAGCCCCACATCGGGCTTCACCGCTGGGAGCCTGCTTCTTCCTCTCCCACTCCTCCTGCTTGTGTTCCCTCTCTCGCTGGCTGTCTCTCTGTCAAATGAATAAATAAAATCTTAAAAAAAAAATTGCAGTGCATTAGCATCATTTAGTTGAGTCTTGCTTTTTTTCTTCCATTCTGGCAATCTCTGCCTTTAATTGGGGTCTTTAGACTATTTAAATTTGATGTGATTATTAATATGGTTAAGTTTTTTTTTTTTAAAGATTTTATTTATTTATTCGACAGAGATAGAGACAGCCAGCGAGAGAGGGAACACAAGCAGGGGGAGTGGGAGAGGAAGAAGCAGGCTCATAGCGGAGGAGCCTGATGTGAGGCTCGATCTCATAACGCCGGTATCACGCCCTGAGCCGAAGGCAGGCGCCCAACCGCTGTGCCACCCAGGCGCCCCTAATATGGTTAGGTTTGAGTCTGTCTTATTATTTGTGTTCTCTTTGTCCCTGCTATTTGTTATTCCCTTCCACCTTTTTATTTTTCAGTCTTCTTTTGGATTACTTTTTATGACTCCATTTTATTTTTATCTTATTTAAAGAGATTAAACAAACTTACCCAAAACAAAACTAAACAAAAAAGCATCCTTACCGATTTGGTTAAAAATGGCATTTTTCTATTTAATCAAGGTGAGGTTGAGTATTTTCTCAAATATTGTGAACTATGTGTATTTATTATTTTGTGAAGAAAATTAGCCGTATTTTCCTGCCCATGTGTATGTAAGATCAGTGTGAATACTTTTTGCCTTTTACATATTCATTGAATGGTTGAGCTTTCTATATGGCAGATTTCTAGTAAAATTAACTGCCCCAATGTTTCATTTTAATCTTCTTCATTAATATTCAGAATGTTCACAACTCAAAAAATCATTATAGGTTGTGGAGTTACCTATTTTTAAAACAGTGCTTAAGATATATATTCTGTAAACACATACATACTGCTTGGAAATAAGAAGTGGCAGTTAAATTTCTTGAGGAGGTTAGAGTTTGTTAAATAACAAAAAGTCAACTGAGTAAATTTTAAAGACCTAATGGGCTTTAATAAATGATTCATGAATTGGGCAGCATCCCATTTAGAAGGGGGGGGTCCTCTGAAGTGTTGTTAAAATGGAAGGTTTTTATAGGAGGGTGGGACATAAAAGTTATTAGCAAAAGAAAAGGATTGTTCCAGGCGAGGCTGCTTTCCCTTAGGTGGAAAAGCAAGGGGTCTTATATCTTGCAGGCTACCTCATCTTCGTGGGGATGCGGAGGGCCTAGGTGGCAGACTCTGGCACTGATCAAAAAATTCCTGACTAGTGAAGACTGCATTTCTGGGGGAGGTTGAAACTAAAATTAGATGAGGATTTAAGCCTTGGTTTGGGAACTTGGTCTAAAAGACACCATTTTGGACCTGTGGTTTTCTTTTTAACAGGGTCATAAGTAGGTAATTGTCACAGGAACTCCGGAATCAGAAGCTGTGATTGGGCATGTAGGTAGAAGAACAGACATTGTTGGTAGACCTAGATAGCTCTGCCTTCGTGACGGTTGAAACCGATGTGTCCTGTTAGAACATTCTTGACTCAGGTATCCTTAAATAGCTGGTCTGGTAGAAAGTGTCACGTGACCATTCACGCCCTACTTAATCTTACACTTTCTCAGTCTGACATCATTAAGTTCTTTGCAGCTCTAAAAACCTTTGGTTTTATTATCCAGGGGACAGATTCTATTCTTATGAAAATCCATACTTGTTGAAAAATAGTTGGGGGAAAATCAGGAAAATTCTGTATACTAGCTAAACTTTTTAGGGATAGTGAACTCCCAAATCCTTGATTATTTTCTTTTAATACATTAAAAATGGTAAAATTAGTTAAATTACTTTCATGCAATTTTGGCAGAGAACTGTATATTCGGTGTTTCCTTTTTCAGCATTGCCAAAAGATGACAGGTTGGAATTTTAAAGAGCGCAGGGAATTTCTTAAGCCTGAATATTGTCTAAATACGGACTTAGGTGGGAAAAAAAATTGGCTGCAGAAACCCTCATGGTTTTTCAGAGAAGTTATTATTTATGCAAACATTCTCTTGGCTTAAATATTTTAATTAAAAGTCACGATTCGGCGTAAGCTCTCGTCGGGCTTCGGAAAGATGGTTGGGGCAGGTTTCAATAGCAAGGGAACCTGACTGCTCGGTGTTCGATTTGTTAGGTCTGGCTCAGTGCGCCGAACTCTGCTGGCAGCTGAGAGGGGAAGCCGGGAAAAGGCAAGTTCCCGGTGCAAAGGTTGCTCTGCAGCATAATTTAGGCCTTGGAGGAGCTGTGGTTGTGACGCTCTACAAGATGGGTTTTCCTGAAGCTGCGAGGTAAGTGGCGTTCCGGTTTTTGTCGGTTAATGAATCCTGACTTTTACAGCTTGATGACGTTGTGCAAATATAAAGTCCAAATTTTATTGTCTTAGTACTGAGTAAATATCTCATTATTTTGCTTTGGTAGCCTGGCTTTAAAATCTTTAAACTGGCAATTAGCATTTAAACTTAACCAGCCTTAGGAAAATTTTGTTCAAAAAAGGAGGCAGCATAGGGGCGCCTGGGTGGCTCGGTCGATTAAGCGAGGGACTCGATCTTGATCTCAGCTCAGGTCTTGATCTCAGGGTGGTGAGTTAAGCCCCGCATTGGACTTCACGCTGGTTGTGGAGCCTACTTAAAAAAAAAAAAAAAAAAAAAAAAAGAAAGAAAGAAAGAAAGAAAAAAGAAGGCTGCATAGTCAAAAGAGAGTGGTGACCTAAAACTACTTGTTTTAGACCTGCCAACCAGAGTGATTTTAATTTAGGCAAGTTCACTTTTTTGGTTTCCTTTCTCAAAATTGTTTTCTCCCTGCATAGCCTCCCAAGCTTCTGAGGTGGTTTGGAGAAAGTTATTAAATATGCTAATTCGCTCTCTGCACGTGTATGTTTCTGAATACACGCTGCTGCTAGAATCCCTTTTATTTGTCTCTTGCTCATTTTCTTCCTGTCCTTATCAAATGCCTATGCTCCTCAGATCTCCAAGCACTTTCTGTTCCAAGCCTTTCAGGATCCCTGAACTTCCTTGCTCCTGTCTCAGAAGTGCTCATTAATCCTTCCCATAGGCAAAAAGTGCCTCTTCCTTCCCAAGGCCTGGCTGTCCTCTTTGCATGCTTTTGTTTCCAACCACGTTCTGTAACTTTGTTCCAAACATTAAGTATACCCTCTCCCTTTTGAATCTTTTCATCTTTGCTTTTCTGTTGACTCTGTTCCTTCTGTTAGCAAATATGGTCAGGTCTTACATATGATAAAAATTTATTTTTCTTCTTGCCTTATTTTCTTTTGTGATGAGCCTTATATACTGGGCCACTTTTGGGGGGGGGGTCCATTCTGAAATCTTTCTTATGGTCTAGTTTTTGACCTCACCACAGAGGTCAGGTAAGGCCACCAGTGATCTGATTATGAAATGTTCCTGTCTTTGTTTTCTGTTCTTGTTCTCTTTAACCCTGCTGTAGCTGTCAACACCAATTGGCTCCTTTTTTTCTCCTGAAATTCTTGGTAATTATTATTTTTTTCACACTTTTGGTTCCGAAAAGGATATATGACACACTTTTTTTCAGAATCCATTATATTCTTATGTTTTACAAGCTCTTGAGTCTCTTCTGTCTGTCCTTTCACTTTTCCTTCTCTGCCTGAAATATCATTTCTGTTGTGAAAATTCTATCATTGAAGGCCCATCTCTGGTGCCATCTGCTTTTAAATATCTACAACACTTTGTACCTCTTGGACCCATATCCAGTTTTGGCTTAGTTGTGGCATAGCCACATTTTTATACCCCTTATATGAAATCCTTGAGGCCTAAGGCTGTTGGGACCTCTCCCCACCCCTGTAAGAATCTCTGACATAAAGAGTGAATGTTTCTTGAATCAAATAAAAAGGTGTTAAAATGTTGAATTTCCGAGTTTCCTCCTAAAGGTGATCATCAGTCTGTACTGTCTTCTAGAATTTCATCCAGTTCATATTTGAGGTTGAAAACCCTCATGTAAAAGCCAAACTATAAAGAGCTACTGGAGTCAGCATAAAAATTAGTATGGTATCTAATTTGCTCAGATTAGAAGTTTATGAATTTGGGGCAATACATTCTATTTTAAACATGGAATTCTCATAGTTTTTTTTAATTTCAGGAGACTAAATAATTGGGAGACTGAGTTGGTTCAAAATAGCTACAGTGATATATGTGGGAAGGCAGAAGTATGAAAAAAAATCCGGATGATACACAGGTTTCCCCTGCTATCCAAAAGTAGAGCATTCCTATGAAATTTTTCTTTTCTTTTTTTTTTTTAAAGATTTTATTTATTTATTTGACAGAGATAGAAACAGCCAGCGAGAGAGGGAACACAAGCAGGGGGAGCGGGAGAGGAAGAAGCAGGCTCATAGCGGAAGAGCCTGATATGGGGCTCGATCCCATAACGCTGGGATCACGCCCTGAGCCGAAGGCAGGCGCTTAACCGCTGTGCCACCCAGGCGCCCTTTTTTTTTTTTTTAAAGATTTTATTTATTTATTTGACAGAGATAGAAACAGCCAGTGAGAGAGGCTATGAAATTTTTCTTAAGCCAAAATGGTGTAAAGCGAAGAAACAATTACCATTAACTTACATGGAAAAATTCTTGAGTGTTTCCCAGACCCCCAGAATAATCTCTTTTATGCTTTTTTGATACCTTAGGACACATCTTGCTAACGGATGCACAAAATAAATTGAGATAAAGCACAGATGCTCACAGACACAGTTCAAAGCTGTGGCTCCCTGCTGAGTGTAGTTCTTGGGGGAGAGAACCTGGGGGAGGTGCCACTCTCCATCAATGCACTGCCTCCAAAATGGCTTGCTGCGAAACAAACATTGAACGCTATTATCTCTTTTTACCTTTTTTTTTTTTTATAGTAAAAACCAAAATCCTCTTTGGATTTCTTTTGGTTAACAAAAACAGGTACCAATGTAGGTCTTTCGTAGAAGCAAAGTGTGAACCAAAGCGGTGTAACGTGAACTTTTGAAAAGCAGGGATACCTGTACGAATGACTAATAAGAATTAATGACTAATAAGAAAATACTGAAGGTATTATTGATAGTCTTAGTGATACAACATAACTCACTGCAAAGGCCAAAGTTGGGAAAATGATTCTGAATCTAATGGTACAAATATAGTTTTAAAGCAAGGTTGTGGTTTTGTTTTAAACAAGGTCATTTTAAGGTACTGTTTTAGGGTTCCCAGACCCAGTTCCAGCATGGGGAATGGGAGTTCCCACTACCTGTTCTCCAAACACCAAGCAATTCTCAGACACCAGTAGGTCTGAATTCATCTCAATTCTGACACTGTCTACCCAGAGATAGCATCAGATTCCCAAGCTTTAGGGTTCAGTCCCAAAGACTGGCCCCCACCCACCACTTCAGATGCGTCACAAACCTCAGACTGTTATCTGTGCTGCTGACCAACTGGCTACAGGTTGAAGGTTCCAACGACGACCTCCTTAGGTTTGACTAGTTTGCTAGAGTGGCTCACAGAACTCAGAAAAATACTTATGTTGTACCAGTTTATTAAAGGGTACAAATCAATAATAAGATGAAAAGACACATATGCGAGGTCCCAAACAAAGGAGCTTGGGCCCTGGCTTGGTGGTATGAGGAAGGGTTCTGGTTTCCTAAGTGTGGAAGCTCTCAGAAAAGGGCCAAAAATCTGTCCTCTTGCATTTTTATGGAGGCTTCAGTACATAATCATGATTGACCAAGCCATTGGCCATTGGTTCATCAACCTCCAGCTTCTCTCCCCTCCCTGGTGGTAGTGATGTGTGGTGGGGTCCGTAAGTCACCTTCATTAATAACAAGACACTCATTTCACCTTTATGGCTTTGAAGCATTTTCAGAAACTGTGAATGAAGATCAAATATATCGAGAAATACATTTCAGTCATCTGAATGACCAAATAATATTTCTTATAAGTCATTATATTTTCGGTAACAGTTGCACATGATCTGATTTACTTAGTTTCTTATTTAGCTAACTTTGATGGAGCAACTTCTACATGCTAAGGCCCCCAAGTGGGGTCCTCTGTGTATGTAGGGAAGGCACATATAGTTTTTTCAAAACCCTATTGAAGCCCAGAGGAAGAAATTATTATGAAGAAGGTAAATTTAAACCAGATGACTAGGATTGCCCAGCAGGAAGGTAGAGGAAGGGTGTTCCAGGCACAGAAGTTTGAGATACAGGGTTTGGTGAGTGGTTGTACTGTGTGGGTACAGAGTAGTTTATTTTGTTCTTGCCTTGGTAGATGGGCAGAGTCAACATCGTGTTGGTGACAGGAGATACAGTTGTAACTAGATTGGATTATGGTTTTGAAACCTTCAAATCCTCTATTCAGGAGTTTGGAACTGAGCCCACAAAATGAGTTTTATCAAAAGATCATGTGGTTATATTGCCCTTTAAGCAGATCAGTCTGGCATTACTTTGAGTTGAATAGTGGAGAAACAGAGGTCAGGAACCCTTAGGAGGCAGCTGCCGCAGTGTGGGTAAGAAATGTCCAGTGCTGCCGTAGGAACTGAGAAAATGAGGAGAGGTCATATTGAAGAGCAGTGACCAATTGCATTTAATTTATAGTTAAACTTTTCTTTCCTTTAATTTAGATCATTTTTGAACAATATTTCTCTTTTCTGTTATTACTTTCTGGTTTCGAGCTGTATCTTGGATAAATTGAGGCCTGCTGTCTTAGTCTGTTCAAGTTGCTATAACAAAAATTGTCCTTGGCCCCCCAAATTCATGTCTTTCTCATGCCATCAACTCAAAATATCTCTATTTCTCTCTCCTCTTCACTCTTTAATTCACTATAATCTGACTTCTAGAACTTCCCTCACTCTTCAAATTGTTTTTGTCGAAGTCACGGGTACTCTGCATGGTGCCAAATCCAGTGGGTATTTGACCTTTGGCAGTAATTGACATAGTTTATCTCTCTGTCCCAGATTCTTTCTCCCTTCTCAGCTTCTGCAACACCATGCTCTTCTGGTTTTTCCTTTTGTATCATTGGCTGCTGCTTCCTCTTTAGATAATGGAGTTCCATTGGGTGTTGTCCTGGGCTCTCTTCTTTCTCTGTAATTTCCTTAAGGCAAGTTTATCAGTTCCCATGGATTTATTTATTTATTTTAAGATTTTATTTATTTATTTGACAGAGAGAGCACAAACAGGGGGAGTGGCAGGCAGAGGGCAGGCAGAGGGAGGGGGAGAAGCAGACTCCCCACCGAGCAGGGAGCTGGATGTGAGGCTCATGACCTGACCTCTCCTCTGATCTCCAGACTCATATCCAACTGCCTTCTTGTCTCACAACCATCTCATACCTCATGTGCCTAAAATGGAACTTTGATCCCCTCTACTTCCACCTCATTCTTCCTTTTATCACTGCATGGTACTGCCATCCCCTCAGTTATTCAGGAACACCGGAATTATCCTTGCCCTTTCCCCTCACCCTAAATCCCCCCATTTTCCAGGAGCAAAGCCTATGGATTCTGTCTCTAAAATACATTTGAATCCACTTTCTTCTCTCCATTTCCACTGGATGGGGCAGATGGTAGACTGCCTCTACTGTAGTCCAGACCACCATCACTTCTTATCTGGACTATTCCAGCAGCCTCCTGACTATTCTTCCCACCTCTGTTCTCGCATCCCCCACCCCCCTGCCCAGTTCATTCTGCACACTGTTGTAAGAATCATCAAAAGAAACTACAGTTGACCCTTGAACACTGTGGGAATTAGGGGTGCTGACACCCTGTGCAGTTGAAAATTCCCAAAAGTGGCGTTTGATTCCCTAAAAACTTAACAACTACTAAGAGACCGTACCGATAACATGAAAGGTCAGTTAATACATATTTTGTATGTTATATGTATTATATACTGTATTCTTACAATAAAGTGAGTTAGAGAAAAGGTGATATTAAGAAAATCATAAGGAAGAGAAAATACATTTACAGTACTGTACTGTATTGACAGGAAAAACCCGCATGTAAGTGGATCCATGCAGTCCAAAACGGTGTTGTTCAAGGGTCAACTGTATTTCACCTCCTTACGTAATCATTTCAGTAGATTCCCAAATTCCCTACTTTAGCCTGTATGATCTGGCCTCTGCCCAGTTCTCCAATTTCATTTCATATCACTCTCCCCCCACTTACTGTGTTTTAGTGACTGCTTTTGTTTTACTTTCTTTTAACATACCAAGCTCCTTTCTCTCTCAGGATCTTTGCAGCTTCCTCTTTGAATGGCCACCTCCTTTTCTTCTTTTAATAAGGTCTTCGCTTAAATTCAGCTGCTCTGAGATATCATTCCTTGACTGCTCTACCTAAAGTAGGTTCCTCTTTTTATTTCCTTCCTAATACTTGCGATTATTTTGTCTGTTTACTCCTTGTTCTCCTCTACTAGAAGAATATAAACTCAGTAAGAACAGGTCTGACTTGTTCACCCTTATACTCCCACTACCTTGAACAATGCTTGGTATGTAGCAGGCACTCATTAAATATTTATGAAATGATGGAAAGATGGGGAGACAAGAATAAGAGAGACAGAAGGAAGGAGAAAGGATAGAGAAAGAAAGAAATGCTTACCGAGCAACCGATGTGCTCTTGACTCCTTCAAATATATCCTTCTTGTGTTGCCCCCATCTGGGTCCCAGCCACCACCAGCCTGCTTGTGGTTGTCAGAGGAATTACCTAACACCCTCCTTTTCCTCAGACCCCTCAAGTTTCTTTCTGTATCTCACACTTGAGGCTCTGGGGCCTATACCAGTCACGCTATCACTTTTTACCATGGGCCAGGGGCTCTGCTAGGTGCCTCCCTACCTCCCCACCAGAGGTGCATAGAGGTGAAGTAATTTACTCCAAATCATATAGCTAGTGAATGAAGGAAGCCCTTGGGTTTCAAACCCAGGCCTTTGTAGCTATAAAGACTATGTTCCTTCTGCTATATCAGGTCATTTATCTGTAGTTGCTCCCTAACTATCAAACAACCAATAGGCAGATGGTTGTTAAATTCATCTCTGTGTCACAGGTAAAATGTAAATCTTGAGTCCAACCCCTGCTTATAACTCTGTTTTTGTTTGTTTGTTTTTTTAAGATTATTTATTTATTTATTTGACAGAGAGAGGCAGCCAGCGAGAGAGGGAACGCAAGCAGGGGGAGTGGGAGAGGAAGCAGCAGGCTCCCAGCGGACCCAAAGATCACGCCCTGGGCCGAAGGCAGACGCTTAACGTTAGATTGAGCGAGCCACCCAGGCGCCCCTATAACTCTGTTCTAATCACCATCCTCTCTTGCCTGGACTACGGCCTTAGCCTCTTTACCAGTCTTCCTGCTGTCCTGTTCTGCAGCCTTACAGTTTTCCACCTGGCAGCCAGACTTGTTTTTTTAAAACATATAAATTGGATCTTGCTACTCTGTAGCATATACCATACAATTCTTCTCATTATGCTTAAAACCCAAACTCCTAACCATAATCTCTAAAGCTCCTTCTTGTCTTGCTGTGCATCTTTCTGTGACCTTAGATCCTTCTACATCTCTGCTCTGCTGCAGTCATACTGGCCTTGTTATAGTTCCTTTAACCGCCGAGCTAGTTTTTTCCTCAAGTTTTTTATACTGGAAGTTTAGAACTGGCTTCCCCACCTAAATGTGTACAGGGCTAGCTCATTTACATAATTTAAGACGTAATTTAAATGTCACCTCCTCAGAGAGTCCTATCTGACCAGGCTGTTTAAAATAGAACATCCTAGGGGAAGGGAGGGAAAAATAAAATAAGACAAAATCAGTGGGAGACAAACCATAAGAGACTTAACTCTAGGATGAGGGTTGCTGGAGGAGAGGGGTAGAGGGATGGAGTAACTGGGTGATGGGCAGTAAGGAGGGCACATGACGTGATGAGCACTGGGTGTTACATGCAACTGACGAGTCACTGAACTCCACCTCTGAAATTAATAATATACTATATGTTAATTAATTTAATTTAAATAAAATAAAAAATAAAATAGAATACCCAACACACATGTATACTTTCTCTGTATCCTCTTAACCTGCCTTATTTTCTTCTTTTTTTTTTTTTTAAGATTTTATTTTATTTGGGTGGGGGAGAGAGAAAGAGAATGAGCAGGGGGTGGGGGGAGCAGAGGGAGGGGGACAAGCCAACTGTACTCTAAGTACGGAACCTGACGTGGAGGCCGGATCTCATAACCCATGAGATCATGACCTGAGCCGAAATCAAGAGTTGAGCGCTTAGCTGACTGAGGTGCCCCATTTTTTTTATAGTAACTGTATTCTTTCTTTCTTTATTTTTTCAAGATTTACTTATTTGAGAGAGAGAGCGAGCGTGCGTTCAAGAGTGGGGGGAAGGGCAGAGGGAAAGAATCTTTAAGCATACTCCCCCCTGAGCTGGGAGCCTGATAGGGGGCTGGATCTCACAACCCACAAGATCATGACTTGAGCCGAAACCAAGAGTCAGGCGCTCAACCGACCACCCGGGTGCCCCTGTATCTTTTATTTTTTTGCTTCTTCATTGTCTCTCTCCCCAGCTAGCATATAAGCTTCATGAGGGTAAGTTTCTTTGGTTTACTGTATTTTTAAGAACTATGCCTAGCACTTAGTGAGCATTCAATATTTGTTGAAGAAAAGGGGAAGGAAAGCCTAATTGTTTTATGGACTTAATTATGATTTTCTTTGGGTAAGAGCCACAACATCTCTGTTCTTAGAGTTTTTTTGAAAATTACTACTGTTAAGTGTTGAAAACCTAGTATCTATATGACTCCATGGATTGAAATTGATTCTTTTCACCAGTTCTTTTAGAACTCATCGAATTGAGGCTGTTCCAACCAGCTCTGCAGTTGACGGCTTTAAGGCAAATGTTGTCTTTAAGGAGATTGAGAAGAAGCTTGAAGAGGTAAGCGAGATTTATATAAAATACTGCCAAGAGGACCTTGAGGCTAGAGAAAGTGATATAGATGTCTGGTGTTGCCATGAAATGATACAAGTTAAAAATTTATATGATATTGTCAAGTATTGAGTGTATTTTAGATTTCTGAGTGTACTATTATGGTTTCTTTGTAATTCTGGTAAGAGCGCATTTCAAAGATGAACAGATCTCCACACTTGAGTTCTATAAAGAGCTATGGTAAAATGCTGTGACAATTTGAACTATAGAGGAAAGGCTAGCCCTCGTCACTCTCCTCACTCCTCTCTTTGTCAGGGAGATAATAATTTTGGACAAAGGTCATATGTAAAGGGATTCTCACTTATTTTGGTGTAATTTCCTTCTGAATTAAAAAGACCTTACTTAGAATCATTAAAAAAGAATAATATTTAAGTTGAGTCTTTAAAGGTACCTAAGATCAACACTCCTTATAAAAAGAAATCTTTTGTGCTTGAGTTTTCTCAAAGTAGTATTTTTCTTGTAAAAATAATGCTAACTTAAAAGAAATTCACATGGGTGTGTGGGTGGCTCAGTCGGTTAAGCGTCTGCCTTTGGCTCAGGTCATGATCCCAAGGTCCTGGGGATTGAGTCCCACATTGGGTTCTCTCCTAAGTGGGAGTCTACTTTTCCCTCTGCCTCTCCTACCACTCCCCCTCCTTGTGCTCATTCTCTCTCTCTCTGATAAATAAATAAATAAATAAATAAATAAATAAAATATTTTAAAAATTTACAGTATACAGAACATATGAAAAAGAAAAATTAAAAATCTCCTGAAATGCTGTTACTTAGAGTTCACAAAAATGTTAACAGCGGTTGGCATTGTTTTAGACCTCTCTCTGTGTATGTGAGTATGCAGTTCTGCATAACTAGGATCATACGATACGTGTTGGGTTTTTTAATTGTATTCTGTATACAAATTTATTTTTATGTACAATAACCAGTTCTTGATAGATAATAATTATACTAAGGAAATCTAACAGTAACTTTTTTTAAAAAGGAGAGGGTTTTTTTTTTTTTTTTTTGAGAGCTCTTCTCTATAAGCAAGATTACATATTTACATCGTTTCAAACCTAAAGGCATCTTGGGATATCATTACTGATTTTAATTTTCAGACTAATAAGGCACAGTTACAGCCACAGTCAAACAATTCCAATTATACATCTCTTAAGCTGACCAAAGTGGGCTGAAATAAAAGGATTCAGAACAGTTAAGCTGTTTGTTTCATTCGTGCTATAGTGTGAAAGGCATACATTGTGTGTATGTCCTGACTGCTTCATTGCAGCACAAAGAACTTATTAACATCTAAGGTGATTGATTGCACTGTGAGTGGAAAACAGTCAGTGCGACTGATGTGTCTTCACAAAGGACCCTGCGTTTCTAGGATTTTCATGATCAATGACATTCCTGAGGTAGAGAGGGCCAGGTTTGCTGGTTCTGGGCAGGCAGGCACTGGCCCAGGAGCTGTAGACCTGTCCTGCCACCATGTTGTGGGGATACACCTGCATGGGGGCGTTATACTTGCTTTATAACCTGCTTTTTTCTCTTGACGGTGTTCCATTCACATAAATATAAACCTTACCATCAGTTTTAATGACCATCTAGTACCTTTTGAATTTATGTATCATAATCTATTTAACTAGCCTCCTATGATGAACATTGCTTGTATTTAAATTTTGGAAGTAAAATAGTGGTATAATAAATCTTCTTTTTTACTCCTCTTTAAGTACTTAATGCCATGGTCATCTTAACATAAATAAAGGGGAAATTTTTGAGTCGTTGGATATGTGTATTTTGCATTTTGGTATATATTACCAACTATCCACCAAAAAGAGGGCACAAGTTTACAAACTTAATAATTTATGGGAGTGACTGTTTTTTTCCTCATACCTTCTCTGGTGCTATGTGTTGGCTGGTTTTTAAAAAATCTTTGCCAATCTATGGGGTGCCTGGGTGGCTCAGTTGGTTAAGCATCTGCCTTCCGCTCTGGTCATGATCCCAGGGTCCTGGGAGCCCCACATCAGGCTTCCTGCTCAGCAGAGAGATTGCTTCTCCCCTCCCTCTGCTGCTCCCTTTCCTTGTGCTCTCTCTCTCTATCAAATAAATAAATAAAAATCTATTAAAATAAAAAAAATCTTTGCCAATCTAGTAGGAAAAAATATTTCATTATTAGTTTTTTGTTTGTTTTTTTAAATACTGTCTACCCCCAACATGGGGCTCGAACACCTGACCCTGAGATCAAGAGCTGCATGCCGTCCTGACTGAGCCAGTCAGGTGCCCCTCTTGTTATTATTTTTACTTTCATTATGTATGTCCACTGAACTGAAGTCGGACTCTATCAGGGCTCAGCTCGAATTTTTTTTCTTGCCACCAATATTTGCCTGCAGAGCAACCCATAGGATATTTGCTTCTGCCAAATTGTCCCATTTTTTTTCAACTTTATTCTGTCCCCCAAAAATCAAATAAAAATAGAGAGTGTGTGGTAAGCTATATGTCAATTATTGAATACTTCATTATCAGGATTAACAAAGCAGTGCTGTTTTTATTTCACAGTGTTCTTTTAGCTTTGCAATTGTATTCCTCTGGCTCCCATTTTAATTCTTTTCTCCTCTCTCCATAACCTCACTTGTGGGGACCTTGTCCCCTTGTTTCCTTCCCACGATTGTAAGTTTCCTAAATGTTTGGGAGGACTAGAAAGTGAAAGTCTTGGAATCTTTTGTCAATTCATGTACTTTCTGCATTAGCAAAGGAAATCTGGCCAGAGATTTTATTTCCACTTTTGTCCGTTAGCAATACCCCATTGCCCTTCTTTGAATTCTGTCTTAACTTTCTGTTCCAGTTAAGTTTGAGACAGAACCTACTCCTTGACCTTTTGCCTACTCAGAAAGAAATACTTTTTTTTTTCACTCAAGGAGGCACTTAGAACTTTCTTAGTACTGATGATCTTTAGTTTTGCAACAAACGGGTATTTTCTTTCCTCTTTTAACTCTCTCTTTGTCCATTTACTTACCCTGTCTCACTTCTTCAATGAAAAATGTTATTTTATAAGAGGATCAGTTCTTAAAAATAACAGCAAGTATAAAATTAAGCTACATCTGTTTTAAGGAGTTGGAAGGAATTTCTCTCCCAGTATGCTAAGTAGAATTTCTAGTTTGCTGGTGTTTACCTGCTCTGACTTGTTGGTGTCTGTTCCTGAGGCATTATGCCCACAGCTGGTGTGGATGCACCTAGAAATAGTCATTCATGGGCTGCTGGCCCCAAAGGAAGCCTGGCTCTTGGGTGGCCCACCACACCAGGGTTATTAACCCACCCTTCTAGATTGTCATCACAGAAACTTGAGGGATGAAAGATCTCAAGGAATGTGAAGAAGACTTGTACTTAAAATTCATTTATGGAGACATACTGCTTTCATAGGCTTAAGTTGGAAGTATTACTGTAACCAACTTTGTAGTATGGTATGGTCAGACAACAAGAGCATTGAATTTGAAGTTAAACCAAACTGGGACTGAGTTCTGGTTGTACTGCTTACTAAACATATGTCCCTGCCCTTCAGGGAACAGAGTTTAGTGGGAAGACAGACATGGAGAGATTTTCCCCAGGAAAAATATACTGTTTTAACAGGAAACATGGATGCATGTGCAAAGGGCTATCAAAGTATCCAGTACAGGCAAAAAAGCCTTCCCAGAAGAATTAGCAAGTGAGCAGGGACTTGATGAGGTTGGGGTGGGAATGTGAGTAGGAGGAGGTGAGTGAACTGGGACAGGGCATAAACAAGGGCATGGAGGCACATATGTTTTTGGAATTCAAGATGATCAGTATTGTTGGAACATAAAGCCTGAGGAGGATGAAAAAAGTGGCTGGATAAGAATAGATAAATATCCCTCAGATTATGAAGAATCTTGAATGATATGTAAAGTCAGATTTCCTCCTATAGGCTCTGGGGAGCCACATTTAAGAAATTCACACCTAGGGGCGCCTGGGTGGTACAGCGGTTAAGCGTCTGCCTTCGGCTCAGGGCGTGATCCCTGCGTTGTGGGATCAAGCCCCACATCAGGCTCCTCCGCTGTGAGCCTGCTTCTTCCTCTCCCACTCCCCCTGCTTGTGTTCCCTCTCTTGCTGGCTGTCTCTATCTCTGTCAAATAAATAAATAAAATCTTTAAAAAAAAAAAAAAAAGAAATTCACACCTAGGGGCGCCTGGGTGGCACAGCGGTTAAGCGTCTGCCTTCGGCTCAGGGCATGATCCCGGCATTTTGGGATCGAGCCCCACATCAGGCTCCTCCGCTATGAGCCTGCTTCTTCCTCTCCCACTCCCCCTGCTTGTGTTCCGTCTCTCGCTGGCTGTCTCTATCTCTGTCGAATAAATAAATAAAAAATCTTTAAAAAAAAAAAAAAAGAAATTCACACCTGGAAGTGTTAGATGGCTTATGTTAGTGTTAGATGGGTTATGTTAGATGAGTTAATTGGCAACAGGATAGAGCATAGTCCAAAGGGTTCTTAATCTTTATGAGTCTCAGTTGTTTTTTCTGCTTAATCAGCTAATATTAATACCTGTCCAACTACTTACAAGGTTTTGTGGAGATTAAGGAAATAATGTATACAAAAGTATTTGAAAACATTATAGCCCTAGGAAGGTTATTATTGCCATTAATAATTTCTCCTAAAGCTAACTTAGAAGAATTTGAGTGAGATATTGTGTGATTCCATTTATATGATATGTCCGGAATAAGCAAATCCACAGAGATAGAAAGTAGATCGGTGGTTGCCAGAGGTTAGCAGGAGAGAGAAGGGGGATGACTACCAGTGGCTATGGGTTTCTTTTTGGGGTGATAAGAACATTCTAAAATTAGATAGTGGTGTTGGTTGCCCAACTTTGAATATGTTAAAATACCACCGAATTGTATACTTTAAAACAAACAAAATACAACAAAAAGAAAGAACTTAGGCCAGGCTCTCTGCTTATATAGAAACAGAGGTTAGTATCTGATACCAGTCTATGCAAGTTCACTGTGCCTAAACATATCAAACCCTTAAATCTTTTTTAAAAGAATGAATATTAGACAAACCATAAGAAACTCTTAACTCTAGGAAACAAACTGAGGGTTGCTGGAGGGGCGGTGGGTGAGGGGATGGGGTACCTGGGTGATGGGCATTAAGGAGGGCATGTGATGTAATGGGCACTGGGTGTTACATCTAATGGATGAATAACTGATCTCTACATTTGAAATTAATGATATGTTAACTGATTAAACTAATTGAACTAATTGTTAATTAGTGATATGTTAACTGAATTTAAATAAAATAAGTTAAAAAAAATAAAAGAATGAATATTATGGTACCAAAAGAAAGAATCTTGTGTCTAAATTATTGCAGGAATGTAAGGCTGAAATAAAGAAGGTGGGAAATGAAACGTATTAGAAATTATAAGAGGTAGCCAGTTCCAAAATTAAAATTCAGGGGCGCCTGGGTGGCACAGCAGTTAAGCGTCTGCCTTCGTCTCAGGGCGTGATCCCGGTGTCGTGGGATCGAGCCCCACATCAGGCTCCTCCACTATGAGCCTGCTTCTTCCTCTCCCACTCCTCCTGCTTGTGTTCCTTGTCTCGCTGGCTGTCTCTATCTCTGTCGAATAAATAAAATCTTTAAAAAAAAATTCAAAGATTAATATGTTTTTTATATATTTGCAATAACCCACTCATGAAATGCAATAAAAATATTAAGAGCAATATAAAATATAAAACACCTAAGATAAACTTGGTAAGAAATGTGCAAAAGCCTATGTGGGAAAAAATTGACAAAATATTGCCAGTAGACATCAAAGAAAACTTGAAGATATACCATATTCATGGATGGGTGGACTTAATATTGTAAAGATATTCTCCCTCAAACTGATCTAACAGATTTTATGTAACCCCATGTAAATCCAACAGCATTTTGGTGGGGGAGAAGAACTAACTAAATTATTATAATGTACATGTAGAGGGGAAAAAATGTCCAAAACAAGTTCAAGAGTATTTGGAAGAGAGGAATTGTAATGGGGATTTATTGTACCAAAGTACAAAGTACATTATAAAACTATAATATTGGCAAGGAATAGCACACAGACCATAGTAAGATAACAACAACAACAAAATGCTAACATTTATTGAGCAGTTACTCTGTGCTTTGTGGGTCTTTAAATACCTATACAACTCTATGATGGTAGCTACTGTCATCTCCATTTCACAGATAAGAAGAAAACTGAGATTCAGAGAGGTTTAGTAACTTGCCCTGGAAGTTATGAAGTACATGGCAGAGCAGGAATTCAAAGCAACGATGATTTCAGATTCATTAATTAGCAGTGTTTAGTTCTAGGAATTTAAGCTTCAATAAATGAGGCTATGTAAAAATATTTAAATGTAAGAATGTTATTTGCAGCTTTGTTAGAAGTGCCAGAAGTAAGAATTAATCTAAATATCAAGCAAGAGTATTGGTTAGATGAAGTATAGTAACATTTACACAAATAAAGACTGTATGTAGAAGAATATTTAATGACACAGAAATGAGAATAATGATATGAGACAGAAAAGTGGATTACAAAATAATATATAAAAAATGTGATCCCATTTATGAAAACATATGGAGAGAAAAAAAGATGGAGGGGATTGACATCAAAATATTATTTTCTCTGAGTAGTAAAATTACAAACAATTTATATTTTCTTTTTGCTTATCAGCATTTTCTATTTTTTCCACAGAAAATGAGTTGTTTTTTTAAGATTTATTTGTTTATTTTAGAGAGAGAGGGCATAACGGGAGGGACAGAGGCAGAGGGAGAGGGAGAGAGAATCTTAAGCAGGCTCCATGCCCAACATGGAGCCTGACATGGGGCTACATGTCATAACCCTGAGATCATGACCTGAGCCGAAATCAAGAATCAGACACTGAATCGACTGAGCCAGCAGGTGCCCCCCAAATGTGTTTCTTTAAAGAAAAGTAATTGCGGTAGAATTACCATGTCTTTGATTTAGTTTTTAAGAAAAGTATGTGAGCTTGTAATCCTTACATTTTGCACCCTGACAGCTGCCTTGGCCATTCCTCGGTACTCCTGTGGTGTCCCCCGTGCTGCTCTTTATCCAGTGTTGTCATAGTGATCATAGTGATCATTTACCCTTCTAACTCCTACTTCTGTATCCTCAGTACCTAGAACAATGTCTGGTGCCAATCATTGTTTGGATCAGCAAGTATTTCTGTAAGGAACAATGAAACAAAAAGTAGGGATGAAAGGAAGAGGGAGGGAGAAAGGAAACCAACTTACTGAGATACGGATCTGAGGTTACTTTTTCAGTTTCATTCCCTCGAGATTCAAAAGCAATTGGTGGTTGGTATATTACTTGTATAATTCTTTATACTAATCCAGAAAATATGTCGTCACCTCCCCTCACCCCCCTCAGAATAAAAGACTTTGCTCAGAACCCCTTAAGTTCTGATTGTGGGAAACCAGAAACACATGTAAAGGAATTTGCCTGCAAAAAAGGGAAGGAAGTGGGGGTTCTTACATTTATACAGGCCAGAGTGAATCTTTCAAAAATTAATGAGATAAAGGAAAACTACTTGAGTAGAACATAGTGCCGCGCAACCCGCTTTCTCCCTTTTCTTCCACCAGTTGTATCCGGAAAGCCATTTTTAACAAAAGATTTGGCAGATGAAGGAGTTGTTGCCTGTTGCCTTTCAGATTTTTCTGGGTAAAAGATCCTGAGGGAGCCTAGGGACTGCTGCTGGCCCAGCTGCTCACGTCATGTATCTATTTAAACATTCAATTTAGAGAAAAAGCCCGAGAAACAAATGTAATATAACTCCCAGCGTTTTGTTTTGTTTTTTTCCTTTCCAGGAAGGGGAACAGTTTGTGAAGAAAATCGGTGGTATTTTTGCCTTTAAGGTGAAGAACGGCCCTGAGGGTAAAGAAGCCACCTGGGTGGTAGATGTGAAGAATGGCAAGGGATCCGTGCTTCCGAACTCAGGTCAGTGCAGTGATGACTCCATTTATAGGAGCACTGACAGATACACAAGGGGAAATGAGCATCTGCTTTGTGTTTTCCGAAAGGGCTGGCTTCAGAGGTATAGGACCTTGTTGAGAGAACTAGTGAATCCTTGGGAATAGGAATAGGTCACAGCCACCGCCTCCCAAAGATTTGGAAGCTCCATCACAGAGGTGTTAATTTTAGGCTTTAGAATTAGACAAACTTGGGTTGGGATCCTGGCCTTGCCACTCACAGATTCTGGCTTTGAACAAATTATTTAACTTCTCTGAGCCTCGGTTTTCTGGTCTATAGATGGGAATAGTAAATGGTAACTATTTCATAGGGTTGATGCAAGGATTAAGAGAATTATCTCTCAAGTATCCTGTAAAGCACATGCTCCAGCATATGGTTATGTGGCCTTAAAAGTCCTGTCTGTACTCAGTCTCCCCACTTCCTCTCATCCCAGTCTTTCTTGAACCCACTTCAGTTATCTTTTATCCACATCAGTGTTCAAAACTATTCTTGTCAAGGTCACCAGTGACCACCATATTGCCAAATTCAGTGGTTCATTCTCAGCCTTCATGATATTGTACTTCTAGGCTTTCCTCTTACCACACTGGCTGTTCCTTCCTAGCCTCTCTTCCTGTTTTGTCCTCCTCTCCAAATTTCTTAATGTTGCCGTGCTCCAAGGCTCAGGTCTATCCTCATTCACTCCCTGAGGATCCCCTCTAGTCTCATGCTTTTAAAACCATCCCTACAGTGATGACTCCCAGATACCTTCAGCATGGACTCAGCCACTGAACTTCAAGGTGTATATCCAACTGCTTAATTGACAAGTTTACTTGGATACTTAATAGGTATCCCGAAGCTAATATGTAGAAAATGAAACTCCTAATTTGTTTCTAATCTCCTTTAATTATGTATTCCTCCCACCATCTTCCCCATCTCCATAAATTGGTTCTCTGTCCTACCAGTTCCTTGGTCCAAAAACCTTGAAGTGCTCATTGGCTCCTCTTTTTCTCACACTACACAGTCTAATCCATCAGCAAGTTCTGTTTTCCTCTACTACTACCACCTTGGTGTAAGCCTCCATCATTTTTTTTTGCCTGGTCTCCCTGTTTCTAACCTTGCCCCCTGCAGGTTCTTCTCCACGCACCAGCTCAAGTGATCATTTTATTTATTTATTTATTTATTTAGTTAGTTAGTTAGTTAGTTAGGGGGAGGGTAGTGATCATTTTGAAACTTAAGTCAGATTGTGACTCACCTCTGCTCAAAGCCATCCAAACGCTTTTAGCTCACTCAGTAAAAGCCAGAGTTCTTATACTGGCATTATGTGATCTGGCCCCACTTTTCTGTTTTACTGCACTCTCCCTGACTTTGCTCCAGTCACACTGGTCTCCTTGCCATTGCTGAAACATGGCGTGTTCCCAGTTGAGGGGCTTTCTGCTATATTCCCTCTGCCTGGAATTGTCTTCCCTTAATATCCTCATGACTTGTTCCCTCATTTCCTTTGGATCGTTGCCCAGATGTCACCTTCTCAGTGAGCCCCTCCTTAACCTTAATGCTTTTATTTTATCTATTTATTTATTTATTTTATCTATTTATTTATTTATCTATTTATATATCTATTTATGTATTTTAAGATTTTATTTATTATTTATCTATTTTATCTATCTATTTATTTATCTATTTATATATCTATTTATGTATTTTAAGATTTTATTTATTTGATGGAGCACAAGTCGGGGGACAGCAGGCAGAGGGAGAGGGAGAAGCAGGCTCCTCGCTGAGTGAGGAGCCCAATGTGGGGCTCAATCCCAGGACCCTGGGGTCATGACCTAAGTCAAAGGCAGATGCTTAACCGACTGAGCCACCCAGGTGCCCCAACCTTAATGCTTTTAAATCACAGCCCTGTTCTCTTTTGTCCTTTGCTGCCTTATTTTTCTTTATAGCACTTATTGCCATCTGAGATACTCTGTAATATTTTAACTTACTTCCTTATTGTCTGTCTCCCCCACTTGAATTGTCGCTGCATGAAGACAGATTTTTGCCTGTTAGGTTCACTGCTGCATCCCCATTGCCTATAATAGTACCTGATACATGGTAGGCCTTCAATAAAATAAATAATTTAAAAATGAACAGCAAAATGAATGAATGATGCTTAGTAAGTGTTCAGCAGGTTACATTTTGTATGTTGTATTTTGTTTCATTTCTCTTGTTGGAGAGAGCCTGGTGCAATTAAAAAATGTGATGTGTGGGGACCACCTTTTCGGAAAGCTTAAAATACCATGCTATGAACTTTGAAAGTGATTTGATATATAATCAATCCAATTAAAGCTTTTTAGGTAGAAAAGTGAAAGGGCTGTGTTTTAGAGGATGAAGCTGGTGCATTAGATCTGATGAATTGGAAAGGGAAAAACCAGACTCAGAGCAATTGGGAGGGTGGATGTTGCCACCATCTAAGTGAGCAAAAAAGATAGCCTGAGTGTTGGCAGTGAGAAAAAGAAGATGTTGTTACATTGTTGTTACCAGGGTATTTGGGATGAAGTTGATAGGACCTGGAAGCTGTGCAGGAGAAGGAAGTCTGTCAAAGATGGGAGAGTTCTGTTACCAGTACATTATTGAGAGAGGTCCTAGAGGAGTGGATGATGTCAGGAGCACAGGGAGAAGGAGGGTTAGCTTTAGCGAGTAGCAAGGAGGGATGATACGTCTTTCTCTGAGAGGGTAGATAAATATAAGGGGCGTATTGATGTAGAAAGGAGGTTGGCAGAGCTCTTGGAATAGAATTTAGAGGTTGGGGACAGGAGAAAATGTTGAGTGGCGCTGTTGAATAACGATTCAACTAGAGATTCATGAAGGAAGAGGCAGTAGTTAGGGCAGCATGGTGTTGTGGTGGAAAGGTCCAGAATTACATATAGTTGCTTCCCCCCCCCTCAAAATGAGTAGGCAGAAAAATAACTTGAGTTTGCATTTTATGAGCTGCCACTCTAATGTGGTGTAGGAAGAAAAACTGAATGCTTCATCTAGATTTAAGCTTTTAAAAATAAAAAGAACTTTTGGAAAATAGTTATTTTAGGTTTATATTCTGATATGCCCAGGCAGATGATAAGGTGATATTAAAAAAAATTTCTCCTGTTTTTTGTTATTATTGTTTGTCATAAAAGATAATATGCTTATGGAAAGCTATTATTATAATTTCAAAAAACCTTACTCCCTGTATATGTATTCTGGCTGTGAGCTCTCCCCATATTAGGTGCCCCATCCCAGACCTGAAGGCATTTTACCCTGGAGCAAAGTGATTTCTGCTGAAACTGACACTTGTTGGCAGCTAGGAGTGGCGTTGAAATATGGACTTACCCAGTAAAAGCCACCACTGGAAATTGCCAGCTCCTTTTACATCAGCCAACAAATGCCCATTTGTTAGAGATCAGCTATGTTAAAGCATTAATAACCTGTCCTAGTTTGAACTAGCATTTTAAAGAGAATTGCTAGTTCTTTTGGCATGTACACAGTGTTGAGAGGTTTACTTATTGTTGACGAAGTTAAGATTTCCTTAAAAGTATTTCATTTGCTTGTAGTCTAAGAATTTGGTAATCATTATACAGATGGTTATATTAAGGACTTTCAGATTTTATGCATTTTCCATAATCTTTTCCTCCTGACTAGGTCTCTTTGTCTATGAATTCTGCCCCTCCCTCCTCTCCTTTAAAACAACTCATAGAGTATATCTCTAGGAAGCCAACTTTGATTAATCGAACATGACACATTATCTTTCATTCCTTTATTCTGCCCTCTCAGCATCAACTTGAGTTCTCAGCCCTGCCCCTTTGTGGGCAACATAATATAGAAGGCCTCAGCGTCTCGTATCCCCAAGGTACAGTAGAAAGAGCATAGCGTTTGGAGATACCAAACTGGGGTCAGACCACAGCTCTGTCAGTTATTAGGTGTATACCTTCCCTGAGTCCAGTTGTCTCATCTAGAAAATGGTGAGAATAATTTCTATCCATGGAGCTGTTGTGGGGATTAAATGAGATATGTAAAGCACTTTAGCATAGGAAGTGCTCAGTAAATCATTGTTTCCTCCCCAGTACATACATTAAATATTAATTTTGCTTAAACACGTGAGACTTGTCTAAGACTCTGCAAAAGGTCTTGGGGAACTGAGAAAGCATCTAGATTCATCAGATACTGATGAACTGGTGAGGGCCCAATTAAAACTGAGCTGTCGGGGCACCTGGGTGGCTCAGTTGGTTAAGCATCCCACTCTTTTTTTTTTTTTTTTAAAGATTTTATTTATTTATTCGACAGAGATAGAGACAGCCAGCGAGAGAGGGAACACAAGCAGGGGGAGTGGGAGAGGAAGAAGCAGTCTCATAGCGGAGGAGCCTGATGTGGGGCTCGATCCCAGAACGCCGGGATCACGCCCTGAGCCGAAGGCAGACGCTTAACCGCTGTGCCACCCAGGCGCCCCTAAGCATCCCACTCTTGATTTCAGCTCAGGTCTTGATCTCAGGGTTGTGAGTTCAAGCCCCGCTTCGGGCGTGGAGCCTATTTGACAACAACGACAACAACAAACTGATCTGTTCAGTGTTGTATCTTTCCTGTAACAATAGGAAGCCATAGAGTTTGGGAGTAATGGGCTTTAGCAGCAGAATCTGCTTTCAGATCTAGCTCAACCTCTTCTTCAGCTGTGTGATTGTAAGCAAGTTGTTTGCCCTCTCTAATCCTCATAGGGTTGTTAGATCAAATGAGTTCATGGATGTGAAGTGCTCAGCATAATGAGAGCAATAAATGCTGATAATTACAGCAGCAGCAGACTTCACTTCCTAAACTCACTTTTTTTTTTTTAAAGAGATGGGGAGAAAGAAGGGGGGGCAGGCAGAGGGAGAGGGAGAGAGAGAGAGAGAATCCTGAGCAGGCTCCATGCCCAGCACGGAGCCCAGTATGGGCTCAATCTCATGATCCTGAGACCATGACCTGAGCTGAAATCAAGAGTTGGACACTTAACTTACTGAGCCACTCAGGCGCCCCTAAACTCACTTTTCAATGACTAAGAGTCCTTTCTTGAAATATTAGGATCAAGCCCAACTATAAATCAAGTCCAAAGATCTCAGTTTCCTAGCTTTTTTTCCTCCCTGCTCTTTGATGATAGAAATCTACATGGGAACTGAATTTTTTAGACTATAAATCCATAATTCATTTATACGAATCCATTTATATGAATCCATCATTTATATGAATCCATAATTCATTATAAATTCATTTTCAAAGCTTCACACATTTTTTTCCCAGTAATAAAATTTTGTTAGAAGGAAAGATGGAATAGCCATTGAATCTCAATTTTTCTAGGGTCTGTCCCTGAATTCTAAAACATACAATAACAACTTTTAGCTTTCAATCTTGTTTT
Organism: Ursus americanus; assembly: GCF_024610735.1. Lineage (NCBI taxonomy): Eukaryota > Metazoa > Chordata > Mammalia > Carnivora > Ursidae > Ursus > Ursus americanus. Next base: position 10,585,307 of record NC_142138.1, read on the forward strand.
AACTATTTAATAATATGGGCATGCTGTGCTTTAATAACTTACTACTATCTTAGTCCGTTTGGGCTACTGTAACAAAATACCACAGACTGAGTAGTTTATAAACAACAGAAAGTTATTTCTCACAGTTCTGGAACCTGGAAGTCCAAGATCCAGGTGCCAACTGGGTCACTTTTGGTGAGGGCCCTCTTGCTGGTTTATAGCTGGTGCCTTCTCCCTGTGGACTCACATGGTGGAAGGGGCTAAGGGTCTCTTTGAAGACTCTTTCATAAGGCACTAATCCTATTCATTAGGGTCCACGCTCCTGACCTCCCCACCTACTAATACCATCACATAGGGCATTAGGATTTAAACATGGGAGTTTTGCAGGGGACACAAACATTCAGACCATAGCAACCCCTAATCTCTTATTAAGGCATGGATTATCTGATTAGCTATTGGGCCATGATTTGATAATCTTTTGAACTCTACTTATTTCAGCAGGTATTTATTGATTGCCCTTTATGTGTTCGGCACTTTTCAAGGACCGAGGCATATAGTAGCAAACAAAACTGAGAAGGGCCCTGTCCCTGTGAAGTATTTATTCTAGTGGACAAATACAGAAGACACATATACAAATAAGTAAGGTAGTTTCACATAAGTGCAGTAAAGAAAAATAAAAGAGAATAGGAAGCTAGAAAGCGACTTGGTTTCAGGGAGAGGCCAACTTTGATTTGAGGAGGAGCCAACTATTAGAGGACTATGGTTAGATTCATTGTCTAAGACACTGACTGCTGACGGATTTTTTTCTTGGTGAATTTTTCCTTTTGCACTTGAAACTTATTTGTCCAAGGTGAGCATGGCTAAACTAGCAATGAGATCTTAGAGTCTTTGTTGTACAGTCTTTTTATTCATTATACTTTGATACTAAAATTAATGTTTTTAGGGACCCCTGGGTGGCTCAGTCCATTAAGTGTCCAACTCTTGATTTCGGCTCAGGTCATGATCTTAGGGTCGTAAGACTGAGCCCCGGGAGATGGGCTCTGTGCTGGGTGCGGAGCCTGCTTAAGATGCTCCCTGTCACTCTCCCTCTGCTCCTCCCCCCACCCTATGTGCGTGCACTCTGTCTCTCAAAAAAATAAATAAAATAAACTTAAAAAATTAATATTTTTAAAATTTTGTATTGTAAGTAATACATACTTAGTGTAGAAAACGTTAGAAAGATAGAGAAACAAAATGAGAAAAATTAGTTTCTTATAATCCCACCATCTATGTTAGGGGTTGACAAACCATGGCCTGTGGGCCAAATCCAACAATCCACCACCTGTTTTTTTGTTTTGTGTAAAATTTGCATTGAAGTCTAGCTTATAATAAAAGGCATAAATTTGAAGTGTACAGCCTGATAAATGTTCACAGATGAATATATCTCCCAGATCAAGCTGCAGAATGTTGCCAGAGCTCTAGAATCTCTCTCATGCCCCCTGCTATCACTGTCTTCTCCCACAAGAAACCTCTCTTCCAAATTCTGTCACCATAGACTGATTTTATTTATTTTGGAAATTCATTTACATGGACTCATACAATATTTACTCTTTTAGGTTTGGTTTTTTTTTTTTCTTTTGCTCAGCATCATAAGATTCTTTAATATTGTTGTATGTAGCAGTAGTTTGTTTTTGCTTTGTGAATGCCCCAGAATTTTCTAATTCCATGGTTGATATGTCTTTTTAGTGTTTCCATTTTGGGGCCTTATGAATAAAACTGTTACGAACCTTCTTATTATATAGGTCTTATAGTAGATTCATGTACTCATTTCTGTTTGGCATATAACCAGGAGAAATACTAGGCTATAACATACAGTATAGCCAAACAGTTTTTGGACGTGGATATACTATTTTATGTTACCTTCCACATTACATGAGAGTTTCATTTGTTCCACATTTGTGATAGTACTTGGTACTGTCAGTTGTTTTTTTTTAAGTTGAGTTCGTTGAGGTATAATTTAATACAGTAAAATCTACCCTTTTTAGATATATAGTTCTGTGAATTTAGACAAACGCATATATTTGTGTAACCACTACCAAAAATCAAGAGATAAAATATTTCCATCACCCCAAAAAGTGTTCTCATGTCCCTTTGCAGTCAATCCCCTTCTCCCACACTCAGGCCTTGGCAACCATTACTCTGATTTCTGTCCCTGTAGTTTTACCTTTTCCAGAATGTCATGTAAATGGAACGATACGATGTATAGTTTTTGTTTTGTTTTGTTTTAAGGTTTTATTTTTAAGTAATCTCTATACCCAATGTGGGACTCGAACTTAAAACCCTGAGATCAAGAGTTGCACACTCTACTGACTGAGCCAACCAGGTGCCCCAGTATAGTTTTTTGAACCTGCGTTTTTCACCGAGAGTCATTCATGCTGTTGCATATAACATCAGTAGTTTGTTCCTTTTTAAATTTTTTTCCAAAGGTCAAATAATTACTGTTTTATATTGAGATAGTACATTTCATATTTCAACCAAAAGACAAAAATGCAGCTTCACTTAAACACAGAAAATAATGGCATCTCCCAGGTGCCTTATTTCAAAATCAAACTAATACACAAATTCTGTACCCTTCCCTCCCCCAGTGAAAGCCCATAAGCTTTGCCCGGAGTTTTGAGTTTTCCATGCCATGTGGCATCCAGCATCTTGGACTTGTGAAGCACTTGAATATAGCAATTAAAACACTTGAGAGGTCTAGCAAATGGCATTTGAAAGGGACCTCAAAGTGCAGATATATCTGTTCAGACATGTTACAGAATGAGCTGGCTTTTTGAACACTATCCCTCTGCTTAAATTCAAGAAGCAGGCTTTAAAAACACAAAAGGCATACAAGTTGTATTTCAGTACAGATCTTCAGCTGGTCATCGGAAAAGATTCCAACAATAAAAAAATCGTTGGTGTCACCTGCCCCTCCCTCCCACCCAAAGCTGAAATGAAGGAAAAAACAGAACAAAACAAAAACAGGTGACAGGTGACTTTGGAATCCTATAGGAATCCACTACTTCTGATGAAAAAATTTGTAATACATTAGAGAATCGTTAAAATGAAAAAAACACAAAAGTCATTTTGCTTTGACGGCCCTTCATGAATAGAATGAACTGCTGTGTAGTGCCTTTGAACTTTGAGTCCTTGTGGAAGGTGGAGGCATTGCGAGGCTGGGGCAGGGGGTGATCTTTTTGTGGTTGAGTAGTTTATCCATTCACCAGTTGATGCACATTTGGTTTTTTCCCAGCTTTCGGCCATTTTTAATAAAGCCACTATGAACATTCACATACAGTTTTTTGTGTGGACCTATGTTTTCATTTCTTTGGGGTGAACACCTAAAAGTGGGATTGCTAAGTCATATGGCATATATATGTTTAGCCTTCTAAGAAACTTCTAGACTGATTTTTAAAGTGGCTGTACCATTTTACTGTTCCTCCAGCATTGTATTGCCCTTTCAGTTGCTCTGCATCCTAATCAGCGCCCGGTATGGTCTTTTTTTTGCCTTTTTTGGCCACTCATTCTAGTAGGTATGTGGTAGTATCTCATCCATGCTTTTAATTTGCATTTCCCTGGTGAGTAATGAAGTTGAACACAGCTTCGTATGCTTTCTTGGCCATTTGGAGATCTTTTGTACAGTGTCTCTTTGTTATTTGCCTGTTTTTGTTTTGGATTATCTAACCTTTTCTAATTGAATGATAGGAATTTTTTATATATTCTGGATACAAGTTAGTTTGTTGTCAGACATATGAATTGCAAATATCCTCTCCTTCTCTGTCTGCTGCCTGTTTTGAAAATTTTATTAGCACACAGCCACACTCATTTGTTTACGTGTTGTCAATGGTGGCTTTTATACCACAGAGGCGGAGTTGCGTAGTTGTAATAGCGACCTAGTAGCTTTTGGCAGAGGCTAAAATGCTTAGTGTCTGATATTTTACAGGAAACGTTTGATAACCCCGATATAGATAACTGTACTCTTTTTTTATTACTATGTATCAAATTACCACAACCTTAGTGGCTTAAAACAACGCACACATCTATTACCTCACAGTTTCCACAGGTAAGTTGGCTGAGGAGAGCTTAGCTGGGTCCTCTGCATAGGGTTTTACAGGCTGCTGTAAAGGTGTTGGCTAGGCCTGGATTCTCATCTGGAGGCTTGACTGCGGAAGGGTCCATGTCCAAGTTTGTCAGGTTGCTGACAGAATTCATTTCCTGCAGCTGTGGAGAATGATAACTTTTTTTTTTCTTTTCTTTTTTTTTTTTTTACTGGCCATATACGCCAGAGTTATCCTCAGCTCCTACAGACCAGCACCCTGCCACATGGCCCTTTGCATATGTACTTCACAGCATAGCAGCTAGCTTATTCAAGGCCAGCAGGAGAGAGAGCAAGTCTGCTAGCAAGACAGAGTCTTATATGACACAATAGAACCACAAGGATGATATCCCATCTCCTTTGCCACATTCTCTTGGCTAGAAGCAAGTCACAGGTCCTGGCCACACTCAAGGGCACATCCAAAGGCATGAACACAGGAGGCAGGCATCACAGAGGTCACCTTAGAGTCTGGGCGCCACAATAACTATTATTAATATAGTGGTGTCTAACTTTATAGATGTTTTTTCTATACAGATACAATTGAATATCTGTTTTTCAGCAAAAATGGGACCATGCTCACTGTTTTGTAACGGGCTTGTATAACAGTATCGTGCATGATACAGTATAACAACATTTTTTCAGGTCAGTAAGTGTAGGTCCACATCATCTGATGATTGCATTGTATCCCGCTATATGAGTATGATAATTAATTTCTTTTACAGAGTTATTTATTTATTTTAGAGAGAGAGGGAGAGAGCACAAGCGGGAGGAGCAGAGGGAGAGGGAGAAAGACTCTCAAGCAGACTCCACACCGAATGTGGAGCCCCACACAGGGCTTAATCTCACGACCCTGAGATCACAACCTGAGCCGAAACCGAGAGTTGGACACTTAGTGACTGTGCCACCCAGGCACCCTAATAATTAATTTAATCGATTCTGTCTTGTTAAATATTGAGGTTGCTTGTAATTTATGCTACATTTTACCAGGCTATCATAGAAGAGTACGTGGGTACCCTTTTCCCCACACTGCTCCAGTACTGGAAGCGATCTGTTGTAGTCAGTGGCTTTTGACCAAAGTGTATACATGAAACTGAATCTCTCCATTTCTTCTTTCTTTTCCTACATATCTCTGTTTTAGATAAGAAGGCTGACTGCACAATCACAATGGCTGACTCGGACTTACTGGCTTTAATGACGGGTAAAATGAACCCTCAGTCGGTAAGTACGATGGAGCTTGTATCCTCCTAGTAGGCGGGTCTTTTAGTCCATTCTGTTTCATCTCAGCCTCATACCAGAAAGTGCAAAGTGGTCAAACCCACAAAACTCAGTGTTCCCTAAAATGTTCGCTTAACAAATGACAAACTTTTGTGGTGCAGGCTATGTGCCAGGCACTGTTTTGTATGCCAGAAATACCCAGATGAATAAGAAAGAGTTCTGCACAAGGCATTCACAGTTTGGTAGGAGACAGATCTGTAAAAGAGTAAGTGTATCTGAGTACCCACGATGCCATGCCTAGCTTGTGGACAGCGGTGGGGGGCGCCGTGTCTTCCCGGACCATCAGAGAAGGCCTCACAGAGGAAACGACACTTAAGCTGAGTCCTAAGAATGACCAGAAGTTAGTAGTGCGCAGATGGAGAGCAGGAACAGTCCAGGGGGAGGGAGCGATGTGAACAAAGGCATGACCTTTTACATTTCCTATCTTTGCCCATGCTCTTTTTGTCTGAACTGCCTTCCCCCGACAAACTCGTTTTCTTTCAAAATTAGCTCAGATGTTATCCCCAAAAACCTCCTTACAAGTTGCTGGGGAACTGTAGCCAGTTCCTCTTCTGGGCCATCTACTGGAAGCAAGCTTAGCACTTGTCACATTATATTAATCACGATGCACCTATTTCCTTTTCATTAGATTGTGACTGTCTCAGAGGAGCAAACCACATCTTATTTGTCCTCATGTCTCCAGAACTTAGCACGATGCCTGACATTTTTAGGTTTTCACTAAATAATTGCTGGATTAAATTGTATTTGTCTGAAGTGTATTGATGTCTTGTGTGGATTTTCCTGGTCTCCAAATCATCGAGGATCTTCTTCTACTCGTTAGTCACCCAATGTTGAACAGACTTGATACACTGAGCTTTCATTAGCCAGAGAAAAAACAAAAAGAAACTGAGATGCTGCTTTGCATTGTAAACTTATTTTTCTGTTGCCTCAGCCTGATCCGTTTTAGGTCTTATTCCTAGAGCCCCCTGGGAATCCAAAAGATTGGATAAAACAACTAAATCTGACACACACTACTATTCCTTTTTAAAATGATTTCTCTGAGCAACTAAGCCTATTTCAGTTGATGCTTTGACAAGTGAGAGACATGCATCTGTGATGTTCGGCTTAATATACACCATTGGCACGGACATCTCCACCCACAGAGCCTGCTCCAAAAATCTGGACAAAACAGAGGCCACCAGTATAGGAGCTGGCTGTCTTCCTCCTTCCCACCCACTGCTCCTCGTTCCACTGTGCACTCCATGCACTTCCTTGGCAGGGTGATCAGACTTCACACATCAGCTTTGCCCCCGTTCTCAGTTTATCTGTTTACCACCCATTTGGGGGAGCAAAGGATCAGCTTATTTTTCTTGAACACCTGTTAGCACCCAAAGGAATTAAAGATAAAAATGGTAGATATTTCTATTAATATGCTAATGGTCTTTCCTTATGCTTAGAGGATTTGACTGGAAACCATTCAATGCCTTGGAAATTATAATTTCAGTGTTTGGCTACAGCTGAAACAAAGCAGTGTGCTCTCCAGGGTAAAGCACACATGAAGAACACCTAGGGGCCAGATTAAAATGACCCCTTCTGTTTGCATTCCCTAAAGGGTGGAGACTCATGTTTTCTCTATAATAATTAGTAAAGAAAAAGTCATTTTCTCTTTTAAGTTTAAAAAAAAGAAAGATGATGAGTTTCTCTTTTAGGTACTGCTGGTCCATATTTTTAAAGCACATATGTTAAATATATTGTGTTCTGAGACACCTGACCTTTAAGTCATCAGACAGAAGGCTGTGGGCCATATAGAAAGGAAATACTTAGTTTGTCCAGATGGAGGAGGGGAAAAAAAAAAGGAATTAGTCACCCTTACCAGAAGGTGTAGAAAAAGCAGAGTTCTCTACATTCCCATGGATAAGGCAGAAGAGCTCCTAACTTCTTTTTTTTTTTTTTTTAAGATTTTATTTATTTATTCGACAGAGATAGAGACAGCCAGCGAGAGAGGGAACACAAGCAGGGGGAGTGGGAGAGGAAGAAGCAGGCTCATAGCAGAGGAGCCTGATGCGGGGCTCGATCCCGGAATGCCGGGATCACGCCCTGAGCCGAAGGCAGACGCTTAACCGCTGTGCCACCCAGGCGCCCCAAAGCTCCGAACTTCTTAATATACTTGCTTAAAAAGCTAAGACTACCAGAGACTTTTTTTTCATCTAGCTCTTCCTTATTTTTAAATTGAGTTAAAAGACTGAGATCATAGCAGGGGAATCATGCTATGTTCCCAAATTTGCTATTATTTCTCTAAAGTTTTCCTGGGATTTTGTTACATGATAAATTTAGCAAACATCAAGTGATGTAATCCCAGGCAGTTGTTAAATGGAACAAATTGTGGGTCTGCCCTTCGGGTTGGTTTGATTCTTCTTCCTGAGCCAAAGATTGACACCAGCACCTCAGTCTCAGCAGGCTGCCTGTCCTCCCTCTGTAGCGATAAATCCTTTATCATGTAGACCAAAAAAGGAAACAAAATTGGTGACATTTCATCCACATTGTATTGAATCCCAAGAGTATCTAAGTGTGTTATGCATGTGCTTTTTTTCCCAGCAGACTACTTTTCTTCCCAGCAGAACTGAGGATTTCAGTTCGTATTCTGTTTTGTTTTTTTTTTTAAGATTTTATTTTTAAGTAATCTCTATACCCAGTATGGGGCTGGAATTCACAATCCAGAGATCAAGAGTCACACACCCCACCGATGGAGCCAGCTGGGTGCCCCTCAGTTCATACTCTTCATCCACATGTTTTTTTAAACAAAATCCATTTAGGAGGAACTCAGTTTACCTACTGTTTGGAAAATGCACCATCGGTGACAAAGGCAGATAAAGGTAGACTCAATTTCTAAGAGAAGATATTTGGGAAAGATGTGTTATGTGACTGTCCTTTGTAAAGCATGCTTTTTACAAAGCCTTCCTTTTGAGGAGTCTAGTTCTAAATCTGTTCCAGAAAGCCAAGTTTCATATTTTGAAGAAAGTTTAAGAAACCTGGATAAATAAATGATCTCAGGGCTGGATCGTCTAGAAATATCAGCAATCACAAAACAAAAAACACCAAGTAATAAATTTTCTTTCTTCTTACAGGCCTTCTTTCAAGGCAAATTGAAAGTCACTGGCAACATGGGTCTCGCTATGAAGTTACAAAGTCTTCAGCTTCAGCCAGGCAAAGCTAAGCTGTGAAGAACTCCCTTTGCCTACCTTTGAAAATTAAGATGAGATATATAGATATATATATCCATATATTTCATTGTCAGAACTTAGACGGAAATGACACATTGGCAAATAGTGTGAGATTTGTTTTTAAATGGGTGTGACCAGTCCTGTTTTTGCTAAGCTCTGGGTGGGCAGAGCCCGGTGGTGTACTACTGCTTGCTGAATCCCATACAGCTGTGCATTACAAAGTTAATATGGTAATTATGGTTTGGGGTGAAATTGAGTTTCAGAATAAAATTAGGAACTGCAAAATCTAAGAATTATGTAAACAAAAGCTCTCATTTTGCTTATAAAGTATAATTAAAGATCATTCTGCTGAAGATTCAACTTAAGTTTTCCGCTGGGGAACTAGGGAAGAAATCAAATACCAGGAGCTGGCCAGTAATTAGTGTTGTGCACTTAATGTCCTTAATCTATTTTCCATTAATAGTTTTTTAAAAGTCTGTACTGAGATGTTTTAAAAAAGACTTAAATTTTACATTTCATGCCATCAAAATGGTATTTTTTCCCCAAATCAAAATAAATCTGATCAGAGCTTGGGGGAAAAAAATCTACAGCAACACAGGCCTATTTTTAAAATAAAAATATTTTTTAAATGACTTTCCTTCTTGAAAAAAGCAGTGTATTGGTCATAAAACGCTGTTGTTAAAAATAATTGAACAAATAAAGTTTGCTTTGAGATGCACAGTTTTCAAAGTATCTGTAAAGCTCTCAGTCCTTTGTTCTCATTTTCCTTTCATATGTTTAGTTTAATTAATTATCCACATTTAATTTATCTTTCTTCCTGTTTTTTCTAATGCTGCTAATGTTATTTCTTATAACTCAGTAAGATACAGGATAAAATAATGCTTTTGGAAGAATGTTTAATAGAAAATTAAAATAGTTCTTCCTGATCTCCTTTGTGTTTATTGTGAATGTTCTTTTTGCTCAGGGTCACCTCACTGATAGAGAGTAAGAGAAACATTGGGGGATATACAGTCTGTGTTATCTAGGTGTTATGTACCAGTTACTCTGATATGGTCACTAGTTCTTGATTAGGGAGGTAGTGTGTTGCAGTGGAAAGAGCACTTGACTAGGAGCCAGGAGTCTTGCTTCTTTTAGGCAAACAAGTAACTGCCTGCTGGGCCTGTTCGCCAAAACTGTCAAAAGAGGGGATTAAGTAGATGGTCTCTAAGGTTCCTTCTGCTCTGATGATCCTGTGAGTGTACTCAGAGCCCAGCAGCACTGTTCAGGAGTTATACAGACCCCACCTTTCTGCTGTTAACATGTTACTTCACCAAAGGTGATCAGAAGTAAAAAGCCAGGTTCATTTGTTAGATGTTTAGAGCCTGTGCTAATCAGATCAGGACGATGGGTCAGATCCCCTTCGACCATTCCACTTCGCATGTTCTGTGACCAGCAGAAAAGCATCTGGTGATGGGGAAGGAGGGTATATTAAACCAACATAAATTGATCCCAAGTTTTTTTTCTTCTTCTTCTTTTTTAAAGATTTTATTTATTCATTTGAGAGAGAGAGAAAAAAAACTCAAGCAGAGATGCAGAGGGAGAGGAGGAAGCAGACTCCCCACTGAGCAGGGAGCCTGACACCGGGGCTTGATCCCAGGACCCAGAGATGATGATCTGAGCCGAAGGCAGACGCTTAACCGACTGAGCCACCCAGGTGCCCCAATCTCAAGTTCTATAAAATGAACTCAGAACAGAATTCAGACCTACTTCCTAATTGTAGTAGCTTCTTACTCTAAGAAAAAGATTTCAAGAAAAAAGTTCCAAAAGAACGTCTGATTTATCCGTAGTTTGGTTTTGCTTTATCATTCTGCTATACTTGTCCCAGATAACAGCAGGTACATGAAATAGGCTTTAGGATGAACCTAAACACACACACACACACACACACACACACACTGGTTCTTGGGGTAGAAATGTATTTGTATATATACAGTTCATACATAGACTAGAAAATGATGAAATATAGTTAGTAGCACTTTAATTTCTAGGGAAGGAAGCATCTTGGTTTGGAGGACAGGCTAACAGGTCTGGGCTGAAACTGCTGCTGTTACTGATTTTGCTGCTTGAGTAGGTTGAGTTTCAGTTGCCTTATCTGTAAAGTGAAGATATTAATATCGACCGCCTAGGATTATTGAGAATCTAGAAAGAGAACATAAGTAAAGCACCAGTTAGCGTTAGGTACCTCATAGTCACTCAGTAAATTTGAGTTCCCTTACTGTTCCCACAGCTGCCACCTCTTGCCTCTGGGATAGGTGATATGTCTATATTGTTTCCTTATGTCCCACTTTTGGAATCTTTTTCCATTCACTAATTTAATAAGTATTTATCAAGTGCCTGTCATATACAGGGTAATATATTGAAGGTGCAATGCTAGGCACTGGACACTCTTCCCTTCATGGTGCTTACAACCTAGAGGGAGAGACAGTTCACCAAAGAGATGCATAATTATTACAGACTGTGATGTGTGAAGGAAACGGTCAGTGTGCTGTGATGCAGAATCGCAGTGACGGGCCTTTGAGAAAGTAGTTATGGGAGACCTCTTTGAGGGGGTAATATTTAAGCTGAGGTGTAAAGGTTGAGGAATGCACCATGCGAAGAGCAGTGCATGAAAGGGTGGGGAAGGGGCCCTTGTGAGTGGAATCTCATGAGCTGGAAGGACAGGTCCAAGATGAGGTTGCATAGGCAGGCACGTAGGAACCAGTTGTATTGGAATTTGTTCATTATGGTAAGGCACATGGGATCTGTTGAAGTTGTAGCTTTACATCCATTTATTTCTCACTCACGCTGCATATCCACTTTGCCATTATATCCTAAGTCTAGGACCCAGGCTAATGGAGCAGCTATTACCTGGAACATTGTGATCGTCAAGGCAGAGGAAGAGAAAAAGGTGAAGTACACTCTTTCTGGCTCTTAAAAGTTTCCGCCCCAAAGTGATACATATCACTTTCACTCCCATTTCATCAAAGAAAGTCACATGCCCCACCTGACTTCAAAATCTTACCAGGTACCAGAGAAGAGGATAGAGTTAAAATATTTGTGAAAGAACTATGACCGTGAGGGAACGGCTGTAAGCAGGGGAATGAAATGACTTAAACTGTCACTGTGGCGGCTGTGTGGAGAATGTACCCCTTTACTGGGGGTAGTGGGCTGAAGAGTGGATGTCCAGGTGCAAGAAGATGGTGTCCTGGACTAGGGTGTTGGTGGCAGAGATGATGTGGAAAAGTCGGCAGAGGGAGAGCTGACAGATTTTGGCGACCAGAGGTAGGGGCAAGAATGACTTCCAGGTGTCATGACTGGTATGACGAGGGGACAGCGGATTTCAGGGAGAGCAGTTGAAATAATAAGCTCTACTTTTGAACTTGTTAACTTGGAGATACCCGAACAACTGGCAAGTGGAGATGTCAGAGAGGCAGTTGGATTTACAAGACGAGTTCAGAGGTGAGGTCAGCTTGGAGATACATATTTGGAGGTCATGGGCATCTGGGCAGTATTGAAAGCTATAGGGTTACACAGTCTGTAACCTGCTGTCACCTGAGGAGGTGAGGAGGGGAGTGGAGTAAGCCTTGAGGAACTTCAGTTTGAGAGAGCACATAGAGGAGAAGGATCTGGCAAAGGGGATGAAGAAGAGGGGCTAGAAAGGTTGAGAGACTTTTCTTAAGAGAGTATATATAGTCAAAAGGTGGGAATGGTCATCTGTGTCCTTTGTAAGGTCAAGTAGGATGATGTCTGAAAGTGTATTGGATTAAATTTGGCAACATGGAAGTCACTGGTGATCACTTACAAAATCAATTTCAGTGGAGTAGTAGAGATAAAAGATTGGAATTGGTTTCGTAAAGAGCTATGAATAATAACAGAAAAGTTCCATTTGGTAGTGATATGCTCAGTTTCCAAGTGATTAATACAGAGCAAGCACATTAGCTAATGCTTTTAGTTCTAAGTTAGGTCATCTTGCATACCATGCGTTTTGCAACAACAACATCTTGCTGTTCTCTGTGCCCAGCCTCACCATTCTCTCCCTGCTCCCACCCCAATTCACTCGGCAAATTCCTTTTCATCCTTTTCCTGCCTTCGCTTTCAGGAAGCTGTCCCTGTTTGCCACAAGTGGAGTTAATCATTCCTTTGTAGTAACTTGTTTCTGTTTCCCCTGAACAGAGACTGCATCTCATGTATCCATTTCCATCCCCCCAGCATAAAGTCTTGGCTTGGTGTCATTAAGTGAATGAATGAGAGAAGTTGAATAACAATCTAAAAACAATTCACAGGGGGCATTTCTGAGTATAGGAAACGTGTCACAGAAATGGATTCTCTATTACAAAGACCTTCTGTTGCCCTAATGATGAAAGAGGACATTAAGAATTCTCCTTTAGTGTGACTTACCCTGCTCTTTCTTTGAAAATATTTGCAGCTTCTTACAACAGTCTTTCAATTTAAGATTGAAGCAGCCCAAGTAATAAAAGTCAGTTTATGGTTTTATTACGGTTTTAAAAACAAAGTGGCCCAGTGGGTTCTGTGTGCATTAAAATCATGAGCCTTCTTGCTGTACTTGTCCAGATGAATTCAGACTCTCTGATTTCTCCAATCCTTGTTGAATTTATAGAGAAACGATAATGGAGAGAGCATGATTAGGACGTGAATGTGGAGGCAGGGTGTGAAAGAGTCACCGAGGTGTGATCACAAGAATCTCAGATCAGGTCCTGTCTGCCTCTGGGAAGCTAAGTCAGAGCAAGGCACTTAGACCTCACCAGTCTTTAGTTTCTTCCTCTGTAAAAGAGGGACACTGTTAATTCTTTTTTAATAGTCTCACTGGACTGTGAACACCTCGAGGGGAGAAACTCTGTTATTCATCTCTGTGTCTTGTTTTAATACAGTGTCTACCAGAGTAAGCATCTGTAAGGCTTCTCAAGTTTTAGATAATGATCATGAAAGTTCTTTTTCTTTTTCTTTTTTTAAAGATTTTATCTATTAGAGAGAGCAAAAGAGAGAGAGCACAAGCAGGGGGGAGGGGCAGAGGCAGAGGGAGAAGCAGGCTCCCCGCTGAGCAGGGAGCCGGATGCAGGACTTGATTCCAGGACCCTGGGATCATGACCTGAGCCAAAGGCAGCTGCTTAATGGACTTAACCACTTAGGCACCCCCACTGAAGTTGTTTTTAAACAGAAAATCCCTTTCAATCACATATAATGTAAACCCCTTCTGTTTTCCCCATATAAGTCACCTTAGAAAAAAGAAATATGAAATTAAATCCTATGGTTAATAGATTTATCTTCTGAAACTAGCAGTTTCAGAAAATAATACTAGAGCAGTCTGGTATAGGAAATTTGAGGCCCATCAGATGTTGGTTTTGGTCCTAGCTCTGGCACTTAAATAGCTTTGGGACTTTGAGCTAATAATAAGGACTCTGAGCTTCCTTCTTTGTAAAAAGGGAATAATAATTCTCCCTGGCTGGCTGTGAGGATTAGCAATTATAGCTATAAAATGTCAAGCCACACAGTAGGTACTCAATAGATGGTCCCTAATGTTATTTGAGAAATTTTTTAACAGGAAGGAATTTATTCATTGGAACATTTTGTGACAATCTTTTGAGTTCAGGTCATACGCTAGCTTCAGGATTGGGGACAATTTGCATATTTTTATGGACTGTCCACATCCTTACATTTTCTTCAGGAATCATTAAAATTTAATAGTCTCTGTAACTTAGTGAATGGATATAGAATTATTTAGTTTGACTTCCAGAAGGTTTGCATTTCAGCCAGATTACAGTTCTAGCTGCCCATGGCATAGCTGCTTTCTGAACACAAAGACTTTGCTGGATGTTATTGACCAGAAAAAAATGGTCATCAGCCAGATTGTAAATTACTGGGTAAATTACTCTGTGGGACTGGGTTTGTTTAGAGACCACACTGATATGAATTAGGAATTGGGGGTGTGGTACTAAACAGCTAATAAGGGCCCTGAAAGAATTATGTGATATCAGGAACCACAGCTGCGTCTGGCCAAATTTTAAGAGTTTTTCTCAATAGAGAGTTACAAAATCTACTGGAAAGGTCCAGTATTAATATCTATCTGGAGACTGCTGCAAACAAACAGCTCTTTAGTTCTGGGTTAAAACAGAGAATATGCAGCCAGATTTCTGGCCCTTAAGAAATGTGGCGTCTGATTCTATTTGGCAGGAAGTTTAATCTGGTATGGAATTTAAGCCAGACTTCTTGGAGAAATATTTTTTTTTAATATATCATATCCAAAATTTATTGCAAAAAGTGATGTCCATTTAACCTGTCCTATTAATAGTCATTTAAATACTTTATAAATATTCACAGTGCTGTTTTCAGCAGCACGTAGTAAGCATTTGACCTTTTATTCACTGAATTTGTGGCCATAAACTTTTATGCAAAATTGGGGAAAATTCATTGTAGTCTGCTATTTATTTAAATTGCAGGCCGAAGTGCTACAGTTTTCTAACCAACTACCAGACAGCAGTCTATTTTCTTTTTCTTTGTAAAATTTTGTGTAATTCACCTTTTAGAATATAGCCCTTCTGAGTGTGCAGAACACTCTGTTCAAGATTATACACCTCATTTGAACAGAAATATATGGAAGAGAAGTTCAGGCATGAAGATTCAATACTATAAGGGAAAGACTGACCTAGGCAACCAGACAAGAGCCTTCAGCTGGCAAAGTGATACCCAGGGCAGGGTGTGCTAACAGTTCACTGACGTTTGAGAGATAGAAAGACCAATGAGAGGGAGGGGTTATTTTGCTTAGTTATTAGGACTAATGGGAAGAACTATAAAAGGGGAATTTCAGACTAAAAATCACTTGAACTTCCTGACAATAAAAACTGGTCAAGAGTGGACTGAAAGCTCCGACAGAGATGTTCCTGAACCAGGCTGGCAAAACAGGACACCTGTAAAAGATGTGCCTTAACAGTGGCCTTTAGAAGAGCATCTGCATGGCAGAAAATACTTCATCGACAGCCACTCTCTTGAGGATTTCTCCTTTTGCCATTTATCAAAATCTTCTTCTCTGTGTCAGAAAGAAGACTTGGTATTTTTTTTTATATATACTTAACTTGTTTATAACTTGACTTGTTCCATGACTTACTAGATATCTTTGGAAGAAACAGAAAGAAGTGAGTATTGAAAGTTTTTCAGTTTTCATCGTGTGAAAGCAACCCGAGTCTGTTTGTCTGTTTTTGTCTTTTTTCTGAAGTCTGGACTTAGCTTAAGACAGCAGAACCTTAAAGCCACAGGATGGCAGCCACAGTGTAGGGGCCCACTCCCCCTGAAGTCGGAACCTGGGTGTGAGTTCTGACTCAAGCACTCATTCGCTGGTCACCTGAGTGAGTTACTTACCCTCCCTGAGCATCAGTTTCCTAAAGTAGGGGGGCAATAATACAAGCATGCTTGTTGTTGAAGAGTAAGTGACATGACGTATGGGAAAATGCTGTTGTACCATGTATTAGTTATTAATGTTTATATTCGTTTTCTATTGCTGCTGTAACAAATTACCATAAACGTAGTAGCTTACCTTGACATAAATACACTATCTCACAGTTCTGCAGCTCGGAGGTCTGGGTGGGTTTGGCTGGTTTCTCTGCTCCAGGTTTCACGAGGCTGAAGTCAAGGTGTTGCCTGCCCTGAGCTCTTGTCTGGAAGCTCTAGGGGGGAATCTGCTTCCATGCTCACCTCAGGATGTGGGCAGAATTCAGTGACATGCTGCTGTGGGACTGAAGTCCCCATATGCTTGCTGGCAGCCTGGGGTTCTCAACTTGTAGAGGCTGCCTGCATTCGCCTCTTCTTAATGCTAGTCGAGTCGAGTCCTCATGTTTCACATCTCTCTGATCTCCCCTTCTGCCTCATCTCTCCTACCTCCAGCCAGAGCATGTTCTGTTTGCAAGAGCTCGTATGATTAGGTTAGGCTCACCGGTTAATCCAAGATAATCTCCCCATTTTAAAGTCCATAACCTTAATTATATCTGCAAAGTCCCTTTTGCTACATAGTATGACATTCACAGGCTCTAGGGATTAGGGTGTGGGTATCTCCGGGGGTTCATTCTGCCTACTCCTGTCATGGTATTTTAGGGCTGGAAAGGGCCCTTGCAGAACACGAAGTGAGGTTCTTGCCCGGGGGGGTTTACAATCCAGTGGGGGGAAGAGATGAAAAACAGCAAAAAGAGTCCAATAATAAAGAGTTTCTATGGAATGTTCGAGGAACCCAGAAGAACCTATTCTGTATCTGACTCGGCCTGTGGTTCTTCCATCATACCCTGCTTGTTCTTTGATGTTTTGTCTTTTATCAAGATCCTTCGGATGGAATCCATATACAAAAAACAACACCATGTGATTTGATTTCTAAATGTCCCCAAAACAAGCTGCTGACAGAGCTCAGTATTTGGGACTCTGCTACTTAATGAGGAAAGGTCTTGAGCCCTCAGCTCAAAAGTAAGAGGAATTATTTTCTTCTCCGATGATGAAGGTATTACCACACCTTATCTCCCCTTCCTCCTCATCAACCCCCCATGAGAGCCCTCTTGTCTTTCACGCCTAGCTCTCTCTGGTCACATGTATGTCTTTACTCCTCTCTTTTGAGTTTTCTTCTTTCTTACTGTTTTGAATTAGAAGGCACGTGCCCTGGATAATGCAGAGATTTCTGGTTAATTCTTGCCACTTGTCATTTCTGTTTTAATAATGTTTCATAGATGTTTAGTCAGGCCTCGGTGACAGTTTGGCAATAATAACAGCTGGCGTTTATTGAGCACGTACCATCCGCCGGGTGCTGGGCTGAGTTCTGTACTTCCACTTTCTCATTTAGACAATCTGTGAGGCCTGGGTACTATTCATATCTCCATTTGAACCCACCTGGGATTCGAACCCAAATCTAAGTCCAAAGCTTGTACTTGACACCAGGCATTAAATAATATTAAACAGGAGCTGGTGATGAGGCATGAAGGAGCCGAAGTAGCACAAGTGGATTGGGAACCCTTGATTTGAAGCTCACCTCTCTACAGCTCTTCGGAAAGTGAGAGGATTTCCTTCTAGAGCACCAGGATCACCTCCATCTTCCACCAGAGACACTCAAAGTGATTCCTTCATATTCTGTTTTGGACAGGTGATTTTAGTGTGTGTGTGTCCACAGCACCCGACAGCTACAGAGCATTTGTGGGCACCAGCTTGGCGTTGCCCAGAAAAGCCTATCCCTCTGGGGGTGGGGCGGGGAGATGTGTGTCCTGTAGCTGGCCCCAGCAGTTACAGGTAGCAGAAAATACCTTCCCTGCAGGATTGGGATGATCGAGATATTTAAGGATTTCACACCAGTGCCTGGCACTTAGTAGGTACTCAGCATGTGCTGGTTTTCATTGTCCTTCTGGAAGATTTTCTTTAGTTTGTGGGTATTCAAGTCAGTAGAATCTTGTTCTTCTAGCTCCCCTTGAATTTAGGCTTAATGTTGAGAAGACAGGAGATGCATCTCTGGGTTGGACCCTGTCCAATCCTGTGAATCATACCAGCTCTCAAGTTTGAACTCAGAGAGAACTGAAATCTGAGGCCAAAGAAGGCAAAATATTTCCCTTTTTCATTCTTGCTAAGTTTTTGAGTTATTGATGTAATGGAAACAGACAGCTCTAGGTTCAAATCCAGGGTCTGCATTTGCCTTCTCAAGTTACATTCCTGTTTCCATCATGGAAAGAACTTGGGCTGTGGGAAAGGGTAAACCTGGCCATTTTACTCAGTTAATTACTTCTTTGTCAGGTGATCTCCTTACCTGTGAATGGGGCCAACAGCAATCCTCTTGCAGGGTTGTGAAGCTTAGAGAGTAATGCATGTGGTACAAACAGGATGCAGCAGCAGAAGCCCATGAAAGATCCTTTACATGAGCCATTCATTCATTCATTCAAGGCATTGGCAATTTAAGTTGAGCAAGTGGTCCTAAGTTTGAGTTATTTTTCCTTCTCCCTGTCCAGTAGGAGGGCAGCCAGGTAAGGTAGCTGTGGGTGCCCTGCCCACAGGCCAGAGCAGGTATGGGGAGAGCCTTGTAGAGGCAGTGGAGGTGCCAAGTACCACCTAAACCCA
The DNA here is from genome assembly GCF_024610735.1 of Ursus americanus. Classification (NCBI taxonomy): domain Eukaryota; kingdom Metazoa; phylum Chordata; class Mammalia; order Carnivora; family Ursidae; genus Ursus; species Ursus americanus. The sequence goes on from NC_142138.1 coordinate 10,603,979, forward strand.
GCCCCACCGCGGTCTACCGCCAAAGCCCCTGGCGCCAAACAGTGTTGCTTCAGCTGCTTGTAGTTAATGCTCCTTTACTTGGAAACGTTTTCAGCTCCTGGGAGCAATATGGTGCCGCGAGGGCTCACTGCCCAACCCCTTTGTTTCCCGGCGACTGAGATCCACATGCACCCTATTCCCAGCCCAATTTGCCGTCCTTCAAGGCTCACCATGCCCTGGGCCCAGGGTCAACGTGGGCGTGGGGGGGAGGTTGTGGGGGAGGGCGGGGAACTTTTCCGGGAAGGGGCCCAGCAGGGTCTTGGCTGGCTGCCCCGTTAGCCACGGCCCAGGACCCCAGGGTGGGAGAGTGATCGGAAAGGTACTCGTGCCTGGAGCGGTTGCAAAATCCTCAGTCATGAGGAAGAAACTGGGCTCAGAGGCACTTGGGTGCCCTCTCCCCTGCCCTCCTTTCAGGTGCTGGGGCTTAAAGGAGGGCCCACTGCGGAAGGCGGGAACTAGGAAGCGTTGCGGGCTAGACACCCCGCCTTCCCAGACTCTTGGTGGGGGTGGGGGGGCGTGGTATGGTGGCCCCGCCGGGGCGGAGAGGGGGAGAGGGGTCGGTGCGGGGGCTCTGCCTCCCCGGGAAGGGGGGCCCGGCCAAGTCCACGCGGGGAGGGGGCAGGCCCTCTCCCCTCCCCGCTCCTGTGGGGACCCTACGCCTGTGTCCGGAGGAGGCTGGCGTCCAGCAGATGCACGCGGTGTGGGGGGGGGGTGGGCGGGGGAGAGGCGGGGAGGAGAAAACCCACAACAAAACTTGCGTCGCCGAGCTCACGGCTCGACTTGAATGGAAGGAGCCCGCGCCCGCGGAGCGCAGCGGAGATTCGGGACAGCGCGGACTGCCGGCGGGGCGCGGCGGGGCGCGGGGGCGCAGCAGGTACCCGGCGCGGGCAGCCGCGCGTGGGCTGGGGGGTCGGGGCCGAGCCTGGGCGGAGGACTCGGACTTCCCCGCCGGGTCCGGACGGCTCCCGCAGCCACCCAGGCGGGGCCGCCGCACTTGCCCCGTAGGTGGGAGCGGTGTGCAGAGTGCGCGGCCGAGAGCTCAACCTCGGCCGTGCGACCCCTCCACGACCGCGACCCGTGCAGGGGCCTTTTCTCACTCCCATCCAGAGGCTGGTCCCGGCCCCCCCTCCCCGCTGCGCACATCTGGAAAGAATCTGAGGGCGGATGGGAGGGGGGAGTGGAAGGACGCGGGCGGGCGACAGAGAATGTGGGGGCAGGTGGAACTGGGGAGGGGCGTGGACCCCTGGACTTAGAGCCCAGACGCGCGTCTTCCTACGTCAGCTCACCCCAGCTAGTTCACCCTTCAAACTGGTTACAGACAGAGAAACTGAGGCCTAGAGAGGGGCCGAGGTATGCTTCCGGAAGGCGCGGACAGGTGTGGCGGAGCCGGCGCGACCACTGCTCAGACCCGCTCACGGCTAGGCTCCCTCGCCCCGCTCCGCGCACTCGCCGAGCCAGAGCTCTCAGCTGGCACCTGGTGTCCGTCTGTCTATCTACGCGGCTGCCTCCCCACGGGGACAGCTGGATGGGGGGGGGGGGCGCGGAGCGCGAGAAGCGAGGTCGGCGCCCTCCCTCTAAAGCGGCGCAAGTCCCAGGTTGTTGGTCCTTGAGCCGCCAGGCTGGGGCGGGGGCTTTAGAATACCTGATAAGCCATCAGGTGGAAGACGAGGTGGCAGCGGCGATCTCCGGGCAGCCGCTGGGTCTCCGGGTGCGAGGCAGCTGCAGCCGGAACTCAAGAAGAGGGGTAGGCGCCGCGCGGCTCTGACCGTCCCTGGTCCCCAGGGCACAGAGGGATGCGCTCCTGGCACTTGGAGTGCATCACGGATCTGTTGAGGCCCCCGCAACCTGAGTGGCTGCTCTTGGGACTTCAGGCCGGCGGGGGAAAGTGAAGTTGTGGTCTAGCGGCTCCAGGAGGCACCACTGCTATGAACCGCGAGAGCCCCTGGGTCGTCATGGCCCCTTTTAGGGCCCGTGGCCCAGTTTACTCGAGCCTCGAGTGCAAGTTAAGAAATGTTAGATTCACATGACTGTTTTCACGAAATTGTGGGAACATACTTTGTTCTTTCTATCTGAATCTTAGGGAAAGGGTGACTAATGGTAGCACCTTTAGGCCTGTCAGTCGGGCATAAGACCGCTGACCATGACCTGTCTGGTACCCTTGATGGCTCCCTATCACCAGCACCTTAGCATAGTGGCTGACACCCTTGGAGGCTTGGACCTCATCCCCTGCCTCATTCTGTTTACCCTTCTGTAAAGGCACCTCTCTCTTCCCCATTCTCACACCGTGCCTTTGCTCATGCCCTTCCCTCTGTCTGGAGTACTTTTCCTTCCTTTGTCCCCCTGGAGAGCTCCTACTCAGCCTTCTAGAGCAGTTGAAGGCTCTGGGCAGGAGTCAGAAGACACAAATTCTAATTCTGGCCTTAACTTCAACATACTAATCTGTAAACTGAGGGGGTCAGACCAGATAATGTTGAAAATCTTTCCCAACTCTGCCTTTCACAAATTCATTTCTTCATTCAGCAAACATTTCCTGAGCACCTACTCCATGCCTGGGGAGTCAGGAAGGGCTTGGCTGAATCTTGCTGGGTGCAGTGGGCCAGGAGTGCTGTGGGAGCGCTGAAGAACTTCCTAGTCTAGTCAGGGCGGAGCAGCAGCTGTCCAGAGCAGGGGCATTTGGATAGCAGTTTGCTGGGGGTGGGCAGCAATGGGCGCCTTTGTGCTTGAGTTTCCTATCTGCAGAGTAGGAAGACTACCTTTTAGTTTGGGGATTTCTGTTAGAGATGGTAAGATGCAGCTGTCTGGGGCCCAGCACAAAGTGGGTGATTAGTGAATTTTTACTGTATTCGAGTGGAGAAGGAAGGTGCTGCTAGGGGCGAAGGATCTGTGTCCTGATTTTGGTCTCCCTTCCCTTTCCTTCTGTTCTTGCCTTAATCCCCCACTTAAGCCCTTCTGGGCCTTGAGGTTTGGTTCCCCATGGGTGGTAGGTGGGGTGAGAGGCAGCAGGTCCCAGGGACTTCCCCAGTAAGAGTAACCCCCGTGTGTGTCGCGCTTGCTTGATGCCAACATCAGATGGACATGTCATTTCATTTCATTTCATCGTCATTAGGACTGCCCAGACTAGTAAACAGAGGCTCAGGCAGTGAAATGACTTGTCCAGACTCACACAGCAGTCAGGAGTGGAACCCATGTCCTTCCGTGGCTAAAGCGTTCCCCTGAGAGAGAGCTCACTCACTGGCCATTTGCTGTCCTCGTGTGTGAATTGTTCCTCACGGGGGGCCTCCTCACTCAGGATGTATAGAGACCAGGGGCCTGCGCTCTGTTCTTCCACACACAGCTCCCAATGTGGCTGTGCACACAGAAGGGGCTTTAGGGGCTAATCTCACTCAGTGCTCTTAGAACAACAACAGTAACAACAAATTCAGACTCGGATGGGCCTTGATGTGCCCAAGGTCACTCAGAAAACCAGGTGGTGGAGCTGAGATTGCCCAGGATCCCAAGGTCCGGAGGAGGAGATGGGACCTTCCAAGCCGGGTCTGTTCTTCCTCCCTCTCCTGTGAATCTGGCTCCTCCTCTCCATCCCAGCACCTCTCTCTGCCCAGACCAGGCTTACTACCCCTCGCCTGTACCATTGCACGGCCTCAGAGAGCTCCCCCCTGGTGCGTCTGTAAAGCCACCTGTGCCACACTCCTGCTCTGCAGTGGTTCCTCATCTTTCCTAAGATCTTAAGATAAGGATCACTCTCCCTAACCTGGCTTCCAAGTCCCTTCGTGGTCTGACTGCCCACCTGCATCACTCCCAGTGCCCAACACCCAACAGACACTCTAGCGAGCCTTGTAGAGGTCACAGATGGGCTCTCTTGCACCTGGGCCTTTGTACCTGTTGACCTCCTTGCTTATGTCACCTTTTCCCTTTTGCCCGATATTCATCCTTCATGGCTAGATAAACATCGCTTCTTCAGAGAAGCCTTCTTGACCCCGGGCGTGGTTAGCTCTCCTCTGGCCCCCTATGGACTCTAGCATCCTTCCATCACACCTCTGATGACACTGGGCTTATACTACTCGGTGTACACCTAGCGTCTATGCCAGCCCTGCCCGATAGAAATAGAACGTGAGCCATAAATGCAAGCCACAGAGGTGATGTGAAGCCACATTAAAAACATAAAATGAAACAGGTAAAATTAATTTTAGTAATTTATTTAACTCAATTATTCAAAATATATAATCAATATAAAAATAAATATTTTATGAGATCATTAATATTAATAATGAGCTATTTTACATCCTTTTTTTGTACTAATCTTTGGAATCCATGTACACTACATTTTACACTTACAGCACCTCTCAATTTAGACTAGCCACATTTCAAGTGCTCAGTAGCCACATGTGGCCACCATATTGGACAGGGCAGGTGTGAGCTTCTTAAGGGCAGGAGCCAAACTCGAGTCGTCTGTCTGGGTCCTTAGTGCCCAGCTGTGCTTGGCCCAAGGAAGGGCCCTAGGCTGGACTCAGCTTCACCACTTCCCAGCTGTGTCACATTGGCCAATCCCCCTCGGGCTTCGGCTCCCTCATCTATAAAGTGATGATGATAACATTTTTCATATGGTTCGTAATGTTAATATAAATTAAGTATTTTTACAGATAGTGTATAGATCTTTACAGACACAAATTAAAGGGGAGGGAGGAAAACCAGCTGGTCCAGTGAGTGCACAGGGTATGTGGGAAGGATCCTTCTCCCTGGCCTCCTGCCCTGATTGATTTGGGGTTTGGGCCTGTGCCCACACTCCCCCTTCCAGGGCCCTGGTCTGGGGTCACACAGACAGGGACGGGGCCTCCAGTCTAATGCGGATGGTTCCAGGGGCTGCAGCCTGCTGAGCTAGTTGGGGGTGGCGGGGGGAGGGTTATAATGTGCATGGGGTGATGGTCTATAGACAGGTTGAGGGTTGATGGCCCATTTGGTGAGGGGATGGGGCAGCAGGGGTGTGGGAGGGTGGGCATAGGGCCGGGCTGCAGCAAGTTACTGCGGCCAGCTGATCCCTGGGGCCCAGGAGCTGTGTGTGTGCGCCAGGCTCCCTGGTTTTCTGCTAGGCCAGTGACTGGGGCCGGACTCTGCTTGGGCCTCCTAGACCTATGTGGTGTCTAACCAGCCTGGATGCTGCCCCTCTCCTCTGTCCTCACACCTTTCTCTCTGGGGCCTCAGAGGGCTCACCCAGTCTGGGGTGGAGGGTGGGGCAGGAGCTATTGTACTGGGCTCTGCTGCCCCCTCCAGACTGAGGGCAGGGAAATTTGCCACCTCATTTGCCAGCACAGGGCTGAGGACAGATGGGACCTCACCTTGGAGAGCTGGCTGAGCCAGCAAGCGAGACAAAGCAGTGTCTGGAACGCCACAATGGCCACAGGGCAGCCAGAATTCGTAGAAGGCCGGAGTCTGCAAAGCTGGAGGTGGGCTGGGGCTGGACTGCAAACACAAGCAGGATTTGGACAAGAGAGGGGAGGAAGCAGGGGGTTCTGGAGTGCGCAGTGCCTACCGATGTTAGTGGTGGGAAGAGCTAATGTTTATTGAGCACTTACGGTGTACAGTGTGTGCCTCTCCCCGACTCTCAGCGTCTTGCCATGAGGGCAGCTGTGGTAACCTCCATGGACAGGTGAGGAAGCCGAGGTTTAGTGGGTGACAAAACTGAGAGCCAGAGCTGACTGCGGCCCCAGCTGTCAGCCTGCAGCGCCCACCTTCCTAACCAGACATCGGCGGCGGCACGCTCCCGGTTTCCCCAGGCCTAGCATTTCAGACCTTCCTAACTGCTGTGTGGACTGTGGTCCCCAGCCTAGTGGCAGGGCGAGGGCCTCAGACGGAGGCATGCCCCCCCCCCCACCAGGCCAAGCGCTTGCCATGGACCTGCGTTTGTGACTGCTGTAGCAGTGAGCAGTGACGGCCACCCCTCATCACCGAGGAGGTGCCAGGTGCTTCCCACCTGTTAACGCGCCGGCTCCTCTGCTCCTCGCAGACGCTGTGGTTTGGGATGTATCGTCTGCATTGTAAGATGGGGAAATAGGCTCAGGGAGGTCAGAGCTGCTAAGTGCTGGAGGGGGACTCAAACTGGGTCCGTGGGACTCTAGAGTCCGTGTACCTGAGCCTCTTACAACTCAGCGTTCCCCAGAGATGTTTGCTAAGTGAGTTTCTGTAAAGAGAGCACCAGGGACCAGCCCAGAGCCGAGCTAGGCCCCTGTGCTGCCTAGAAGATGGGACCCCTGCATCTTCCTCATGGCCTGAGGCCATCCCCAGACCCCCACCCCTGCTGCCCTAGGGGACCGTGCTGGGTAGGGGTCTCTTGCAGGCAGCAGCAGTCATGTGAGCACAGCAGGCTCTGATGAGGCCGGCTGAGGGTGTAAACATCAGGAAGAAGGACTTGGGAGGTCCTGGGGAATGGCAGCAGCTCCATTCAACTGAGGCCTGCTCTGTGCCGGGCCTCGGGCCTGGCGCTGGGCCTCCACCCAGACCCTGAGAGTGGCTCACTGCCCTCTATGGGAGAAAGACACCTTCACGTATTCACAGCCCAACCCAACTCATGCCCACCCTAGGGAACACAGTAGGGGAGAGCCCTGGGGGCAGCTCAGGGTCTTGCCAGGAGATTCTTAGAGAAGTTGCTGACTGCACAAGAGAAGGGGAGGGCATTCCAGGCAGAAGGAACAGCATGTGCAAAGGCCTGGAGAGAGGATCTACTAGGTAGACCTGTATACCTGGGGTAGGGGTATTGGAAGAGAGATGGGGTCAAGTTGAGATCATCCTGGAATGGCAAGCTGAAGAGCTGGGATGCACCCTACTGGTGCTGGCCCACCATGGCCCTGTGGCTCTGGAGGAGGTACAGAGCCTCCCGTCCCGCCTGTGCCAGGGCAGAAGGTGGTCTGTAAAGTCCCAGCCAAGCCACGGTTCATCCCGGGCCTCAGCTTCCCCACCTATGAAGTGGGGGTACAGATTCCTTGGGGCCAGGCCTGGTAAGGGTTGCTGACCTGCCACCGGGGGTAGCCCTGATGATGGGGAGGGGGGTGGAGAAGGGAGGGTAGCAGACAGCAGATCAGATCCGAGCCCAGGACCCCCGAGTAGGCTCTGTCTTGTGCCCAGGGGGGCCCCCTTGTGATTTCTGTGGGCCCTCGCCCCGTGGCTGCTGTACGGACGGCGGAGCCTGACGTGAGCTCTCCCGCAGGTACGATGGCCCGGAGCAGGGCGCTGCTGCTCCTCTTGCTGCTGCCGCCGCAGCTGCAGCTGGGGCCGGCGGGCGCCGTGAGGTCTCCTGGGTTCGGCCGAAGTGGCACCCATAGCCTGAGCCCTGACGAGAATGAATTTGTGGAAGAGGGGCCGGTGTTGGTGCTGAACACCGAGGAGCCGGGGCCTGGCCCAGTCACCATCAACTGCCCCCGAGACTGTGCCTGCTCCCAGGAAGGCGTTGTGGACTGCGGTGGCATCGACCTGCACGAGTTCCCGGGGGACCTGCCTGAGCACACCAACCACCTGTCCCTGCAGGTGACGCGGGCATCGCAACGACCGTCACGGGGGCTGCCCCCTTGCCTTGCAGCTCCTGGCCCCAAGCCCCCTGCCCGCGGTCCCCAGCCCCCGGCTCCCTGACCCCAGACACAGGGTGCTAGGGCACTCCCCGCTCTGACGCCTGGTCACAGAGTACCGTGCTATTACAACGGCATTGCTTTGCTTGGAGGAGTGCGGGCTGAGACCCCGAAGCAGAGTCAGACCCTGTGAGAAACGGACACAGATCCGCCTGGCAGCTGACCCTCTGAATGGACAGGATGCCCCAGACACCATTGTAGGCCAGGAAAATAAGAGAAAGTAGACCCTGAGAGAGCACTTTGGGGGCTCAGAGGCTAGAAGACTCTCTCAGGCTGGAGTACAGGCTAGATTTTGAGAAGTGGGACACAGTGTTCCAGACGGGACTCCGGGAGTGCTCGTGCACCCATGACCAGTTCTGTGTGGCCCAGGAGCCCTGGGGCAGTGGGAGGGGCTGTTGTACACATTCCCAGAGGTCAAGCCCAGTGAAGGAAAGGGACCTGCCCATGGTCACCCAAGCTGATGGGTCCAGGTTAATGGTGGAGGGAGCCCAGGGCTAGGGTAGCCTGTAAGGGAAAGGGACGTTAAGGCAACACTCATTGTTGGTTCAGTCACTCGTTTATTCATAAAATGTCTCCTGGGTACCTCTGGTGCCACGTCAGGTGCTGGGCATGGAGGGAGGACTCGGACAGTCTGTGGGGGAGGCAGAGATCTAAACAGGTAAAGATAACAGATGGAGGCAGAGGACTTGTGCAGTGGGGCCCAGAGCAGCTCCTAATCCAGCCCCCAGTCCCACTCGGGAAGGCTTCTGGAGGAGGTTTTTCCCCCTCAAGAAAGGGAACCAAAAGTAGTTTCTGGCTTGGGGTGGGGAGAATGGGCTGGGGATGCCTGTCACCAAGTAGGAACATGAAGGGAGCAGGTCTGCAGGGGAGATGCACTCCAAGTTTGAACTGTCTATAGATGCCCATGTATGGGCTCCTAGAAGGTGGCACCTGCATGTCTGTTGTGGTCAGTGCTGGGCCTCCCATGCTCAGACCCAGGCCTGGCCCCACCCCAGGTCTGTACCCAAGGGAGGTACCCAACAGAGGGACTGGCTCCTGGGACTGGGGGTGGGGGTGAGCCTCTACTGAGGCAGGAACCCTGGGCCTCTAGTGCGCCCTCCTTACTGCCTTTGTCCCCCACTCCCAGAACAACCAGCTGGAGAAGATCTACCCCCGGGAGCTCTCCAGGTTGCATCGGCTGGAAACTCTGAACCTCCAGAACAACCGCCTGACTTCCCGAGGTGAGCGACCCCCCAGAGCCCAGGCCGGGGGCACCAGGTGGGGGACGGGTGCCCATGGCAAGAGCTCCACCCCGCAGACTCTGGGATATGGAAAACAACAGGGCTGGGCTGGCAGCAGGGCCCCATGGGCAAGGGGCTCCCTGTGGTTGCCTGAGAGCCCCCCTTGCCCCCCCCACCCCCGCCCCAGGTGTGCCTGAGAGCTGGGAGTCGGGTCAGGGGACAGGTGTCAGAGAAGCTTCGATTCCCAGGGTCTTTGGCAGAGACTCGTAGATTCACAGAAGGCCTTTAGAATCAAAGAGCGGTAAAATCCTCCCATTGTAAAAGGTTTTTTTTTTTTTTTCTGGTATGAAAATAATCTATGATTATAACAGAAAATTTGGAAATGTAGAGAATGTAATGGAAAAGAAAAGAAACCCACTCATAATTCTGCCACGTGGTGTTCATCAGTATTGATGTTTCGGTACATTTCTTTCCCCCTTTTAAAAAAACAGCTTTATTGAGGTATAACTTATATACTGTAAGATTAACACAATGTAAAAGTACAATTGGATGTGTTTTGGGAAGATTATACAGTTGTACAACCGTCACCACAGTCTAATCTAGTCTTTTTTTTTTTTTAATTCATAGCTGAGCTTATAGGATAGATAGAACTACTGTAGCTGCTTTGTTCCACCAAGCAGTAAGCACAGCAGCACCAAGCTCTCTCGGTGGCCGTCATTTTACCCCTCGGCAGCAGGGTATTCCCCGGAGGGCCGAGCACAGTTTATGTAACTGTTCCCTCTCCTTAGATACTTGGGTGAGTCCCAGCATCTGAGGGGCTGGGAGCCCGGAACTGAGTGTCAGAGGCCGGCCTAAGGACTGGAGAAGGGCCAGTTTGGCTGCGCTCCCAGCGACAGCCGGGTCCTGACACCACATCTGCCAGCTGGGATATCAGGAGGGTCTCTGACCCCCTCGGGCCGCACCTGAGGGGAGCACTCCTTCCTGGTGGGGAAGGGTGGGGCTGGGTCCTCCGCCCTCGACCTGATGAAGACCCATTCCCACGGGGGTGGCCCCGAGCAGGGGAAGGATCGGTCATTTCTGAGCTCTCTCCACCTGCTCCTCTGGGCTGGCGCCCCTGTGAGCAAGGGGAAAGAAAGGCGGGCTGGGTAGGCCTGCTGGGACTGGTTGGGAAGTGATCAGAATCCGACCCGTCTCAAGAGGGGCGTCCTCCCTAGTCCCGGCAAGTGGGGCGGGCATTGCGCGCTCCCCTGTAGCATCTCCTTAGTCCAGGGCTCTGACAGACGCCTGTCCTTTGAAGGGCTCCCGGAGGAGGCATTTGAGCATCTGACCAACCTCAATTACCTGTACTTGGCCAATAACAAGGTAAAGGGCCCCCTGGTGTCTGGGGCTGAGCTCAGGGGACTTTCACCAGGCCTTTCTCTAGGGTGGCAGCTAGGTCCCCATTGCTGCTCAGACGTGGCCCTGGCAGGACCCCACACTTGAATGCAGGGCATCAGAGTGGCCAGCTAATGAAAACAGAGGCCCAGGCCTTACAGAAGTGTAGGCGGTGCCAGCTTGTCCCCACTAGCAAGGGGGTACTTGGAGCACTTCCTGGAGGAGGTAGCATTTGAGCAGGGCCATGAAGGATAACAGGATTTCAGGCAGGAGCTCTAGGGGAGGCACTGCTAAAGAGACAGCATGGGAAGGGGCACAGAGGCACTCAACTTCAAAATAGTTGGTGTGTCCCAGGGCTCTGTCTGGGCCCCTTCTCTCTGAGCTCTCTCGAGGTGACCCATCCCTTCCCCGGGCTTTAGCACCCATCTGCATCATGGCCATGTCCAGTGGCTGTCCCCAGCCCTCTCTACTCCTCCCACTCGAGACTCAACTCTGAGTCTGAGTCACAAATCCAGGGTGCTTTGCTCACCCATGTCCAGTCCCACTGCAAGCCCTCGGCTCCCCTCTGGCCCTGGGCCACCAGCCTGCACCTGGACAGCCCTGCTTCTTCATTCGCTGCTCCTCCCCAGAGCAGCCAGAGGGACCTTTAAAAATCACGCCTGCTTCTACCCTTCCATCCCCCCTTCCCCAGCTCAGACACTCCCGAGGCTTCACTTTCCGCCCAGAATGAAAGCCATACTTCTCCCTGTGGCTTGTGGTCAGAGGGCCTGTGTGTGGACCTCACAACTCCTGTTCCCACTCACTCCCTCTCTCTACACCAGCCCCCAAACCTGGCAGCCCCCCAGCAGGACCTGCACTCACTGCCCCTGCCCCCACGGGTGCTCTCCCCTCAGATGGCATTAGTGGTGCCTTCATGCCTTAACTGTCCCCTGTTTCCTGAGCACCCAACCCAGTTCTGTCTTCGGTCTGTTTTAACTTGTTACCACTCTCAGATACTTTTGTTCCTTGTTCCCTGTCTTCCCCACTAAGACGCAAGCTTTGGGGGGTGGGGGTGGGGGCATCTCTCTGTTTTGTTCCCTAGGACATGTTCAGCACCTGGAGCCAGGCCTGCAGTGTTGCACACTAAGGGCCTACTGTTGAATGAATGAAGGCTCGACACTGGGCGGGGTGGGGTCTGTCTGGGGGAAGTGTGGGTACTCATGGTGGCTGCGTGGAGGGGCTGTGCTGGGGAGCGATGAGGAGAGAGACCAGCAGGATGGGCAGGGCAGGGCACAGGCCTAGAGGGCTTTGAATGTTCAGGGCTATGGAGAACCATGGAGGTTCTGTTTTTGTGTTATCAGGGGAGTGGGATGGGTTTCCGGTTGAGAAAGATGGCTCTGGTTGCAAGGAAGTGACAAATTGGAGGGGCCCAGATGGCAGCAGGACCCAGAGTCCGCCTCTGCCCTCCATTGGTCTTTCTGCCCCAACTCTTCCCTTTCCAGCTGACCTTGGCACCCCGATTTCTGCCAAACACCCTGATCAGTGTGGACTTCGCTGCCAATTATCTCACCAAGATCTACGGGCTCACCTTCGGCCAGAAGCCAAACTTGAGGTGAGAAGTCAGACAGGGGCCTTGGGCTCTGGCTGGGAAAGAGGGAGGGGCTGAGGCAGACACTCCCTGCCCTGAGCAAGGTGGAGAACCCCCCCCCCACAGGCCCTGGAAGAGGGGCATGGCCGGGCAGTGCAGGCAGGATGCCCCTGGCTCAGCGCTGTGGTGGGGGTGCCTGGGGGCTGCAGGATCTGAAGGCTGAGAGGAGTCCGGCCAGGAGGCAAGGACAGAGAGTGATGTCTGCAGAATCTGGGGAGCTGGGTGGGGGTTTTTCCCAGCCCGTGGGGGAAGGAAGCATCTTCCAACAGGCAGAGCTGGCCCTCACTGAGAGCTGCTTTGGGAGGAGTGAGGCCTCCTAGCAGAGGTGTGTGTGCAGGGCAGGGTGGTGCTGGGGGGTACTGACAACCCCCAGAGCTGCTTCTGTCGCTGAATCTGTCACCTCACTCGATTCTCTCCATCCCCCTGAAGGAGCCAGGGTACGTGGTCCCATCCCACCGATGAAAAGGCTGAGGCCCAAGAGAGGTCACACAGTAGAATAAGTTATATCTTTTGTATTTAGAATGTCGTCTATGTTTAAATATCTTCTATTTCTCTTATTTCTGGTCTTTGCTCCCTCTAGTATGCTAGCTGCATGACGGCAGGGTCTTGTTGGTTGTGTCCACTGCTTATATCTTCAGAGTCCAGAACAGTCCTGGCACATAGGGACACTCACTATATATTTGCTGAATGAATGAGAGGTCACCTCCTCTGAGCCAGGCCCCGTACTGAACACTTGAGACAACGAGGTGGCAGGGATAGTCCCCATCGGCAGGAAGTCCCATAGAACTCAGAGCCAGCTGCGTGGGGCTGCCAGGCAGGGATCCGGGGCTGCCACAGTCGGGGAGGGACTGAGAACCTTAAAGGATATGGAGGAGCACAGACGGGGCGGGTGGGGGGGTGGAATTCTGTTTTTGCCACTGACGTGTGGGGTAGCCTCCGGGGGGTCCCTAGTCTCCTTGGCTGTGTAGGGGGGACTGGATTAGGCGGGGTCTGAGGTTTTTCAAATGGGAAGAGGGTACCCTGGGCCCAGGCCCAACCTGAGCAAGGTCTGAAGGCTCATCAGGTGAGCTGGGGTGGGGGCGGGCAGGTGAGGACCCGCGCCTCATCCCCCAGGTCGGTGTACCTGCACAACAACAAGCTGGCGGATGCCGGGCTGCCGGACAACATGTTCAACGGCTCCAGCAACGTCGAGATCCTCATTCTGTCCAGCAACTTCCTGCGCCATGTACCCAAGCACCTGCCGCCTGCCCTCTATAAGCTGCACCTCAAGGTGGGAGGGAGAGCATGGGGAGGGGCAGCAAAAGAGCAGGGACCTGCAGTGGGGGAAGAGCCCATGTCCACTTAGGCCCAGTGGTGAGGCTGTGGGGCCTTGGGCACAGGCCAGAGGGCACAGTGTCCACTGTGGAGAACGAGGCAGAAGCCCAGGTACCCGGCAGCCCACAGCACATGCAGAGTGCTCCAGGCCCGGGCCTCCTCCCACGGCTCCCTAGCCCCCTCTCCACATCTCGTTCCAAGGCCCTGCCCTCACCCCTGGCTGTCCCTCATGCTCCCCTCCCGGCCATCCCACCCCTCAGAACAACAAGCTGGAGAAGATCCCACCAGGTGCCTTCAGTGAGCTGAGCAACCTGCGTGAGCTTTACCTGCAGAACAAC